>NC_140013.1:4636859-5236859 GCF_964263955.1 Coregonus lavaretus | reverse complement strand
CTACTGTGCCAGTCCAGGAACATCCACACCCACTGTCTGCCCACAGGTAGGACTACTGCTCACTGTATTCATTCATAATTGAATCCAAACACTTTCCTCCAAACAGTTTTTAGGTTGACAGCGACACAAATACTTCATTGTACAGTATGTTCTATTTCTACATTTTATATGATAAGTTACATCTATATTTTGATATTTTATATTATTATAGGGTTTCTATTGTTCTGAGGGAAGCACTGTTCCAAGGCCTTGTGAAGAGGGCACCTACAGTTCCCGTCCTGCTCTCAGTGATGTGTCAGAGTGCGCTCCCTGTGGCGGGGGCCGGTACTGCAGTGGAGTAGGAAGGACTGGGCCCTCAGGGGACTGTGGAGAGGGCTTCTACTGCAGGGAGAGAGCCTCGTCAGCAGTAAGAAAATGTTTTCTATCATTAACTTGGCTTCACTGGCCTTACACGTAACTCGTCCCACTGTAAAGACAAGTGTTTGATTTGGCTAGGATCTAAACATGAAGAAATCCTTTAAAAAATAACATTCTGACAATATCCTTTACCAGAAATGATGCATTTTGAAGATTTTCTGTCTTCTGCAGACCCCATCTGATGGGCCAACTGGTGGCTTGTGTCCAGCAGGAAGTTACTGCCCCCCAGGCTCACCCTACCCCTCCCCCTGCCCCGCAGGCACCTTTAGCAACAGCACTGGCCTCCGCAACTCCCAGCAGTGTGTTGACTGCCCACCTGGGTAAGAACTCATAGTTAGGGCCTGGTGTTTTTTCCCAGTCAGGTCACATGGTCAGAAAAACTCCTAGCCCCATCTATTTTCGAGATCTGATTCAGCTATACCTTTTAATGTTGTCATATGAAAATTATAGAAAAGCACCCACTGTATATATCATCATCAATGTGTTTCTTTGTGTTAGGTCCTATTGTTTAGGTTCGAATAACACCTCTCCAACTGGCCTGTGCTCTGCTGGTTTCTACTGTACGGGTGGCTCTGCATCGCCTGCTCAGAATGAGGCTGAGGAGGGTCATTATACCCTGGAAGGGGCCATGAGACCTGAGCCCTGTCCCCTTGGCACCTTCCAACCGGTACAGTACATATATAATCATGTAGTGCACGATGTAGGGAGTGAGTGCCGTTTAGGATGCCACGCAGTCTACTGACAAACAGGGAAATGTACTATTTCACATGGACAGTATTTCCATGTATTTTTTCTCCTTCAGGGTAGAGGCTGTTCATCATGTTTGGAGTGCCAGAGAGGCAGGCTGTGTAACCAGAAAGGCATGTCACAGCCTGGACTCTGTCCCACAGGACACTACTGTCCCCCCGGATATGCTGGGGCTCACCCCTGTCCTCCAGTGAGTAGCCTATGACTTGACCTCTGGTGATAAAAAGTGACACCCGCTCTGACATTTTAATGGATTTTATTTTGGTGTGTGTGTATTTGCGTATGTGTGTGTGTATACGATTGTGTATGTGTGATGTGTGTGTGTGTGTGTGTGTGTAGGGCTCCTATGCAGATCAACCAGGGAGAGAGGAGGTGCAGCACTGCAGCCCCTGTGATGCAGGCTGGTTCTGCAGGAGGGCTGGTCTCTCTGCCCCTCAGGGTCTCTGTGACCCTGGCTTCTACTGTACCTCAGGGGCCACCACCGCCACCCCGGTAACTAGTATACATATCTAATACATGTCACCGAGTTGGATGTCGTTTGAATGTCGTCAAGAGGTCAGTTGGCTTTTCATAGCCGAGCATTCAGAGGTCGAGACAGCAAGTGCGGTAGAGAGAGAGGGAGAGAGCGAGAGAGCGAGAGAAAGACAAAAACAGCAGGTCTGGGACAAGGTAGCACATCTGGTGAACAGGTCAGCATAGCTGAAAACTGTTGTGCTGATTAAAGAAGCAATAAAACTGGCCTTCTTGAGACTAGTTGAGTATCTGGAGCATCAGCAATTGTGGGTTCGATTACAGGCTCAAAATGGCCAGAAACAAATAACTTTCTTCTGAATCTCGTCAGTCTATTCTTGTTCTGAGAAATGAAGGCTATTCCATGTGAGAAATTGCCAAGAAACTGAAGATCTCGTACAACGCTGTGTACTACTCCCTTCACAGAACAGCGCAAACTGTCTCTAACCAGAATAGAAAGAGGAGTGGGAGGCCCCGGTGCACAACTGAGCAAGAGGACAAATACATTAGAGTGTCTAGTTTGAGAAACAGACGCCTTACAGGTCCTCAACTGGCAGCTTCATTAAATAGTACCCGTAAAACCAGTCTCAACGTCAACAGTGAAGAGGCAACTCCGGGATGCTCACCTTCTAGGCAGAGTTGCAAAGAAAAAGCCATATCTCAGACTCGCTAATAAAAATAAAAAATTAAGATGGGCAAAAGAACACAGACACTGGACTTCTTTGCAACTCTGCCTAGAAGGTCAGCATCCCGGAGTCGCCTCTTCTCTGTTGTTTTGCGGGTACTATTACATTTTCCAGGTCAAGGTTTGGCTTTTTCAGGAGAGGCTTTATTACTGCCATTTCTGGTGAGTTTGGTACACATCCGGAGGATAGGGAGCTGTTTATTAAGTTCAACATAGGAGGGCCAAGCACAGGAAGTAGCTCTTTCAGTAGTTTAGTTGGAATAGGGTCCAGTAGGAGGCTGGAAGGTTTCGAGGCCATGACTATTTTCGTGAATGTGTGGATAGATACAGGATTAATATACTTGAGTGTCTTCATTGATCCTAGGTCCTGGCAGTTCTGTTCAGACTCAGAACAACTGAGTTTTGGAGAAATAGGCAGATTCAAAAAGGAGTCCGTAATTTTCTTTCTAATGATCATGATCTTTTCGGCGAAAAAGTTCAAGAATTCATCACGGCTGAAGTGAAGGCCATCCTCTCTTGGGGAATGCTGCTTTTTAGTTAGCTTGGCGACAGTATCAAAAATACATTTTGGATTGTTTTTATTCTCCTCAATTAACTTGGTAAAGTAGGCTGATCGAGCAGCAGTGATGGCACGGTACTGTCTTTCCAAGCTAGTTGGAAGACTTCCAGTTTGGTGGAGCGCCATTTCCGTTCCAAGTTTCTGGAAGATTGCTTCAGGGCTCAGGTATTTTCTGTATACCAGGGAGCTAATTTCTTGTGACAAATGTTTTTTGTTTTTAGAGGTGCGACTGCAAGGTTAAATGTAGATCCTCGGTTAGGTGGTTAAATTATTTTTGTACTCTGACGTCCTTGGGTAGGTGGAGGGAGTCTAGAAGGGCATCTAGGAATCTTTAGGTTGTCTGAGAATTTATAGTGCGGCTTTTGATTATTCTTTTTTGGGGTCCTGATCAGATTATTTTGTTGCGATTGCAAACTTAATAAGATTGTGGTCCGATAGTCCAGGATTATGAGGAAAAACATTTAGATACACAATATCTATTACATGGGACAAAACTAGATCCAGGGTATGACTGTGGCAATGCGTAGGTCCAGAGACATGTTGGACAAAACTCACTGAGTCGATGAGGGCTTCGAAAGCCTTTTGAAGTGGGTCTGTGGACTTTTCCATGTGGATATTGAAGTCACCAAAAATGGGAATATTATCTGCCATGACTACAAGGTCTGATAGGAATTCAGGGAACTCAGTGAGGAACGCTGTATACGGCCCAGGAGACCTGTAAACAGTAGCTATACAAAGTGATTGAGTAAACTGCATAGATTTCATGACTAGAAGCTCAAAACATGAAAAAGCAGTCATATTTTGGGGGGTAAATTGAAATTTGCTGTCCTAAATGTTAGCAACACTTTCGCCTTTGCGGGATGCACGGGGGATGTGGTCACTAGTGTAACCAGGAGGAGAGCCCTCATTTAGCACAGTAAATTCATCAGGTTTGAGCCATGTTTCAGTCAGGCTAATCACATCAAGTGTTAAGCTATGGTTAAACCCAGCACTCAGAGAAACAAAACACAACTAAGGGAGTGGAAGAAACAAAAATTATTTTAATAAAAGTTCAATTTGTCTTAGTCCAAAAACAACTGAAGAAAAGGAACAGAGTGGGCTAGTCGGCTCCGGAGGAAGGAGAGGCTGAGGCAGGCAGGCAGGCAGGCAGGCAGGCAGGCAGGAAGGCAGGCAGGCAGGTTGGGAGGTATGTCTGAACTGAAGACAAAACAAACGACAGGTTAAGGAGAGTAAAGAGCCAGGCTGAAGACAAAGACAATTTAACTCTACTGGTGAGCCAAGTTACCGCTCTAGTAAGAACAACGATCTGGCGCCGGTGGAGAGCCATGCCCAGGAATTAGTAGTGCAGGTTGATGAGAGAATAGGATGCAGCTGCGTAGGCAGGAATCACTGGAAACAACCCGCAGCTGCACAGGAGAGGCAGATCCTGAGCACGCCCCCCGATCCACTCCAGACACACACCGGCAGACGCACCAACATAATGGGGACAAACACACATACAGATACAACAGACAAAGAGGGGACAAAACAAGGAGGAAGGGAAACAGAAAAGGGAGAGACAAGCTGCCCACATAACATCAAGAATATGATCAGTGATTAGTTAGTTGACTATGACTGCCTTAGAAGTGAGGGATCTAACATTAAGTAGTCCTATTTTTAGATTATTAGTATTATTATTATTATTATTATTATTATTATTATTATTATTATTATTATTATTATTATCAATCTCTTTCAATAATGACAGGAATGGATGAGGTCTGTATTCCAGTGAGATTGCTAAAGTGAACACCGCCATGTTTAGTTTTGCCCGACCTAGATCGAGGCACAGACACGGTCTCAATGGGGAAAGCTGAGCTGACTACACTGACTGTGCTATTGGCAGACTCCACTAAGATGGCTGGCTGGCTAACAGCCTGCTGCCTGGCCTGCACCCTATCTCATTGTGGAGCTAGAGCCCTGTCTATGTTGATAGATAAGATGAGAGCACCCCTCTAGCTTGGATACTCGATGCGCACATCTTTCTAGCAAAGTAACAGGCTTAAGTTCTATATCGTGGAGCTCCGCCCCATAGGGGAGCTCTGCTCCTATTGGTTTACCCACTGCCCTAAGGCAGCATCAGCCTGAGACAAAATTATGCACACACCTGCAGCCAATAGGAGTACAGGTGTCCCTACAAGAGGGGATGCCTCCCCTCAATCAGCCTCCTTTTATCTTCAGCGACTGGACTAGACTGAAGAAGCCAAGAAAAGACGAAGAAAAGAAGAGAAGACTCAGGACGAGAACGCCGTCGAATTTCCAGTCATCGACGTCGTCCTAAAATGAGCACACCAGGAGATTTTCCACCCCCAAAAGCTCTTTTCAGAGCTCAATGCAGATGCTCCTCCATGGCGGCCGGTGACTCCCACGACTTATGTTTCGTGTGTCTAGGGTCCCAGCATGCCAAAGAGGGCGTCTGCAGTCCCCCTAACTGCGCCTCCTGTGCCCTCCTTTCTAAAAAGGAGAGGAAGCAGCGTTGGGCGTTTTTTTTAGGGAGGATATCCCCCTAGAGGACGTGCTGTCGATACTAGCCTCTGCTTCAGAGGCGTCATCCAACGGCGCAGACTCAGGGGATGATGGGGACTATGAGGAGGAGGCTGACATTCCAATGGAACAGTCAGTCCCCGTCCCTCATACATTCAAGCCCCCCCTTTCCTTTGGTTAGAGAGAGGGCTTGTAGTTCCTACAGTGATGACGACACGGGCTCTGAGAAGTCAGAAGCCCTGTCCTTCACCGCAGCGTCTCTGAGAACGGACTTTCCGGGTCTCATTGAGAGAGCTGCTAGACGGCTGGAAATACCGCTGCCCCCTATTCCCTCCGCACCGGAGGTTGACTTAATGGAGGGCGGCCCCTATTCCAGGCCAAGAAGAGCGGCAGAGCCTTTAGCTCCTGCCATGCCTTCATTGGCGAAATACGTCGAGGGCTCATGGGAGGCACCTTTAGCGGCGCGTTCGCCGGCTAAAACGTACCTCCCATTCACTAGAGTGGAGGGAAGGTTCCAGGGCCAAGCTAAGGGAATCCCCAGGTTAGAGAGTGCCATGGCGGCGTATCTCGTACCGGGTTCGAGTCCCTGGCCCTCTTCCAAGAAAGCCACGTTGCCATCTCAGAAGGACCGTCTCACAGCACAGCTGTTAGAGAAGTCCTTCAATTTGGGAGCCCAAGCTGTAGCAGCAGCTAACAACATTGCCCTCTTGGCAGCCACTCTGTCCCGTTTAACCACGGGTAAGACAGAGCTGGAGCCAGAGGAGGTGGAGGAGGCGTCTAGAATTTCTGGCGCCATCCTACACCTAACACAGATATCGGCCGTCTGCTCGGGGAGGTCCATGGCCACCTCGGTGGTCGCGGAGCGACACCTCTGGTTGTCACTGACAACCATGAAGGAAGCAGACAGAACGTCCCTGTTGAACGCCCCCCTCTCTAACGACGGGCTCTTTGGAGTCGCCGTCAAAGAGGCGACTGAGAGGTTTTCCAAACTGGACGAGGAAAAGAAGCAGCTGGCCAGACACCTGCCACTGGCAGGGAGGTTAGGCCCTGCACCGTCTCATAAACCATCCACTTCCGCCCCCCAGAGTAGACAGGGATCTACAGTGAGGCGGCGTATCCGGCGTCAGTCGGCGGCCACAGGAGGCAGGAGAGCGGGCCCAGCCCCCCCAGCAGCCATGGTGGCCCCATTGCAGCCGGCGAGGGAGGTGGTGAGAGCGCCGACCAGGGCCCCTAAGGGAGGCCACAAGAGGAGGCGCACATGACGGGACGCGGGGGAGCGAATGGAGGACACGCCATCCTTGAACGTGACCACTGTTCCCCCCCACCCTTCGGTTGAAGGGATGGGTGATGATGTAAATGCTTTTGTTAATGTGTTTAATAAAGAGTTGGCTCCACCTGACTTTGTCAAAAAAGAGCCCCTTTTCCATAATACGTCCGAGAGCTTTCAAATCTCACCCTCTCTCCCTTACCACTCTAAGCGCCGTTCAGCCCACCAAGGGTGCGTTGCTGAACAGGCATTCAGAGTAGGTTCACATAACACTTCAGGTATAAGAAGTGCTTCACATAGCAGACGGCAGTCTCTGTCAGACTCTGACATGATGACGCAGTCGCTATTTGGGGATGGCGCACTATCACAGACTAAGGTCTCTGTTAGTATGACCCAGACCCATGCTGCGTTCAAGGAGGGCCCGATTACCACGGTCACGAAGGTGCCCAGTGTATCGGCGCCCCCACTTTTTTCTGAGCGCGCCAAGGCTCACCACACTGAGTGTAGTTCAGCCCACCAGAGGTGCAGAGCTGAACGCACACAGGAGGTGAAAGGAGGAATAATACCTAGATGCCGTCTTGGTTTATCTCAAAGAGACCTCACATTACAGACTCCAAGGAGTACTGTAGTGAGTGCCTCTCATAGCAGGCTGCAGTCTCAGTCAGGAGACATGATGACGCAGCCACTATTTGGGGATGGCGCACTATCGCAGACTAAGGTCTCGGTTAGTGCGATTCAGACCCATGCTGCGTTCACGGAGGGCCTGATTACCACGGTCACGAAGGTGCCCAGTGTATCGGCGCCCCCACTTCTTTCTGAACGCGCTAATACTCACCACACTGAGCGTAGTTCAGCCCACCAGAGGTGCAGAGCTGAACACACACAGGAGGTGAAAGGAGGAATAATACCTAGACGCCGTCTTGGTTTATCTCAAAGAGACCTCACATTACAGACCCCAAGAAGTACTGTAGTGAGTGTCTCTCGTAGCAGGCTGCAGTCTCAGTCAGGAGACATGATGACGCAGCCGCTATTTAGGGATGGCGCACTATCGCAGACTAAGGTCTCGGTTAGTGCGATTCAGACCCATGCTGCGTTCACGGAGGGCCCGATTACCACGGTCACGAAGGTGCCCAGTGTATCGGCGCCCCCACTTTCCTTTGAACGCGCTAATACTCACCACACTGAGCGTGACTCAACCCACCAGAGGTGCAGAGTTGAACACACACAGAAGGTGAAGGGTAAGACGGTATCAAGGCGCCACCTTGTGTTACCTCATAGAGACCTCATATTACAGACTTCGAGGAGTATTGTAGTGAGTGGCTCTAATAGCGGTTTGCAGTCACCTACGATGACGCAATCGCTTGCTGGGGATGGTGCCCTGTCACAGGCTGTGGCCTCGGTCAGTGCAATTCAGACCTGCGCTGCGTTCACGGAGGGCAGGAATACGACGGTTACGGGTTTAACTGACGTTTCTGCCCCCCCTTTTGGTTCAGAACGCACTAATGTTTCCTCTCCCTTTCTTGGGAGGCCCGCCTTGGGCTGTTCCACCACCTCAGTGTTGGGGAACAGCGGCGGCAAGGGCCATAGAGGAATACAGGTCCTTCCTACTGAATGTACCACAGCTTCGCGCTCGGCCGCTTTCTCTGTATTGCTGGCAGTGGCAGCGAAGCTGCACCCTCTCACGCTGGCTACAACAGACGTTGCAGAAGGGTTATGCTCTCCAATTCCACCGGACCCCACCCCCATTCAGGGGAGTGGTGGAGACGGTGATGAAAACGCCCAAAAAAGTGGCCGCTCTGGTTTCAGAGATTACCGAACTTTTGGCGAAGGAGGCGGTCACAGTGGTTCCCCAGGAGCAAAGGAACAAGGGGCTATATTCGCCCTACTTCCTAGTGCCAAAAAAGACAGGGGGAATGAGGCCAATATTGGATTTACGCATTCCCAACGAGAGCGTAACCAAACGGCCCTTTCGAATGCTAACGACAAAACGTCTGCTGGAATGTGTCCAGAAAGGAGACTTTTGTACGAGCATAGACCTAAAGGACGCGTACTTTCATGTGTCGGTACAGCCACGTCACAGGAAGTTTCTGCGATTTGCCTTTCAAGGGGTGGCGTACGAATACACGAGGATGCCATTCGGGTACGCCCTGGCACCTCGCACGTTTTCCAAGTGTGTGGAGGCGGCATTGGAACCGTTGCGTCGTCAGGGAATACGGCTACTAGCCTACCTAGACGACCTACTGGTTCTCGCCCCGTCAGCAGAGCTGGCGATCACTCACACAACACAGACAGTGATTCATCTCACACGTCTGGGGTTCGCTGTGAATTGGAAAAAGAGCACGCCCTGGCCCAATCATCAGATTGTCTACCTGGGGATACAGCTAGACACTGTAATGATGAGGGCTCGAATTTCGGACCCCCGAAGGGTAGCCTTGTTGCTAGCCCTGAGGAAGTGTCGTCCGAATCACACGGTGACGGCGCTGTCGATCATGTCACTCTTGGGTCTCATGTCGTCAGCCCACTCTGTGGTTCCGCTGGGACTCCTGCACATGCACAGGATGCAGCGATGGTTCGCCCAACTGAGACTAGACCAGTTGCGTCAACATCATCGGTTGGTGGTGGTTCCCCTCTCGCTCAGTGCAGATCTGAACTATTGGAGAAACCCGATAGGCAAAGTGTCCTCTTACATCCCAGTGTTCACAGATGCGTCTCTGACGGGATGGGGAGGGACATGTCAGACCCAAGCGATAGGAGGTGTGTGGCCTCCTTCGAGTCGCCACATCAACCTCTTGGAGTTGGAAACGGTTCGACTGGTTTTGACCCACTTCGCGTCTACCCTTCGGGGTCACGATGTGCTGGTCTGGTCAGACAACCGGACCACAGTAGCCCACATAAATCGCCAGGGAGGAGTCAGGTCTCCTGCTCTCCATCGGGCGGCAGAGGAATTGTGGCTGTGGGCTCACGAGCACCTTCGCTCATTGAGAACAGCACACATTCCGGGCTACTTGAACGTAGGAGCAGACCTCATGTCAAGAGGGGGTCCTCGAGACGACGAGTGGTGTCTGCATCCGGACATTGTTCTCCAAATTTGGGAACAGTTTGGGAGAGCCGAGGTGGATCTATTCGCGTCACGTGTGAACGCGCAATGTCCCCTATGGTTCTCTCTAAGGGAACAGGAAGAACCGCCACTAGGAAGAGACGCCTTTGCGCATCACCCGTGGCCGAGAGTTCTTCTGTATGCATTCTCTCACTGTTAGCCAGGGTGAGATCAGGAGGGCTGTCAGTGATACTGGTAGCCCCCGATCGCTCCTTGGTTTGCGGAGATGAGTCAGATGTTGATTGCGCCACCTTGGCCAATTCCACATCGACGGGACGCGTTGTCTCAGGCGGGGGGCACAATAGGGCGGTTGCCTATAATCGGCCAACCACTGAAGGCCTGGCTGCTGAGAGGGACAGGCTAGAGCGCCGTGGGTTATCTGATGTGGTGATCAGGACCATACAGGGTTCACGTGCCAGTTCCACTTCTAAGATGTACGCCAGTAGATGGAACGTGTTTTCACAATGGTGTGTCACACAAAGTGTAGACCCCATGAGCTGTCAGGTTGAGAGTATTCTCTCTTTCCTACAGCTTATGTTTGACAAGCAGCGATCGCCCGCCACCATTAAGGTGTTTGCAGCGGCGATTTCAGCTTGTCATGAGGGGTTTGGCAGAGACAATGTCTTTAGCCACCCTCTAGTGAAACGTTTCCTATTAGGAACGCGGCGGCTTAGGCCAACACCTAGAGCCACGCTTCCTCAGTGGGATTTGGCTTTGGTACTCGAAGCGCTATGTAAGTCGCCGTTCGAGCCATTGAATCAAATACCCCTCAAGATGCTGTCTTTGAAGACAACGCTGTTCCTCGCTTTGACTACGGCTAAGCGTGTTAGTGATTTGTGTGCTCTTTCGACGAGACCCGACTGCCTGGCCATTAATGGCGATCTGAGCAGAGCGGTGTTACGTCCTAACCCGGCATTTGTGCCGAAGGTTATTAGGAGTTCATATAGATCACAGACCGTGGAGCTGTGGGCTTTTTCTCCTCCTCCTCATAGAGAGAGGAGTGAAGAAAGGCTCCATCGCCTGTGCCCAGTACGCGCCTTGGCGTGTTACGTTGAGCGCACAGCAGCGATTAGGTCATCGCCTCAGCTGTTTGTGTGTCATGGTACGGCTGCACTAGGTAGACCACTTTCGAAACAGCGTCTGTCTCATTGGCTCTGTGAGAGCATTGAGACAGCTTATGAGGCAGCAGGGCGACAGTTGCCTCAGGGTATCAGAGCTCACTCCACTCGTGGAGTAGCAGCTTCTACTGCCCTTTTCAGAAGAACAGGGGTAGAGGATATATGTAGAGCGGCGTCATGGTCAACACCGTCTCCATTTATCCGTTTCTATCTCTTGGATATGTCTTCTAACTCTTTGGCTCAGTCTGTACTCAGCGTGGCTGAAGGGAGACTTTGAGCTAGGAGGAGAGGAATGCAGGACTGTGGAGACAGGGTCTCTATCAGGTCCGCTTCCGATAGAAGGACATATTTTTGGCATGACTCCTGACTGACATGTTCAGTACAGTAGAAGGCATGCATTGATCTGCCACCAGTGAATAACTGGGTTGAGGCGGGATGATGAGGGATAATAGTAGTAACCTGGGTTACGATACTATTAGACCGGTCATGACAATTGGACGGAATGTGACGTCATCTATCTGCTTGTTCAGATTAGTATGAATCATGTTCTGGGATCTGCCCACTAATCTCTGGGGTCCATTGATTGAGTGAGGCGGCCTACCGTGTACACAATGTAGAGTGACACTTTGTGTCATTCCATTAGTGGTCGGTAGTATTGTAACAGGATACTGAGGTACCATCTATCTGCTAGTTCAGATTAGTATGGCCTGTATTCTGGTGATCTGCCCACTAGTCATTGGTGTTGCCATTGGACTAGGTGGGGCGGGTCTTTAACCGATGACGCGGTATATTGTGACGCCCGTATGGGTACAGTGGTTACAGTACTGCGGGAATTGGTTGCAGCCATTGCTAGGCCTGACCTTTTCATTTTGATGGGAAGTGTTGGGCTCGGCAGGGAGTACATTTTGGAGCGCTACGCTCCGCCTTAAACCAATAGGAGCAGAGCTCCCCTATGGGACGGAGCTCCACGATATAGAACGATTAGTTACTGGAGTGTAACTCCAGTTCTATGAGTGGAGCGGAGCCCCATAGGACTTAAGGCCCTGCCGACCCTCTCTAGTCTCGCTGAAGATAAATATCTCAGGAGGCTGATTGAGGGGAGGCATCCCCTCTTATAGGGACACCTGTACTCCTATTGGCTGCAGGTGTGTGCATAATTTTGTCTCAGGCTGATGCTGCCTTAGGGCAGTGGGTAAACCAATAGGAGCAGAGCTCCCCTATGGGGCTCCGCTCCACTCATAGAACTGGAGTTACACTCCAGTAACTAATCGTTATGTTGCGCTTGGTGACCTCTGACT
This sequence comes from Coregonus lavaretus, assembly GCF_964263955.1. NCBI lineage: Eukaryota > Metazoa > Chordata > Actinopteri > Salmoniformes > Salmonidae > Coregonus > Coregonus lavaretus. Next base: position 5,224,638 of record NC_140013.1, on the reverse strand, counting down.
GTTTCATCCTAACATCGTTGGTGCCGACGTGGATAACAATATCCCTATACCATCTACACTCCGCAGTTTTAGCCTCAGCCAGCACCATCTTCAAATTAGCCTTAACGTCGGTAGCCCTGCCCCCTGTTAAACAATGTATGATCGCTGGATGATTATTTTTAAGTTTAATATTGCGGGTAATTGAGTCGCCAATGACTAGAGTTTTCAATTTGTCAGAGCTAATGGTGGGAGGCTTCGGCAGCTCAGACCACGTAACGGGTGGAGGGGAGACTTGAGAAGCCTCGGGCTCTGACTCCGACTCGTTGCTTAGTGGGGAAAACCGGTTTAAAGTTTCTATCGGCTGAATGAGTGACACCAGTTGACCATGCCGAAAGCATTTCTTTCCTGAAGCCATGAGAAAATGGTCCGGCTGCTGGGACTGTGCAGGGGGATTAACACTACTACCTGTATTTACTGGTGGCACAGACGCTGTTTCATCCTTTCCTACACTTAAATTGCCCTTGCCTAACGATTTCGTCTGAAGCCAAGCTTGCAACTCGGCTATCCTCACCATAAGGCGATAGTTCTCCTGTATATTAAGAGTACAGCGACTGCAATGAGAAGACATCATGTTACGTAGCTTATTGTTTTTGGCCTGAGGAGGTCCTGCAGATCGATGTCCAGAGAAAGCGTCCGTGGTGAAAAAGTTGAATTAAAAAAGTTGTGAGGACAAAACTAAGACCTTAGTAAATTTGTTAAATACAGAGTTTGATTAAATAGTTATTAAGAGTAAAAAGCAAAGAAGTTTGACAGGTAGCACACACACTTATAATTTTAAGTCATAGTCTGACATGATGAATGGTTGTACTTTGAACAGATTGCGTTAGGTAAACGTTTTATGTCAATGTGAATGTGTATTATCTGATCTCTCCAGGTGGGTGTAGACTCTGGTGATGTGTGCCCAGTGGGCTATTTCTGCCCACTAGGCACCAGGTTTCCCCATGAACACCCCTGTCCTGCTGGGACCTGGAGTAATGCAGTGGGGACCCAGGGCCTGTCCTCCTGCTGGCCGTGTCCTCCAGGCCTCTACTGTAACACCACAGCCCTCACACAGCCCTCTGGGATTTGTGCTGCAGGTATATATTATTATGAGGGTATTAAATGGACATTTCAAGCGATGCCGTAGGACACGGTTTTATCCTGTCATTAGACTACTTTAGAGGTCTGAAAACATCTGACACATTTTTTACCTATGTCTTAACCAGGCCAGCGCCAGGGCCAGTGCCATATAATGGAATTGGGACAGCACTGCATTTAGTATGGCTAGGATATTGATGCTTTATGTTATAGCATACTGTATGTTTTTAGCTATCAGTGTTTCATGAACTCTGTGAATTACAGGGTTTTACTGTTCAGGTGGAGCAAAATCCCCAAAGCCGATAGATGGAGTGACAGGGGACACTTGTCCTATTGGATATTACTGTCCTAAGGGCTCAACGTCCCCCGTACACTGCCCTGATGGCTCCTACTCAAACACTACAGGTATAGCATTGCCAGATTCCATGGCATCCCTTCCATACTGTACGCATACATGCGCTTGACCCTTTTTTCTGTTTCTGTTTTGATCTGAATAATATCTGTCACCCTACTAAACCTCCACCTTGTGAAATCAATACAGAAGACCAGTGTATTTTAGGCATTTTTCCCTTTTGAATGTCCTGTATACTGTAGGTGCTACAGAATGTCTGGAGTGCCCTCCTGGGAGATACTGCCTAGAGGGGGAAGGTGTTCAGCTCTGCCCCAAGGGTTTCTACTGTCTGGGGGGCACGGTGGAGGACGTATTGCCCTGTCCACCAGGCACATACAGCCAACAACCAGGACAGAGCCAACTGGAGCAGTGCCTGCTTTGTCCAGCAGGTGAGAGCATTGTCTATTGAATTCAATGAAAACCCTGCCTCGGCTACAGTCACTATTTCTACTGCAGTTACTACTTCTGCTGTCACCATCCCACTAACGGCAACTATCCCACACTATTTATAATACAGTCACTACTTCTACTACTACACTAGCCTCACTTTTTCAACACTAGCCTCTAAAACCCTTCTAAACTTCTTCCACAACCATAAAAATGATCTTAAGGCCAATCTTGTGTGGGATGCCACTTCTCACTTTTTGCTTGTTTCTCTCAACGACAGGAATGTACTGTGAGGACTGGGGATTGGCTGAACCAACTGGGCCTTGTCAGGCAGGTTACTTCTGTTTAGCAGGTAACGTACCCTACCACTAACACTGCTACAGTGCAAGGTATCTCTTTAAGGACAGTATACCGTGTATTGGTTTAATACGTTTCAATAATACATTTTACAGTGTAATACGTTTCACTCAGTACTCAAAAAAATAACTACAAATAACATTTAATGTCCCCAGGTCTAAACTTCAGGAACCCAGATGGGAACATCAGTACAGGAGTGGGGGGAGCCTGTCCAAAGGGTCATTACTGTCCAGAGGGCACCAGTCTACCTCTACCCTGTCCTCTGGGGACCTTTTCTAATAGGTTATAAACTGTTTATTTATGGTCTTTGTATATGGACACATAAAGGCACACACCTAGATGGGCTTGAACACTTATAAACCATTTGTATAATGATAATCAATATTCATGAATAGATGTATGTGACTAGGATTTAAACCAGCGTGTTTGTGTGTGTGATTGACTGAATTGAAATGGAATTGACCCCAACCCTGTAAGTTTGGAGCTTACACAATAACCAGCTGTCTACAATTGATAAGCATTGCTCAGGAGAGGAGATGTCCTCAGTAAATAGTCCATGTGTGTGTCTGTGTGTCTGTGTGTAGTCTCCATGTGACAGAGGTCTCCGGCTGCAGCCCGTGTACTCCAGGACAGTTCTGTGGTTCCGAGGGGCTAACCCGTCCATCTGGAGCCTGCCAGGAGGGATTCTACTGCCCAGGGGGGGATCGCTTAGCCACGGGTACATTATAATCAGAGCACATTCATTATCATAGGCCCTGCGATACACTAGCGTCCTGTTCAGGGGGTGTTTGTGTGTGTCAAGCTGCTTCACGCTACAGAATCAGGAGATAGGCTCCTGCCCTATGGGCCGTTCTGGCTCGGACAAGGCTTACTTGTCCAAGGCTTGCTTGCTTACTTACTTACATTCATTATCACAGTCAATCTAGTCTCTTCCCACAGCCTCTGTGTCTAGACCCAAGAGTTTGGCAAAGCGAGACTACAGTCAATGATATAATCAGATCAGTTAGAGTTTTAGATGATAGTCAATGAATACATCCCAATTACACATTGATTTGATCAATATTAGCAGCTCTAATCACTGTTTCTAATTGAAATCTCCTGTGCAGGGTTTGAGGGAAGAGGAGGAAGAGAGGGAGGAGGAAGATGGGGAGGGCTCTGCCCCCCAGCCCATTACTGCTCCCCTGGCAGTGCCATCCCAGTGCCCTGCCCAGCTGGCACGTATGCCAGCCTGACAGGCCAGACGCAGTGCCCCCGCTGCCACGCTGGTTACTACTGCCCTGAGAGGACCAGTAACTACACCCTGTTCCCCTGTCCCCCTGGCTTCTACTGTCCTGATGGTAGGAAACCATATCCTCATGTCTTATTAAGGTTTTCCAGCACATGGTTGGTTGAAAAGGTTTGAGTCCTAAGCAAGTTGACCAGTGGGTGAGTCCATGTTGTTTGAAGTGATTACCAACCCAACAACAGTACTCTAGCGCTGTGTTTCTGAACCCTTTTTTGTACGAGGGACTGACAAGTTGAGTGTGTTGGGACCAGCCAGAGTTAAGCAAGTGTCAAAGCTGAGTGTGTTGGGATACCTTGTTAGTGTGACTGCACATAGGTCAGGATTAAGGTTGTGGTGCTTATTTTGGGGATTTCATTAAATAACTGCAAAATCTGTCTATTCCACACAGTATGGCCATTATCAGTGGTGTTGTGTTGTGTGTTACAGTGTGTTGTGTGTTACAGTATGTTGTGTGTTACAGTATGTTGTGTGTTACAGTATGTTGTGTGTTACAGTGTGTTGTGTGTTGTGTGTTACAGTATGTTGTGTGTTATAGTATGTTGTGTTGTGTTCAAGGCACGCGGCATGCCACCCAGTTCCCCTGTCCCCGTGGCTACTACAACCCTGAGCCCATGACCCAGAGCCTGGACAGCTGTCTGCCCTGTCCCCCTGGACACTACTGTGAGAAGGAGAGACTGACCGCTGTCTCAGGGGAATGCAAAGCCGGTCAGTTGATAGGCCTCTATTATCTGAAAGACTCTCTCTAGGGCCAGGGGTTCTCCCATACCATGTGATCTGACCAGAAATAACTCGCAGCTGTATTCGTAAATATAACTAGGGCAGGAAAACCTGCTGGCCTTATGCCCTTCATATGAGTGATTCAGGATACTGTGTCTTGTATGGCTCTCTCTCTCTCTCTCTCTCTCTCTCTCTCTCTCTTACACTCGCTCTCTCTCTCTCACACTCTCTCTGCCCCTTTCTCCATCACCCCCAGGTTGGTTCTGTGTGTCCGCTGCCTGGAACTCCCAGCCCTTTGACCTGGACAACTACACTAACGCCAACTGCCTGTGTCCTGCCACCTCCACCGGGGGGCGCTGTCAGGAGGGCTTCTACTGCCCCCAAGGAAGCCCTGAGCCTCTGCCCTGCCCTCCAGGGGCCTTCTGCAACATCTCTGGTAGTGTGTGTGTCACACCCTATTGTGTCACCCCAATCAAGATTCCTTTTTCAGCTTGTTGCTCATTAGAGTAGAACACCACATGCGGGCCTTATGTCTGACACCCCTGTGGGTGGTTTGAGTACATTTTATTCTGAGAGAAAATATCTCAATTGACATGACTAAAACCAAATTGAAACTGTGTAGAAATGATAATGGACCTACATTTATAGTCTCTTCACTCTGTCCAGCTTGCTAACAGTCATCGAAACGAAAGATAGAGGGTCAGCGAGCATTGAAAATTCCAAAAGCGATATAGGATGTTTTTTTGCTAATTTTGACAGCAAGAAATATAACACATTTTAAGTGCGGCCCTTCGGGCCTCGGTGAAGACCGAATGCGACCCGTGGTGTAAAATTAGTTTTACACCCCGGCGTAGAATTTAGAATACCGTACTGAATTGAAATGGAATTGACACCAACCCTGGGAGTCAATTTGGAACTGAAACGGTAACTCAGTATACAACTCTTCAGTAAATAGTTAATGGATGATTGTAATCTGATGAAGCAGAGCTTTCAATTGCATACACACTCATACAGTTAGTTATATACTCATTCCTCATGTTGTCCAATAGGTCTGGCCCTGCCCATGGGACCATGCTCCCCTGGCTTCTATTGCACAGAGGGAGCCACTCGGGCCAAACCCACTGACGGAGAGACTGGCAACATCTGCCCTCCTGGAACTTACTGTGGTAATTGATACAGCAGCACTCACCCTGGTTCTTAATTAGTCAAAACACATCTGTGTTCTTATTGGACACTTTAAGGTAGTAACCCCACATTTCCCTCGATTTCAAAACGTTTTCCACCTACTGAAGTGTGGTGAGCTTGATGTGTGGAGAGCTTTCTGGCACAAAATGTCTGCTACGCGTTGGCAATGGAAGAATTTAGTCTCTCTCCCCCCCATACACTGCAAAGGGCTTTGAACACCTGGAAAAGTCCCTTGCAAATCAAATCTATTATCATTTTTTAATTGCCTCTCCATCTTGATGACAACTGTGAATCGTGTTGATAGCCATTATCTGTCTTTACTAGCAGTGGAGTGAAGTTGTCTTTTCCTCTCAGGTGAAGGTTCTGGGGAGCCAGAGCTGTGTCCTGCTGGTACTTTCTCCCAAGTCTCAGGCCTCTCCAATGTGTCTCAGTGTCAGGCTTGTACTGCAGGGTTTTACTGCGCTGCTGCAGGCCTGAGGGATCCTACTGGGCTATGTAGCGAGGGTGAGTTCATTTTGGCTCAATCCTAAATCGACCCCCAGACCCTATGCACTTGTGAAAATCAGGTGTAAGCAATATGGTAATAGCTCCACTTGCTCACTGATATGCTAGGGGGAAGTTTCATCATATTGCTTATACAAATCAAATTCTCTCGGATCTCCACAAGTGCATCTCCACAAGAGCGTATGGTTTATGGGTAAATTTGGAATTGGGCCATAAACTGTACTTGTGTGGCTTAACTCTGTCCTCCTTGCTAGACGTGCCTTCAGGTCTCCCATCAGTGGTAGAAATCCTTTCACGCTACTTCCTATTGTTACGCTATATTTTATTGATCCTTTGTACCAGGTATTCTCATGCCTTATTGTTTAATTATTTATCCATGTGGGTCCATTGAGATGGTTACTGTATCTCTAGCCAAGAGGTAGTGTCACAATATAAAGGCTGTCACTGTAACCAGAGGAAAGAGAGACTGTCGTATTGTAACTCTGTCTCTATCGCGGTGTTCTAGGTTACTGGTGCCCTCCAGGTCAGAGGGTGGCCACAGCCCTGGCTTGCCCAGCAGCCCACTACTGTCCCCATGGAAGTGCAGTTCCTGAGCCCTGCCCCTCTGGAACCTTCCAAGACAGAGAGAAACAGGCCACCTGCAATATCTGTGAAGAGGGTATGTACTGTAATTGTATGAGCTCTCTCTCTCTGTTAACAGTACACTGTTCTGTGTTCTGGATCATTCCACATACTTAGGGCACAGAGTTTTTCCTTACTATGTGACCTGACCAGGAAAAACTCTGGACGCTAGTTATAACCTATATAACTCTGGACCCTAGTTATAGCCAATTACAAGGACCCAGAGTCAGGTCACATGGTCAGAAAAAGCCCAGGACAGATATTGGCAAGCTAATTATTGATCAAAGTTGTGCACTAAAATACACAAACAACACCGTATCTTTCCATCTAGGTTATTACTGTGACCTGAGGTTGGGCCTGGAGAATGCCTCGGTGCTTCGGCCCTGCCCTAAAGGACATTACTGCCCCCGGGGCACCGCCTTGGCCACCCAGAACCCCTGCCCCGCAGGCTCATTCAACCCCAGAGAGCGAATAGACCGCCTGACAGGCTGCATGCTCTGTCCTCCAGGACAGTTCTGTCCTACCATGGGACTCGCTGAACCTGCAGGTGAGATAGATCTCCTTTCTCCTGAAGTGTGCAGTCGTTCACTGCTTCCCACCAATCTAAAAGCATTGGATTGGGGGAGGCATGGGCTAGAGGGAGTTTTCACTACATTTCTTATACCAGTCATTTCCTGGTATAATCAGTAAAGGGAAGTGGACAAGTGCACACTTTGGGAGGAGAGATAATTGGGATATAGCCAGAGGTTATTGATGTATCACCTATTTTTGTGACTCTTCTCTTTTTCTCACCCAGTTTCTCGTCAACTATACAATCAGGTCCATAATTATTGGCACCCTTGATAATGAATAGCTAAAAATTCTGTATAAAATAAATAATACAAATACTGAGCTATATTGTATGCAAAAAAAAAAAAAGTTTGATGGGAGCTATATATACAGTATATATATATTGGAAGTTAAGTTAACTCATCGTGACATAACCAGAGCTTGGCTCCTATGCTTGGTAATGCAATGCAGTGTGACAGGTACTGTACAGTAGGAAGAAGCAAACACTGATGATATGTTTTGTAACATTGTACGTAGGTTACTGCAACGCTGGCTTCTGGTGCAGGGAGGGGGCGTACTCCCCCAGTCCTGTGGACGGCCTCTCAGGCTTTCTGTGTCCTGCTGGACAATACTGCCCCTCAGGTAGCTCTCTGTTCCTTCTCCTACTCTGTAGCTCTCAAATACTTGTTATTTTGCTTTGAGTAGCCAGAGACTATGTATAATATACTCAGTATTAATACTGCATCTGACCAGTTTGATCATTACAGTACTGTTATAAACTGAGTGGAGGTTTCGGACAAGTAATCTCGCTGCATGGTGTATACTGCTGCATCAATCAATCAATTGATTTGCGTATACAGTTTATGATGGGATTTTACAACACACCAGTTGCTAAGGCATTGTAGGCATTGAGATTTCTCTGGACCTGCTCTGCAGGTACCCCTGCCCCTGTGCCCTGTCCTTTGGGCACCTGGTCCAACAGTACAGGCCTGGCGAACCAGGAAGAGTGCCAACCATGCCCTGGAGGACTCTATTGTGACTCTAACAGCCTCACCGCTCCCACTGGGCCCTGCACTGGAGGGTATACAGTAAATACTATCTCACTTATACACAGGCTGAGTTCCAATTCCCTACCCCTTTCCCCTGACGTGTGTTTCCTTACTCCCCCTTGTGGATTTAAAGGGATAGTTAAAAAATAAAGTTTGACCTTTTTTTCCTAACTACACCAAGCATTTGGTTGATGTAAGAAGGGGAGTCATATTTCTTACACCATCCTTCCATGGGGAGTAGACAAGGGCACACTCAGGGGAAAAAGGGTAGATAATCTGACAAAAGCTATAGTGTTTGTTTTTTTATTCAGTAGTTCAGTTATCATGTATTCTTCCTTTTCTGTGCAGATATTATTGTCTTGAGAGAGCAGTGACACCCACTCCCACTGATGGCTCCACAGGCGGACCCTGTCTAGAGGGTCACTATTGTCCCGTAGGAACCACTCAGCCGTTGCCCTGTGATCCAGGGACATACATGATTGGAACGCATGCAACTGAATGTGAGCCCTGTACCCCTGGCTGGTACTGTGTGTCAGGCACCCTGCAACTGTGTCCTGCAGGTCAGTAGAGCAATTCTTATATCTTTGAACTTTCGTTGAAATACTAATATAAGGTATCATTGATAAAACCCTCGACAACAATACGGCTGAATGTCTCTCATTACGACACTACATTGATAAGGATATGAGAATCTGCAACTATCTATATAATCACAGCACCCCACAGATGGGAAAAAGTGGAACTTTTGATTGAGTGGAACATTGGTTCGTACTCTTGCACCAAGAAAAGTCCAATCTTTTTTTCTTTCTTTCTTTACCCTCTAGGTTTTTACTGTCACGAGGGAACGGGATATGACTTGAGAGCTTGTCCAGAGGGCACGTACAGCCCTGAGCTGGGCCTGACGTCCATCAGCCAGTGCAGGCAGTGTGACGGTGGCCATTACTGTCCACTTAGGAATGGCACCTCGGTCACAGGACAGTGCCTGGAGGGGTATTACTGCTCCTACGGAAACACCTCTCCACAGCCTCCCTCTCACTCTGCAGGTGACAATGTCTATCTAATAATGGTTCTGGTCACACATTAAATTGACTGCAACTTATAAAGGATTCATAGAATGTTCATAAAGTCTTCATGAGAACTATATACAGTGCTATGAAAAAGTATTTGCCCCCTTTCTAATTTTCTCTACTTTTGCATATTTGTGATACTGAATGTTATCAGATCTTCAACCAAAACCTAATATTAGATAAAGGGAACATAAGTGAACAAATAACACAACAATTACATACTTATTTCATTTGTTTCATAAACAAAGTTATGCAACACCCAATTCCCCTGTGTGAAAAAGTAATTGCCCCCATACACTCAATAACTGGTTGTGCCACCTTTAGCTGCAATGACTCCAACCAAATGCTTCCTGTAGTTGTTGATCAGTCTCTCACATCGCTGTGGAGGAATTTTGGCCCCCTCTTCCATGCAGAACTGCTTTAACTCAGTGACATGTAGGTTTTCAAGCATGAACTGCTCGTTTCAAGTCCTGCCACAACATCTCAATTGGGATTAGGTCTGGACTTTGACTAGGCCATTCCAAAACTTCCAATTTGTTGCTTTTTAGCAATTCTCATGTAGACTTGATTGTGTGTTTTGGATCATTGTCTTGCTGCATGACCCAGCTGCGCTTCAGCTTCAGCTCACAGACGGATGGTCTGACATTCTCCTGTAGAATTATCTGATACAGAGCAGAATTCATTGGGAATTCATTGGGTGTTGCATAACTTTGTTTATGAAATAAATGAAATAAGTATGTAATTGTTGTGTTATTTGTTGGATCTCCTGAGTGGCGCAGTGGTCTAAGGCACTGCATCGCAGTGCTAGCTGTGCCACTAGAGATCCTGGTTCGAATCCAGGCTCTGCTGTAGCCGGCCGCAACCGGGAGACCAATGGGGCGGTGCACAATTGGCCCAGCGTCGTCCAGGGTAGGGGAGGGAATGTCCGGCAGGGAGGTAGCTCAGTTGGTAGAGCATGGAGTTTGCAACGCCAGGGTTGTGGGTTCGATTCCCACGGGGGGCCAGTATGAAAAAAAATAAAAAAAATAGAAAAACTGTAAGTCGCTCTGGATAAGATGTTATGTTCCCTTAATCTAATATTAGGTTTTGGTTGAAGATCTGATAACATTCAGTATCACAAATATGCAAAAGTAGAGAAAATTAGAAAGGGGGCAAATACTTTTTCATAGCACTGTATATGCTTTATAAATATTTGATAAGCAAATGTCTTTACGTCTGGTGATATGCCAAATGTGGCATAACCCTTTTGCCATCCATTATAATGAAATCTGCTTATGAATGGTTTCTAAAGCATCTAAGGCCTTACACATGGTCTATGAATGGTTCACTATACTGTCTTTGCTTCAGGTGGAGGGCCATGCCCTGCAGGTCACTACTGCCCTAGGGGCACCATCAATCCTCAACCTTGCCCCATTGGCACATTCAGCAACCTGACCAAACTAGTCTCCCAGGTATGTTAGTTTCCCAAGGCTCAATACGCTCAATATTCCTGACATTTCATCCCAAGACCACAGCACAGTGACTGCAGCCTGAGCGGTTGTTGCTATGCTCTACCTTCTCCCATAGAACGGCTGCCAGCCCTGCTCCCCGGGTTATTACTGTGACGCGTCTGGGCTAACAGCGCCTACAGGGGAATGCTGGGAAGGTTTTTACTGCCGCCGTGGAGCAGTTGTCCCCAACAGCCCTATCAGAGACAGCCGAGGAGGGCCGTGTCCACGAGGTAACTAACCAATCCACACCTCCTCCTCTGGGTTCGCAAATATAAAGGGCTCCCCAGAATGTTGTCTCCGTCTCTCTTCTCTTTTCTCTCTCTCCCTATTATCTCTGTCTCTCTCTGTCTCTGTGTCTCTTTCTCTACCTCTCGCTCTCTCTCTCTCTGTCTTTCTCTCTCCACTCATTGTTTTCTGTTTCTCACACGCAGGTTATTTTTGCTCTAACGGTTCTGCAGCTCCGCAAGAGTGTCCCCAGGGAGCCGTCAGTGTAGAGGAGGGCCGATCCAGCTGCAGCCCCTGTCCCCAGGGGTACGGTTACACACACACACTGCTCTCTCAGGGCTACCTCTCTCTAATACTGCTCTAACAGGGTCACACTCACTGTGCACACACATGCCCATAGGCCCCATGGGATTAAAGCTGTGAAGATAATATTATTGAATCATGTTGTTATATCTATGATGTAATATCTACAGCTTCGAGCCTGTTCCTCTTTCTAAGATCTGCTTTTATGGAGTACATCATGAAATCTGACAAATTGTTATGCCCACATGTTTTATTCCCGAAGAGTGTATGTGTGTGTGTGTGTCGCGTGCGTGTGTGCGAGTTCTCTTTTGGGTATGTGTGCATACACTATTATGATCAATCAGATCACAGGTTCTTACATACAGTATTTATTTCCTTTTCTCCAGTTATTACTGTCCTGGCAACAGCTCCCTCTATGAAACTAATGAGTGCCCTGTGGGTCATTACTGCCCAACTGGTACCTCCTCCCAGTACCAGTACCCATGCCCTGCTGGGACTACCAACCCACACACTCGGATGGGCAGTCCACAGGACTGCCTGCCATGCCCCCCAGGTGATACACATATCTATCTGGTTGTTATTGTCTATTTCATCTTATTTCTAATTCTTTTAATATATCAAACAGTATTAGATATAAAAAAGTTACTTTTCAAGATGCCTGTGCTGCGATAATGCACACCATTAATTTCACAAACTCACCCAGGGTGACGCCAAGCGTCAAATTCATTAGCAATCATCTAACAACATTGTACAATAACCATTATAATGAAATACTTTCTTAAATAGGCCCCTGGCAGTGCAGTGACTTCCATTTTGAAACCCAGGTTATTTTTGCTGGACTGTATAAATTAATTTTTTTATGCCCCCAACTGTACATCATCTGAACAGGTATAGTAACTGATAGAATTACACAAGTCTTTTATTTAAACATTTCTTAACATTTAACATGTTTGAGGTGCAAGTGGATGTCACATTCACCCATTGCCCCGTTTACAGCTATTTTAAAAGGAGATCTATCTAGTGATCCTGGTCTAAGATCAGTTTGCCTAGATTATAATGAATAAGATTACATGGAAAGGGAGGACCTGATCCAAGATCCGATGAAAACAGGCCCTGGTCTGATTGGTCCGACCTCCTTTTCTCAGGGTTTTTCTGTGGCTTTCCTGGACTGAGTGCCGTATCGGGCCAGTGCATCGCTGGCTATCTTTGCCACTCCGGAGCAGTGTCGCCGACACCTGAAGACGGTGTGACCGGTGACCGGTGTCCCCAAGGTCACTACTGTCCAGAGGGCTTGGCTGCAGCGCCACGTCCCTGTCCTCTAGGATATTACAGCAACACTACCAGGAACACACAACTCTCTGACTGCCTGCCCTGCCCTGCAGGTTGGTGCTGATCAAACACATTTTATTTTAAGTACGGACCACTATTCTTTATCTTATGAGGAAACATTTTCTGATGGATATTTGACTGATATACTGCACATGAAGTTTCTTCATGGAAGAAAAGTTATTTGAATAGCGATTTATATTTGACTGGCATCAAATTGACTTTTGTTAGGCTATTTTTTGATTGTGCATCAGTGAAGTCGTCTCTCTCAAATGCAGGGTTCATTTGTGCCAGCAGAGGGCTCTCCCTCCCTTCTCATCTCTGCCAGGCTGGCTCCTACTGCCCTTACCGACACAACTCCAGCCTCCCTGGCTCTATCACCTGCTCAGCTGGGCATATGTGCCCACTTGGCAGTGCCATCCAGGTTCCCTGTGTCCCAGGGACTTACCAGGACCAACCTGGGCAGGTAGGGAGGAGGACATTCATAGCAGTATATTTCATCTTGACCACCATTCTAGTAAAGCTGAACAGTTTGTAGGGCCAGGAGTTTTTCTTGACCATGTAATCTGACCAGGAAACACTCAGGGCCCTAGTTGTAGGTTTTAACTGTGCTTAAAATAAATCCTGGTCTGGTCAGAAAAAACTCCAGACCCTACATACACTGCATACTGAGTGTTAATGATATTCTATGTCATCCCTTTCACAGGCAGAGTGTTTTACCTGTCCAGCAGGGTTTTACTGTGCAGGCTCAATACATCCTAACACAGGAGAGGTGACGGGAACACACACACCGACCCCTTGTCTAAAGGGACACTACTGCCCCCCAGGTAGTGTATATAGGGCACTATACTATTTGTCTGTATTGAAATAAGTGCCACACATACCATAGTGGCAAAGACACATTGCTGAGAATGACACTAGACCTATATGGCATCTGTGTGTGATTTCTTTGTTCTCCAGGCACACAGTCTGGTGTGGAGTACCCATGCCCAGCTGGCACGTTTAGTGGGCAGACCAGCACGTCTAATAAGAGGGGGTGTGTACCCTGCCCTCCAGGGAAGTACTGCAGCTCTGCAGGGTTGGCAGTGCCTACTGGGCAATGCTCTCCTGGGTGGGTGGCAGCATTATAAATCATTTTTTCATGTTGAATCGTATCTCTGGTTCAGCATGTATGGTCCTTGAGATTTATGTTGCGTTGTCTCTACAATTGTGTTCCCATTTCTTCCTCTAAATTCACTCTCTCCCTCTATACCTTTCTCTCTTGTTTCTATCTCATTCTTTCTCTCTCTCTCTTTTCTCTCTTCTTTTCTCTCTCTCTTTCCCTCTATCTCCCTCCCTCCTTCCCTCATCCAGGTACCTTTGTATCCAAGGTTCTGTTACTTCTCAGCCAGCTGGAGATCCTACAGGTGGGAAATGCACCGCTGGGTCCTACTGCCCACTGGGTACCAGTCACATGCTTCTCTGCCCGCCTGGCACTTTCAGCTCTTTAGAAGGTGACATTTAAACTGGGGACATTTCAACATGAAGGTCTTTTTTTATATATCCTGTACTGTATGTATCACATTTATGTAAGCGTGGTTGCTGTATATGGCCCTTATAAATGACAGGTTTGTCATTATCTTTCATATAAAATGAACACATTCATATTGATTACATATGACTCAATGGAAGCCCTGAATTATATGAAAATTATGACAATTAATTAATGTCATATATACAATTATTATGAAAATGAGCTCCATGTGTTCTGGTGTGTTTGCTGTGCAGGGGCAGTATCTGTGGCTGCGTGCCAGCCCTGTGTGCCTGGGCAGTACTGTGCAGACTTTGGACTTGCCTCCCCATCTGGTCCCTGCAGCGCCGGGTTCTACTGCCCAATAGGATCCAGAACCCCCACGCCAAATCATAATGTGACAAGTAATAATGCGACAATTAATAATGCGATAAGTACTTGAATCAGGTGTGCTAGTTCATGGCTCCAACAAAATTGTGAAATGTCTGGCGGTCCCCAAGAAGAGGTTTGAAAAAGGCAGATTTATACAATATGAGTAGAGCCAGGAGTTTTTCTTGACTATGTGTGACCTAACCAGGAAAAACTCTGGTCTAAAGTAATAGGCTAGATCTAGCATCCTGGCTTTTTCTTTGACGGGTCATGGGGTCAGGTAAAACTCCAGGCCCCACTAATGATAATGACATAACATGTTGTCCCGGTTACAGGAAATGCAACTTCTGTATATCCTCCTCGTGATGGAGAGGTCTTGGGACAGATCAATGGAGACATTTGTCCAGGAGGCCACTACTGTCCGATTGGGACAGCTCAGCCAATACCCTGCCCCCCAGGTACACTATAATAAAGACATAATGCATTCAGACAAGTTCCAAGGGCAATGAAATCTAATAGGTGTACCAATAAAGCTGTCTTTAAGGCAGCTCATTAGAAAATCACTCGTGATCGATGTGGCAATGTTATGCTATTTATATTTAGTGTGTGTGTGTGTGTGTGAGTGTGTGTCACTTTAGATAACACGTGATGTGGTCCTTTAACAAGATTAGACAATGCTACACCAAAAATAGATATTCTTTTTTTGGCAGCATGATTTATGTTAAGTGTCTACGACTGACCCTAGATTGAATGAACTGTCCATTTAGTGCTCCAAGTTGTGTCAGATACAAGACAGACTCTTGGCAGGCTACATTATGTCTCTCGTTGGTAAAAGGATAGTCTTTCTGTAAAACAATAATCAAATTAGACGCAATTACTAGATATACTAGAACATTTCCCCCCTCGAAACTCTCGTGGACAGATTATGCAAGATTTTAGTTCAGAGTTAACCGAGATTACCCTCTCTCCATTTCTTCTTTTCCAGGCACCTTTCTGGGTAGATATGGTGGTCAATCAGAGGCAGACTGTGAGGCTTGTCCGTCTGGATTCTACTGCCCTGTGTGGGGGCAGACCACCACAGACCTCCGCTGTCCCCAGGGTTGGTTCTGTCCAGTAGGCTCTGTATCAGGGCATCAACCAGGTAAACCGGGTACAGCCAGAAGAGGATGGCCTGGTTCCTCCCTAGATTCCTCCCTTCTTTTAGTTTTTACTGGCCACTGTGCTTTTGCTTTGCTTGCTCTTTGGGGTCTGAGCAGGGTAATTGTAAAGCACTTTGTGTCATCTGCAAATGTTAAAAGGACTTTATAAAACAAACTTGATTGTTTGCTCCATGCTGGTTATTATGTGCGGTCTCATTCCTCTCACAGTACTCATCAACCAGGGAGAGAAAGAGAAAGCCAGGGATGGGTGAATTACTGTAGATAAATGGGGATAATGTCCACTCATTGTTTGTATGGCATGACAATTAACAAATGAAGAGTTGGATGCAGCACATACAGTATAGCTCTGTGCTAGCCAAAAGTGTTCTTTTTTGTCTATTTCCTCCATTGGTGAGGTGCTGACTAACGGAAAATAATCTATACAAATGAAAAATAAAGTTGCACGCTCAAGAACAGATGAGTGTGACTTTCTTTTTCATTTGTCTAGTTTCTGTGTCAAATTGAATGTGCATAAACACTCTCGATTTCCTTGGATGCATTTCCTCATCAGCAAGGTTCGTAAATAGCCTGATGCAACTCCTCCATGCTGCCACAGTCATTACACCCACTTCTCCCTGCAGTCCACAGGGTCTCCCAGCAGGGGCTAAAAAAATCCAATAGCATTGCCATGACACCGAATTTAATATTTATAACGTTTGATTCTGTTTCCTGTTTTGTTGCACTGTGTTTAGAATGTCAGTGCCCGTCTGGTCATTCGTGCCCGTATGGAAGTGCCGAGCCTGTCATCTGTGCCCCTGGCACCTATCAGTCTTTGACTGGTCAGTCTACATGCAAGACCTGCCCACCAGGTGCCTACCATGTATGCCTGTATGATTCAAGGACACTTTTCTAACACACAGTCTTATTTTCTATGCTATTCGGGCCAAATCCTAACTTGGAGATCCACCCTTTTTAGCTAGCCCAGCTAGCCCATTCAGATAGCCTGGTCTCAGATCTGGTCATTGTCACGGTGTTGGCAAGATGGCACAAACTCATCTGGACCAGGCTAGGATTCCACACTACGTGAAATTTGTCATCCATTTAGCATAGCGGTTAGGTCTTAATTGGTAAAAAATACTTATTGATAATAAAGAACATTCTATTCTAGTCAGCTTTACTGTTTACTTTTCTGTTCCAGGTTTTTACTGTGTGGAGGGAACCTCTGTCCCAGCACAATGCCCAGCTGGCAGTGTGAGTCAGGCTGAGGGGAGGGCATCTCAGAGGGACTGTTCTCCATGCCCTCCTGGGCTCTACTGCAACAGCAGTTCTCTCACCTCTCCCTCAGGTCCCTGCTCTCCAGGTCAACACAGGATAATAACATATCAATCATGTTTTAATAACGTTTTAATATCATCATTTCAGACTTCTGAAGCTCTCCAGGTTAGATACACTGTACAGTTATAACATATGAAGAACATTTTAAATATATATATTATTGCCCATGTGCTTGGGGGACCCCATTTTTTCCGGCAGAATTTCTCGTGACCCCACCCCAAATCTAATGACACAACCTTAAAGTCTGTAAATTTACATTTTTACATCGACAAATAACCTTAAATTCATTGCACTTGCATCTCTAATCAAAATGAAAAGAAACCAATAAATACAATAATCTTTCTCAAAAACGTTTATATATTGTCCCATACAATAATCTGTTCTCTTAATTTTTTATTTGTTTTAAAATTTTGGCGACCCCACTGTCGTGACCCTGACTTTGAATACCACTGCCTTAGGTGATGGCAGTCTTGGTTTCTGTTTTAATTGACTAGCTGTTCATTGTCTTTACTCCTGTATGTCTGAAAGGCCACTTCTGTTCCCGTGGAGCTACTATTCCTGCCCCAGTCTCCCAGACCTTTGGGGATGTCTGCCCTCTAGGACACTACTGCCCAGAGGGTAGTGGGTCGCCCAGGCCCTGTTCTGTGGGTAGCTACCTTCCAGAGAGGGGTGCTTCATCCCCCTCCAACTGCTACCCTTGTCCCCCAGGAAGATACTGCCTCAACCCAGGCTCCTCACAATCCACAGGTGTGGAAAAACTCTCAACATTGCCTGTCTCATATCAACTAATGACTAAATGTAAACTAGTGCTTGGAGTTTTTCCTGGTCAGGTCACCAGGGGTGTAATCATTACGCCGATTCTCTTTCAAAATGTTTCGTATGTTGTAAAATGTTTTCCAACAGAAACCGTTTACTCCAAACGGAAAAAGCAAATGAGAGTTTCTATTGGACAAATGTAGCTATGTCCTTCCATGTTTTGTTCTCTTTGCTCTGTCTGCTTCCGTTTGGTTCTTAAACGGTAAACGGTTTCCGTCAAACCAGGGCCCCAACTTTTTCATGTTCATATCATGTGGTCATGTGACCAGAAATAAAAACCTGTGGCTACATATCACACAATTAGGTTAATTTGCACATTTGCAATATCATGTTTTATGTTCACGTTAATGCCACACTCCTCTATAGGTCCTTGCTCCCCTGGTTTCTACTGTAGTGGGGGTGCAGACAGTGCTACACCCCAGGCTAACTCCTCCCAGCTCAGCTGCCTGTGTGGCATGATAGAGCTCCATCCTACTAACCAAGACCTTTGTTCCTGGTTACACAACACTTCCTGCTCACCTAACAGTAAAGATACAGGTAAGGCAATGTATATTTGACCGGCAGAAAAAAAATGGTGGCGGACGGTGGTACGCTAACCCAATGTTAAAGGCCCAAAGCAGACGTTTTTATGTCAATATCAAATTGTTTCTGGGTAACAATTAAGTACCTTACTGTAATACTTTTTATCAATAAAAGTCTGTGTGTTTTAGCTAGAGACTTCCAGTGCAATGTCTGGGAGCGGCGGTTTTAGTGAGATGAGTGAGGATCTTCTGAGCAGTTTCGTCGCAAAAAACATCTGTAAAGATCGAATGGTTTGAGTTACAAACTATTTAACCTAACCCTCATTCCCAAACCTAACCTTAACCATTAATTAATTTTGACCGCTGTGCCTAAATTAAGTTTTTCTTCTGCTGGTCGACTATCCACTTCCGACAGGTAAACCAATGTCATCGACTCTATAGTCTCTACTAACAGACTGTCTAAAAGCTGTCCAGCACGCACCTAAAATGTGGTTCTCGGTTCTTCTGAAATGATGGACTGTAGAGCTTGGAGGTGAATGTAATTGAGTTACAGTTGGAGGCTATAGCCTAAACATATTTTTATTTCATTTTTAGATGTAGATGGGAGCTGGATGGATGTCGTAACTAGGCCATGGTCAGGTCAGGCCTTGGCCGACTCTACACCTCATCTCAAGAGCCCACTTTATAAATGTGCTAACTTCAAAGGCGATGTATGTCCCAAAGGTATGCATTGCCTGCTATGTGAACTCTTGCACTCTAGTGGTTGCTTCTATTTATGCCAATAGCCTTAGAAACTGTGCAGATAAATATAAAAACAGATAGCTTTTTTATTTAGTAGATAGTCAGGCTTGCTGTTTAACCGTGTTGGATTAAAGTGTGTTTTCTCGTACTGGATTTATATAGTGTTTTTCCAGGTTTTCAAAGTGCTTTACATTGTATGGGGGTGAAACTCACCTCATCCACTACCAATGTATAGCATCAACCACAATATGTGTATGTCTGTCCTATAGGTTTCTACTGTCCTGTAGGATCGGCCTACCCTCAGCCCTGTGACACTGGGTCCTACTGTGGTCAGACTGGTCTGGATGCCCCCAGTGGCCTCTGTACCCCAGGCTACTTCTGCTCCAGGGGTTCCACAGCCCCTCACGCCTCACTCTGCCCCCCTGGACACTACTGCCCCCAGGGCACACCTCTCCCTCTACCCTGCCCCCCTGGAACCTTGATGGGTAAGAAACAAAAACACAAGCCTGGTCCGAGATCTGTTTATGCTGTATAGCCAACAACAAGCTTAGGAGTTGGATACAGCACAAACAGATCTGGGACCAGGCTACAACAACACTGTTGCTTTACTGTTAATGAATCCCTGGTTAAAATATTGACTATGATGATCATTGCAGGATATTTATAGATCTTTGAATATCCTGCAAGGATCCTATAGGTCAAGATACTGTGAAAGATTAGAGGATAGGCCACGGTTTTAGAAATAAGTTGCAAACGCAATCAGGAAGTACTGTACTAATCCTCATCAGTGTTCAGTGACATCACTCTGTTGTTGTTGTCGATGCTGATGTCCTCACATACCCTGCTATCGAGCATTTCTTATTGTGAAAATTCTGATAGAACCTCCCCATTTCGGACCATTTTCCTCCCTTTCGTGCCTACTGAACGTGACCCTGATGCCCTTATGTACGCCACTGGCTGTCACCCTGCTAGCTGTTTACTGGTACTGTGGAATATGAAAACATAGTTAATTTAAAAACATTCTCACCCTGGCTACTATGACAGAGAGGTTGGTCACAATTTAATCTGTGTTTTGGAATGGGGCAATTCAAATCCTATTATAATCAATGTTCTATAACGCTCAGAAAATGTTACGTCAGTCTGATGTGATTTTCTGATGCTGACTGACTGATCGGTGCCACTGCGTGTTGTTAGGTCGGTCAGGCGGGTCCACAGTGGACGACTGCCAGCCTTGCCCCCCTGGTCATTACTGCAATCAGACCGGCTTGGCCGAGCCTAGCGGTCAGTGTGCTGCTGGCTACTACTGTCCAGGGGGACAGAGCACTGATAGACCGTCGCAACATGTGTGTGGAGTTGGTCATTTCTGCGAGGAGGTTAGTGCAAATGTCCTCAGGGCTTGTGTAGTATACAGTATGTCTAATTTACTATATCCATACTGTACTAGCATACCACTTAGAATGCATGTCCAGTACATTGCTTCTTGGAAAATCTCATTCCACAGATAACAGTGGCAACTTATATTATACTAATATTAGACTATGTAATATGTCATATTACAAATTAAATGTGTGTGTTGCTGGTCTTTCAGGGTAGTGTGAGAGAGAGAGCCTGTGCCCCAGG
This sequence comes from Coregonus lavaretus, assembly GCF_964263955.1. Taxonomy (NCBI): domain Eukaryota; kingdom Metazoa; phylum Chordata; class Actinopteri; order Salmoniformes; family Salmonidae; genus Coregonus; species Coregonus lavaretus. The sequence continues at coordinate 5,204,015 of NC_140013.1, read as the reverse complement.
CAGCTACCAGCCTAGTGAGGGTCAGCACCAATGTGAGGTGTGTCCTTCTGGCTTCTACTGTCTTGAAGAAGGTAAGAAGGTGCATCTTATTCAAAAGAAGATATACAGTACCAGTCAAAAGTTTGGACACATCTACTCATTCAAGGGTTTTTCTTTATTTGTACTATTTTTTACATTGTAGAATAATAGTGAAGACATCAAAACTATGAAATAACACATATGGAATAATGTAGTGACCAAATATATTTGATGGGATGGCGTATCGCTGCAGAATGCTGTGGTAGCCATGCTGGTTAAGAGTGCCTTGAATTCTAAATAAATCACAGACAGTGATTTATTTAGAACAGACAGTAAAGCACCGCCACACCATAACACCTCCTCCTCCATAAACTCCCCAGACCTTAATCCCATTGAGAACTAGTGAGGGAGGCGGGTGGACAAACAAAAAAACACAAATTCTGACAAACTCCAAGCATTGATTATGCAAGAATGGGCTGCCATCAGTCAGGATGTGGCCCAGAAGTTAATTGACAGCATGCCAGGGTGGATTGCAGAGGTCTTGAAAAAGAATATAAATATTGTCAAATATTTACTCTTTGCATAAACTTAATGTAATTGTCAATAAAAGCCTTTGACACTTATGGAATGCTTGTAATTATAATGCTTGTAATTATACTTCAGTATACCATAGTAACATCTGACAAAAATATCTCATAACACTGAAGCAGCAGTTTTGTCATTCTCAAAACTTTTGACCACGACTGTATATTGAAAATATCTTAATTCAAAAGATATTGTCTTTATTTCTCTTTTTGTTTAAAATACTTTAAAATAGTAAATACTTTCCTTCAGATTGGGATAGACTACAAAATAAAGTCTGAGAAAAGCATTTAAACTGTAATGAATCAACAAACATTAAAACTCTTAACTGTTTAACTGACAGGTGTGATGACCAATGCAATGGGGCTGCGTTTTTACCATTATCATGAAGGCAGTGACAGAATAATGGATAGAGTTTCTTAGTGAAGGTCTGACCAGTGAAGGATTAGATATGAGACCTGTTGTCCACATCATAGGAGACCTGACCCATGACATAATCCACAAACACCCCCACCTTCTTGGGATTCTGACTGAGAGAGAGGAGGACCCGAGAGCCTTATAATCATCTCCATTCCTCAGCCACACTGTCCAGTATCCATTGTCAGGGCTCAGTGAGATTTCCCCTTTCCTGTTGATGGACTCTCTGGCCACTCCTAGATCCCATTCGGTATTACCCTCCACCTGCACCTCATAGTAGAATCTAGGAGAAGCCCTCCTTTCCTAGGACATTGACAACCTCGTCAAACTGCACTGGGTTGTCAGGGAGATTCTTTCCTGTCTCTAAGTCTCACCTGTTTCCCATCTTTAGACAGAATGAGGTAGGGGTGTGCTGTATCAGGGTCTAGTGTCACATCCGCTGAATCTTCTTAAACTCATGTTGAGTTCCACTGAGTGTTGGACCTCCATAACCTTCTTCAGGTGCTCCTTATCCACTACCTACGACACCACGAACCACCAGATCCTCTTCTCCATCCTCTCAGGGCTGGGCATCTACAGGCTCTGCACATTTTTGGATTGCATCCTACCTGGCATGTCGTTCCTACCAGATGACGTGGGGAGGATCTGTGTCTGCACCACGTGTTCTCACTACTGGTGTCCCCCAGGGCTCGGTTCTAGGCTCTCTCCTCTTCTCTCTGTACACCCAGTCACTTAGCTCCGTCATATCCTCACATGGACTCTCCTGTCATTACTATGCGGATGACACTCAGCTCCTTTTTTCCTTCCCTCCTTCTGACACCCAGGTGGCGACACATATCTCTGCATGCCTGGCAGACATCTCAGCTTGGATGTCAGTCCACCACCTCAAGCTCAACCTTGACAAGACAGAGGTGCTCTTCCTTCTGGGGAAGGCCTGCCCGCTCCAAGACCTCTCCATCACAGTTGGCAACTCTGTTGTGTCCCAATCTCAGAGTGCAAAGAACCTTGACGTGATCCTGGACAACACCCTGTTGTTCTCTGCAAACATAGAAGCAATGCCTTGCTTCTGCAGGTTCATGCTCTACAGCAGGGGTGTCAAACTCTTTTCCCCTGCGGGCCAAATTCGGTCTTCACCGAGGTCCGGGGGTCCAAACTTAAAATGTATTATATTTCCTTGCTGTCAACATTTGCTACAAATAGTCCTCTATCCATCACATTTAGAATTTTCGATTGGTCTCTGACTGTCTAGCTTTCGTTTCAATGACTTTTAGCAAGCTGGACAGAGTGAAGAGACTATAAATGTAGGTCCAGTATCATTTCTACACAGTTTCGATTCGGTTTTAGTCATGTCAATATCGATTGAGATAAACTTTCACCTGATTTTACCCCCCCAAATAAAAAAAATAATTATTCCATGCACTTGTCATCTCCCATTTGGACTACTGCAACTCTCTGCTGGCTGGGCTCCCGCTTGTGCCGTCAAACCCATTAAACTCTTCCAGAATGCCTTAGCCCGCCAGGTGTTCCACTTTCCCAAGTTCTCCCACATCAGCCCGCATCTCATTTTAAGACCATGTCAGGACAGCTGGGTCCCTGCCCATTTTACTGAAACATCTGAAAACCAATTTTCTTTCAGAAAAAAGATGACAGTAAAGACAAAAACCTTGCCTTTCTTGCACTTGTCTGTTCTCACTAGCACTGACTTTGCTGATAGTTGCTTTATTGAGGAAAACATTGACTTAATATGACTGTGATATGTGGTTGTCTCTAGCTACCTTAAGGTGAATGCACTAACTACTGAAATGTAAAATAAGTAATGAATCATTTTTTAATTTTGGTAATATAGACTGAGTGTACAAAACTTTCCATGACATGGACTGATCAGGTGAATCCAGGTGAAAGCTATGATCCCTTATTGATGTCACTTGTTAAATCAACTTCAATCAGTGTAGATGAAGGAGAGGAGACAGGTTAAAGAAGGATTTTTAAGCCTTGAGACAATTGAGACATGGATTGAGTATGTGTGCCATTCAGAGGGTGAATGGGCAAGACAAAAGATTTAAGTGCCTTTGAACGTGGTATGTAGTAGGTGCCAGGTAAACCAGTTTGAACTGCATCGCTGCTGGGTTTCCGCTTAACAGTTTCCATGTGTATCAAGAATGGTCCACCACCCAAAGGACATCCAGCCAACTTGACACAACTGTGTGAAGCATTGGAGTCAACATGGGCCAGTATCCCTGATGCTTTCGACACCTTGTAGAGTCCATGTTTTCTAAACTTAGTGTATACATGTAAACAGGAATAACAGTGACCAGTAGCAGGATAAATAGATAGATACTAATAGTAATGGCAATCAATAATCAATGGACAGCAGAGTAATGGAGTAATACATCTAATCATTCATAATTTTAGCAGAAGCGTAGGTTGTGTCTGAGTGGGTAGAGACCTGTGGATGGGCATAGAGTCAGTGTGGATAGTCTGTGGGAGAGGGAGAGCACTAGTTGCTAGCCATTTAACAGTCTTATGGCCAGGGGATAGAAATGTAGAGGTAGAAGCAATGCAGAGGTAGAAGCACAGTGGCTAGGAAGAAGGCAGGAACCTAGGAAGAAACCTAGAGAGCGACCAGGCTCTGAGGGGTGGCCAGTCCTCTTCTGGCTGTACCGGGTTGAAATGTAAGAGTACATGTGGCCATTAAGGCCAGAACGTTTTCAAGATGTTCAAACATTCATACAGTGCTATGAAAAAGTATTTGCCCCCTTTCTAATTTTCTCTACTTTTGCATATTTGTGATACTGAATGTTATCAGATCTTCAACCAAAACCTAATATTAGATAAAGGGAACATAAGTGAACAAATAACACAACAATTACATATTTATTTCATAAACAAAGTTATGCAACAATAAATTCCCCTGTGTGAAAAAGTAATTGCCCCCTTACACTCAATAACTGGTTGTGCCACCTTTAGCTGCAATGACTCCAACCAAATGCTTCCTGTAGTTGTTGATCAGTCTCTCACGTCGCTGTGGGGGAATTTTGGCCCACTCTTCCATGCAGAACTGCTTTAACTCCAGGTCCTGAGGCAGCAAAGCATCTCGTCCAAAAAGTTGACTCAAGTTTGCCAAAAAGCACCTGGATGATCATCAAGACTCTTGTAAGAACGTTTTATGGACAGATGATTCAAAAGTATAACTTTTTGGACTACATGGTTCCAGTAATGCCTGGCGAAAACCAAACTCTTCATTCCACAGTAAGAACATCATACCAAAGGTCAAGCATGGTGGTGGTGGTGTGATGGTTTGGGGATGCTTTGCTGCCTCAGGACCTGGATGACTTGCCTTAATAGAAGGAACCATGAATTATGCTCTGTATCAGAGAATTCTACAGGAGAATGTCAGACCATCCGTCTGTGAGCTGAAGCTGAAGTGCAGCTGGGTCATGCAGCAAGACAATGATCCAAAACACACAATCAAGTCTACATGAGAATTGCTAAAAAGCAACAAATTGGAAGTTTTGGAATGGCCTAGTCAAAGTCCAGACTTAATCCCAATTGAGATGTTGTGGCAGGACTTGAAACGAGCAGTTCATGCTTGAAAACCCACACGTCACTGAGTTAAAGCAGTTCTGCATGGAAGAGTGGGACAAAATTCCTCCACAGCGACGTGAGAGACTGATCAACAACTACAGGAAGCATTTGGTTGAAGTCATTGCAGCTAAAGGTGGCACAACCAGTTATTGAGTGTAAGGGGGCAATTACTTTTTCACACAGGGGAATTGGGTGTTGCATAACTTTGTTTATGATATAAATGAAATAAATATGTAATTGTTATGTTATTTGTTCACTTACAGTAGGGAGAACAAGTATTTGATACACTGCCGATTTTGCAGGTTTTCCTACTTACAAAGCATGTAGAGGTCTGTAATTTTTATCATAGGTACACTTCAACTGTGAGGGACAGAATCTAAAACAAAAATCCAGAAAATCACATTGTATGATTTTTAAGTAATTCATTTGCATTTTATTGCATGACATAAGTATTTGATACATCAGAAAAGCAGAACTTAATATTTGGTACAGAAACCTTTGTTTGCAATTACAGAGATCATACGTTTCCTGTAGGTCTTGACCAGGTTTGCACACACTGCAGCAGGGATTTTGTCCCACTCTTCCATACAGACCTTCTCCAGATCCTTCAGGTTTCGGGGCTGTCGCTGGGCAATACGGACTTTCAGCTCCCTCCAAAGATTTTCTATTGGGTTCAGGTCTGGAGACTGGCTAGGCCACTCCAGGACCTTGAGATGCTTCTTACGGAGCCACTCCTTAGTTGCCCTGGCTGTGTGTTTCAGGTCGTTGTCATGCTGGAAGACCCAGCCACGACCCATCTTCAATGCTCTTACTGAGGGAAGGAGGTTGTTGGCCAAGATCTCGCGATACATGGCCCCATCCATCCTCCCCTCAATACGGTGCAGTCGTCCTGTCCCCTTTGCAGAAAAGCATCCCCAAAGAATGATGTTTCCACCTCCATGCTTCACGGTTGGGATGGTGTTCTTGGGGTTGTACTCATCCTTCTTCTTCCTCCAAACACAGCGAGTGGAGTTCAGACCAAAAAGCTCTATTTTTGTCTCATCAGACCACATGACCTTCTCCCATTCCTCCTCTGGATCATCCAGATGGTCATTGGAAAACTTCAGACGGGCCTGGACATGCGCTGGCTTGAGCAGGGGGACCTTGCGTGCGCTGCAGGATTTTAATCCATGACGGCGTAGTGTGTTACTAATGGTTTTCTTTGAGACTGTGGTCCCAGCTCTCTTCAGGTCATTGACCAGGTCCTGCCGTGTAGTTCTGGGCTGATCCCTCACCTTCCTCATGATCATTGATGCCCCACGAGGTGAGATCTTGCATGGAGCCCCAGACCGAGGGTGATTGACCATCATCTTGAACTTCTTCCATTTTCTAATAATTGCGCCAACAGTTGTTGCCTTCTCACCAAGCTGCTTGCTTATTGTCCTGTAGCCCATCCCAGCCTTGTGCAGGTCTACAATTTTATCCCTGATGTCCTTACACAGCTCTCTGGTCTTGGCCATTGTGGAGAGGTTGGAGTCTGTTTGATTGAGTGTGTGGACAGGTGTCTTTTATACAGGTAACGAGTTAAAACAGGTGCAGTTAATACAGGTAATGAGTGGAGAACAGGAGGGCTTCTTAAAGAAAAACTAACAGGTCTGTAAGAGCCAGAATTCTTACTGGTTGGTAGGTGATCAAATACTTATGTCATGCAATAAAATGCAAATGAATTACTTAAAAATCATACAATGTGATTTTCTGGATTTTTGTTTTAGATTCCGTCTGTGTACCTATGATAAATATTACAGACCTCTACATGCTTTGTAAGTAGGAGAACCTGCAACATCGGCAGTGTATCAAATACTTGTTCTCCCCACTGTATGTTCCCTTTATCTAATATTAGGTTTTGGTTGAAGATCTGATAACATTCAGTATCACAAATATGTAAAAGTAGAGAAAATTAGAAAGGGGGCAAATACTTTTTCATAGCACTGTAGATGACCAACAGGATCAGATGATAACCATGATGACTATAGAGGGCGCAACACTATCACGCTTCAAAATTCAACGTCAGTTGTCTATTCACAGTCAGGTATTCAAAGTTTCAAAGTAGAGTTTCAAAGTAAATCGAAAACTAGACCGGACCATCTACTTTCTAAGAAGAACATGTACTCTGTACCTGGCGAATAAACTTTGAATAAATGTTGAACTTGCTCTTTGGGGTGTTAGGATGGGTATCTATAAAGCCCTTTGTGAAAACTGCTGATGTAAAAAAAGGGCTTTATAAAATAATTTGTATTAATTTATTGATTTCATCCACCCTGAATCCAGGAAGGACACACATGGTTCCATGCGGAAGAGGATTCTATTGTCCCCGTGGAACAGCCAATCAGCATCCTTGTCCATCCGGGACCTATGGAAGCTTATCAGGAATGGCTGACGAATCGGAATGCTCTTTGTGTGATCCGGGGATGTACTGTAAAGGAATAGGTATATATTAGCCTCATCCCATACTGTGTCCCTAGTCTGCATCCCAAATGGCACCCTATTCCCTATGTACTGCACTACATTTGACCAGGGCCCATAGGGAATAGGGTTCCATTAGTGCAGGGTATAGCAGGCTATCATTTGGTACACAAACTGTATGTGCTCTAGCCAACTCTTCTGTCGTCCATTGTCATGCCATACAATATCATAGGAGTTAGGCTACAGCACATGCAGGGAACGATGCTAGATACAGTATATGACACTAACAGTTTATTTGAGTTCACAATCATATTTTACTTAAAACCACATCGTTTTTCTGAATATCTGTCTTTGAAGGGAGAATTTCCCCCAGTGGTCCGTGCAGTGCAGGGTTTGTGTGTTTTGGGGCCGCCTCTCAACCATCCCCCTCAGACAACATCACAGGAGCTCCATGTCCTCCTGGATTCTACTGTCCTGTTGGGAGCTCCGTACCATTGCCCTGCCCTAAAGGCACATTCAGGTACCCACTGTGTGTGATATCTACACAAAATAAAGGCAGCTATTAAAATATTGTCAGATTATATTTCATATTTACATTTTGTGTTACATTTTAATAGATTTCAGATTTTATTATTATTATTTCCAATATTATTGTCACTGAAACATGTATTTATAATATACATATAGTGTAAAACAGTTCTAAGTATTCCGTAACAATGTGTACCCACCTGCCAATGTAGTTAGTGCCATGATGGTAAAACTTTCCAGATCTGTAGCCTTGTTAGTTAATGTTCAGGGCGTATTTTTTCTTGCAGTGAGCAAAGTGGACTAACGGAGCCCTCCCAGTGTCGTAGATGTATTCCAGGGTTCTATTGTGCAGAGCCAGGCCTTAAAGCAGTCACTGGAGCCTGTCTGCCAGGTGAGAGATTAACACTTATTTAGCATTAAGTATTGGTATTGTAGCGAATTCGGGGGGAAGCCCCGCCTGGGACTCAAACCCGGGTCTAGCCAACACCTTAACCGTTAAGCCAAGAGGTCCGAACCTGTTGACAAGGTCGCTAGGTGTTGGGTTAAGCTCGCTACATTACCCCCTTCCTTCGGGAGAGCGTGTTCCCATGCTTCTCTATGCCAAGTCCCTCACGGGTACACGCCTCTCTGATGGCCTCATGGGCACCATCCCACTTCTGACACCAACGTAGCGATTTTGTAAGGTTGCACCGGCCGGGACTCGAACCTGGGTCCAGTAACTGTCAAGCCAACAACTTAACCATCACGCCAAGATGTCCGAACCCATTGTCGAGATCGCTAGGTGTTGGGTTAAGGTCGCTACACTATTATTTTTCAATTTTCAATCCATTATTCCACTTGAAGGACTTCATTGTGTTGCTTGATATTGCAACCGTGATATGGCATGTTCAGTGTGAGAGGTACCTACATAAGGTCGGACCACATAACACGTTCAATAGCTTATGTAGTGCTTATGAATGCAGTATGTATGTATGAATGCATTATGCATGAGTTATGACGTTTTCATGTAGGTACCGTTCAATTGAAGTGTTACCATATATTTGCAGGTTTCTACTGTTTGGAAGGGTCCCAGAGTGCTGCCCCCATGTCAGGTGTATTTGGAGGTGTTTGCAACCCAGGCCACTACTGTGAGAGTGGTAGCAGTGTGCCTGCATCCTGCCCTGCTGGCACCCACAACAATGACACTGGAGGGAAGAAGAGAGATGACTGCAAGCCATGTCCTGATGGTAACTTAATGATCTTCAGAGAAATGTGAGCTGATGAAATGTTTAAAATTGTACGGATGCCCAATCACTCTACTACTACTACTACTAGTTTGTAGTGTCTGTTTAAGAAATCTGTGTCTCCTGGCTCATAGACTACTTTCAGGATAAGGAACCATCTAACATTCAGTTGTAAAATACTGAACTTATCCGTTTCGATCAGCAAATTATGACATTCGGATGTAAGTTACATAGTATAGAAAGATTTCTCTGTGAAATGTCCATACATTGTATCTCATCTGTTCACAAAAACCAAACGGCATACAGTATGTGACGTTGTTTGTGACATTGTAGGTTGGTTCCAGGACTTGGAGGGCCAGAGGGAGTGTAAGCCCTGTCCCCCTGGCTTTCACTGCCTGACCACCAACACCACTGGCAGCACCAGTGGCCCCACCACCCCTCTGCTCTGCCCAGCTGGCTATGTCTGCCCCAGAGAAAGCTCATTCAGCCAACCCTACCCCTGCCCCAAAGGCACCTACAACCCTACTCTGGGTCTCACATCCCCTGGTGAGAAATAACATACTATAGTTAGGGACAGGAGTTTTTCCGGACCTAACGAGGTAGATGGTATATGTTTTTCATCACAGTCAACAACTGTACTCCCGAGTGGCGCAGTGGTCTAAGGCACTGCATCGCAGTGCTAAACTGTGCCACTAGAGATCCTGGTTCGAATCCAGGCTCTGTCGTAGCCGGCCGCGACCGGGAGACCCATGGGGCGGCGCGCACAATTGGCCCAGCGTCGTCCAGGGTAGGGGAGGGATTTGGCCGGCAGGGGATGTAGCTCAGTTGGTAGAGCATGGCGTTTGCAACGCCAGGGTTGTGGGTTCGATAAAATAATGTATGCACTAACTGTAAGTCGCTCTGGATAAGAGCGTCTGCTAAATGACTAAAATGTAAATGTAACTGACCAGGAAAGACTCTTAGCCCTAGCTTTAGTCTATAACAAGTGCCCAAAGGGCCCAGAGGTTTTCCTGGTCAGGTAATGCAGCAGCCAGGACAAGACTACTGGCCGTACATGTACTATCTACCTTATTTGAAATGGTAATCAGCCATAACCCTTTGAATTACTGCTTTTTTTAACTTTTTTTTTTTTACAAATAAAACAATTATGATAAAATTGCATTTTGTTGTGTCAGAGCCAATGCACACGTTTGTCTCACTGCGGTTGCAGGGGAGTGCTTGGTTTGTCCGGCGGGCCAGTTCTGTGGATCAGAGGGTCTGGTTGAGCCCACTGGACCCTGTGCTCCTGGGTTCCTCTGTGTTACCAGGGCCACAGTGCCAAACCCCGCTGACAACAGGACAGGGTCACCCTGCCCCCCCGGGGCATACTGCCAGCTAGGACTCAGAGCAGGTACAGTACAGAGGAACTCGCTTATTGTCTCTACACTCTGAGGGCCCGATTCAGACTTGAGTGAAGTAGACTTAACATGGACTTAAGTCAATTAAACATGGACTTAAGTCAACAAAAAGTCCATGGTAAGTCAACTTATCTCAAGTGTGAGTAGGACCCATAGGACATTTGCCTTAAGATGTTTGTTGTTGTTGTTACGATAAGTACAAACGGTTACTTGCTATGTGTACATTTGTTATATGTACGGTACCAGTCAAAAGTTTGGACACACCTACTCATTCAAGTTTATTTTTATTTTATTTTTTTACTATTTTCTACATTGTAGAATAATAGTGAAGACATCAAAGCTATGAAATAACACATGGAATCATGTAGTAACCAAAAAAGTGTTAAACAAATCAAAATATATTTTAGATTTTAAATTCTTCAAAGTAGCCACCCTTTGCCTTGATGACAGCTTTGCACACTCTTGGCATTCTCTCAACCAGCTTCACCTGGAATGCTTTTCCAACAGTCTTGAAGGAGTTCCCACAAATGCTGAGTGCTTGTTGGCTGCTTTTCCTTCACTCTGCCGTCCAACTCATCCCAACCCATCTCAATTGGGTTGAGGTTGGGTGATTGTGGAGGCCAGGTCATCTGATGCAGCACTCCATCACTCTCCTTCTTGGTCAAATATCCTTTACACAGCCTGAAGGTGTGTTGGGTCATTGTCCTGTTGAAAAACAAATGATAGTCCCAGTAAGCCCAAACCAGATGGGATGGCGTATCGCTGCAGAATGCTGTGGTAGCCATGCTGGTTAAGTGTGCCTTGAATTCTAAATAAATCACAGACAGTGTCACCAGCAAAGCACCCCCACACCATAACGCCTCCTCCTCCATGCTGCACGGTGGGAACCACACATGTGGAGATCATCCGTTCATCTACTCTGCGTCTCACAAAGACACGGTGGTTGGAACCAAAAATCTCACATTTGGACTCATCAGACCATAGGACAGATTTCCACCAGTCTAATGTCCATTGCTCATGTTTCTTGGCCCAAGCAAGTCTCTTCTTCTTATTGGTGTCCTTTAGTAGTGGTTTCTTTGCAGCAATTCGACCATGAAGGCCTGATTCATGCAGTCTCCTCTGAACAGTTGATGTTGAGATGTGTCTGTTACTTGAACTCTGTGAAGCATTTATTTGGGCTGCAATTTCTGAGGCTGGTAACTCTAATGAACTTATCCTCTGCAGCAGAGGTAACTCTGGGTAATAAATGATTCCATGTGTGTTATTTCATAGTTTTGATGTCTTCACTATTATTCTACAATGTAGAAAATAGTAAAAATAAAGAAAAACCCTTGAATGAGTAGGTGTGTCCAAACTTTTGACTGGTACTGTATATATAAATTAGTTGGCGAGCAGAGGTGGTTCCAATTTTTCCACGATTGAAAATTATGTCCATTTGTTTGAATAAATACCAATGAAACAAACAAGTAACTCATAGGTTGGGCTCCCGAGTGGCGCAGCGGTCTAAGGCACTGCATCTCAGTGCACTATAGACCCCCTGGTTCGATTCCAGGCTGTATCACAACCAGCCGTGATTGGGAGTCACATAGGGCGGCGCACAATTGGCCCAGCGTCGTCCGGGTTTGGCCGGTGTAGGCCGACATTGTAAATAAGAATTTGTTCTTAATTGACTTGCCTAGTTAAATAAAGGAAAAATAAATAAATAGGTTATTATTGTGTAATTACAATTTTACCAAGTAAAAAACTAGCCATGTCTGTACCGCTTAAATAATGTTCAACCTCATGTTAATGATGGGAAACCCTTGTAGGTGCTTGCTCCCCTGGGTTCTTCTGTGACTGGGGCTCCAGTAGTCCTGAGGAGGCCCTGTGTCCAGCAGGCTGCTTCTGTCCAGGAGGAACTAGGACCCCCCTGGCCTGTCCTGCAGGGACACACAGCTCAGTGACAGGCAACAGTCACCAGAACAACTGTACAACATGTCCTGATGGCTACTACTGTCAGGGTGGGTGAGATGGTTGGATTTCTACTTCAAACATGATTATCAGTGTCATTTTAAAACCTTAAGATCAGTAATTAGTTTAACATTTAATTATATCTGATGATTTATTTCATGTCAGTTAAATTATTTTGATAAACAATATATTACATAATTCCTATTAACTGTGGTATTTCCACCAGGTTTGGGGCCATGTAATTCCAGTTTAAATACTATATTTTGCGTTGGACATAGAATTTTGGTTGAAAACACTCTGTGGTAGAATTCCCCAACACTTCCACTCCATACATTAGCAAGATTCTGTGTAATGTTTCTCATGTCATGTGTGGAGCAGGAGAAGGGGTGGTGCATCCAGTGCTCTGTCCTCTTGGTCACTACTGTCCTCCTGGGTTGGCCGTGGGTGTGAAGTTCCCTTGTCCCCCTGGCACAGTGCAGAGCAAGCCTGGAGCCTCCAGCCTGGACCACTGTCTGCCATGCCCTGCAGGTCAGGCTTACACAGATATACAGTATGCATTATCACCGATTAGGGTTTCAACATTCCGGTAAAACATATTTTTCGCGTTTCAAATGACATAATCTTATACCCTATCTAATGCACTTCTTTTGACCAGAGCCAACGTAGTGCACTATATGGGGGAATAGGGTGTCATTTGAAATGTACTGTCGTATGTCCACAGGGATGTTCTGTGCCCTCCCTGGGCTCTCCCATACAACGGGGCCTTGCCAGGCAGGATACCACTGTCCTCCTGGTGCCATCACACCCAATGCTACTGAATACGAGGTACCTTTGTAGTAATATTGAATGAGGAGGCGCAAACAGCGGTCGTTATCTTTTGATATGTTTACTCTTTCTGTGCATGTCATACACAAGCACCCTACAAGGGACATTTTACCACACCTTTACCATAAAACATCACAACTCCCCACAATGTGATGGAGTTGATCAAAATCAAACCGTACACAAGGAATTCATGTTTCTTCATTGGGTTGTTTTCCAGCGGAATTCCACCAGTAATAATCTGTGCCCCCGTGGCCATTACTGTCCAGCTGGCACTGGCTACCCTCTTCCGTGCCCACCGGGCTCTCTCTCCAGCTCCCTGGGACTGAGGGGCGTAGAGGAGTGCCAGCCTTGCCCCCCTGGGCACTTCTGTGACAGGCCTGCGCTGGCGCTGACCTCAGACGCCGTCCCGTGTAGCGCTGGGTAATATAAACACATGCTGCTCATCTCCTAATGAGGAGCCCTCGGCTAATGCCTGACCAAAATGCATCTAAAACTGATACAATTTATGTAGTTAATCTGGCAGTATCTCTCTATCTCAACTGACCTGGAAACAGCGGAAAGGAAACGACGTAGAAAATGCTCACTGACTTTCTGTTCCTCTTGTGCTCATTGCTGTTAGAGAAATGAACAAAACAGACTCAAATCAGCCAATCAAGAGATACAGATTGAGATAAGCATTTCCTGTCTATCTATTGTATATATCTACACTGTACAGTTTGTGGTTGACTCTTTCTCTCCTTATCTAGGTATGTGTGTCTAGGTGGTAGCTCCAGTGCCCACCCCTCTGATGGTCTCCATGGTTACCTGTGCCCCACAGGGCATCGCTGTCCTGTTGGCACAGCTTCAGAGGTACCCTGTGAGCCTGGCACCTACAGTCCTGCCCCTGGCGCTGCACACTGCCTCACCTGCCCTAATGGCACCATGTGTCCCTCCTCTGCCACCCAAGAGCCCTCTCTCTGCCCTGCTGGTGATTATAAAAATGATATCATAATATTATAGAATGTAATATAACTATTACTTCTCAAATTAAATGTAGAAATTGCATCTTAATGGGAATTAATGAATTTCAATACATTTCAATATAATTCATATTATATACAACACAGTTTATTGCCAGTTACTTTATAGATTCACTAGTATACTGTAAGTGAATGCACTTATTCACAGCAGGCATTTTCCGCTTCTCTCCTTTTCCCACCCAGGTCATTTCTGTCCCGCCGGGTGTGTGTTACCTCTGCCCTGTCCTGTTGGGACCCTCAGTGAACAGACAGGAGCCCCCTCCCCCTCTGCATGCAGGCCCTGCCCTTCTGGGCTCTACTGCAGCTTGCCTGGCACCTCACTACCACAAGGTCTAGTCAGAGAATACAATAGCAAAGAATAGATCTGTAGTAACAGTACTACACTCTTAGAAAAAAAGGTACTATCTAGAACCTAAAAGGGTTCTTTGGCTTTCTCCATTAGAGAACCCTATTTTGGTTCCAGATAGAATCATTTTTGGTTCCAGGTAATAATAATATAATAATATAATAATAATAATAATAGGACTGTAGAACCCTTTTCGGTTCCATGTAGAACCCTTTCCACAGAGTGTTCTACATGGAACCCAAAAGGGTTCTGCCTGTAACCAAAAAGGATTCTATCTGGAACCAAAAAGGGTTCTCCTATGGGGACAGCTGAAGAACCCTTTTGGAACAACCCTGTCTGTTGTGGATGAAACATCTGACCGATTGCTTGGCTGATAGTTATTGTCACCCACAATGAAATTGGGGGGGGGGGGGGGGGGTACTATGGATCTGTCTCCACCGCCCGTTCGTACGAACGTACGTTAATACGTACAGTGCATTCGGAAAATATTCAGACCCCTTCCCTTTTTCCACATTTTGTTACATTACAGCCTTATTCTAAAATTGATTAAATCGTTTTTTTCACTCATCAATCTATACACAATTACCCCATAATGACAAAGCACAAACATACCTTATTTTTTGTTTGTTTTTGCTTTGTCATTATGGGGTATTATGTGTAGATTGATGAGGCAAAAAAACAATTTAATACATTTTAGAATAAGGCCGTAACATAACAAAATGTGGAATAAGTCTAGGGGTCTGAATATTTTCCAAATGCACTGTACGCTATATTTCAGACATCACTGGCCCGATTTTGACAAACAAATTGAGGCTGTTCTGAGGGCAAAAGGGGGTGCAACTCAATATTAGGAAGGTATTCCTAATGTTTTGTACACTCAGTGTATATACATCTCCTCATGAGCAACAAGTTTCCCATGAGGACCTATAAGCTCAACCCATTACATTTTCAGAATTTGAACAAACATATCTCCTGTTTGAGCTACGGTCATGAAAATGTGTAGATATATGCATCTCCTCATGAGAAACCAGTTTCCCATAAGGATCTATAAGCTCCGCCCATTCACAAAAGGTGAACATTTTGGCACTGTAATTCCATACAGAGACAGTTGACAATTAATAATGTTGGTAATGTTGTTGTTTTTTTTCTCTCTTTTTTTGGTGGAATAATTGGGGGGGGTGGGGGGGGGGTCTGTATGGAATCTGTCTCCGTATGTTCGTACATACACTACGTGACCAAAGGTATGTGGACACCTGCTCGTCGAACATCCAAAATCATGTGCTTTAATATGGAGTTGGTCCCCCCTTTTCTGCTATAACAGCCCCTACTCTTCTGGGAAGGCTTTCCACTAGATGTTGGAACATTGCTGCGATCAGGCAGTGATGTTGGGCGATTAGGCCTGGCTCGCAGTCTGCGTTCCAATTCATCCCTAAGGTGTTCGATGGGGTTGAGGTCAGGGCTCTGTGCAGGCCAGTCAAGTTCTTCCACACCGATCTCGACAAACCATTCTGTATGGACCTCGCTTTGTGCATGGGGGCATTGTCATGCTGAAACAGGAAAGGGCCTTCCCCAAACTGTTGCCACCAAAGTTGGAAGCACAGAATCGTCTAGAATGCCATTGTATGCTGTAGCGTTAAGATTTCCCTTCACTGGAACGAAGGTGCCTAGCCTGAATCATGAAAAACAGCCCCAGACCATTATTCCTCCTCCATCAAACTTTAAAACCGGCGAGCTTTACACCACTCCAGCCGACGCTTGGCATTGCTCATGGTGATCTTAGGCTTATGTTCAGCTGCTCGGCCATGGAAACCCATTTCATGAAGCTCCTGACGAACAGTTGCTTCCAGAGGCAGTTTGGAACTTGGTAGTGAGTGTTGCAACCGACTGTCAGCAACGGTATGGCTGAAATAGCCGAATCCACTAATTTGAAAGGGTGTCCACATACTTCTGTATATATACAGTAGTGTACTTTTGTAAGTTAGTCACTCGCGATATTTCAGACACCACTGGGCCAATTTTGACGAAACTTGGGTGAATGATGCGTCTTGCCATGGAGATCCGACATTTACAAAATTATAGTGATTGGCCCAAGGGGGGGGGGGGGGGGGGGGACACATCTTTACTGTTGCCTTGTTTTATATTAAATCTGAATTTCTTGCACCGATTACCATTGACTAGATGTTATCCAAGGAACCAAGCAGGAGAAGCAGATTGGATAGAGTATAAAAGCAAACAGGTTGGTGTGATTGTGATGTGTGTTTGGTGGTTGTTACCAGGCCAGTGCCAGCAGGGCTACTTCTGCCAGCGTGGAGCGCCAGGTCCAGCTCCCCAGAGCTCAGCCATCTTTCCCAGGAATGGGCCCTGCCCTGTGGGCCACTATTGCCTGTCTGGGACCCTCTCCCCACTGCCGTGTCCTGCAGGCAGCATCCGAAACCACACTGGTACTTAGAGATACACTACCAGTCAAAAGTTTGGACACACTTAATCATTCAAGGGCTTTTCTTTATTTTTACTATTTTTTACATTGTAGAATAATAGTGAAGACATCAAAACTATGAAATAACACATATGTACTCATGTAGTAACCAAAAAAGTGTGAAACAAATCAAAATATATTTTATATTTGAGATTCTTCAAATAGCAACCTTTTGCCTTGATGACAGCTTTGCACACTCTTGGCATTCTCTCAACCAGCTTCATGAGGTAGTCACCTGGAATGCATTTCAATTAACAGGTGTGCCTTCTTAAAAGTTAATTTGTGGAATTTCTTTCCTTCTTAATGCGTTTGAGCCAATCAGTTGTGTTGTGACAAGGTAGGCGGGGTATACAGAAGATAGCCCTATTTGGTAAAAGACCAAGTCCATATTTGAGCAAGAACAGCTCAAATAAGCAAAGAGAAATGACAGTCCATCATTACTTTAAGACATGAAGGTCAGTCAATAAGGAACATTTCAAGAACTTTGAAAGTTTCTTGAAGTGCAGTCGCAAAAACCATCAAGCCCTATGATGAAACTGTCTCTCATGAGGACCACCACAGGAATGGGAGACCCATAGTTACCTCTGCTGTAGAGATAAGTTCATTACAGTTACCAGCCTCAGAAATTGCAGCCCAAATAAATGCTTCACAGAGTTCAAGTCACAGACACATCTCAAGATCAACTGTTCAGAGGGAACTGTGTGAATCAGGCCTTCATGGTCGAATTGCTTAAAAAAAAAACACTACTAAAGGACACCAACACCTCCAGGCTGAGTAAGGGCTATTTTACCAAGAAGGAGAGTGATGGAGTGCTGCATCAGATGACCTGGCCTCCACAATCCCCTGACCTCCACAATCCCCTGACCTCAACCCAATTGAGATGGTTTGGGATGAGTCGAACGGCAGAGTGAAGGAAAAGCAGCCAAAAAGTGCTCAGCATATGTAGGAACTCCTTCAAGACTGTTGGAAAAGCATTCCAGGTGAAGCTGGTTGAGAGAATGCCAAGAGTGTGCAAAGCTGTCATCAAGGCAAAGGGTGGCTATTTGAAGAATCTCAAATATAAAATATATTTTGATTTGTTTAACACTTTTTTGGTTACTACATGATTCCATATGTGTTATTTCATAGTTTTGATGTCTTCACTATTATTCTACAATGTAGAAAATAGTAAAAATAAAGAAAAACCCTTGAATGAGTAGGTGTGTCCAAACTTTTGACTGGTACTGTACATCAACATGATAAGGATACTTGCTGGGATTCAAGCCAACACAGATTAACGACCTGTGTACTACGATTGACTTTTAAAGGTGATTTATGCTTGAGCTGACATCCACGGTGACACAATCTCAGGGATCATCTGGGAATTGCCTTTAAAGGTTCATCGCAGTGTGCAGGTTGTTAATCTGCGTTGGTTTGAATCCTGGCCTTAGTGTTGTTTTTCTTGTATTAGATACAGTTGACTCCTGATAACTGCATATTGGTTTAGTGTAAACTACGAAGTGCCGTTACAAATCAGATGCATACCTTTTTTTTTTACTCACTCCTGATATCGGCATGTTCTGCTTTAGTGCTAAATGGCATGCATTTATCAGGAGTCAACAGTGTTCTGAATGCTCATTAGCTCATGGCAGCACAATGCCTTGATTCAAAGATGTGATCTGAATAATGCTAAATTGAGTCTGAATTTATTTTGTTACTGTTATCCAACAGGTGGGTTATCCATAGACAGCTGCTCCCCCTGTCCCCCCGGACACTACTGTTCCATTGAGGGCCTGGCCTCCCCCAGTGGCCTGTGTGCTGCTGGCTTCTACTGCCCATTTGACTTCTCCTCCACCACGCCCTATGCCTTCCTCTGCCCTAAGGTGAGCCCTGTCCTGCTCGCCTCACTCCTGTCCAATTGGACTACGGTAGAACCTCAAAGATTTGAACCTCAAAATGTACGGACTGACTGGTCAAAGGAATGGTCAATATCAAACCGGGACATGTATAAAATATTTTCTATTGTGGTTTGATGTGATTTTTGACATTGCAGTATTCTGAACGACTACAATTCCCGACGTGTTTGTATATCTGTGGTCCTATAGTAATGAATAATAATGGTAATCGATAGGATTTATTTATGACTTTTCCAAGGGATCAAATGATTTTTTTGTAGACAGTTCTAGAAACAGGGGTAGATGGATGAGGAGGAGAGAGTAAGAGTGATGGACGCGGGGGCAACCCCAGTCTCCGGGTTCGATTGTGCTACCACTCAATCACATCCTCTGCACCAAATCAATTTGACGAACTTAGCTCATCCATTTAAAATGTACAACACCCACCAGAGAGAATCCCAAATTGCTCCCTAATCCTCCATTTGGCCTAACCCTTCAATGTTTATAAATCTGTAAGGAACAATATGGTGATTCGCAGATTAAAACCCCATCAAAATACACTGAGTGTATAAAATATTAGGAACTTCCCAATATTGAGTTGCACCCCCTTTTGCCCTCAGAACAGCCTCAATTTGTCTGAATGGCATACATACACAATCCATGTCTCAATTGTCACAATGCTTAAAAATCCTTCTTTAACCTGTCGCATCTACACTAATTGAAGTGGATTCAACAAGTGACATCAATAAAGGATCATAGCTTTCACCTGGATTCACCTGGTCAGTCTATATCATGGATAGAGCAGGTGTTCCTAATGTTTTGTACACTCAGTGTATGTTGATGAATGCCGTGTTTGTGGTGACTTACAATTTCAATAAATCGCAGACTGTTGGCCACACTCGATACACTAAACTTTTTTCATAACCTGTAGTTAGACAGGTAGAGAGTTGTTTTGCCTTCATCAACTCGATTGGTAGGAAAACAGTGACGAACATAACACTGCTGGGAGGAATGTACTTGAAATGTAACATCCAATCAAAATGCAGCCACTGGAAGCCAGCGTGCCATTCTAGCCGTTTCGGCTAATACTAAATTCTCCAGACCTCCAAAGGAGTGGCGTGACAACAACGTGATTTGAAGGTATGGCTACGTGACACTATACCTTTCCAGATCCTTCAGATCTGCAAACACTGAAGGGTTAGGGCTAAGAGAAGGTTTAGGGAGCGATTTGGGACCGGCTCTGAGACTACTGAAATGTCTCCCTACCCAGGGTCACTACTGTCCAGAGGGCTCTCCCCTGGCCCTGCCCTGTCCTACAGGAGAGTACCAGCCCAACCCAGGCTCTGACTCCTGCATCCCCTGCCGCCCTGGCTTCTACTGTGAGGAGGCTATTGTTGGAGACCCCTGGCCCTGCCCCCCACACTCCTTCTGCCCTGCAGGTACACAGATATTGGTTATATGTAGGGCCAGGAGTTTTTCCTGTCTATATGATCATACCAGGAAAAACTCTTGGACCTAGATATGAACCCAAGGACTCTGAATTAACTTTGGCAAGGGTTCAATATTACAAGAGTTCCGTTTTTCCTTGTCAGGTCTCAGGATCAGGAGGGACTCTAGGAATTAGTTATACACACCAATATTAAGTTAACTCATCTGGCCCATATCTACCAGATTCCAAATCCGAAAATGTTATTACCATGCAACAAGTGTTACTAGGAATTGATTTAGATGTGTAGGCCTACACAGAACAAAAACATCAACATCAGCTGCAAAAATGCAACCTTATCATACTGTCATACTGTTTGCACCTTTGTCTTTACCAGCCACAATGGTTCCCCAGCCGTGCCCCAACGGTACGTTCACCCCTGCTGACCTAGAGGGGTTACAGGAAGAGCGGGAGTGTCTGCCCTGCCTCCCAGGGAGGTTCTGCAGGTACGGTAACAGAACACTCTCTTCTCATTAAGACCTTTATTATTTTATTTTATTTTATTTTTTTACACCTCACTCTACAGTCACACATTAAACTCTCAGTTACGTACCAAATAAGAAAGGCCCTTAAGCATGTGTGGTTCAGTGATTATGGTTCAAGAGGGCCAATTAGCATATTATTATATTTTAACTGTCTAATAAATACATTTCATATACAGTATGCTATCGGCAGTGGTGGAAAAAGTACTCAATTGTCATACTTAAGTAAAAGTAAGGTTACCTTAATAGAAAATGACTTTAGTGAAAGTCACCCAGTAAAATAATACTTGAGTAATAGTCTAAAAGCATCTGGTTTTAAATATACTTAAGTGCAGTGGTGGGAAAAATACTAAATTGTCATACTTGAGTAAAAGTATAAAGTAAATGCTATACATCAAATTCCTTACATTAAGTAAATCAGATGGCATGATTGTTTTTTATTTGATCTTTTATTTACGGATAGCCAAGGGCACATTCAGACATAATTGACAAATGCAGTATTTGTGTTTAGTAAGTCCGCCAGATCAGAGGCAGTAGGTATGATAACGCGTTATATTGATAGGTGCGTAAATTGGACCATAATTCTGTCCTGCCTGAGCATTCGAAATGTAACTAATACTTTTGGGTGTACAGGAAAATGTATGGGAGTAAAAAATACAGATTTTCTTTAGGAATGTAGTAAAAGTAAATGTAGTCAAAAATATAAACAGTAAAGTACAGATACCCCAAAACACTACTTAAGTAGTACTTCAAAGTATTTTTACTTAGTTACTTTACACCACTGGCTATCAGTAGAATACTCATTTGGTGGTGTTTATGAAGGTCTTAGGTAACATTAGAATACAAAAAAACATACAAAACCAACTAATAGCATTTTCATTAATTTATGTTACTGAAGGCTATATGTAAAAAAAAAACACTAAAACACCACAATCACAAAGAAATCCATTAGTATTTTGTTTTGGTAGGTCTTAAGAAACATTATGGAAATAAGAAAATGTATTTAAAAATAACAGAATAGCATATTTTAAGTTGTATTATGTTACTAGTCTTTGCTTAGTAGCCTGAGCAATGTTGCCACGACTGCTTACGTGGAACGCATCGACAGCACGGTTATTCTTGGAAAAGGGTATATTTTTAAATAGAGCTGAATTTTGAGTTATTTGACTGTGTTTGGGAAACCGGCCCTTCATGTATAGTAATGAACTGCTTGTTTGACGGCAGACGCAAAGCATATTTTCCCCAAAGGGATTCAATTAACTTAATTCAAAGTCATAGGTAAGGTTGTGGGAAGATCCTCTGTGCCACAAAGCGTCTCATAGTAGGAGTGCTGATCTAGGATTAGTTTAGCCTTTTAGATCATAATGAATAAGATTATATGGACAGATCCTAGATCAGCATTCCTACTCTGAGATGCTTTGTGGATACGGACCCTAGTCATTAATAATGTACTGTAACTATTCTAACTGTAGGGCTGGAAAGATACAGGGCCGTTGTGCAGCAGGGTATCTGTGTATGTCCGGCAGCTCTGAGTTCACACCACAGGGTCCTCACTCCTGGAGCCAGTGTGAATGGGGGATGCAGTGTGCCGGCCCCTGTCCAGCAGGTGGGTCACTTTTTATGAGTCGTTCAAAAACAGGATAACATACAATGTTTTATTTCAAAGTCCAAGATTACAGGGGCGACATTTATTGGCCGTTTATTGGATATGAGAGATTTGGGATTATGATTTTGGAGTTCCTGTGTTCGATGTTTGTTGTTACATTACTTGGTCATACAGGTCTGAGTATCGATTTTAATGTGTAATGATTGGGAGTCTTTGTTGTCTCAGGATTCTACTGCCCAGAAGGTTCAGAGAAGCCTGAAATCTGCCCTGAAAACACTATCAGAGTTTCACCTGGAGCAGCCAATATCCACGATTGTCTGGCATGTCCACCACAGCACTGGTGCAAAAAAGGTAATTATAACACCTAATAATAATGATGCCTTATGATGCTTATTCCTTCTTCCCATTTTAATCAAAACATTGGAATTCAAAGACATGAGACTATGAGACACTAGACCTAGGTTCAAATAATATTTGAGATCTTTCAACTACTTTTGGGACTATATTGGTAATATTGGTTCCATTGCAACATGCAGCTCAATCTAGCACAGTTAAAGAATTTTAAATAGTATTTGAACCCACATCTGTGAGACACCATTAGTATTTAGTCCACATTTTTAGAATTCCATTGAACTCTTCTACAGGTGACCCTGTCCTGCATCTGTGTCCTTCTGGTCACTACTGTGATGGGGTGGCTGGTGGTGACTACGAGGGAGGGACTGGACCCAGGGAATGTCCATTATTCACCTACAGATCCACCCCCGGGGCAGCCAGCAAGGGGGACTGCCACCCCTGTCCTCCTGGATCCTATTGTAACTCTACAGGTCAGACTGAAACCCCTTAGACTTCAATATCTTACAATACTATTACTGTGCCATTGGGGCGGCAGGAAGCCTACATTTACATTTTAGTCTTTTATCTTATCCAGAGCGACTTACAGGAGCAATTAGGGTTAAGTGCCTTGCTCAAGGGCACATCGACAGATTTTTCACCTAGTCGGCGCGGGGATTAGAACCAGCGACCTTTCGGTTACTGGGACAATGCTCTTAACCACTAAGCTACCTGCCGCCTAGAGGTTAGAAAAGCGGGCAAGCATCCGGAGGGTTGCCGGTTGGACAGGGAAAAAATGTCTGAGCGGGAAAGAATGTCTAACAAGGAAAACATTTGTCAGGGCAAATGTCTGACAGGGGAAAAAATCTGGTCCTACATGGCATCTCCTGCCATTTTGCCTTGAGCAAGCCACTAAAACCCTAAACTGCTCAATGGGCGCCATAGTGTGGTTGCCCTGCTCCAACCTCACCAACCTCTGCATGTGTATGTATTTCGGAGGGGTTGGAGTAAAGCAGAAGACAAGTTTCTGTTAGACACAATAATGCATTCTTCTTTCATTGATTCTGAAGTTCCTTCGTGAAAGACAACATTCGTTTATGTCCTGAAATAGGAGAGCAGAGGTGGGTAATGAGCTATAATAAGGGGAATCTGAAACACATTTTCCTGAGGCAAGACAAATGAGTACCCTGTGGATTTACACATAACTAAAGTAATCCATTAACTTTCCTTGACAAACCGCATACTATTAGAACTACAATTATCTTCCAACCCCATTGATTTGCATTTTAATAAAGCTGTAATGTAATCATTAGGCTCAAATCACCAGCAGACTTTTACAGTGCTTGCTCTCCCTGGGTTGTTTTTTCAGGTCTTACAGATTACTCTGGCTACCCCTGTCCCCCGGGCTACTGGTGCAGTGGCACTGGTCTACCCATCCTATGCCCGGCGGGTACCATGAGGCCCCTGCCAGGGGCAGCAGCTGCCAGTCAGTGTGAGCCGTGTGCAGGGGGCACCTACTGCCCAGACCCCATGTCCACAGGGCAGCCCAACATTGCTGGAATCTCCTGTAGAGCCTCGTACCAGTGTCCCCCTGGTAGGTGAGGATGTATGGAGGAATAGTATGTCTTAGGGCCAGGAGTTTTTCCTGACCATGTGGGACCTGACTTGGAAAAACTCCAGGCCAAACAACCTGACAAAGGAAAAACCTAGGCCCTAATAATTATGAGGGCTCCGAGTTTTTCCTGATCTAGTAATTGTGTGTGTGTGTGTGTGTGTGTGTGTGTGTGTGTTGTGCGTGTGTGTGCGTGCATGTATGTTGGTCAGGTGCGGTCTCAGAGAGGCTGTGTAAGGCTGGCTCCTACTGTGGGCCCCAGACTGCAGAGCCTGAAATTTGTCCTGAAGGCTACCTCTGTCCAGAGGGATCTCACACTTACAACACACCAAACCAAGTGTGAGTAGGCCTAACTCAAAAGTGATACTTACCCCAGTTCATAGGCATATTCATTATGGTCCTTAACATGACAAGAAACAGTAACATTTATATTAAATCTAAGCTATGACATCATAGATTTACTTTGAAGATAACATTGAAAATATGATCATTGGTCATTCCACAGTTGTACGTTTCCCTACTACTGTCCTGCCAACAGCTCTGCCATGCTGTCATGTGAGGGGGGCTCCGTGCCCCTTAACACCAGTGGCCCCAGAGCCTTCCAGGACAGCAGCTGTGGGCTGTGTGAGGCAGGGACCTACCGACCTCGGCTGTCCCCCCAACCTCACTGCCTCACCTGCCCACCAGGGTACCACTGCCCTCCAGGTTAGCTGTTTGTGCTACTTTTAGTTTAGTGTGATTGCTTTAGCAAGATTTAGCTATCCTTTCCACAATATATCCATCTTTCCAACCCTCTTTTATCCATTCGTTCATTCTTCGAACCTTCATTCATGCATCCTTCCAATTTTCACCGATCCACCCATCTTTCAAAGTTTTATCGATCCATCTATACCTTCTTAGCCTCGTACGAACCATCCCTAGCTACCGTGTAGCGAAACAGAATGTAAGCTTGTGAGATCAGGATGGTTTGTACGAGACTAATACCTTCTTGCCTACTTAAATGAATCCAACCAACCACCATCATCCATCCATCATACCGTCGTCCTCCTTCCATCCATACATCTATCCAATCTTCAAGCCTAACATTTAGTTATCCATCCATTCTTCTTTCTTCATCCATTCATTCATCCATCCATCCATCCATCCATCACACTTTTCATCTTTCTTGATTTCAAATGCTTCCTAACCATAAAGCTGTCCGATATTTTCTGTCCATCAGGGACAGAGCACTACCACAGCAACCCCTGTCCCCTGGGCTATGTGTGTCCACTGGGCTCATCCAGTCCTGTCCCTTGCCCCCCTGGTTCTTTTGGTAATCTCTCCAACGCTGAACACCTGGAGGACTGCTACCCATGTCCGCCTGATACCTTCAACCATCTGGCTGCCCAGAGAGCCTGTTTCCCCTGCGGAAGCTCCTCTACTGCACCCCAAGGTCTGATCAAACAGGTGCACTACACTAAGGGCCGGGAGTTTTTCCTGATCACATGACCAGACCAGGAACAACTCCTGACCCTTTTTCTGTTTGTGTTTGTGTGTACGTGTGCATTTTTTGTGTAACATAATTAAGGCCATGCGTTTCCACTGCTCCAGAGTCCAATGGCGGCGAGCTTTACACCACTCTTGCCGACGCTTGGCATTGCGCATGGTGATCTTAGGCTTGTGTTCTGCTGCTCGGTCATAGAAACCCATTTCATGAGGCTCCCAACAAACAGTTATTGAGGACAGACAAGTTTTACACGCTACACACTTCAGCACTCTGCGGTCCCGTTCTGTGAGCTTGTGTGGCCTACCACTTCGCGGCTGAGCCGTTGTTGCTCCTAGATGTTTCCACTTCACAATAACAGTACTTACAGTTGACCGGGGCAGCTCTAGCAGGGCAGAAATTTGACGAACTGACTTGTTGGAAAGGTGGCATTGTATGACGGTGCCACGTTGAAAGTCACTGAGCTCTTCAATAAGGCCATTCTACTATCAATGTTTGTCTATGGAGATTGCATGGCTGTGTATTCGATTATATACACCTGTCAGCAACAGGTGGGGCTGAAATAGCCGAATCCACAAATTTGTCCACATACTTTTAAATATACTGTATAATGTAATATGCTTTTCATGTCCTCTGTTACTAATTATGAAAGGGAGGACTGGAACACTATCGGTCTCTAAAACAGTTTGCTGGAAATAATTCTGGAACCCCTGCGTTTAGGGTGAATCCTGTCTCTTTTAAAAAGTGCTGGTTGCTCCCACATCAAATAAAAACTGTAACAAAAGGAGATATGTCATATCAAAGTTTCTTCAGGTACTTGTTTAGGGCAACGAGGCAACAGAAACTTTTCGAACCCCTTCGATAACCTTTATTTGAGGATAATGCTGCACCATCTTACATAAAAAGAAAAGGGGACAGTTTGATAAAGCTTTAAATAAAGGTCATGTGACATGATTGTCCAAAACACATTTGATGTCGCCTCATCTCAGTTTGAAAGTGTGCTTCGATTACACAGACAGCCCAATTCTGATCTTTTTTTACCACTAATTACCAATAATTGGACAAAATATCAGAATTGGGCTGCCTGTGTAAATGCAGCCTAAGTATCACAGCTTGACTTTTACTATACCACAGGGGCCTCTTCCTGCACCTGCGTTGGGAAGAACCGTGCTTTCCAGCACTCAGACGGCTCCTGTCTGTGTCGAACTGGCTTTATTTTCTACAACGATCTGGATTTCAAGAGCTCCAGCTCTGACAGTGAACTGGACTGCCAGCCTGAGGTTAGATTCAGCAATCAGTGTAGTCGGATGCATCTGTGTTTGGCTGCTCGGATACAGATGTAACCATACATGACACTTGTCATGTTTTAGAACTGTTCCTTGTGAGTGCATGTTTGTCTCCTACTGCACTAATGCAGGGAATAAGAGTAGAAACCCTCTCTGGTCTCTGGACTGTAGGTGAACAAGCGCTGCAGTGCGGGACAGGTGCGTCTGGCTGCGTCCAGAGAGTGTGTCTCTCCTTCTCACCACTACTGTAACGTCACCTGTGGACCGCAGGGAGGGAGTCTGGATGTGGAGATGGGCATGTGAGTACTCTGTCAACACAACAGTCAATGTAATATAATATAATATATGCCAATTAGCAGACACTTTCAGTCATGTGTGCATACATGTTTATGTATGGGTGGTCCTGGGAATCGAACCCACCATCCTGGCATTGCGAGCGCCATCACCAACTGAGCTACAGAGGACCACATGTCCAATTTGTACCGTTCAATATTTCTGTTGTATTTACTGTTTGCTTATTCAAAACTATCTCTGGTCTATTGAATTAACTGGAATATTGTTCAATGTTACAAGTTGGTAAGAGTGTGGCGCTCGCAACACAAGGTCGTTGGTTCAATTCCCGCAGCGATCACATATACTTACTATGTATGCCCTCCCTGTAAGTCACGTTGGATAAAAGGGTCTGTTCGCTCGTATTTGTTTATAAGCAGATCTATTTTATATTAATCTATGCCATGATATATAGTAGCCTATATACTATAAATCCCTCCTACTTCCAACTCAGTAGCTTAAAGTCTCTCTCTCCTCATCAGCTGCCACTGTGAGCACTACGTATCAGCAGAGGAGCTGTGCAACACCTCGTGTCTGTCCCGACTGCCACACATCTCTGCCAGGCTCTCCCCAGATGGACAGCTGCTGCTGGGGATCAAAGAGCCAGATGAAAGCCGAGCGTGGAGCAGAGTGAGCACCACCACCACCAGCCACCACCGCATGCTTACTGTACAGCCTTAAGGCCCTATCCATCTGGAACTTTCTGAGAAGTCACACACTCAGGGGACCTGACCTCCATCACATGACTGTGCCCAAGATGGCTTCAGGAGCTTCGAAGCCATACTGTATGTGCTATAGCCAACTCTGCTGTTGTTGTGATGGCATGACATGTATGGCACGTGGTAATGTTTGAAAACTAGAGTTAGCCTCAGCACATACAGTATGGATACAGAGATAGCTGCAGTGTGATGACTTGACTATTAAAGCTTGTGGTGAAGAAACATAGTATGGATCAGAGTTGGGGTCAATTCCTTTTCAATTCAGTCAATTCAGGAAGTAGACTGAAATTCCAATTCCAAATGTTTCCTCATAGAAGAGCATTGGGGAAAATTGGAATAGGAAATTGAATTTCAGTTTACTTCCTGAATTTACATGGAATTGACCCCAATGCCGGTATGGATTCACATCCATTATTTACACAGTAATATAGCAGACAAATACAATAATAATAATTATCCATTTACTCCTATTATCATTAGATCCTTAATGACATGTATCCTTTCTTTCCTGTAGAAAATGATGGATGTTTTGGGACCAGACGTCCATGTGAAGAACATTGGAAACATCCACTTTGTTCAATTTGATTCTGAAGGTGTATTCGGTTGGATTCTGATGGACCGAAATGTTATTGAAATGGCCCTGACAGGTAATTGGGTTTGATTGAATTACATCAGTTTCTGTTATATGTATCTAAGCCATTTCTTAAAGTAAAACTGTATATTTTCAATAGTTCCTTATTTGCCTGCAGCAGAGCCAATCGAATTTATTGACAGGCGATCAAGGAAGAGGAGGGATCTAGAATCCAAGGCAGAACTTCTACACTCCAATGTCCTCCCTCGTATCCCCAACCCCATAGCATGCCTCTCCTCCAATGACATGCTCATCTTCCAGCTCACCATCAACTACACTGGTATGTCATTCTTTCAACCTGTATTTCAAACCTTCCCTTGGGCTCTAACTTAAAGGGATAGTTCACTTGTTTGAAGTTTTTGCTTATTTTTTTAGGATGTAGTTGTTTCATCCAATCCGCTTTTGAGTTTGTTTGCTGGGTATTTAGCAACGTCCATAATCTCCTGGCTAGCATTTTTGGAACATGTAACAATGCTAGTGGAAACGAATTGTATCATCTTACGGTAAACTTCAAGAAAGTGAACTATCCCTTTAACTATTCTGTTTTGAGACATTCATATTTTATTACAATTCATTTTGAACCCAGACCGTCACCTCAGCCACTTCCCAGTGTATCAGAAAGACCATCTCTTCAATAGCAACCCTAGCTGGGATTTTGGGGCGTTCCGGCGGCTAGAGCGACTCATGAAGCATACTCAGTTCAACTCTACCAGGTATGAAGGTACCTTATGGTCTTTAGTCTTCAGTTAGGTCACATTAGATTCACATTACCAATCTAAAGCATCTGTTCTCTCATTGTGGTTGCGACCAAAATGGCACCTATTCCCTATATAGCCCAAAGTAGTGCACTATATAGGGAATACATAGGGAATAAGATGCCATTTTCTTAGTGACTCTTCTTTTACCATATACAGTGGGGAGAACAAGTATTTGATACACTGCCGATTTTGCAGGTTTTCCTACTTACAAAGCATGTAGAGGTCTGTAATTTTTATCATAGGTACACTTCAACTGTGAGAGACGCAATCTAAAACAAAAATCCAGAAAATCACATTGTATGATTTTTAAGAAATTGATTTGCATTTTATTGCATGGCATAAGTATTTGATCACCTACCAACCAGTAAGAATTATGGCTCTCACAGACCTGTTAGTTTTTCTTTAAGAAGCCCTCCTGTTCTCCACTCATTACCTGTATTAACTGCACCTGTTTGAACTCGTTATCTGTATAAAAGACACCTGTCCACACACTCAATCAAACAGACTCCAACCTCTCCACAATGGCCAAGACCAGAGAGCTGTGTAAGGA
This sequence comes from Coregonus lavaretus, assembly GCF_964263955.1. NCBI lineage: Eukaryota > Metazoa > Chordata > Actinopteri > Salmoniformes > Salmonidae > Coregonus > Coregonus lavaretus. Next base: position 5,174,060 of record NC_140013.1, on the reverse strand, counting down.
CATCAGGGATAAAATTGTAGACCTGCACAAGGCTGGGATGGGCTACAGGACAATAGGCAAGCAGCTTGGTGAGAAGGCAACAACTGTTGGCGCAATTATTAGAAAATGGAAGAAGTTCAAGATGACGGTCAATCACCCTCGGTCTGGGGCTCCATGCAAGATCTCACCTCGTGGGGCATCAATGATCATGAGGAAGGTGAGGGATCAGCCCAGAACTACACGGCAGGACCTGGTCAATGACCTGAAGAGAGCTGGAACCACAGTCTCAAAGAAAACCATTAGTAACACACTACGCCGTCATGGATTAAAATCCTGCAGCGCACGCAAGGTCCCCCTGCTCAAGCCAGCGCATGTCCAGGCCCATCTGAAGTTTGCCAATGACCATCTGGATGATCCAGAGGAGGAATGGGAGAAGGTCATGTGGTCTGATGAGACAAAAATAGAGCTTTTTGGTCTAAACTCCACTCGTCGTGTTTGGAGGAAGAAGAAGGATGAGTACAACCCCAAGAACACCATCCCAACCGTGAAGCATGGAGGTGGAAACATCATTCTTTGGGGATGCTTTTCTGCAAAGGGGACAGGACGACTGCACCGTATTGAGGGGAGGATGGATGGGGCCATGTATCGCGAGATCTTGGCCAACAACCTCCTTCCCTCAGTAAGAGCATTGAAGATGGGTCGTGGCTGGGTCTTCCAGCATGACAACGACCCGAAACACAAAGCCAGGGCAACTAAGTACTGGCTCCGTAAGAAGCCTCTCAAGGTCCTGGAGTGGCCTAGCCAGTCTCCAGACCTGAATCCAATAGAAAATCTTTGGAGGGAGCTGAAAGTCTGTATTGCCCAGCGACAGCCCCGAAACCTGAAGGATCTGGAGAAGGTCTGTATGGAGGAGTGTGCCAAAATCCCTGCTGCAGTGTGTGCAAACCTGGTCAAGACCTACAGGTAACGTATGATCTCTGTAATTGCAAACAAAAGTTTCTGTACCAAATATTAAGTTCTTCTTTTCTGATGTATCAAATACTTATGTCATGCAATAAAATGCAAATTAATTACTTAAAAATCATACAATGTGATTTTCTGGATTTTTATTTTAGATTCCGTCTCTCACAGTTGAAGTGTACCTACGATAAAAATTACAGACCTCTACATGCTTTGTAAGTAGGAAAACCTGCAAAATCGGCAGTGTATCAAATACTTGTTCTCCCCACTGTATATGCCCACATGTTCTCTGAGACAGGGAAGTATGTGATTGGGCTCTGGGCAAAAGTAGTGCACTATATACACTCATAGAAAAAAAGGTGCTATCTAGAACCTTGAAAGGTTCTTCGGCTGTCCCCATAGGAGAACCCTTTGAAGAACACCTTTTGGTTCCAGGTAGAACCCCTTTGGTTCCATGAAGAACCATTTTGGGTTAAATGTATAACCCTTTCCACAGAGGGTTCTACATGGAACCCAAAAGGGTTCTACCTGGAACCAAAAAGGGTTATCCTATGGGGACAGCCGAAGAACCCTTTTGAAACCTTTTTTCTATGAGTGTAAGTAATTTTTCTTCTTTTCGCATTAGATTTGCACACGTGTTCTCGGAGACAGGGAAGTATGTGTTCCTGGACAACGCCATTCCAGAGTGGAGTCTAGTGGTAGTGGTCAGTGAGAGAGGGACAGAGTGTGACCCCACTGTAGCCGTTTTCCAGCCCATGACCCCCGCCCAACTGGTCAAGCACGGGGTCATCAAACAACACCGGCTCAACCTGCTGCCTGACTGGGGCGCCATCGTAGGTGAGGTACATTCTGTGTGTATTTCAAATGGCACCCTATTCCCTAGTTAAGGTGCATTTCTTCAATGGTAAACACCTTCTCACAATGCAACTGTTTTGAATATTCAGAGATTGTAGACACGTCTCTTTTCAAGTACCAATAATCACCCTGGGTGATGGAAACACAGTTCCCAAAATATCACTAGTGCTTGAACCCCAAAAGGACTGGAGTGACACCTATGGAAAAAAACCATTAGGACACTACTTAGGGCCCAAAGGGCTCTGGTCAAAAGTAGTGCTCTATATAGGGAATAGGGTGCCATTTGGGATGCAGCCACTGACCATTCACATCTGAAAGGGTATGTAATCAATAACAATACTTAAACACAGAGAGAGAAATCAAGGCACAGTACAATAGTAGAGAATCACAGACTGATTCTTAGGTGTGAATCGATTGGTCATGTGCATATAACCCTCCTGTTTTTCTTTGAATTGATTGGTTAACAATTTATTTTCCTCTCTGTGTTCCATTTCTCCATGTCATTGAGAACCAATTCATGAGCAGTTTGTCATACAGCAAGAGAGAACTAGGTATCAAAAATATGCTCAATCGATCCAAGGGTCTGAATAGACTAAGAACAAGTTAAGTTGTGCCTTGTCTCTTAAAACCAGTAAACCTGAACGCCAACAACACAAAAAGGTTCTATAGAGCAGGGTTTCCCAAACTCGGTCCTGGGGCCCCTCCTGGGTGCATGTTTAGTTTTTTGCCCTAGCACTACACAGCTGATTCAAGTAACCAACTCATCATCAATCGTTTTATTATTTGAATCAGCTGTGTAGTGGTGGGGCAAAAACCTAAATGTGCACCCAGGGGGCGCCCAAGACCGAGTTTGGGAAACCCTGCTATAGAGCACAACTGGTTACCAATCTCTGTGCACCTCTCTGTCATATGTCATGACACTTTTTACACTACATATTGTAGCCATGTGTATGTCAGTTCCTCCACAGGAAAATACAGTTATTTTAATTGAATTTGAATTTAGGGTCGTTTCACTTCAAACGAGCACAAGAAAGAGAATTTCGATGCCAACCATCTCAGATTGTTCCAATTCGGGTGCAATCAAGTAGCTTAATTTCTCAGAGATCAAATAATATTTCAACAAAAACCTTTAGAACAATCTGAAATAGTGTGTGTCATGGCTTGCTGAATTGACATGGAATGAGTGACTATTGAATCTCCTCACTGTAGGTGTCCTGAGTCTCCTGCTTGTGCTGATCCTGGTGCTCACCACCACAGCTCTGGTTCTGAAGCCCAGTCAGGCCAAGTTGGTGTGCCATGGCAAACTGAGGCCTAAGTGGCGGAGCCTGGGAGAGCCCATCCTTCCAGTGGAATACGTCTACAGTGGAGAAAGGTCAGCCAGACGCAACCAAACGATCAATACTGGTTTATTTTATTAGCTTGGCTAATAGCTTTCAAGAAGTGTGCCAGCCATTTATCTGATATCTGATCTTACCACAGTTATGATTGAGAGTTGGTAGATAGCAGGTAATGGCTCTACTAACAGCTCTCTTCTCAGAAGTCAATCATGGCAGATAATGGGTTCTCTGAATTGTATTTTCAGAGGTGTATTTGATTTGCACTGCAGCATGTCCCTTAGAAATCAGCAGTCCTGTGGCATGACCCATTCAATTCTGATGGTGAGCATGGCTGAGAAGTCCTCAGGTGCTTCATGCAACAGGACTGTTGTTTTTCCAAATCAAGTTAACTCCATCCATCTGACCAGGGACACCTTGCTGTGCAAGTGAAACTCCCCTCTGAAAACCTCCTTCTGAAAAGCCACTATCTACAGTGATTGACTTCTATCTTTTGTTTGTGTCTCAGCCTGAATGGCCAGGGGGTGCTGGGTTGCAGGGGAGTGGGAGAGGGGGCCGAGGCTGAGGAGCCTTCAGTCTGCCGTGGAGGAGGTGACCAACTCAGATTACCCACTGCATTAATGATGATAGGTTCATAGTCATGATGGGTTAATGGCCATCTGCACTGCAATTTCACAACCACTCATGATACATATACAGTCACGTACAAGGTTATTTACCCCACTAGATGAATAGTTGAAGTTTTTGATTGTACCCACATATTATAGACACTGAAATACCATGGGTAATGGGTTCAGGAGTATTTTGCTCTGCCATTTCCATTTTGAATCGATTATCCATTTTATACCAAAATCCAACTCCTTGGATGACAACATAGCTAAACCATGATAATGTAGAAGTGAGGTTATTTCCCTCTAGATCAATGAAATGATCAGTAGTCTTGCGCTGGAATTTCAAGTTATTATTGTTATTATTATCCACTGTTTCCACAAATGCTACCCAAGGATACATGACTGGGAAGTTTGAGCTGGAGGAATTCAATGTGAAAACTCTCTACGACAAGCTGGAGGATCAGAACCTGCATTTGGCGTCTCAGCTGGCCAGGCACCGCAAGGACACCCAAGAGTTCTACCGAAATATCTGCCAACAGACAGATGCCCTGAGGGTACGAAAGATATAGGAGGGGAGAAAGTAGCAGACCTGGGTTCAACTACTATTTGAAATCTTTCAAATACTTTAGCCTGCCTGAAGGGCCAGGTGGGCAAGGTTAGCACTTTTGGGACTTTTCTATTGGTTCCATTGCAACAGCCATGCTCAATTAAACACAGATGAAGTATTTTAAATTATTTCAAGTAGTATTTCAACCCAGGTCTAGAAATAGTCCTCCTAGAATCTGTAAAGTAACAGAACATATACATACAGACATCAGACCTATCAGTCCTTTGAACTGCATAACTAGTGTTTTTATGTTGTATTAGGATGTTCTGGAGAACATGGAACCCAAAAAGTTGAGTCTGTTAAAAGAGCTATTGGAACGTGAGGCCTTGCAGAATGATCCATACACCAATACGGATGCAGACGGGGATGGACATATCCAATCAACAAAAAGTACGACTTAATGATGTCAATCAGTGGCCAATAAGACATGTATTCACTGTTGTACTGTAAAATCATCTGCCTACACAATGCTATGTCTCAGAGATAACGATGTCTCAGAGATGATCTGAATCCCAACCTTTGACCTGTCATCAGAGCCGTCAGTGGTGCTGATGGGAGCTGTAGTCAGAGCTTTGGAGGCAGTCCTGTACAGACTGAGTGGCGAGGGCTGGCAGCAGCAGGACATGACCGCAGCACACTGCCACACAGACACCAGGGAGTGTGAGCTGCACACTGGCTACACACAGGTAAATGGTTATCACTTCCAGAGGTTATATATACACTCGGTGGCCCGTTTATTAGGTACACCACCCAGTTCACGTGGCCGTGGCTTGCTATATAAAGCAGGTAGACAGGCATTGAGCCTTTCAGTTACTGTTTGATTGAACGTTAGAATGGGCAAAACGAGTGACCTAAAGCGACTGAGTGTGGTATGATCGTCGGTGCCAGGTGCACCGGATCCAGTATCTCAGAAACGGCTGGCCTCCTGGGCTTTTCACTCATGAGTGTCTAGGGTTTACAGAGAATGGTGCGACAAACAAAAAACATTCAGTCAGAGTCAGTCCTGTGGGCGAAAACAGTTTGTTGATGAGAGGTTGAAGGAGAATGGCAAGAATCGCGCAAGCTAACAGGCGGGCCACAAACAGGCAAATAACAGTGCAGTACAACAGTGGTGTGCAGAACGGTATCTCGGAACGCACAACTCGTCGGTCCTTGTCACGGATAGGTTATTGCAACAGAAGACCACACCGGGTTCCACTCCTATCAGCTAGAAACAAGAAGAAGCAGCTCCAGTGGGCAGTTGGTAGAGCATGGCGCTTGCAACGCCAGGGTTGGGGGTTCGTTTCCCACGGGGGTCCAGTATGAAAATGTATGCACTCACTAACTGTAAGTCGCTCTGGATAAGAGTGTCTGCTAAATGACTAAAATATAAAAATGTAAATGATCACCAACACTGGACAATTTAGGAGTGGAAAAACATTGGTCTGACAAATCCTGGTTCCTGTTGCGTCCTGCTGATGGCAGAGTCAGGATTTGGCGTAAGCAGCATGTCACGGTCGTTGACTGAAGACACGGACCAAGGCGCAGCGTGATAAGCGTACATACTTTTATTTAACGTACTTAACGACAAAAACAACAAACAAATGATACGTGAAGTCCTGAGGTTATAACACAACAAACCTTTACAGATCAAGATCCCACAAAGACTAGTGCAAAACAGGCTGCCTAAGTATGGGCCCCAATCAGAGACAACGAGCTACAGCTGCCTCTGATTGGGAACCACCCTGGCCAACATAGATCAAACGATCTAGAACAAAAACATAGAAAAACTAAACATAGCAAATCCACACCCTGGCTCAACATTTAAGAGTCCCCAGAGCCAGGGCGTGACAGTACCCCCCCCCCCCCCAAAGGCGCGGACTGCGACCGCGCCACACAAACACAAGAGGGTAGGGGCCGGGTGGGTATTACGCCTCGGAGGCGGATCCGGCTCCGGGCGTGACCACCACTCTCTCTCCACCCCCCCGTTGCGCCCCTGATCTGGTCTGGCCCCGCTGGCCGGAGCTGGACTGGACACCGGTGGAGCGGATTGCTCTGGCTCCGGAGTGGATCCGCTGACTGGAGTTGGACCGGACCCCTGTGGAGAGATTGCTCTGGCTCCGGAGTGGAGCAGCTGACTGGTGCCGGACTAGGCACCGGTGGAACAGGCACGGGCCGTGCCGGACTGGACACACGCACCACTGGCTTGGTGCGGGGAGCAGGAACAGGCCGGACCGGGCTGACGACGCGCACCACTGCCTTGGCGCTGGGAGCAGGAACGGGCCGGACCGGGCTGATGACGCGCACCACTGGCTTGGCGCGGGGAGCAGGAACGGGCTGGACCGGGCTGACGACGCGCACCACTGGCTTGGTGCGGGGAGCAGGAACGGGCCGGACCAGGCTGACGACGCGCACCACAGGCTTGGTGCGGGGAGCAGGAACAGGCCGGACCAGGCTGGCGACACGCACCACTGGCTTGGTGCGGGGAGCAGGAACGGGCCGGACCAGGCTGACGACGCGCACCACAGGCTTGGTGCGGGGAGCAGGAACAGGCCGGACCAGGCTGGCGACACGCACCACTGGCTTGGTGCGGGGAGCAGGAACAGGCCGGACCGGGCTGACGACGCGCACCACTGGCTTGGCGCGGGGAGCAGGAACAGGCTGGACCGGGCTGACGACGCGCACCACTGGCTTGGTGCGGGGAGCAGGAACGGGCCGGACCGGGCTGACGACGCGCACCACAGGCTTGGTGCGGGGAGCAGGAACAGGCCGGACCGGGCTAGCGACGTGCACCACTGGCTTGGTGCGGGGGGCAGGAACAGGCCGGACCGGGCTGGCGACGCGCACCACTGGCTTGGTGCGGGGAGCAGGCACAGGCCGGACCGGGCTGGCGACGCGTACCACTGGCTTGGTGCGGGGAGAAGGAACAGGCCGGGCTGGACTGGGAACACGCACCACTGTCTTGGTGCGGGGAGCAGGAACAGGCCGGGCTGGACTGGAAACACACACCATTGGCTTGGTGCGGGGAGCCCGGAACGGACCGGGCCGGACTGTGGAGGCGGACTGGAGGTCTGGAGCGGAGAGCTGACACAACCCGTCCTGGCTGAATGCCTATTTCCACACAATATGTGTGAGGCATCAGCACAGGACGTACAGGGCTGTGCACTCGTACTGGCGCTACAGCACGTGGCACTGGCGCAGGATATACGGGACTGAGGAGGGGTACTGGAGGCCACGAGCGTTGAGCCGGCACACCCCGTCCTGGCTGCATGCCCACCTTAGCACGACACGTGCGTGGTGCTAGCACAGGACGTACAGGACTGTGCCGCGAGTGTTCCGGCACAGTACGTGGCTCCGCCAACCACCCTTTTAGCCCCCCCAAAAAAAATTCTTGGAGCTGTCTCTCGGGCTTCCTCCCCGGCCGGTACCCTCTGCGTTGCCGCTGCTCCTCTCTGTAGAGCGCGCCTCCACAGTCTCCTCTCCTGCCTGGGCATTCACCTTTGCCCATGGCCCTTTCCCCGCGAATATCTCCTCCCAAGACCACCATTTGCCCACCTGCGACATCGCCATCTTCTCCTCCTGGGCACGCTGCTTGGTCCTCTTATGGTGGGATCTTCTGTCACGATCGTTGACTGAAAACACGGACCAAGGCGCAGCGTGATAAGCGTACATACTTTTATTTAACGTACTTAACGACAAAAACAACAAACAAACGATACGTGAAGTCTTGAGGTTATAACACAACAAACCTTTACGGATCAAGATCCCACAAAGACTAGTGCAAAACAGGCTGCCTAAGTATGGTCCCCAATCAGAGACAACGAGCTACAGCTGCCTCTGATTGGGAACCACCCTGGCCAACATAGATCAAACGATCTAGAACAAAAACATAGAAAAACTAAACATAGCAAATCCACACCCTGGCTCAACATTTAAGAGTCCCCAGAGCCAGGGCGTGACACAGCATGAGTCCATGGCCCCATCCTGCCTGGTGTCAACGATACAGGCTGGTGGTGTAATGGTGTGGGGAATATTTTCCAGGCACACGTTAGGTCCCTTGATACCAGTTGAGCAATGTTTCCATGCCCAAAGAATTCAGGGTGTTCTGGAGGCAAAGGGGGGTCCGACCAGGTACTAGATGGGTGTACCTAATAAACTGGCCACTGAGTGTAGCAACTAAGGCTTAGTATCAGACAAGCACCCCATTATAATGTAATAATAATATATGCCATTTAGCAGACGCTTTTATCCAAAGCGTGCATACGTTTTTAATGTATGGGTGGTCCAGGGAATCGAACCAACCATCCTGGCAATGCAGGCGCCATGCTCTACCAACTGAGCTACAGAGGACCACTACCATTCACAAGCATACCTGTATTTAAATCCAAAGGTTGTCTTTGACAATCTAATGGAATATGGGATGTGGATATTGTGAAGAGTAAACCCAGATGATTTCTAACTCATCGACTAATAACTCATCATATTATTTCTGTTTTTAGTTTTCCTCAGCCAACATGACCAAACCTGCATCAGGCCATGAGATAGGACTACCACCTCATGATCTAGGTAGGATATAGACACTGTTCAAATGTTTTCCCTCATCTACACCTGTGGTCTCATTCACCAGCTGTGAATGATTAGAAGAGCCAGATATATTGCGAGAATATGTAACCTCGGTCCACTGTAAATTCAGCATATAGTGTTAAGTTATGAAGTGAGGAGACACAGACACCGTAGTCGGGTCACGTCTAGGAACAGCGGTTTTGTTTATTCAACCTGAATTACTTTAATGGTTTTCAACACAGTATTTCTTTAACTCGGTCAACTTGCGTCGCCCTATGATGTGACATGCAACTTCTCCCACACAAATATAGGACTTTGCAGTGTTGTGTATTAACTTCCGACTTATCTTCTGATTTCTTTGTACCAGTACACCTACAGAGCACAGCCCCCTGTCTGAGTGAGCAGGACCTGTCCAAACTAGTGGCCATGACCCCTCTGTCCAGGACCCTGCAGGAGATACAGGAGTCCCTCCAGAACCTACCCGGTGTAGACAGAGGTTAGGGACAGCTTGAACCTCTCTAATGCTCCATGGTTTCTCTTCTCTGAGATAAGAGATAATTCTCTGTAACTGTTGATTGAAATGTTGGAGATAACAACTGTGACTCGAGACAGACTAGAGTCCAAGGCAATATTGACTAGAGTGCCCATCACGGGCTATGGTCAATTATACTGTAAATCAATAAATGCTGCATATTACTTTTATTCACAGTATAAATTCTATAAAAACTGAAAGAAGTATTGGTATACGAATCAATTAAAATGTCATTGCCCTCATAATACAGAAATTGTTCAGTAAGACAAGTAGGCCACAAAAAGACTCCTATTACTCTGTGTTTTATCTGCTTAACTGACTAGTACAGTACACTAATGATGTTCTGACACTTCAGTTTGTATTCCAGCCAGTACTGACAAGACCACAGACGACCCAGCAGTGCACCTGATCCCCGTTGCCCTGGACAACCTCTCTCCACAGCACTTTGCCATCTTCCTGTTCGGCTGTCATGTTGTGAAACTGCTGTGCAACACCCAAATCTTCCCCCCGGTCACACTGCTTCTGGCCAAAACGGTTCCTGTCTCAGCCTACGAGGGCCTGGTGTCACACTGCAATGGGGACTTTTATTTTGACACCACCAACCAGATTCTGTATCTCTGTGAGGCAAAGCTTGAGAGTGTGGGACAGTTTATTGCCACTCTCCTACAGTCTATGACCTATATTGCTTCAGGTAAATAGATAGGAAATAATGTTGTGAAGCATGGTCACATTTTAAGTGGTATGAATCTTTGATATTACTTTGGATTTTTTTGTACTACTTTGTTGTTGATGTTCTCCCACAGTAGGTTTATCATGTCAAATTAATTTCCTGTATTAGGTTCCAAGCCTGAAAGCTTCATGCAAGCCCTCCATCATGCCATCTCTGCTTTGAGCCTTCAGTTGTTCATCGCCTCTTTCAGATATGAAGCAAACAAGGTAAGAAGCCTTGAAGTTTCTGGAGCCCATTGATTCACAGTTAAATATACTGTAATGATGAGTGCAGCAAGCAGACTTGTGCTTTACTTTTACAGGCAAAGAGGGACACCTCACTGACCTCAGACCAGTCTCCTGGGAAGTTAGTGGAGGACTTTCTCAATGTCCGTGTCCCCACTGAAAGCCAGTTCACAGAGCACCTCTTGTCAGACAGGTTTGTGTTGCACGTTTGAGAATGACTTCATAAAAACAATTACAAAATGTTTACAATCCTTTGTCTTCTTAATTTTATTTTAAGACTCCAGCGATATAAGTATTTCAAAGTGGAGCAAATAATGCGGGATCTTAAGCAATTTCCAGCCGAGGACACTGAAAAGGGTAACCTGTTTTGTTCATATTAGGTCTATTTCATGTGCATGTACTGTGAATACAGTAAGAATGTGTTGTTCTGTATTGAACTATATAGAAATATGTATTCCAAAAATATATTTAGGTACGTATGGTATATTGCAAAGCCCATGTACAGTACCCGTCAAAAGTTTGGACACACCTACTCATTCAAGGATTTTTCTTTATTTTTACTATTTTCTACATTGTAGAATAATAGTGAAGACATCAAAACTATGAAATAACACATATGGAATCGTAGTGTGCCTTGAAATCTAAATATTCACAGACAGTGTCACCAGCAAAGCACCCCCACACCATAACACCTCCTCCTCCATGCTTTACGGTGGGAACTACACATGCAGAGATCATCCGTTCACCCACACCGCGTCTCACAAAGACACAACAGTTGGAACCAAAAATCTCAAATTTGGACTCCAGACCAAAGGACACATTTCCATCGGTCTAATGTCCATTGCGCGTGTTTCTTTGCCCAAGCAAGTCTCTTCTTCTTATTGGTGTCCTTTAGTAGCAGTTTCTTTGCAGCAATTCGACCATGAAGGCCTGATTCACACAGTTCCCTCTGAACAGTTGATGTTGAGATGTGTCTGTTACCTGAACTCTGTGAAGCATTTATTTGGGCTGCCATTTCTGAGGCTGGTAACTCTAATGAACTTATCCTCTGCAGCAGAGGTAACTCTGGGTCTTCCATTCCTTTGGTGGTCCTCATGAGAGCCAGTTTCATCATAGCGCTTGATGGTTTTTGCGACTGCACTTGAAGAAACTTTCAAAGTTCTTGAAATGTTCCGTATTGACTGACCTTCATGTCTTAAAGTAAAGATGGACTTTCGTTTCTCTTTGCTTATTTGAGCTGTTCTTGCCATAATATAGATTTGGTCTTTTACCAAATAGGGCTATCTTCTGTATACCCCCCCTACCTTGTCACAACACATCTGATTGGCTCAAACGCATTAAGAAGGAAAGACATTTCACAAATTAACTTTTAAGAAGGCACACCTGTTAATTGAAATGCATCCCAGGTGACTACCTCATGAAGCTGGTTGAGAGAATGCCAAGAGTGTGCAAAGCTGTCATCAAGGCAAAGGGTGTCTATTTGAAGAATCTCAAATATAAAATATATTTTGATTTGTTTAACACTTTTTTGGATACTACATTATTCCATATGTGTTATTTCATAGTTTTGATGTCTTCACTATTATTCTACAATGTAAAAAATAGTCAAAATAAAGAAACCCTTGAATGAGTAGGCGTGTCCAAACTTTTGACTGGTACTGTATGTTCTCAATCTTTTTTGCAGGACCTTCACGACAATGTTTAAGAACACCCATTCAAGTAAGTCTTGCTGACAGTTCCACCATGTTTTCCTGCAGTGAATTTCCACATACAGCCATTGTACTGTACATATTGTTTAACTTACTTCATAGTCCCCTCAGTAGGATTATTGAGTTGATGGTTGCTTGACCCTTCTCTCTATTGAAGGCTCACTTTTTGGAGAAGGAGATGGACCATCTAAATGAAGTTTTCCTGCAGCTCACCCTTAAACTCCAGAAGAGAACCCAGGTGAAGATGTGGCTGAAGGAGAGACACCAAAGTTTTGACCAAACCTCAAAGGCAATGTTACAGAATGTTATGACCACCATTTATCACAGTGACAACTAATGCTATATAAATTGCATATATTACCAACCTCATATAGATTAGCATCTGGTTTGCATCATTAGCCTTTATTTAATTGAACATTTGAAATTCTGATGCTGTGGTGATTCTCTCTCTCTCTTTCTCTCCCTCTATCCCTTCCAGTGTGCAACACCCGAGAAGGCCCTGAGTCGTAATGGAACAATGATGTTAGAGCTGAAGAGACGGTACATATCCCAGAGGCTCGACGAGCTGCAAATCATATTAAACGGGATGAGCCGGCGCCAGCTAGATAACCACAGTCCAGAGGAAGAGGAGCAGACCCGAGATCACCCACACCCAGAGCCAGACAACCATAGATCAGACGGTCAGGAGGAACACAGTCATTCTCCAGACCATGAGGACCTAGACAGCAGGGTACCAAAGAACCATAAACTAGAAGATAACCAGAGCCCATACAATCAGGAAGTAGAAAGCCAGGGACCAAGCAGTCAGATGACAAGCATGGATAAAACAGGCTTCAGAGAACTAGATGTATGGGAATAAGCCAGTCAGAAAGCATGTGAAAATGGGGTATTGCTGAAGTGTGTGTTTTTGCTGTGATTTGTCTTCTCATGATTTTGTAGATTACATGTACGGTTTAGTGTATAGATGTATAATAGGTTTATCACATCTGATTTAATCAAACTGGTCATTTTCATTGGAGTGATATTTATTAAAGATATGAATTATGCTTGTGCACTATAGCTTTTATCACAATGTCGCCAAGGAGAAATACTATCCAGGTCAACGCCCTCCATATCTTTCAGGCTTCAGCCACCATTGTCAAATCAAAACATCACTGTTTCGTTGGATGACCAGTCTGCTCTGGCGCCTGATTCTCTTTGTTTCAACCCAACATCTTTGTACGAGTGACCCAGAACCTTTCAAGAGTATTTGTTAATATTTTGTTACACAATATCCTTTTTTCCATTTATGGTCAGTTCCCTCTCTCTCTGAGCAGCGGACCAACCCCTGGAGTAATCTAGACAAAATAAGTGCTGCATGATAGTTCATCCACAGGGCACTCTGCTAATAGAAAGGGAGTATTCCTACAGGGGGGCGGGCAGATTTGAGGAGGTTAGCTGGACCAATCTTCAAAGGCTATCAGTGCCCACGACTTGGTGCCAAGTCCCGGGTTAAAGTTGGGTGATTCCCCATAGAAAGTTCCATTGCCTGACATCCCCTATCGTGGAGATTAGAAACAATGTCTCACTGAATATCATATGTCATACCACCCACTATCTGACTACTTGTCATACCTCTCTCAGCTGGCGCTGGCACTGTACTCTTAGAAAAAGGGTTGCCAAAGGGTTCTTTGTGGAGGGGTAAGCCGACGAAGCCTTTATGGTTGTAGGTAGCACCTTTTCTTCTAAGAGTAAACCAGCATACGTCTTTCTCATGCAATGTTTCAATATTATTTCTGCTCTAGTTGCTTAAACAACGACTACAGTGTTATTTATAGAAAGGAAAGCCCTGTGTATGATTTGTCCTCAGGTTGGCATGATGTTACCTTTCACCAGCTGCTAGTGGAGCCCACAACTGTTCCTGTCCCATCACTGTCTGTCCATAACAAATGGACAGCTGCAATACAGAGTCCATGATACAAACACAAAATACTAATGTTATTTGAACTCGTTTGGTCATTACAGTTTTGTTTGGAGCAGTACACATTTTTGAGGAAATGCGTTTGATAAGGAAGATTTTTCAGGATCCCATGTTGCTATTTGATTTATTTTGGGGACGGGATATAATGCTGTGTTACGAACAATTAAAACATTGTATTTGTTGCAGTTCTAAAATCTCTAATTGTGGTACATCAATATTGGAATTGATGAGTATATCAGTAATGCCACAAAAAAGATGCTCAATAACAATGATCAGACCCCTCAAAATCTAGCCTCCTCTTCAAATAGGATTGTTTAACCCCCATATTCATGTTTGTATTGAACATCTGAAGTACACCACTGGGGATAAGCATATAGTCTACTTTTCATTAATTCAGCCCAGAGTTTCATTAATTAAAACGTTTCTATAGTTGCTGGCCAGATTTCACGGTTAAGTTCCAACATTTCCCATCAGTTTCCACATGCTGTAATCATGTTGTAATCTTGAAATCCCTCCAAATCCCTGGAAATCTGTTCACTTGCCCTGGACACCAGGCAGTAGTAAACACAGGCAAATAGTAATGTTTTTTAAATGTTTGACTAAATCCTTTTTTAAACATTTGAAAGAGAAACACTGTCTATTTCATTGAAATTACGTGGAATCAACGTTGATTCAACCAGTTTGTTCCCAGTGGGTAGGAACAAATCTATTTGTTTTGTTCTTGGAAATGAGCATGATAAACAAACCAGTTTGGTTCCTCTTTCTCAGAGCTGAGCTCCTCCTGTGTTAGTCTAAGGGGGTTTCCTTTTCTCTGCCTTGATCTGGTCCTTTTGCATCACTGTTGCCATGGTTTCCTTATCTGTGAGATGTGGCAGTGGCAACCACCAGACCTGCCATATTTAGTCTGTCTGAGACTCACCCAGCCTGCTGGCAACAACACACTGCTTCTGTTCCACTGCCATTTTCATTGTTATTTATGTGCTTTCATTAGAAATAATATGCAGTGGAATTAGTCATTCAAATGATGATTGCTGCCTACTTGCTTGATGGCATGGATATAATGATTTGGGTTAATCAGCCATGTGCTCTGATATATAAACTTTGAAAAAATGTATCACATACAACATCCATAGAAAGAGAATGACAACATACTCAAAATTAAATGTGTAATCCATGGTAGAAAGCCTAAATCCTTTAATCTACAGTATACTTTGAGGTAAGCCTTTCTTGTTCCTCCATGGACATACTGTACATCGGCCACTGGATTAAACACAGTGATCTCATTGTTAGATTACACAGAATCTTCAAATCTGAGAACTACATCTGTATCTGCTTTATGAAGCTGAATGGAGCTTTAAGATGGATAAACCTTTGAATTCTTTCCTGATTAGGAACATTGACGAAAATTCGAGAATTTAAGAGGTTGAAGTACCACAGAGAAATGTAAAAATACTGGTAAGAATATTTTGGAATGCATATCAATATCACAATTGCTTTACTTTAGATGCTGGGTTTAGAATGTACTGTATTTCTGCAATGTATGGAACACACACACACACAGTACCATCCATTACAGTAAAAATCTGATTGATCTTATTCCATATGTCAATGCCTCACAATTCATTAAACATCTTAGTCTTTCCTAAATAAATGTAATTGGAAGGCAAACATAATTCATACTCAATGTGACTCATAATGGGTATACTTGAAATCATGCCGATCCTTGATCAGTACTTTAGAGGTACGCTATTCCCTAAATAGGGTGACATTTGAGATGCAGCCCAGGCATGGGGTGGGATAATGACTGCTCTCAGAGGTAATAGCAGAGAGAAGCAGTGAAGCAGAATGGAATAAAATGGCATCGAACAGCTTATCGTTTTGTGTCAAATGCAGATTACGTTCTATGTAGATGAAAGGTCATTGCATCATCCTATAAGCACCAAATATGAGAGAGAGTCATGGAGATTTTAAGGTTGCATTAGAAGCTCTGTAGGCTCATGGCTTTTCTTGGTGTGCTCAGAATGATGTGTTTTTCAATGCCCTACACACGTCCTAGTTTAATGCTCTACACATACTGTACACACCGAGTATACAGTGCATTCGGAAAGTATTCAGACCAAATGACTTTTTCCACATTTTGTTACGTTACAGCCGTATTCTAAAATGGATTAAATTGTTTTTCCCCCTCATCAATCTACACACAATACCCCATAATGACAAAGCAAAACTGGTTTTTATAAATTTTTGCAAATGTATAAAATACAAAAACTGAAATATTACATTTACATAAGTATTCAGACAAAGTACTCAGTACTTTGTTGAAGCACCTTTGGCAGTGATTACAGCCTCAAGTCTTCTTGGGTATGATGCTACAAGCTTGGCACACCTATATTTGTGGAGTTTCTCCCATTCTTCTCTGCAGATCTTCTCAAGCTCTGTCAGGTTGGATGGGGAGTGTCGCTACACAGCTATTTTCAGGTCTCCCCAGAGATGTTCGATCGGGTACAAGTCCGGGCTCTAGCTGGGCCACTCAAGGACATTCAGAGACTTGTCCCGAAGCCACTCCTGCTTTGTCTTGGCTGTGTGCTTAGGGTCGTTGTCCTGTTGGAAGGTGAACCTTCACCCCAATTTGAGGTCCTGAGCGCTCCGGAGCAGGTTTTCATCAAGGCTCTCTCTGTACTTTGCTCCGTTCATCTTTCCCTCGATCCTGACTAGTCACCCAGTCCCTGCCGCTGAAAAACATCCCCACAGCATGATGCTGCCACCACCATGCTTCACCGTAGGGATGGTGCCAGGTTTCCTCCAGACGTGACTCTTGGCATTAAGGCCAAAGAGTTCAATCTTGGTTTCATCAAACCAGAGAATCTTGTTTCTCATGGTCTGAGAGTCCTTAGGTGCCTTTTGGCAAACTCCAAGCGGACTGTCATGTGTCTTTTACTGAGGAGTGGCTTCCGTCTGGCCACTCTACTATAAAGGCCCGATTGGTGAAGGTCTGCAGTGATGGTTGTCCTTCTAGAAGTTTCTCCAATCGCTACAGAGGAACTCTGAAGCTCTGTCAGGTTCTTAGTCACCTCCCTGACCAAGTCCCTTCTCCCCCGATTGCTCAGTTTGGAAGGGTTTTGGTGGTTCCAAACTTCTTCCATTTAAGAATAATGGAGGCCACTGTGTTCTTGGGAACCTTCAATGCTGCAGACATTTTTTCGTACCCTTCCCCAGATCAGTGCCTCGACACAATCTGGTCTCGGAGCTCTACGGACAATTCCTTCAACCTCATGGCTTGGTTTTTGCTCTGACATGCACTGTCAACTGTGGAACCTTATATAGAAAGGTGTGCCTTTCTAAATCATGTCCAACCAATTGAATTTACCACAGGTGGACTCCAATCAAGTTGTAGAAACATCTCAAGGATGATCAATGGAAACAGGATGCACCTGAGCTCAATTTCGAGTCTCATAGCAAAGGGTCTGAATACTTATGTAAATAAGGTATTTCTGTTTCTTATTTTTAATACATTTGCAAAAATGTATTTCAACCTGTTTTCGCTTTGTCATAATGGGGTATTGTGTGTAGACTGATGAGGGGAAAAAACAATGTAATCCATTTTAGAAAAAGTCTGTAACGTAACAAAATGTGAAAAAAGTCAAGGGGTCTGAATACATTTTACTTACTTTATACTCTAGCTATCTACTGTATATCCCCTCATCTAGAAGCCCACAAAAGTGACCAGTTCATTGATCATCCTTATTGATAATATCTTTACTGATTCATTGAATAATGTGGCAAAAACAGGTATACTTTATACTGGCATTTATGAACACTTTCAAATATTCCACTTCTCTTTGTCAGCTGGAAATGAACAGGTGGGAATGGATAGTAGCTTTAAATGTAGAATATTTAACAAAAGTAATATTGAGCACTTTAAGATGTTGATTGATGATATTTCATGGGGAAATGTTTCTAATCAGGCCGATGTGGAGTCTACTTACCAGACTTTTCTCACATCCTTCAATTCTGTATTTCACCACTGCTTTCCCTTATTCAGACCTCATAAGAGAGCAGCAAATGGGTTATGGAAACCAGGGTTTACTACTGGTCTCTAAAGATCCTCAGTAAAAAAAAAAAATCAGAAGTCCCACCCCCCTTGAATTCTGCCAATTACAAATATACTGAACAAAAATATAAACGCAACATGTAAAGTGTTGGTCCCATGTTTCATGAGCTGAAATAAAACATCCCAGAAATGTTCCATACACACAAAAAGCAAAAATGTTGTGCAGAAATGTGTTTACATCCCTGTTAGTGAGCATTTCTCCTTTGCTAAAATAATCCATCCACCTGACAGGTGTGGCATATCAAGAAGCTGATTAAACAGCATGATCATTACACAGGTGTACCTTGTCCTAGGGACAATAAAAGGCCACTCTAAAATGTGCAGTTTTGTCACACAACACAATGCCACAGATGTCTCAAGTTTTGAGGGCGCATGCAATTGGCATGCTGACTGCAGGAATGTCCACCAGAGCTGTTGCCAGATAATTCAATGTACATTTTTCTACCATAAGCCGCCTCCAATCTTGTTTTAGATAATTTGGCAGTACGTCCAACTGGTCACAACCGCAGACCAGGTGTAACCATGCAAGCCCAGAACCTGCACATCGGGCTTCTTCACCTGCGGGATCATCTGAGACCAGCCACCCGGACAGCAGAAGAAACTGAGGATTATTTCTGTCTATAATAAAGCCCATTTGTGGGGAAAAACTCATTTTGATTGGGCCTGCCTCCCAAGTGGGTGAGCCTATGCCCTCCCTGGCCCACCCATGGCTGCGCCCCTGCCCAGTCATGTGAAATCCATAGATTAGGGCCTATTGAATTTATTTCAACTGACTGATTTCTTTATATGAACTGTAACTCAGTAAAATCATTGAAATTGTTGCATGTTGCATTTATATTTTTGTTCAGTATAGTATAAGCACACATTTACCCATCTACTTCGGATATCCCCCAAAATATACTTTACTAGTAAATTACAAGAATCTTCAAACAATATAAAGTAAACTTGGAAAATCATCAATCATCTGTTGAACAAGAAAAAGGCTTATACAACTCTCCGATCTCAATGCAATGTTGAAAGTAAGACCTATAGTGAACCTTGTGTTATTTCATGTGGATTTAATTATTTTTTGTGAACTGCACAGTAGTCTCCTCCATGTAGCCTAACTCTCACACTATCATGAACACACATGCACACACACAAAAACAAACATGTTTTTTTGTACACTGAATCTATCATGTTCAATTGTAAGTCGCTCTGGATAAGAGCGTCTGCTAAATGACTAAAATGCAATGTAAATGTTATTAGTATGCTTTGTTTCATTGATTGAACAAACTGTATTGTACACACACACACACACACATATATTGTTTTTCTTTTGATGTGGTTTTCATATAAGTCCTCTTGGGTTTCAAACCTCATCTGCACACTTTTACCTTGTTTTTATCTGCATTGTTTTGTCTTTTACGTGTCTTCCTTTGTGAAAATAAATAAGACTAAAACTAAAACTAACTTTAAAGAAATGTAAGAAGATTGAGGAACAACCTGCACTGAACTCTCTTTGTATTACATAAAAAACAGTCCTCCATATTTATCTTTTTTGTAGCCCAGTTCTGTGTGAACTAAAGAGCAGTGATATTAGTATTGTATTCATTCAAATCCCCTTACCTAGGCGAACAATGAATTGGATTACTTGTTGGAATACTTAAAAAAATAAAAACATTATATACATTTGAAGATAATTGTGATAGCCTATAAGTATAATTGATTAGCGTGCACAATTTAAGGGCACTAATGTTTCATGTAAATAGCCATTTTGAAATGTGTTATTTATTTAGAGTGAAAGGTCAAATGGTTAAAAATAGGAAAGCAAATTGTTTAATGGTCGGAGTCAGGTAGGCCTTTGCACTTCAGCAAACAAAGGAAAGGAGAGCTGCTCAACAACAATGACATAAAATCATGAGAATGGCTTACCAAGAAAAACTTCGCGGTAAAACTAATTCGCGGTAAAAAAATAAATAAGAATTAGCCAACTCCTTTTTTTCCGCGAATTAGTCCTTTTAGAAGTTTTTCTTGGTAAACCATTCTCATAGTTTAATGGTCGATTTACTTGTTGTTGTCGATGTGCCTGTGAACAACAAGAGCCTACTGTATATAGGGAGTGACTTTTACGCATGCGCATCAACGAAAATATTCTCGGAGCGCTAAGTGGCAGTTTATTGTGAAAAACAAAGGCAGTGGACAGCAGAACAAGAAACGTCATTTTCGGATTGCTCCTCCTTTTATGAAGATTCTGACAAAGGAGTGGCCTTTTTTCATATTAAACTTTTTACAATCCATTGTCATTGTATGATTGAGGATTTCTAGACGCTCACCCAGATCCCTCAATAGAAAGTGGCCTAACCGGAGCGTGGAATCTACAGGTCTCTTTTGGGTTTTATTCATGCCGAAGCTGTGAGGAATATCGAGTGAATGACTGTGAGTGTGTGAGTTATTTTATTTTCTCACCACTAAATTACTACTACTGGAATAATGTGGGAGTAGTTTACAAAAATATAAATTATGACTCTTAGCCAACATGCCATTGATAATGATAATATTTAATTTAATGTTCTCTTCAGACACTGGAAAATAACCAACCGTTGCCTTTTGTGTAACCTATTCGACTTTAAAACTTTACGCAAAATCGATAGACCAGCGAGATTTTTTTCACTCTTTGTGAAATCTCTACAGAGAATGTGTTATAATTATCGAGGACTGATCTCCTGGATAGCGGTGCGCTGTCCATTGTCCTGAAATTACGCTCCTCAAATGGCCTAATCAAACTAGGGTAATCCGCCACCACGCCATAGAAATAATGTAGATTAAATATGAGATTATTCGAGGCTGAAAGTGTGTTTTCTTTCTTTGATTGTGAACAGGGAGAGAGTGCCCAAGACAGCTATCCCAGAGAACACCGAATATGAGAACTCGAACCAGGGTTATATTGTATTCCCTATTACTTTTGGTTTTAGTAGGTAAGTGTTTGCACTTATATTATGTACTTGTCTCGAATGGTTGAAAATCACACCTAACTTAGACTTGAGATGCGACGGTTATTGACATAAATTGGAATATCACGATCAAACAAGTTGAAATCCCAACACTTAGCTAGGCCTTTATGTTCCGTTATCATTTCCGTTACTTTTTTGGTGGGGATTCAACTGACCACTTTGAGAGGTCTGACTAAGGCTAGTATGGCATGATTTGACAGGGTCAAGTGACATAGAAAGCCTATAGTATCATTCACTTGGCTTTTGCATAAAATAAAATGAAGGTATAAGTATAATATTATCATTACATGTAGAAGCCTACAGACAGGACATTATTTGGGTATTCACTCTCTAAAGTAAAATAAAATAGAATTTGGTAACACTTCTATATAAAATATTTTAAATACACTACATGACCAAAAGTATGTGGACATCTCATTCCAAAATCATGGGTATTAATATGGAGTTGGTCCCTCCTTTGCTGTGATAACAGCCTCCACTCTTCTGGGAAGGCTTTCCACTAGATGTTGGAACATTGCTGCGGGGACTTGCTTCCATTCAGCCACAAGAGCATTAGTGAGGTCGGGAACTGATGTTGGGCGATTAGGCCTGACTCGCAGTCGGCGTTCCAATTCATCCCATAGGTGTTTGATGGGGTTGAGGTCAGGGCTCTGTGCAGGCCAGTCAAGTTCTTCCACACCGATCTCGACAAACCATTTCTGTATGGACTTCGCTTTGTGCACGGGGGCATTGTCATGCTGAAACAGGAAAGGGCCTTCCTCAAACTGCACAGAATCGTCTAGAATGTCAATGTATGCTGTAGGTTTAAGATTTCCCTTCACTGGAACTAAGGGTTAAGCCCGAACCATGAAAAACAGCCCCAGACCATTATTCCTCCTCCACAGTTGGCACTATGCATTGGGCAGGTAGCGTTCTCCTGGCATCTGCCAAACCCAGAAACCCATTTCATGATGCTCCTGACGAACAGTTCTTATGGTGACATTGCTTCCATAGGCAGTTTGGAACTCGGTAGTGAGTGTTGCAACTGAGAACAGACAAGCTGAAATAGCAGAATCCACTAATTTGAAGGGGTGTCCACATACTTTTGTATATGTGGTGTATTATTGCAACATTTAAAAACATGAACAAACTAATAGAGGTACTTAAATAGAGAGCAGACAGTAGATCCTCTTCTCACTTGTCAGTGAGTTAAAGCCTCAGATGAGCCCTGTCTGTGCTGCCCTTCAGAAATAAGAAATAAATGAATTCATACATAACATTAGGCTACTGACACATATCATTTAGAGTGGGTTTCTACTTGGTCCTCTTTCCCAGTACGTTTCTGTGTCACTTTCACTACTGTGACTGTCCCGGTTTCCATGTGGCTGCATGTATGACCCTTCAGAATGAGCTGGAGATGTGATCGATGTTGACAGACAGCCTGGGGCTCTGGGTTACATAATACTAACCATTCGTTTCATCAGCCAGTCACACAAAGACTCCATGCAGAAAGCCACACATTTTCATCCCTCAGTCACTATAGCAGCCTGGCTGGGTTTGACAGGGTTTGGTCGCATCCCAAATGGCACCCAATTCCCTATATAGTGCACTACTTTGACCATATAGTGCACTACTTTTGACCTGGGCCCTGGTCTAAAGTAGTGCACTATATATGGAATACGGTGCTGTTTGAGATTCAGCTGTTATGTAGTGGGGTGGATGATGTTACGCTCACTGCATGTGTCCACAGTTGTCAGTCTAGTGTGAAATGTATTTTGTTCAAGGGTGTGAGGGTGTATTATTTGGTGAGTGAGTTGTGATTTGAGAACAGTGGTGTTTATGGCACTGCATTATGCCAGTCTGACACCAAGCCTGGTGCAAAATTAGGTCACAGGGTTATCAGATAGAACGCTCTGACAACAGACCAGGGGGGGATGGGTGGAGGGTGTGATTTAATTGAATAGAATAATACATTTATGTTTTTGCAGTCTTTTATTCCCGCCAGCTCTCACACGCAGGTTGACGTTTAATGTCATGAGTCTTGTCCTGGAGGCAGAACTGAACGATTTTCCCTTAGGCCAGCTGCAAAGTCAAAATTGTCTATATTGTAAAACTTCATGAAAACAATCATTTGCTTTTCGGTATTCATTTAAGGTTAGGGTTATGTATTAGGTTTAGCAGTGTGGTTAAGGTCAGGGTTAAGGTTAGGGTTGGGTTTTAAAAATTTTGATTGTATGACTTTGTGGCTGTGCCAGCTAGTGACCACTCTGCAGAGCTGCTTCCAGAACAATATTCATGACAAAAAACGCTAACCTGCCTCTCTCACACAAAAACACACACACACACACACACACACACACACACACACACACACACAATTACAGTTGAAGTCGGAAGTTTACATACACTTAGGTTGGAGTCATTAAAACTCGTTTTTCAACCACTCCACAAATTTCTTGTTAACAAACTATAGTTTTGGCAAGTCAGTTAGGACATCTACTTTGTGCATGACACAAGTAATTTTTCCAACAATTGTTTACAGACAGATTATTTCACTTATAATTCACTGTATCACAATTCCAGTGGGTCAGACGTTTACATACACTAAGTTGACTGTGCCTTTAAACAGCTTGGAAAATTCCAGAAAATTATGTCATGCTTTAGAAGCTTCTGATAGGCTAATTGACATAATTTGAGTCAATTAGAGGTGTACCTGTGGATGTATTTCAAGGCCTGACTTCAAACTCAGTCCCTCTTTGCTTGACATCATGGGAAAATCAAAAGAAATCAGCCAAGACCTCATAAAAAAAATTGTAGACCTCCACAAGTCTGGTTCATCCTTGGGAGCAATTTCCAAATGCCTGAAGGTACCACATTCATCTGTACAAACAATAGTACGCAACACCATGGGACCACGCAGCCGTAATACCGCTCAGGAAGGAGACGCGTTCTGTCTCCTAGAGATGAACGTACTTTGGTGTGAAAAGTGCAAATCAATCCCAGAACAACAGCAAAGGACCTTATGAAGATCCTGGAGGAAACAGGTACAAAAGTATCTATATCCACAGTAAAACGAGTCCTATATCGACATAACCTGAAAGGCTGCTCAGCAAGGAAGAAGCCACTGCTCCAAAACCGCCATAAAAAAGCCAGACTACGGTTTGCAACTGCACATAGGGACAAAGATCGTCATTTTTGGAGAAATGTCCTCTGGTCTGATGAAACAAAAATGTAACTGTTTGGCCATAATGACCATCGTTATGTTTGGAGGAAAAAGGGGGTAGCTTGCATGCCGAAGAACTCCATCCCAACCGTGAAGCACGGGGGTGGCAGCATCATGCTGTGGGCGTGCTTTGCTGCAGGAGGGACTGGTGCACTTCACAGAAATAGATGGCATCATGAGGAAGGAAAATTATGTGGATATATTGAAGCAACATCTCAAGACATCAGTCAGGAAGTTAAAGCTTGGTCGCAAATGGGTCTTCCAAATGGACAATGACCCCAAGCATACTTCCAAAGTTGTGGCAAAATGGCTTAAGGACAACAAAGTCAAGGTATTGGAGTGGCCATCACAAAGCCCTGACCTCAATCCTATAGCAAATTTGTGGAAAGAACTGAAAAGGCGTGTGCAATCAAGGAGGCCTACAAACCTGACTCAGTTACACCAGCTCTGTCAGGAGGAATGGGCCAAAATTCACCCAACTTATTGTGGGAAGCTTGTGGAAGGCTACCCGAAACGTTTGACCCAAGTTAAACAATTTAAAGGCAATGCTACCAAATACTAATTGAGTATATGTAAACTTCTGACCCACTGGGAATGTGATGAAATAAATAAAAGCTGAAATAAATCATTCTCTTTACTATTATTCTGACATTTCACATTCTTAAAATAAAGTGGTGATCCTAACTGACCTAAAACAGGGAATTTTTGCTAGGATTAAATGTCAGGAATTGTGAAAAACAGAGTTTGAATGTATTTGGCTAAGATGTATGTAAACTTCCGACTTCAACTGTATGTATCTCTGGGTGATGTGTACTGTACATGCTACAGTGTGGTGCTGGTGTGATGCCGCTCTGTTTGTTACGATCTCCAGTGCAGGTGAGCAGGCCAGTATGTGTAGATGTGCCCTCGGAAACAGAGGCGGTCGTTGGGAACCCCATGAAACTGACCTGCATCTCCTGTATGAAGAGAGAGGAGGTCAGCGCAGAGACACGCGTGGACTGGTACTACATCCCACCTGGCGAAGAACCCATCCCTGTAGGTCTCCTCCATCTAACATCCATTCGCACAAATAATATCATTACAATTATTTTACCTGATGATAGGACCAGCCATTTTTCCTGACCATGTGACCTGACCAGGAATTATTGCCTATAACTGGGGCATGGAGGTTTTTCCTGGTCAGGCTGAATGGTCTACAAGTACTTTGAACTATGAGGGAAAAATCTGGTGAAGTTAGCTAACAACGATTACAGTGTGTGTGTGTGTGTGTGTGTGTGTGTGTGTGTGTGTGTGTGTGTGTGTGTGTGTGTGTGTGTGTGTGTGTGTGCGTGTGTGTGTGCCTGCTACATTGCCCCCTCAGATCTACCTGTTTGATGGGCACCCCAGGGAGCTGGATGGGCCTTGGCGGGGTCGCTTGGTGTGGAATGGAAGTAGAGACCTGCAGGAACTCTCCATCAGTATCCTCAACGTCACAATGAACGACACGGGCACCTACAAGTGTGTGGTGTTCCGGCAGTTTGAGTTTGAGTCCTACTCCCCCTCGGTTATCAAAACCCTGGTAATCAACCTGGTGGTCAGACAGGAAGGTGAGAGTACTTCCTGTTCCTTCCTATTTTGTAATTTTACTTCCTGTACTTTCAAGCTCCTTGCTGGAGGCTTAACTGTCTGTGGTTTGCTGTGTGTGATTTGCGTATTTATATGTGCTTTGCCCCTTAAACCCTCTTCTCCTTGGTTGTTGCCATGTGTTTTGACAAAACTTAAAAGTAAAGTGTATTATTTTTCTTAGGTGCTATTAGGTATGTTAATCGTATTTACAATTTGCATTAAAGAAAAGGGTTATTGCATGAGTAATGAGTGTGTTTTTGTTCAGTTTTGATTATTATCAAAGCTCAATTGAAGGCCTCTTATAGTAAGGGAAGGTTTTTTTTAACCAACTACTTTACTATCTATTATAAGGGGTAATGTACATCATTTGGTTTCTATTTACTGTATGCTTACTGGATGTTCACCTTACTCAAATATACTATTTAATATGTATATTTGTATATCATTATTCCTACATTCACTTTACTCTATCTGCCTATCTATTGTGGACTGCTGGGGTTCATATAGATAGACTTAGTTGTATCAAAGTTGCTAGTTCATATCTGCATACATCTACATTTGATAATAGTCATTACCAACTATATTTTAGTTTGCCCTTGTATACATTACATGAAACGTACAACTTTTATTTTGCAACTCATACCATAGTAGTGTCCAATTGCAAAAAGCTGCGGGTCAGCAGGCAATTTTTCATTCCCATATAAGAAGGGATTATGATAATTTTATCTTTCTGCAGCTATTTGGAAGTTTCACACAGAAAATGCTGTGCCTCAGGCTTCGTGGAGTTTGGCACCAATTCATTGACACAGTGGTTCTCATCAGATCCAACTCTCATGTGTAGGGAGGAAGACAACTTTATTTAAATATAAGGAAAATCTTTCCGCTTATAAACGGTAAAAAAAAAAACGTATCAATCTAATCTGCTCTATTCATTTGATAATATTGTACCAATATCTTGTAGTATAGTGGCACAGCAGTGATACAGCCAGAGTGGCGCAGCGGTCTAAGGCACAGCATCTCAGTGCTAGAGGCGTCACTACAGACCCTGGTTCGATTCCAGGCTGTATCACAACCGGACGTGATTGGGAGTCCCATAGGGCGGCGCACAATTGGTCCGGGTTTGGCCGGTGTAGGCCAGACATTGTAAATAAGAATTTGTTCTTAACTAACTTGCCTAGTTAAATAAAGGTTAAAAATAAAGAGTGGACTTCCTTATTTGCACAGTATTATTTTTTAAACGAGAAAGACACAAAATTAACATTGAGAACCGCTATTATCATACATGTTTCTGCTGATTTCTTTCTCTATGTATTATAGCAAGACGTTTTGCTATAGCATGGTTGAACCTTTTATGTTACAAATATGAAGCCTAAACGCTCCAGTTTAAGGCTGGTATTACTTGTGCAAGAGGGATGACAATGGGTCAATTAAATGCATAGTTCAATTAAGACCTTGTGTGTGTACGAAAACGAGGGGAAGAGATGATCGTTGTTTAATACACTGTTGGGTTTGCAGTGTTGCAAGACAGTATGACTATTTTTTAAACTGAGGGAACTTGACCTATCAATATGTGCTACATAAAATATCTAACGTGTTTTGCATAGAGCTACGCTAACTATCTCGTCAGCTGGCAATAAATTGCCAGGTCAAGAGTGGTAGAGAATGTCTTATGCATGCAGGAAAACACTAAAGCATCATGAGAGGACTTTTTGGTTATTCCCAATAAGGTTACATGAAACACTATCCTGTATAATTTACACATGTGATTATACTAGCAATAATTGGATCTTGCCATCTTTATCATTGGACCATTATCCAATCAAATTTGTATTCTCAATATGTTCCAAAAAAACTCTCATATGTACAGACTAAGCATGCTTAACTGCCTCCTATACAGAATGAGATTGACTTCACCTGGCTAACAGAACAAGCTGTAATGCCCACATATGGGACTGTTTTGTAGTTTTGATTGTGAGTGAATGGATAAATCAGAAATAGATTGCTACATACTGAATCATTTGAATTAGAATTGTCGCTTTACTGCTAGTGGTGACAGGACAGTTATTTATTCTGGCTGATATGCTGGGTCTCAAAACACATTGAGAATCTGTTTACCGTCCCATATAAGAAAATAGGCCTACACAGTTATCTAACTAACAAATAGTCATCCTTACTACTCTATGCCTTAATTCACAAAAACTTGTAGAACAGTCTGTGCAGGATTTACAGTAAGTCCCTATCAAACCAATGCAGTTTATAACATTGTCTATTTCTGATGTCTTGCAGTGTTCTATCCAAGCAGATGCGGTGTGGGGTTGTGTCATAGAGATGGAAAGAGGGCACACCTATCTTTGCCATTCATCACTTCTGTGACAGCATGGGCAGAACCATTGAGGGCTATATCAATTTCAAAGTAGTCAGTGTCTTCTTCTTCTACTTCTGTGAGTTTTATGGCGGTTTGTAATCAAACTAAAAAGGTGTATACCTCCACCTACTGTGTTAGTGTGTATAGTCTGAACAGGCATAAAGCAAAAGTTAATGATTTAACTGCCACCTGTGGTGCTTGAATCTTTACTCAGGAGTATTTGGCTGATCCCTTCTGCTGACTTGGAAGGAATTCTATGATCCTTCCTTAACCCATAGGTAGTCTCACCCAGTTGATTACTTTAAAATGGTGAAAACCTTTAATGGCGCTGCCAATGCTAAAACCGACTTTGTATCAAGTGTACCCTATATCCATCTCTATGGGTTGTGTGTGTCTGTCTGGCAGCCAGTGACGACACCACTGCCCTGTACTCAGAGATCATGATGTACGTCCTGCTGGTCTTCCTCACCTGCTGGCTCCTGGTGGAGATGGTCTACTGCTACAGGAAGATCTCCAAGTCAGACGAGCATGTCCAGGACACCGCGTGAGTATCTCTTAGCCATGTGTCTCGTAGGTTTTTATCTCATAGGCTTGTCTTGTACCTCGTAGGCTTGTATCTCTTAGCATTAGATCTCATAGCCTCATATCTTGTAGTCGCGTCTTATATCTCGTAGCCTTGTATATCATAGCCTGTATGTACTAAGGGCAACTCTGGTCTTCTTTTGTTGCTTTGCACCATGTATCTAGATGTATGGTGCAGGGCAATGATAGACGACTAGAGTTGGCTTCAGCACGTACAGTATGGATACGATGCTAAGTATCTCATACTGCATGTGGAGTTTGGGCCTTACCCACAGTAGGCATTACTGACAATGTGGCGTAACATTACCCCTGCTGATTTTATGACCCCTTCAATAAATTGGGGTTAGTGAATAGTTTACATTTACTGTTAGGCCATGCAGTATCCAATGTATAGGTTGTGCGATCTGCGAAAGAGTGTAATGGAGGTGTAATGGTCTGAGGGATTTTGCGGTCAGTAGTCGGTTAGCTGTTTCAGTAAGTCGTCTTTCTGCTGAGGTCCCTGGATTGTTTGGAGCGCTCTGCTGACTCCTGTTCCACCATTTTCAAACAACCAATTTAGTGCTCTGTGGCCAAGGCTTAAATATATTCATGTGGTGTCAGCTCCCAATGATTGGTGATGGTGCTGGGCGGTAGATGGAAGTCGGTACAGTGGATTGTGGCCATCACATTTCGACCTTACAATACGATATTGGGTAATATACAGTGCATGTTTGAATCCAATTACACTATTTCCTGTACCTTACACTGAAAGTACCAATAGTGCAGGATAGATGTACACAGAACCTACTTGGGAAATTGAGAGAATGCCTGAAGGAATCAATTGAGAAATAGGTTAAAATAATGCACTTCTGAACAGATGAAGAGAGTATACACTGCTACATTATATGGGTTGTGACAGTTGTTCCACAAATGCTTTTTAAATAGACAACACTTTGCACTTTGCACTCAGTCTAGAGACAACGCCTAATGACCCAATGCCCAGGAATACCACATTAAGTTTAACCACCAGTGGTGTGTTGCGAGGAGTGACCTCCATCCGTTCTAGTGCTGACAGGACTTAGGGCTCATAGGGCTCTGGTCAAAAGTAGTACACTATATAGGGAATAGGGTGCCATTTGGGACGCAGCCATGGTATTGAGCTGTTTGAGCAGATAAACTACATTAGAGGCACACCGATGGCAGGCAGCCAGCCATAATATGTGACTGGCTGTTGAACAGTACAGGATAATGCAGCCATTTTAAAGGATCTGTAGCGTTCATTAGTGATCCTAAATCACATCAATCATGGACTGTTGGCTAGGAGACAGGATGATCTCCACCAGTTGCACCTGTGATTAATCGATTTCCTACTGTTTTACCACTTTCATTTGACATGGTCCTCTTATTTGGATACTTTTTTCTTATAGAATAATGGCTAGGAAATAGGCTAACTCATGGGTTGTGGGAATCCTATTAGCAAAGTTGAACGAAATCGGCGTCATAGTTTCTAAGTCAGTATCCAGGCTTATGGTCGATATTGCTTTTGGCATATTGTCATGAATAAACTGGAACATTCCCAATGATAACATATCCCAATTGTCTCAATTGTTTTGCATTGTTTTGCAATTGTCTCAATTGTTTTGCATTGACGGAGTTCAATAAGAAAGGCCCAATGAAATGCACACAGTATGGTTCTACATGGATGCACTACAGGGTCTCAGATTTACCTCTCTTTCTACCCATCTACAGGACAAACTACCTAGCCATTCCCTCAGAAAATAAAGAGAACCTGGGTGTTCCAGTTACAGAATAAAAGTGATTGTCTCACACCAATACGGTATTTTGAATGTGCCTCTCAATCTGATCTCGATCAGAAAATCACTCTCCCCTTCAACTCATTGTCTGTAACTAACCGAGTCTCTTTCTGTTGCACCCGCATCCGCCATTTTCTTCCACAAGACATTACTCACTCACATCATAGTAAAAACGTTCCCTTCCTCAACCACTCATCTCTCTGCTTTATCTTCATTTACCATCAGCTCTTTCTCACTCTTAGTACTAGTACCAATATTAAAAGTCTACCTAATTGTGAAAATAATGAGTGAAAACAATAGTTTTATATAAGAAATCCTCTCTCCACATGGGATTCCGTGGTACTTGATTTAAGTGTCGTTTTCAAAGGGAGAGTGGCTCGATCGCAACAGTGAAAGAAATGAGGCCTTTGAACACTCTGAACATACCCCCTGCTGAGTTCTCAGAACAGTGAACGAAGACACGTTTTCTTAGTATTGCTAAGGGGCTGTGTGAGGCACAGTACATGTTTTTAGAGTGCTACTTTCTGTTTTTTTAATGGAAGAAAGTTTCTCGCAAGTTATTGTTTTACATTTCTGAATCTGCATTAGAATATGTGTTATTGTTGTACC
This sequence comes from Coregonus lavaretus, assembly GCF_964263955.1. Lineage (NCBI taxonomy): Eukaryota > Metazoa > Chordata > Actinopteri > Salmoniformes > Salmonidae > Coregonus > Coregonus lavaretus. The sequence goes on along the minus strand of NC_140013.1, from coordinate 5,142,757 downwards.
TAATCGGTATAGCTAGAGACTTGTGCATTTTTCAACACATCAAGCAGCTTAGTCTGTCCTCTGTTTCAGGTACTGACCAATGGTGTATCAAGCAGTTCATGGTCACCTGACGATACAGACTGAACTCCTTGAAGGGAACATTCAGTGAAGATGTCACAACGCCTATCAGCAACTTTGTCTTGGTCTTGTGGTGTGAGCTAGCCAAATCCTCGAATGCTCAAGTATACTGTGGTCCTCTGTAGCTCAGCTGGTAGAGCACAGCGCTTATAACGCCAAGGTAGTGGGTTCGATCCCCGGGACCACCCATACACAAAAAATTTATGCACGCATGACTGTAAGTCGCTTTGGATAAAAGCGTCTGCTAAATGGCTTATTATTATTACTCTCCTTTCTTATTTCACTCTGTACCACTCTGTGCCAGACAGCAGTTATTTGATGATTAATAAGTTGTTTATGCCATTTGAATGTCACCCACAGAAAAGAAACTGAACCTACTGTTGCAGAGGACCAAGGAATTACTTCAAAGTAAATTACTCATACTTTTAAATGCGTGAAATGTTATTCAAATGTTAATAATTATGCTGTATTGCACATAATTGGGTGCCCATAAAAATGTCTGGTACATTATTTTCAATTCATTTTTACTCTACTGATAGAATATGACGAGATTACGGCTCAAGGTTTTGAGGTGCCTCGTCATTATCTTTTTACAGAAATTGGATTGCATAGCCTTTCAAGTTTACTTCACTTAAGTTGTTTAGTGAAAGAAAATGTTTCATGCACAGTATGACTGTGGTTTATGGTATGAACACGGAGTCCTCTCGCTGGTTCTTAGTGTGACTCAAATGCCAACTATGTCAGAAGCTCCTCTTTAAGTTCAATTCTCTTCCACAGAAAGAGCCTGGTATGAGAAGATGTGGTGCATTTGGATCTTAGAGAGTGACTAGGCTATTTTACAAAAGAAGAAGGAAAAAGATGGCACATACATAGTCACAGTAATTGGTCAATATGGCTTTTTTACTCAGCGTTTTGTAAGCTATAATGTTTATTCAATGGCATCTTAAGACATTCAAAACAATGATGCTGCAGAATACAACTACTGTACGCCCCAATAGCCAAAAACTTGATCATGCTATACTATGCTAAACCATATGCTGGCTTTTGAGGTTGTTGTTTTTTCATCTACAGTAGCATTGCTATTGAGACTCAAATATGTGCCTACTTCTATAGTTACAATTAATGTATATACTGTATTGTGTACAATCATACTATATACAGTGGGGGAAAAAAGTATTTAGTCAGCCACCAATTGTGCAAGTTCTCCCACTTAAAAAGATGAGAGAGGCCTGTAATTTGCATCATAGGTACACGTCAACTATGACAGACAAAATAAGAAAATCACATTGTAGGATTTTTAATGAATTTATTTGCAAATTATGGTGGAAAATAAATATTTGGTCAATAACAAAAGTTTCTCAATACTTTGTTATATACCCTTTGTTGGCAATGACACAGGTCAAACGTTTTCTGTAAGTCTTCACAAGGTTTTCACACACTGTTGCTGGTATTTTGGCCCATTCCTCCATGCAGATCTCCTCTAGAGCAGTGATGTTTTGGGGCTGTTGCTGGGCAACAGGGACTTTCAACTCCCTCCAAAGATTTTCTATGGGGTTGAGATCTGGAGACTGGCTAGGCCACTCCAGGACCTTGACATGCTTCTTACGAAGCCACTCCTTCGTTGCCCGGGCGGTGTGTTTGGGATCATTGTCATGCTGAAAGACCCAGCCACGTTTCATCTTCAATGCCCTTGCTGATGGAAGGAGGTTTTCACTCAAAATCTCACGATACATGGCCCCATTCATTCTTTCCTTTACACGGATCAGTCGTCCTGGTCCCTTTGCAGAAAAACAGCCCCAAAGCATGATGTTTCCACCCCCATGCTTCACAGTAGGTATGGTGTTCTTTGGATGCAACTCAGCATTCTTTGTCCTCCAAACACGACGAGTTGAGTTTTTACCAAAAAGTTATATTTTGGTTTATCTGACCATATGACATTCTCCCAATCCTCTTCTGGATCATCCAAATGCACTCTAGCAAACTTCAGACGGGCCTGGACATGTACTGGCTTAAGCAGGGGGACACATCTGACACTGCAGGATTTGAGTCCCTGGCGGCGTAGTGTGTTACTGATGGTAGGCTTTGTTACTTTGGTCCCAGCTCTCTGCAGGTCATTCACTAGGTCCCCCCGTGTGGTTCTGGGATTTTTGCTCACCGTTCTTGTGATCATTTTGACCCCACGGGGTGAGATCTTGCGTGGAGCCCCAGATCGAGGGAGATTATCAGTGGTCTTGTATGTCTTCCATTTCCTAATAATTGCTCCCACAGTTGATTTCTTCAAACCAAGCTGCTTACCTATTGCAGATTCAGTCTTCCCAGCCTGGTGCAGGTCTACAATTTTGTTTCTGGTGTCCTTTGACAGCTCTTTGGTCTTGGCCATAGTGGAGTTTGGAGTGTGACTGTTTGAGGTTGTGGACAGGTGTCTTTTATACTGATAACAAGTTCAAACAGGTGCCATTAATACAGGGAACGAGTGGAGGACAGAGGAGCCTCTTAAAGAAGAAGTTACAGGTCTGTGAGAGCCAGAAATCTTGCTTGTTTGTAGGTGACCAAATACTTATTTTCCACCATAATTTGCAAATAAATTCATTAAAAATCCTACAATGTGATTTTCTGGATTTTCTCCCCTCAATTTGTCTGTCATAGTTGACATGTACCTATGATGAAAATTACAGGCCTCTCTCATCTTTTTAAGTGGGAGAACATGCACAATTGGTGGCTGACTAAATACTTTTTTTCCCCACTGTATGTCACTGTTTATCTTACTCACTGTATCTCTGTATTGAGCTATTAAAGGACAATGCTTTCCAAATGTATCCGAACCCTTCTCTATACTTATCTAATTTGTAAAGTCTTTCTACATTGATCTTGAAAATCAATATAATCACACAGTTGGCACAGAGACGAGACAAGCAGGTCGGGTTTCATTGAAGTGCTAAAAAGAAATCAACACTCGATAAGATTTGCGCAAAGCTGTCTGTCAGCCTCCTCACTGATTGACTAATAACAGAAGAAGGCATTGTAACGGTTTTTAAATAACTAAAAAAGATAACAGATAACTATTTTGTTATTGCCTGATTAGCGAATACCACAGGGAAAATGAGCATCAAACCATTTGCATAAATATAATGTGACTAGTCCACCCACAAGGTTTCGATTACATGTCTTGAATGGGGACTGGGGGTGGTGACGGACTGGGGGTGGTCGCACCAAGCTGATTGAGACTGAGGAGGTAGACTGTGAATGAATTAGGCCAAGTCTAGGTAGGTTCAACCATCCATCTACACCATCCATCCACCTCCACACTGCACAGCTGGTGTAAAGCACCTTAGGATGGGGGGCAGTCCTCGGAGAGCAATCTCACCACAGCTATGTTCTTGTTCTGTGGCTGCCGGTGACAGATATAGCATCTGTCGTTATAGCAACCCAGGCAAGCCCCGAGCAGGGAGCAGATTGGTTGGCTTCGAAGTAACTATGCCATAATGCAAGTTTTGTGCAGGTCATGCGCTAGCCGATAATGACTACACAGTACAGGGCACAAGGGTTATCACAACCCTAGCTAGTAATGCACCCTAAAGCATAGGCCAACACCATTGATATGAAAGTTAAACATTTAATTATGTGTGTGCTGCTACTGATTCAGCCAGTAATGCGGTTTCCTCCTCTTCTGTATTACAAGCGTATCTATGGAGTTCGGTAAGTGTCCTATCTCCCAAAGGGTACGACCCACTATTGTGACTCACATTCAATACTTTATAATTATACCAGGCTGTTACTGCTCTGAAATAAGTTCATTTATCACAGAAATTAATTCAACAATGCTAGATGTTCTATTGGAGCTGGAATATTGCCAATCCCTCACAGCAATTCATTAACATTTTACACAACGACATATTCAATCTCTCCCTATCCCAGTCTGTTGTCCCCACTTGCTTCAAGATGTCCACCATTGTTCCTGTACCCAAGATATCTGAACTAAATGACTATCGCCCTGTAGCACTCACTTCTGTCATCATGAAGTGCTTTGAGAGGCTAGTTAAGGAGCATATCACCTCCACCTTACCCGACACCCTAGGCCCACTACAATTTGCATGCCGCCCCAACAGATCCATGGATGATGCAATCGCCATTGCACTGCACACCGTCCTTTTCCACCAGATCAAAAGGAACACTTACGTGAGAATGCTGTTCAATGACTACAGCTCAGCCTTCAACACCATAGTGCCTTCCAAGCTCATCACTAAGCTAAGGACCCTGGAACTGAACACCTCCTGTACTTCCTGATGGGCCGCCCCAGGTGGAGAGGGAAGGTAACAACACAACCGCCATGCTATCCCTCAACACAGGGGCCTCTCAGGGGTGCAGGCTTAGTCCCCTCCTATACTCCCTGTTCACCCACTCCCTCGCACAACTCCAACACCTTTATTAAGTTTGCTGACAACACGACGATGGTAGGCCTGATCACCGACGAAGATGAGACAGCCTGTAGATGAGAGACCTGGCAGTGTGGTGCCAGGACAACAACCTCTCCCTCAATGTGATCAAGACAAGGAACTGATCGTGGACTACAGGAAACGGAGGGCCGATCACGCCCCCATTCACATCGACGGGCTGTAGTCGAGCGTGTCGAGAGCTTCAAGTTCCTCGGTGTCCACATCACTAAGGACCTATCATGGTCCAGACATACCAACACAGTCGTGAAGAGGGCACGACAATGCCTCTTCGAGGCTGAAATGGTTTGTCATAGGCCCTCAGATCAAAGACTCCAGCCACCCAAGTCATAGACTGTTCTTTACTGCACGGCAAGCGGTACCAGAGCGCCAAGTCTGGGACCAAAAGGCTCTTGAACAGCTTCTACCCCCAAGCCATAAGACTGCTTAATAGTTAATCAAATGGCTACCTGGACTATTTACATCAACCCCTGTTAATTATCTATCCTGATTGCCTAGTCACTTTTACCCCTACCTACATGTACATATTACCTCAATTACATAAACTGCCTCGTACCCCTGCACATTGACTCGGCACCAGTACTCCTTGCATATAGCCGGGTGGCAGGTAGCTTATTGGTTAAGAGCGTTGTGCCAGTATCTGAAAGGTCGCTGGTTCTAATCCCCAAGCCGACTAGGTGAAAAATCTGTCGATGTGCCCTTGAGCAAGGCACTTAGCCCTAATTGCTCCTGTATGTCGCTCTGGATAAGAGTGTCTGCTAAATGACTAATTCTTACTTTTTTGGGGGGTTATTATATATTTTTTAGCTTGTTATCTATTTTCTTTCTTACTTTTTAACTCTGCATTGTTTGGAAAGGGCTCGTAACTAAGCATTTCACTGTGAAGTCTACACCTGTTGTTTTTGGCGCATGTGCCCAAACATTTTTGGTGGGGATTTGAAGGTGAAGGCAATGCAGGTGCATCGAAGGGACAGAGACACTGAAAAACAGGTTCTATCTCCGGGCCATCAGACTGTTAAATAGTCACCACTAGTCGGCCTACATCCAGTACCCTGCCCTGAACTTTAGAGACTGCTGCCCTATAGTCATAGTCATTGAACACTGGTCACTTTAATAATGTTTACATACTGTTTTACCCACTTTATATATACTGTATTCCAGTCAAGGCTCATCCTATATAAGTACTGCTGTACACACCTTTTCTATTCATATACTGTCCATAATGTCTATACACACCAACATATCCATATATATTTATATTCCGGACTCTGACATTGCTCATTCTAATATTTTTGCATTTCTTAATTCCTTTATTTAAATGTTTTGGGATTGACGTGTATTGTTTTATATTGTTAGGTATTACTGTACTGTTGGAGCTAGGAACATAAGCATTTCGCTACACCCGCGATAACATTAGCCAAATATGTGTAAGCGACCAATACAATTTGTATTATGTCATGTTTCATGTGGACCCTAGGAAGAGTAGCTGATACTTTTGCAGCGGCTAATGAAAATCCTAATAAATACCAAATACCAAATTTGATTTGATAACAATAACAGAAGAACTTAGCAATAACATAACAAATGTGTCATTATGTGCTCTGTCAATGCTACTTCCTTTCACTTTTACTCTCAATTTAGTTACAGAATGGGACATAACAACATCTAAGAAAACAAGATAGGTAATGTCAATTATAACATCTACAAAGGGTCTTTGTCTCCCTCTAGTGTAGAACAAATATATATATAATAAAACACCAAGTTATTCAACCTGACATAACACAGTTAGGGTGGGCCTTAGGCCTATAGCGTTATAAAATACTATTTATGGTAATCAAACAATTAAAAAGGGTAAGTAGAGCTGTGGTTATAGTGTCTTCCGAGTGGCGCAGTGGTCTAAGGCACTGCATTGCTGTTCTAGCTGTGCCACTAGAGATCCTGGTTCGAATCCAGGCTCTGCCGTAGCCGCCGCGACCGGGAGACCCATGGGGCGGCACACAAATTGGTCCAGGGTAGGGCAGGGATGTAGCTCAGTTGGTAGAGCATGATGTTTGCAACGCCAGGGTTGTGGGTTCGTTTCCCACAGGGGGCCAGTATAAAAAAATAATGTATGCACTCACTAACTGTAAGTCGCTCTGGATAAGAGCGTCTGCTAAAATGTAAATACTTCATCACTATTGTAGTAGCCTACTTGAGTAAAACTGTTTATTTAGTCAACTTTTTACAAGAATATAAAGTATCCTATTTCACGATGGTTTAAGTTGTTAAATCCCTTAATGAGCCAAACTTCGCACGAATCCTCACATCTGACTAAGCTCAGATACAGCATGGACAATCCCTCGTTCCTTCTCCCCCAAAATGCATTTATTGATCTATATTCAATAAGCACCTCCATGACTCTGAAAAATCCCTTTTGGAGAAGAAACGTCATGATGGATCATCAACAAAAACCGGGACCCCTAGGGTCTCCATTCAGGCCTAGAATATTTGAGTGCATTAGTTCTGTCTGAGTTGATGTTAGTTATAGGATGAGACAGTGCAATATGGTTCTAGGGCCATAGGAGGGCAGTGTACCTGTTTACTGAAGGAGCTGTGATTTTGTATGGGTGGCAGGGTGAGAGAAGATACCTGGTTTAAACCTTACTCTACCTTATTATCTCTTTATCCTGTTTGCTGATTTGATGTTATTGATTGGAGTACACACCCCACCCTGTGTGTGTGTGTGTGTGTGTGTGTGTGTGTGTGTGTGTGTGTGTGTGTGTGTGTGTGTGTGTGTGTGTGTGTGTGTGTGTGTCCATATACAACCCACACACTGTATCCCTATCTAAGCCAAAGTGTGATACAGGCTAAACAATTACACTCTGCTTAAAGGTTTGATAAAAATCTACCTTTTAGAAATATACAGTATGTGAAGGGAATTTCAAGCCTAGTGAGAATTAGGATTACATCTGAGAGCAAGAGATCCACAAGCAGTAATCCATTCACATTTTACCCATTGTGCAGCAAATGCTAAAATGTTAATTGAAGATAAATAATGTATGCAACTGCAACAAAAATGATGAATGAATTAACTATTGCCTGAAGTTGGGAGGGAACTTTTGTAAAAAAATGTAAGCAAAAGGACATTGTAGCCTAGAAAGAATTTGCAGCCTCTCATTTCATGGTGACATTAGTTTTTAAGTCTCTCTTTTACATCTTGCTTCAGTAAATAAGAAATCACATTCCTCCCTCAAATCATATCAGCAGATGTGGGCTTTCAACTAGGAATGCTTTCAACTCCATTTTGATACTTGAAAATGTTTTCATGAATCTCCTTGACTCTCCCAGACTGACATTACTCCATAAAAGAGACAACAGACACGTTGATGTTCTTCCTCGTCACATCTCCCCTGGCCTGGACATCTTCAAAGTGTCAGCGTGAGAAAATAAACCCACAGGCAAAATGCCAGCATGTTCAAGTATGCACTGTCTGCAGCGCAACACTAAATTATGCTTAAGTAGTCAACAGAGCACCCACAGAAGCTCTTCTCAAATCCACACAAAGTTAATCTGATTTGAAAGAATGCAAATGATTGCATTTTCAGAGGTGAGTCAGGTGAGGGCTTAAGTTAATTTGATCAAACTTGTCATTGCCATAATTTGATCAAACTTGTCATTGCCGTGTACTGACTAATAAGTCACAAGGGCGTCTTAAGCAGTTCTCAGTGTGAGTGTGTCCATTGTTTTGACAGGTATGAAGTAAGTGAATTAGGTCTGGGACACCTTTGGAATAGCCAGGACTTATTATGAGTTCTTATGAGTCAAAGCCACTAGGTACCATACTCTACAAGTACTGTATAAGCAAACGTGAGGGAAAATGAGGGAATATGAGTGAAAATGAGCAAAAACCCAAATGAAGACTAAGGGCCGAAATCCATGTTTTACTTTTAAAGGCCCAGTGCAATCAGAAACGTGATTTTCCAGTGTTTTATCTATATTTCCACACTATGAGATTGGAATAATACTGTGCAATTGTGAAAATTATGATAATGCCCTTTTAGTGTAAGACCTGTTTGAAAAGACCGCCTGAAATTTCAGCCTGTTTTGGTCGGATGGAGTTTTGGCCTGCCTGGTGACATCACCAGGTGGTAAGTTATTTAATAGACCAATAACAGCTATTTTTCAGTTTCCCCTCCCTACTCAGACTACTCAGTCCTGGCAACATTCTTGCTTGAGAATTGTTTTTTGCTTTTTTTGGTCTTTTTCTGTCTTTTTTTATCCTAGTAAGGTACTTAATTGTTACCCAGAAATGATTTGATATTGAGATAGAAACGGCTGCATTGGATAATAATGAAACGGTTTTAGCAAAGACATGAGTTAAAAAGATTCCTGTTCAAAGAACAAGATTGAGCATGAAATGAATGTTGTAAGTTCAAACATTTGATTTGGTCTATTCTGATATTTTGACTGATTAATTTCAAGAAGTTATAATCAAAAGAGGGATGGATAGCTTCCTATCATTTAAAAATCTGGTTTGCCTCTTACGGCCACCATACTATGCTTTCATCTCTCCCCATACAAAAATTTTAGATATGAATTAACCAAAAGGCTGTCCACCCATATTTACTTTCTACTAGCACCCTCTCCCTCCCCAACATTTCATTCATATGCACTTCAAACACAAGGCATCTTTGATTATGCGCACAAAGGGATGCCTTAAATAAAAAGAACATTAACAAGTCAGAATCCACAGTGAATCAATGGCTGCTTTATCATGCGTGATTAGAGAACCGAGCTGATGTCGGCTCTGAGTGACGTCGTAGCTCCATTGTTAGTGAAATGAACACCTGGCTGTTAGCGACGTGCTAAATCACTGGGATATGTTTAGCCCCACCTGGATACCACATTCTTGAATTACTCTAACTGTCACTGTGCTCAATCTGCTGGTGCTTTCCTGTAGGCCTTCTGATTATTTATTTATTGATAAAATGTATATACATAAAATTATAATTCGTCATGAACCAATTACTTAAAATATGCAATGAATTAAATTGCCCAAAGCATTCTTTTTAGACATATACAGTAATTAAATAATAATAAGATGCATAATATTATGAATATACATTAAACATTAACGAGATATACATTAATGTGTAGGCTATGAGTCCTAATACAACGTTTAGAAGCTTTCTTTGAGTACGAATTCACTCTTATACTTTTGCATAAAGCAGTCATGAGGACAGTTGCCCAAGGTGAGGCTAGACGCAATCAGACGCAATCACTGACGTGATTTTACCTTCGGGTAACCACATTTCAAAAAGTTGCCTATCTCTGGTTCCTCTTGAATATAACTTAAATAATTCATAAATCCAGAATTTAATTAGGGACCATGATGAGAAATAACAAGTCATGCTTCAACATTAAAGACACACTGCCCGTAGGCCTCTCCCCAGTTCTCACCACTGAAGATCAAAATTCTATTAATTAAAACCCAAGGATCATCTGCATGTTCAATGTGATGAGAATAATGTTAGTAATAATTACATTAAGATAATGACCACACAATTTTAGTCTTCCACTTTACCTCAAGCAGGTCCTTGTTTGTGAAAAGTACATCGTCAAGTGATTGCTTAAACAGTGTTAAAACAATTTTCTTCAAACCTTAAGGGGCTAATTAGTTTGAAAATACATAAAGCTAAATAACTACAGCCTCTACTACTGTAGTCTGGAGCTGCACAGCCAATTCTTCTACATGTTTGCATTATTCAAATATTTTCACAACTGTATCTCAGATTTGTTCTACGCCTCAAGCTTATCTGGCAAAGATACAGTACCAGTCAAAAGTTTGGACACACCTACTCATTCAAGGGATTTTCTTTATTTTTACTATTGTCTACATTGTAGAATAATAGTGAAGACATCAAAACTATGAAATAACACATATGGAATCATGTAGTAACCAAAAAAGTGTAAAACTAATCAAAATGTATTTTATATTTGAGATTATTTAAGTAGCCACACTTTGCCTTGATGACAGCTTTGCTCACTCTTGGCATTCTCTCAACCAGTTTTATGAGGTAGTCACCTGGGATGTATTTCTATTAACAGGTGTGCCTTGTTAAAAGTTAATTTGTGGAATTTCTTTCCTTCTTAATGCATTTGAGCCACTCAGTTGTGTTGTGACAAGGTAGGGTTAGTATACAGAAGATAGCCCTATTTGGTAAAAGACCAAGTCCATATTATGACAAGAACAGCTGTAATAAGCAAAGAGAAACAACAGTCCATCATTACTTTAAGACATGAAGGTCAGTCAATCCGGAACATTTCAAGAACTTTGAACGTTTCTTCAAGTGCAGTCACAAACACCATCGAGCGCTATGATGAAACTGGCTCTCATGAGGACCCCCACAGGAAAGGAAGATCCAGAGTTACCTCTGCTGCAGAGAATACGTTCATTAGAGTTACCAGCCTCAGAAATTGCAGCCCAAATAATAAATGCTCACGCCTCACAGTTCTGGGTGACTTTAACCGCCCTACGTCTGCCTTTGACTCATTTCTCTCTGCCTCCTTCTTTCCACTCCTTTCCTCTTTTACATTTACATTACATTTTAGTCATTTAGCAGACGCACTTATCCAGAGCGACTTACAGGAGCAATTAGGGTTAAGTGCCTTGCTCAAGGGCACATTTACGTCATTTAGCAGACGCTCTTATCCAGAGCGACTCACCAATTGGTGCGTTCACCCTATAGCCAGTGGGATAACCACTTTACAATTTTGGGGGGGGGGGGGGGGGGGGGGGGGGTAGAAGGATTACTTTATCCTATCCCAGGTATTCCTTAAAGAGGTGGGGTTTCAAATGCCTCCGGAAGGTGGTGAGTGACTCCGCTGTCCTGGCGTCGTGAGGGAGCTTGTTCCACCATTGGGGTGCCAGAGCAGCGAACAGTTTTGACTGGGCTGAGCGGGAACTATGCTTCCGCAGAGGAAGGGGAGCCAGCAGGCCAGAGGTGGATGAACGCAATGCCCTCGTTTGGGTGTAGGGACTGATCAGAGCCCGAAGGTACAGAGGTGCCGTTCCCCTCACTGCTCCATAGGCAAGCACCATGGTCTTGTAGCGGATGCGAGCTTCAACTGGAAGCCAGTGGAGTGTGCGGAGGAGGGGGGTGACGTGAGAGAACTTGGGAAGGTTGAACACCAGACGGGCTGCGGCATTCTGGATGAGTTGTAGGGGTTTAATGGCACAGGCAGGGAGGCCAGCCAACAGCGAGTTGCAGTAGTCCAGACGGGAGATGACAAGTGCCTGGATTAGGACCTGTGCCGCTTCCTGTGTAAGGCAGGGTCGTACTCTCCGAATGTTGTAGAGCATGAACCTGCAGGAGCGGGTCACCGCCTTGATGTTGGCGGAGAACGACAGGGTGTTGTCCAGGGTCACGCCTAGGCTCTTCGCACTCTGGGAGGAGGACACAGCGGAGTTGTCAACCGTGATGGCGAGATCATGGAACGGGCAGTCCTTCCCCGGGAGGAAGAGCAGCTCCGTCTTGCCAGAGTTCAGCTTGAGGTGGTGATCCGTCATCCATACTGATATGTCTGCCAGACATGCAGAGATGCGATTCGCCACCTGGTTATCAGAAGGGGGAAAGGAGAAGATTAGTTGTGTATCGTCAGCGTAGCAATGATAGGAGAGGCCATGTGAGGATATGACAGAGCCAAGTGACTTGGTGTATAGGGAGAAAAGGAGAGGGCCTAGAACTGAGCCCTGGGGGACACCAGTGGTGAGAGCACGTGGTGCGGAGACAGCTTCTCGCCATGCCACTTGGTAGGAGCGACCGGTCAGGTAGGACGCAATCCAGGAGTGAGCCGCGCCGGAGATGCCCAGCTCGGAGAGGGTGGAGAGGAGGATCTGATGGTTCACAGTATCAAAGGCAGCAGACAGGTCTAGAAGGACAAGAGCAGAGGAGAGAGAGTTAGCTTTAGCAGTGCGGAGAGCCTCTGTGACACATAGAAGAGCAGTCTCAGTTGAATGACCAGTCCTGAAACCTGACTGGTTTGGATCAAGAAGGTCATTCTGAGAGAGATAGCAAGAGAGTTGGCTAAAGACGGCACGCTCAATAGTTTTGGAAAGAAAAGAAAGAAGGGATACTGGTCTGTAGTTGTTGACATCAGTGGGATCGAGTGTTGGTTTCTTGAGAAGGGGAGCAACTCTCGCTCTCTTGAAGACGGAAGGGACATGGCCAGCGGTCAAGGATGAGTTGATCAGCGAGGTGAGGTAGGGGAGAAGGTCACCGGAGATGGTCTGGAGAAGAGAGGAGGGGATGGGGTCAAGCGGGCAGGTTGTTGGGCGGCCTGCAGTCACAAGTCGCAGGATTTTATCTGGAGAGAGAGGGGAGAAAGAAGTCAAAGCATAGGGTAGGGCAGTGTGAGTAGGACCAGCAGTGTCATTAGACTTAACAAACGAGGATCGAATGTCGTCAACCTTCTTTTCAAAGTGGTTGACGAAGTCATCCACAGAGAGAGAGGAGGGGGGGGCGAGGGGGGGAGGATTCAGGAGGGAGGAAAATGTGGCAAAGAGCTTCCTAGGGTTAGAGGCAGATGCTTGGAATTTAGAGTGGTAGAAAGTGGCCTTAGCAGCGGAAACAGATGAAGAAAATGTAGAGAGGAGGGAGTGAAAAGATGCCAGGTCGGCAGGGAGTTTAGTTTTCTTCCATTTCCGCTCCGCTGCCCGGAGCTCTGTTCTGTGAGCTCGCAATGAGTCATCAAGCCACGGAGCTGGAGGGGAGGACCGAGCCGGGCGGGAGGATAGGGGACACAGAGAGTCAAAGGATGCAGAAAGGGAGGAGAGGAGGGTTGAGGAGGCAGAATCAGGAGATTGGAGGGAGAAGGATTGAGCAGAGGGAAGAGATGATAGGATGGAAGAGGAGAGAGTAGTGGGAGAGAGAGAGCGAAGGTTGCGGCGGCGCATTACCATCTGTGTAGGGGCAGAGTGAGTAGTGTGGGAGGAGAGCGAGAGAGAAAAGGAAACAAAGTAGTGGTCGGAGACATGGAGGGGAGTTGCAGTGAGATTAGTAGAAGAGCAGCATCTAGTAAAGATGAGGTCAAGCGTATTGCCTGCCTTGTGAGTAGGGGGGGACGGTGAGAGGGTGAGGTCAAAAGAGGAGAGAAGTGGAAAGAAGGAGGCAGAGAGAAATGAGTCAAATGTGGACATAGGGAGGTTGAAATCCCCCAAAACTGTGAGGGGTGAGCCATCCTCAGGAAAGGAACTTATCAAGGCGTCAAGCTCATTGATGAACTCTCCAAGGGAACCTGGAGGGCGATAGATGACAAGGATATTAAGCTTAAATGGGCTAATGACTGTGACAGCATGGAATTCAAATGAGGAGATAGACAGATGGGTTAGGGGAAAAATTGAGAATGTCCACTTGGGAGAGATGAGGATTCCTGTGCCACCACCCCTCTGACCAGATGCTCTCGTGGTATGCGAGAACACATGGTCAGATGAGGAGAGAGCAGTAGGAGTAGCAGTGTTTTCAGTGGTAATCCATGTTTCCGTCAGCGCCAGGAAGTCGAGGGACTGGAGATTAGCATAGGCTGGGATGAAGTCAGCTTTGTTGGCAGCAGAACGGCAGTTCCAGAGGCTGCCTGAGACCTGGAACTCCAGGTGTGTGGTGCGTGTAGGGACCACCAGGTTAGAGAGGCAGCAGCCACGCGGTGTGGGGCGTTTGTGTAGCCTGTGCGGAGAGGAGAGAACAGGGATAGGCAGAGGCATAGTTGACAGGCTGCAACATATGGCTACAATAATGCAGAGGAGATTGGGATGAAATGCACTGAACATCAGGGAAAGGAGAGTGCAGGCCTCCCTCACCAAAAAATAAATAAATATATAACTCACCCAACTTCCACCTCAGAAACTATGATTGTTTCACTGAACCACCCGAATAAAACTCTCCCAACTTCCACTCTAGAAATTAGAATTGTTGTAAGCTACAGCAGACTGTTATCAGTAGCTGTAATTAAGTACAGCAGCTACCAACCACCTAACGTTAATGCCTCGGATGAGGTTAGAAAAACAGCTGAATGGTAGCAGCTAGCTGGCTCAATCACAGGACCTCACCCTCTCACCGTCCCCCCCTACTCACAAGGCAGGCAATACGCTTGACCTCATCTTTACTAGATGCTGTTCTTCTACTAATCTCACTGCAACTCCCCTCCAAGTCTCCGACCACTACTTTGTATCCTTTTCTCTCTCTCTCTCTCGCTCTCCTCCAACATTACTCACTCTACCGTCGCAACCTTCACTCTCTCTCTATCATCTCTTCCCTCTGCTAAATCCTTCTCCCTCCAATCTCCTGATTCTGCCTCCTCAACCCTCCTCTCCTCCCTTTCTGCATCGTTTGACTCTCTATGTCCCCTATCCTCCCGGCCGGCTCGGTCCTCCCCTCCTGCTCCATGGCTTGACGACTCATTGCGAGCTCACAGAACAGGGCTCTGGGCAGCCGAGCGGAAATGGAGGAAAACTAGACTCCCTGCGGACCTGTCATCTTTTCACTCCCTCCTCTCTACATTTTCTTCCTCTGTTTCTGCTGCTAAAGCCACTTTCTACCACTCTAAATGTCAAGCCTCTGCCACTAACCCTAGGAAGCTCTTTGCCACCTTCTCCTCCCTTCTGCATCCTCCTCCTCCAACCCCTCCCTCCTCCCTCTCTGTGGATGACTTCGTCAACCATTTTGAAAAGAAGGTTGACAACATCCAATCCTCATTTATTAAGTCAAATGACACCGCTGGTCCTGCTCACACTGCCCTACCCTATGCTTTGACTTCTTTCTCCCCTCTCTCTCCAGATGAAATTTTGCGACATGTGACGGCCGGCCGCCCAACAACCTGCCCGCTTGACCCTATCCCCTCCTCTCTTCTCCAGACCATTTCCGGAGACCTTCTCCCTTATCTCACCTCGCTCATCAACTCATCCTTGACCGCTGGCTATGTCCCTTCCGTTTTCAAGAGAGCGAGAGTTGCACCCCTCCTCAAAAAACCTACACTCGATCCCTCCGATGTCAACAACTACAGACCAGTATCCCTTCTTTCTTTTCCTCCAAATCTCTTGAGCATGCCGTCTCTAGCCAACTCTCCTGCTATCTCTCTCAGAATTACCTTCTTGATCCAAACCAGTCAGGTTTCAAGACTGGTCATTCAACTGAGACTGCTCTTCTCTGTGTCACGGAGGCTCTCCGCACTGCTAAAGCTAACTCTCTCTCCTCTGCTCTTATCCTTCTAGACCTATCTGCTGCCTTTGATACTGTGAACCATCAGATCCTCCTCTCCACCCTCTCCGAGATGGGCATCTCCGGCGCTGCTCACTCTTGGATTGCGTCCTACCTGACAGGTCGCTCCTACCAGTTGGCGTGGCGAGAATCTGTCTCTGCACCATGCGCTCTCACCACTGGTGTCCCCCAGGGCTCAGTTCTAGGCCCTCTCCTATTCTCTCTATACACCAAGTCACTTGGCTCTGTCATATCCTCACATGGTCTCTCCTATCATTACTACGCAGACGACACACAATTCATTTTCTCCTTTCCCCCTTCTGATAACCAGGTGGCGAATCGCATCTCTGCATATCTGGCAGACATATCAGTGTGGATGTCGGATCACCACCTCAAGCTGAACCTCGGCAAGACGGAGCTGCTCTTCCTCCCGGGGAAAGACTGCCCGCTCCATGATCTCGCCATCACGGTTGACAACTCCATTGTGTCCTCCTCCCAGAGTGCAAAGAACCTTTGTGTGACCCTGGACAACACCCTGACCCGATCCTGCAGGTTCATGCTCTACAACATTCGCAGAGTACGACCCTACCTTACACAGAAAGCGGCACAGGTCCTAATCCAGGCACTTGTCATCTCCCTTCTGGATTACTGCAACTCGCTGTTGGCTGGGCTCCCTGCCTGTGCCATTAAACCCCTACAACTTATCCAGAACGCTGCAGCCCGTCTGGTGTTCAACCTTCCCAAGTTCTCTCATGTCACCCTGCTCCTCCGCACACTCCACTGGCTTCCAGTTGAAGCTCGCATCTACTACAAAACCATGTTGCTTGCCTATGGAGCAGTGAGGGGAACGGCACCTCCGTACCTTCAGGCTCTGATCAGTCCCTACACCCAAACGAGGGCATTGCGTTCATCCACCTCTGGCCTGCTGGCCCCCCTACCTCTATGGAAGCACAGTTCCCGCTCAGCCCAGTCAAAGCTATTCGCTGCTCTGGCACCCTAATGGTGGAACAAGCTCCCCCACGACGCCAGGACAGCGGAGTCACTGACCACCTTCCGGAGACACTTGAAACCCTACCTCTTTAAGGAATACCTGGAATAGTATAACAGCAATCCTTCTACCCCCCCCCCCCCCCCCCTTAAAACAAATGAAAAAAATGAAAAAGGGTGGTTGTCCCACTGGCTATCAAAAGTTGAATGCACCAATTTGTAAGTCGCTCTGGATAAGAGTGTCTGCTAAATGACTTAAATGTTCAATGTTAAATGTGGCTACTTTGAAGAATCTAAAATCAAAAATATATTTTGATTTGTTTAACACTTTTTTGGTTACTACATGATTCCATATGTGTTATTTCATGGTTTTGATGTCTTCACTATTATTCTACAATGTAGACAATATTAAAAATAAAGAAAATCCCTTGAATGAGTATGTGTGTCCAAACTTTTGACCGGTACTGTATATACAGTTGAAGTCGGAAGTTTACATACACTTAGGTTGGAGTCATTAAAACTTGTTTTTCAACCACTCCACAAAGTTCTTGTTAACAAACTATAGTTTTGGCAAGTCGGTTAGGACATCTACTTTGTACATGACACAAGTAATTTTTCCAACAATTGTTTACAGACAGATTATTTCACTTATAATTCCCTGTATCACAATTCCACTGGGTTAGAAGTTTACATACAGTAAGTTTACTGTGCCTTTAAACAGCTTGGAAAATTCCAGAAAATTATGTCATGGCTTTAGAAGCTTCTGATAGGCTAATCGACATCATTTGAGTCAATTGGAGGTGTACCTGTGGATGTATTTCAAGGCCTACCTTCAAACTCAGTGCCTCTTTGCTTGACATCATGGGAAAATCAAAAGAAATCAACCAAGACCTCAGAACGAAAATTGTAGACCTCCACAAGTCTGGTTCATCCTTGGGAGCTATTTCCAAACGCCTGAAGGTACCACGTTCATCTGTACAAACAATAGTACGCAAGTATGAACACCATGGGAACACGCAGCCGTCATACCGCTCCTAGAGATGAACGTACTTTGGTGCGAAAAGTGCAAATCAATCCCAGAACAACAGCCAAGGACCTTGTGAAGATGCTAGAGGAAACAGGTACAAAAGTATCTATATCACAGTAAAATGAGTCCTATATCGACATAACCTGAAAGGCCGCTCAGCAAGGAAGAAGCCACTGCTCCAAAACCGCCATAAAAAAGCCAGACTACGGTTTGCAACTGCACATGGGGACAAAGATTGTACTTTTTGGAGAAATGTCCTCTGGTCTGATGAAACAAAAATATAACTGTTTGGCCATAATGACCATTGTTATGTTTGGAGGAAAAGGGGGGGATTGCAAGCAGAGGAACACCGTCCCAACCGTGAAGCACAGGTGTGGCAGCATCATGCTGTGGGGGTGCTTTTCTGCAGGAGGGACTGGTGCACTTCACAAAATAGATTGATAAATTATGTGGATATATTGAAGCAACATCTCAAGACATCAGTCAGGAAGTTAAAGCTTGGTCGCAAATGGGTCTTCCAAATGGACAATGACCCCAAGCATAC
Source organism: Coregonus lavaretus (assembly GCF_964263955.1). Lineage (NCBI taxonomy): Eukaryota > Metazoa > Chordata > Actinopteri > Salmoniformes > Salmonidae > Coregonus > Coregonus lavaretus. The sequence goes on along the minus strand of NC_140013.1, from coordinate 5,124,400 downwards.
TTCCAAAGTTGTGGCAAAATGGCTTAAGGACAACAAAGTCAAGGTATTGGAGTGGCCATCACAAAGCCCTGACCTCAATCCTATAGAACATTTGTGGGCAGAACTGAAAAATTGTGTGCGAGCAAGGAGGCCTACAAACCTGACTCAGGTACACCAGCTCTGTCAGGAGGAATGGGCCAAAAATTCACCCAACTTATTGTGGGAAGCTTGTGGAAGGCTACCCGAAAAGTTTGACCCAAGTTAAACAATTTAAAGGCAATGCTACCAAATACTAATTGAGTGTATGTAAAATTCTGACCCACTGAGAATGTGATGAAAGAAATAAAAGCTGAAATAAATCATTTTATTATTTTGATTATTATTATTTCACATTCTTAAAATAAATTGGTGATCCTAACTGACCTAAGACAGGGACTTTTTACTAGGAATAAATGTCAGGAGTTGTGAAAAACTGATTTTAAATGTATTGGGCTAATGTGTATGTAAACTTTCGACTTCAACTGTACGACCATTTTCCTTTTTTTTTTAAGTGATCATTTGGAAAGCCTGCTAATGAACACATTGAATCATTGGCCACTATTGCTTTCAGATTCCAGAAGCAATACCAGTGGCAAAAGCTGACCTTACCTGTCTTGGCTTAGGGCAAGAGACAGGATAAGCTAAGATAACCTTTTGGTGCATTGAAGTTGCATCCACCACTATAAACACAACCTGCCTATGCCCTTGAATTAGAAGATTAGGCCAAAGTTCAATATGGAGCAAAGCAACCCACCCAACAGTGCAGTACTTTGTTTGCTGGAGATTCTTCTTGCTTTGATATTGTGTATTTCGATAGCCTGCCTAAATGATACAGTGGGGAAAAAAAGTATTTAGTCAGCCACCAATTGTGCAAGTTCTCCCACCTAAAAAGATGAGAGAGGCCTGTAATTTTCATCATAGGTACACGTCAACTATGACAGACAAATTGAGATTTTTTTTCTCCAGAAAATCACATTGTAGGATTTTTTATGAATTTATTTGCAAATCATGGTGGAAAATAATTATACAATAACAAAAGTTTCTCAATACTTTGTTATATACCCTTTGTTGGCAATGACACAGGTCAAACGTTTTCTGTAAGTCTTCACAAGGTTTTCACACACTGTTGCTGGTATTTTGGCCCATTCCTCCATGCAGATCTCCTCTAGAGCAGTGATGTTTTGGGGCTGTCGCTGGGCAACAAAGACTTTCAACTCCCTCCAAAGATTTTCTATGGGGTTGAGATCTGGAGACTGGCTAGGCCACTCCAGGACCTTGAAATGCTTCTTACGAAGCCACTCCTTCGTTGACCGGGCGGTGTGTTTGGGATCATTGTCATGCTGAAAGACCCAGCCACGTTTCATCTTCAATGCCCTTGCTGATGGAAGGAGGTTTTCACTCAAAATCTCACGATACATGGCCCCATTCATTCTTTCCTTTACACGGATCAGTCGTCCTGGTCCCTTTGCAGAAAAACAGCCCCAAAGCATGATGTTTCCACCCCCATGCTTCACAGTAGGTATGTTGAGTTGAGTTTTTACCAAAAAGTTCTATTTTGGTTTCATCTGACCATATGACATTCTCCCAATCCTCTTCTGGATCATCCAAATGCACTCTAGCAAACTTCAGACAGGCCTGGACATGTACTGGCTTAAGTAGGGGGACACGTCTGGCACTGCAGGATTTGAGTCCCTGGCAGCGTAGTGTGTTACTGATGGTAGGCTTTGTTACTTTGGTCCCAGCTCTCTGCAGGTCATTCACTAGGTCCCCCCGTGTGGTTCTGGGATTTTTGCTCACCGTTCTTGTGATCATTTTGACCCCACGGGGTGAGATCTTGCGTGGAGCCCCAGATCGAGGGAGATTATCAGTGGTCTTGTATGTCTTCCATTTCCTAATAATTGCTCCCACAGTTGATTTCTTCAAACCAAGCTGCTTACCTATTGCAGATTCAGTCTTCCCAGCCTGGTGCAGGTCTACAATTTTGTTTCTGGTGTCCTTTGACAGCTCTTTGCCTTGGCCATAGTGGAGTTTGGAGTGTGACTGTTTGAGGTTGTGGACAGGTGTCTTTTATACTGATAACAAGTTCAAACAGGTGCCATTAATACAGGTAACGAGTGGAGAACAGAGGAGCCTCTTAAAGAAGAAGTTACAGGTCTGTGAGAGCCAGAAATCTTGCTTGTTTGTAGGTGACCAAATACTTATTTCCCACCATAATTTGCAAATAAATTCATTAAAAATCCTACAATGTGATTTTGTCTGTCATAGTTGACGTGTACCTATGATGAAAATTACAGGCCTCTCTCATCTTTTTAAGTGGGAGAACTTGCACAATTGGTGGCTGACTAAATACTTTTTCCCCCCACTGTAGATGGATAGACTAAACTCGAATTATTGCACTTCAATAGAGGCCATAATCCAATTAATCTTAAAATATCTTGGCTTTGGATGCAAACACTAAAATGTCTATTTGATCATTAAATTAAACAGTCAAAGCTTTTTATTCCCCCAAACAAGTTAAAGCTTATCAGAATCCAGCTGAGTGTGTGTTTGTGTGTGTGTGTCTCTGTCTCTCTGTATGTCTGTACGTGCATGCCTATATGTGAGTGTGTGTGTGTGTGTCCAGGCCATGGAGACAGATAATGTGATTCTATAGACCTTTACCGTTCTGTAATAATAGGAGGAAAAAACTAATTTCCTCGCAAATTGTTCCTGAATACTGGCTTGATGAAAGACAAAGTGTTTCCTTGTTCGGAATACATTTTGTATTGAGGGTAGAAGTCAGGAGTCATAGAGCATTTTTTGTTTTTTTTATCGCCGCTTGGCAGGCACCAAACCCATTACTCATTCCAGTCACATAATGAATTATACTGTGTCCTTTTACTTCTGCACAGAAAGCCCAAGGATAAACTAACATGTTCAAAGCTATAATGGAGTACCAGAAGGATATTTCTCATTTGAGCTGAATACCGAATGGATACTTCTCGGCACCATCTTGTTATCACCCAAAGGTAGACAACCAAACCCAAAAAAATATAAGAATTAAGTACGAATTTCAGCAAAATCAACATAATGGAATATGAAATATAGACAAGGTCACCCTGTTCATGGCTCCTTAGCAACTTTGCAGTATTATTGATTTTTTGTTATTGTGTTATTTCTCAAATTTTTAGCTCCTTTGCACTATTACATACAGCCGGAAAATACTTTTGGATACTAGAGCAGCGGTAATTCATCAGCATTCCGACCAGAAATACAGTGCCTTGCAAAAGTATTCATCCCTGTGACGCGTACTGAGTATACGAAGAGGCAGGACGCAGACGCAGGAATTAACAAGGTCAAGGTTTACTTAACAATGAGCAACAGAAATAACAAACAGAGTAAACGACACGAAGCTAAACAATCACACATAGCATCATCCAAAACAGTCCAGGGCTAAATAGGGGTGGTGATGAGATGAGGTGCAGGTGCGCTGGAGGTGATTAGGGTGCGTTGGTTTTTATTCCGGTGTAGCCGAGGTGGTGCGCTCAGACCGGTGGCTCAGTAGGCCGGTGAATCAGAGCGCCGGAGGGGAGTAATGGGAGGAGACTTGACAGTACTCCCCCCCCCCCCCCCCCCCCCCCCCCGGATGCGCGGCTCCAGCCGCTGGACGTCACTGGCCAGGAAGACGAACCTGAGGACGAGGAGCGGGCCGGTCAAGGCGGTGTCGGTGCAAGTCCCGAATTAGGTTGGGGTTCAGAACGTCCCCAGCCGGAACCCAGCGCCTCTCCTCAGGACCATACCCCTCCCAGTCCACCAGGTAATGGAGCCGTCCCCCACGGAACCTGGAGTCCAGCAGGTCCCTCACCACATACACCGGACCCCGGGGGATGGCATCCGCCAGAGGACCAGGAACCACCGGCCTGAGGAGAGACACATGAAAAGTGGGTCAGACACGGTAGTGAGGGGGAAGAAGCAGCCGGTATGATACCTCATTTATCCGTTGTAGGACCTTAAACGGCCCCACAAACCGGGGGCTCAGTTTCTTGCAGGGCAGGTGGGGAGGGAGTTTTTTTGTGGACAGCCAGACACGATCCCCAGGCTGGAATAAAGTGGCCTCACTGCAGATGGACATGGGCGGTGTCCCAGACCTGTCTGTCCCTGTGGAACCATTTGTCGACAGTGGGCACATCGGTCTGGCTGGGTGTCCAAGGGGCCAGGGCCGGCTGGTACCCCAGGACGCACTGGAAGGAAGTGAGCCCCGTGGAAGAGTGAACGAGGGAGTTCTGGGCATATTCTGCCTAGGGAACAAACCTCGCCCACTCACCCTGCCGGTCCTGACAGTGGCAACGAAGAAACCTCCCCAGCTCCTGGTTCATGAGCTACACCTGCACTTCCTATACCCGGAAGTGAGGCTGGCCGTGGCCCCAATCTTCTCCAGGAAAGCCTTCCACACTCGGGAGGTGAATTGGGGGCCATGGTCCGAGACGATGTCCTCCGGAAGTCCATAATGCTGGAAGACCTGTTGGAACAGGACCTCAGCGACCTGGAGAGCAGAAGGAAGACCAGTTAGTGGCAAAAAAACAGCATGATTCGGAGAACCGATCTACGACCACCATGACTGTGGTGAAGCCGTCTGAATGTGGAAGGTCGGTGACAAAGTCTATGGACAGGTGTGACCAAGGTCGCTGAGGCACTGGGAGAGGAACTAGTTTGCCTGCCGGGGCGTTCCGAGGTGTCTTCATTTGGGCACATACGGAACAGGAGTTGACATAGCGGGAGACATCAGAAGACAAGGTGGGCCACCAGTATTTTTGGGCTAGAGAATGTAGGGTGCGCGTAATACCAGAGTGCCCTGCCGTAAGGGTGGTGTGCGTCCAGGTCAGCAGGCGGTCACGGACACTGGTGGGTACATAAAGGCAAGGCACAGGGATACACAGGGAAACATTTTCTCTGGCGTACCGTGCCACTGGGAGAGGACCACACCCACGCCCTCCACCGATGCGTCCACCTCCAGGATGAAAGGATGAGATGGATCTGGATGCTTTAGGATGGGCGCTGTGGTGAACCTCTCCTTCAGCCTCTTGAAAGCAGCGTCAGCCTCAGGGTTCCAGGCCAGCTTCTGAGGCCCACCCTTAAGTGAGCGGAGCGGCTATTCAGCTGAAGGACCTGATGAAATGCCGGTAGAAATGAGCGAAGCCCAGGAAGCTCTGTAGGCCCTTGATGGTGGTGGGAACTGGCCATGACCAGTGAGCGTCCGTCTTTTCTCCTTCCATGAACACCCCCTGAGGACTAATCTGGTATCCCAGAAAGGAGATGGCCTGTTGGTGGAATTCACACTCCCCCTTCACCAACAGGCTGTGTTCCCGGAGGCGGAGTAGGACAGCTCGGACGTCCCTGACGTACTCCTCGAACGTAGCCGAGTAGATCAGGATATCGTCGATGTACACCACCACCAGTCTACTCAGCATGTCCCGGAACACGTCATTGACGAAGAACTGGAACACAGAAGGTGCGTTGGCGAGGCCGTAGGGCATGACGCAGTATTCATAGTGGCCTGAGGTAGTAATGAATACCATCTTCTACTCGTCTCCTTCCCGGATTCAGATCAGGTTGTAGGCACTCCTCAGGTCCAACTTGGTAAAGTACCGGGCCCCTCGTAGCTGCTCGATGGCCGATGGAACCAGAGGGAGGGGCTACCGGTACTTGGTGGAGACTGCGTTCAGCCCCCTGTAGTCAATGCACGGTCTCAGTCCTCCGTCTTTTTTGGCCACGAAGAAGAAGCTGGCGAAAGCAGGAGAGGTAGAGCGTCTGATTAACCCCTGTTTCAGGGTCTCCGCCACATACTTTTCCATGGCCTCAGTCTCCACCATGGAAAGGGGGTAAATGCAACTCTTCAGGGGGGGGGGGGGGGTTGACCCTCCAGCAGGTCAATGGCACAGTCCCAGGGCCTGTGAGGAGGGAGACACATAGCCTTGAATGAAGAAAAGACGTCGGAGAGATCTGCATACTCATGTGGAATGTTGGGCTGGAGGGCGGACTCCGGACTCTCCACTGACGTGGAACAACAAACCACCGGCAGGCAGGTCTTCCGGCATGAGGTGGACCAGGCTGTGATCCTCTTGGTGCTCCAATTGATGGTGGGGTTGTGTAGTCTGAGCCAGGGCAATCCCAAGACAATCCGGTGAAGGGGTGACGTGACGATGTGGAATGACAGCTCCTTGTTGTGCTATGGTAGTGTGGGAATTGTGATGGTGATAGGGAGAGTAACGTGCATAATGGTGCCTGATCCAAGGGGTTTATTGTCCAGTGAGGTGACGTGTAGCGGAGATGGCATTGGCACGGTGGGCAACCCCCATTCAGAGACCAGCTCCCTATTTATAAGGTTCCCCGCTGATCCAGAATCTATCATTGCGTTAGAAATGGAAGAGAAGGAATAACCAGTCACTGTTATGGGAACTAAAAACAATGGTTTTGTGATAGGAGCTGACGTAACACTCACGGAGCGGCGACGGGAGTCATACCGCCTAGATAGGGAGCCGCCAGGAGAGCTGTGGTCCGTGGTGGTGTAGGGGGTGCTGCCCACCTCCATGGGTGAGGACTCGGAAGCAGGGCTGCTTCCATAGCTCAGATGGAGTGAGCGTCGAGGCTCCGGGAGGTGTTGGGAACACCGTCAAGACGGATGGATGTGGTGATGAGGGTATCAAGGTCCATCTCGTCGACCCGACACGCGAGTTCTGTCTTGATGTCCTCCCGTAAGCCTCTCCTGAAGGCCGTGCTTAGAGCACGCTCGTTTCAGCCGCAAGACGCCGCCACCGTGCGAAAGCTCAGAGCGTACTCGGACGCGGGCCCCTCTCTCTGTTGTAGATGGAGGAGACGCTCACCCCCGTCCTTTCCCTCCATGGGATGATCAAACACCGCCCTGAACCTAGCGAGGATGGGGTAGGGAAGTGCCACTGCCACCTCTCTTTCACAGACTGCCATGGCCCAATCCAGTGCCTTTCCTTTAAGAAGCGAAATCACCAGCACTATCCTGGCTTGGTCAGATGGATATGCGCCAAGCTGACGCGCCAGATAAAGGGAAACCTGTAGCAGGAAGCCGCTACATTTAGTAGTTTTACCGTCATAGCGCTCCGGTAGGGCGAGGGTTCCCGCAGGAGTGGGTAATAGCACGGGAACAGGTGTTGGGGGCACTCGCTGCTCCCTGAGGTGGAACCGGAGCGCTGGGCAGATTATGCAGAGTTTGGAGCACTTCCTACATGGCGCCGTTCAACTGGCCAAGCTGCTGCTGGTGCTGGTCAAGGCACTGGGAAACTCCTGCTGCATCCATTTTCGTTTGGTGTGTGATTCTGTGACACGTATACGAAGAGGCAGGATGCAGACGCAGGAATTAACAAGGTCAAGGTTTACTTAACAATGAGCAAGAGAAATAACAAACATAGAGTAAACGACACGAAGCTAAACAATCACACACACCAGCATCCAAAACAGTCCAGGCTAAATAGGGGTAGTGATGAGATGATGAGGTGCAGGTGCGCTGGAGGTGCTTAGGGCGCGTTGGGTTTCCATTCCGGTGTAGCCAAGGTGGTGCGCTCAGACCGGTGGCTCAGTAGACCGTCGAATCAGAGCACCGGAGGGGAGCAACAGGAGGAGACGTGACAATCCCCCTTGGCGTTTTTCCTATTTTGTTGCATTACAACCTGTAATTTAAATTGATTTTTTATTTGGATTTCATGTAATGGACATACACAAAGTCAAAATTGGTGAAGTGAAATGAAAATAATAACTTGTTTCAAAAAATTATAAGAAATAAATAACGGAAAAGTGGTGCGTGCATATGTACTAACCCCCTTTGCTATGAAGCCCCTAAATAAGATCTGGTGCAACCAATTACCTTCAGAAGTCACATATTAGTTAAATAAAGTCCACCTGTGTGCAATCTAAGTGTCCCATGATCTGTCACATGATCTCAGTATATATACACCTGTTCTGAACGGCCCCAGAGTCTGCAACACCACTAAGCAAGGGGCACCACCAAGCAAGCGGCACCATGAAGTGCAAGGAGCTCTCCAAACAGGTCAGGGACAAAGTTGTGGAGAAGTACAGATCAGGGTTGGGTTATAAAAAAATATCTGAACATCCCATGGAGCACCATTAAATCCATTATTCAAAAATGGAAAGAATATGGCACCACAACAAACCTGCCAAAAGAGGACCGCCCACGTTAACTCATGGACCAGGCAAAGAGGGCATTTATCAGAGAGGCAACAAAGAGACCAAAGATAACCCTGAAGGAGCTGCAAAGCTCCACAGCGGAGATTGGAGTATCTGTCCATAGGACCACTTTAAGCCGTACACTCCACAGAGCTGGGCTTTACGGAAGAGTGGCCAGAAAAAAGCTGTTGCTTAAAGAAAAAAATAAGCAAACACGTTTGGTGTTCGCCAAAAGGCATGTGGGAGACTCCCCAAACATATGGAAGAAGGTACTCTGGTCAGATGAGACTAAAATTGAGCTTTTTGGCCATCAAAGAAAACGCTATGTCTGGCGCAAACCCAACACCTCTCATCACCCGAGAACACCATCCCCACAGTGAAGCATGGTGGTGGCAGCATCATGCTGTGGGGATGGTTTTCATCGGCAGGGACTTGGAAACTGGTCAGAATTGAAGGAATGATGGATGGCACTAAATACAGGGAAATTCTTGAGGGAAACCTGTTTCCGTCTTCCAGAAATTTGAGACTGGGATGGAGGGTCACCTTCCAGCAGGGCAATGACCCTAAGCATACTGGTAAAGCAACACTCAAGTGATTTAAGAGGAAATATTGAAATGTATTGGAATGGCCTAGTCAAAGCCCAGACCTCAATCCAATTGAGATTCTGTGGTATGACTTAAAGATTGCTGTACACCAGCGGAACCCATCCAACTTGAAGGAGCTGGAGCAGTTTTGCCTTGAAGAATGGGCAAAAATCCCAGTGGCTAGATGTGCCAAGCTTATAGAGACATACCCCAAGAGACTTGCAGCTGTAATTGCTGCAAAAGGTGGCTCTACAATGTATTGACTTGGGGGGGGGGTGAATAGTTATGCACGCTCAAGTTTTCTGTTTTTTTGTCTTATTTCTTGTTTGTTTCACCCCAAAAAATATTTTGCATCTTCAAAGTGGTAGGCATGTTGTGTTAATGAAATGATACAAACCCCCCAAAAATCCATTTTAATTCCAGGTTGTAAGGCAACAAAATAGGAAAAATGCGAAGTGAATACTTTCGCAAGCCACAGTACGACTTTCATGAATTGGACCCTTTGTTCGTACCACCCAAGGCAATTCCACTTATCCCAGAGACTGCTCCAAGTACAATCATTTCACTACACCAGCAATAACATTTGCAAAAAAAGTGTATACTGTACAACCAATTTTTTTTTTATTCTAATTTGATTTGAATAAAACGTTATTTCATTTTTATCTACACGCAACATTCTTGACATCTATCCTGCCTACATCTTAGTGTATAGGTTGGTCGGTCAATCTACAAAACCCTACATCAGAGACTCTGTCCTTGAAACAAACTGTCCTGTAGTAGCAGCACGTTGAAAGAGACAGTAATGAATTGTGATGACAGCTAAGTGACAGTCCATCATATCAGCTAAGTATTTTTTTACATTACATTTTAGTCATTTTGCAGACGCTCTTATCCAGAGCGACTTACAGGAGCAATTAGGGTTAAGTGCCTTGCTCAAGAGCACATTGACAGATTTTTCACCTAGTCGGCTCGGGGGTTCGAACCAGCGACATTTCAGTTACTGGCCCAACGCTCTTAACTGCTAGGCTACCTGCCGCCCTCTAGGTTAGAAATAGTGAGTACCCAGAGGCTCCTTTCAAACACATATTTAGAAGAGATATCCTAATCTAATAGTAATTGAACAGATGGGTTTTCACAATTTCTCTCAAATCTTAAGAATTGAGACACCTAGGACTCATGACCCGCTCAGAAGACCTCAGCTCAGACTCCCCTGGGGTAAGTGTGATGGTGAAATGCATGGCACAGTTAAAGACAGACTGTGAGAAGGAGGCAATTCAGTCTTATTTGTGCTCTAGCATCAGGCCTTCTGAGCTTTGGCGAGTCTGGAGCGTCTGCTGGACCATATCCTTCCACTGGTCGTCAGAGATCTCCTGAGCCCAGGTCGGGATAGCCAGAGAGGACAGGGCCACTGCTGCCATGGTCCTCTTCACCAGCTCCACGTGGTCTTCATCCATGGGGATGGAAGCTGCGCTGAGCTGGGCAGCAGCGCCTTCTGGCTCCTCCTCATCACTGTCTAAGGGAGGGGGCTGGGGAAGATGTAAGCCCATTGACTCTATTCTCTCCTGGACTTCTTGCAGTTGCTCTGCTACTGGGGGCATATCCTCAGGCTGGTCCCTGGGTGCAGCATTTAGTCCATCAGGGTCCTGGTTTAGTGGCTGGTAATAGTAACCTCCATCATCCTCCTCCTCCTCGTCTCCCACACCGCCCTCGTAATAATGACTTCTGTCAGTTCTGTCCCTCAGCACCTTTAAATAAATTAGGATTACAGTATAATACACACCTGTCAAGAAATTATATTTGACAGGGAGAACATACAAGAACGTAGAAGACATTAAGGACACCTTCATAATATTGAGTTGCACCCATCATCGGGGCATGGACTCTACAAGGTGTTGAAAGCATTCCACAGGGATGCTGGCCCATGTTGACTCCAATGCTTCCCACAGTTGTGTCAAGTTGGCTGGATGTCCTTTGGATGGTGGACCATTCTTGATACACACGGTGTGAAAAATCCATCAGCATTGCAGATCTTGACACACTCAAACTGGTGTGCCTGGACCCTACTATCATACCCCCGTTCAAAGGCACTTAAATATTTTGTCTTGCACATTCACCCTCTGAGTGGCACACTTACACAATCCATGTATCAATTGTCTCAAGACTTAAAAATCCTTCTTTAACCTGTCTCCTCCCCTTCATATATACTGATTGAAGTGAATTTAACAAGGGATCATAGCTTTCACCTGGATTCAGCTGGTCAGTCTATGTCATGGAAAGAGCAAGTGTCCTTAATGTTTTGTACACTCAGTGTATATGAAGCCTACTGTTGCAGTCCGATACAATGCCGCGGGCAATGCTGTTGGGTATTGGACCTTGAAGGGGAATTACACCCTATGAATCTGGGCTTGTTTTCATCATTTCTGAGGCATTTGTAGAACAGTGAGATGTGTTTCACACATAATTGCCCAGGAGGAAGGCAGGTAAGGGCTTCGCGCGCTGAATGATACACCCTATGACGTCTTCCGGTGTATTGATGGCGGGGCAAGACCTAAAAATATATGTGGTCCTGCTTTGAACATTTCGCTATGTGTTTTTGTGGGTGTAGATATGGTTGTCCTTGTTCTATAGAGCCTTTCAGCGATGTTCCTATTGGCAGATTCATTGCTAAATATACAAGCAGACACATTTTTTCCAGTCTCTGAAAGACTATAACTTGTGTTGGTGCGTCGGGCTCTGGCCCCCGCTTTATTTTAAAGGAGGCGGACACTAACAACAATCCTTTGGACAAAACTGAAAGAACTGAGCAGTGATTCGTCTCATCCACATGAATTCGACAATGGAGCATCTATTAGCTACATGATGACATTCAACCATACATGTTTCAACCGGAATATAGCGAAGAGGATTTGAAACAAAGAGTTGGATTTAGCTAAAGTTAGAAGTTCAGCTACAGCCGATGCCAGCAACAAGAGGGCAGATGACAAATACGGTGCCTAGCTAAGCAAGTTATTTTTCCTGCAAGCCACCTAGCTACTTAGCTAACTTTAGTTTATCTACTGAAACCCATATTGTGTATTTCTGGCTAACATACTACTATGTTACAGTTGGGGGAAATCAAATTATTTTTCTGTTTGCTAACTTAGTTAGCTAGGTAGCTAGCGAACTAGCTAAGTTCGCTAGCTAAACAACTACTACTAGCCATATCTATGACAAAAAATAGAAGAGGTTTTACAATCGATTGTCTTTTAGTCTTAGATATGGCTAGCTACTAAATAGCAAGCTACAACGTTACAACCAGCGACCTAAAGCTAGGTATACCAGCAAACATTAGCACATGACTGGAGTTGGCTAGCTAGTTAGTCTGGTGCCTGCTAACTTGTATGCGCCATGCCTCACATTTGTAACTTATGAGCAATGATGTGTAACATCAGCAACTGTAAATAATTTTACTAACTTGCTGTGTAACATAATTGACAAGGGTTGACATTGGTTATGATTATGACATTGGATTCATTTCAATCTCACAAAATTATAGGCAAGACACAAGATAGGATTCCAAACATATGTAAATAATAAGTATTGCATATATAGCAAGCTAGCTAGCTAAGTGTACTAGAAAACAGTGAGGAGAAACAATAATACAACAATTTACTGTTGTAAATCTCTAAAATTTAAGCTGGTTTTACTATAAAAATATTTGCCTAAGCATGCCTGATAGACATGGCTGTAGGTAGATACTGCCTGCCTACCTACCTAGGCTCATTTTTACGGTCTGGTCACTGCAAAGGTTGAGGGTTATGCCATATTTATTTATATTAGGCAGTGGTGGAAAAAGTATGCAATCATCATACTTGAGTAAAAGTAAAAGTCACCCAGTAAAATCCTACTTGAGTAAAAGTCTAAAAGTATTTGGTTTTTAAACATACTTAAGTGTCAAAAGTAAATGTAATTGCTAAAATATACTTAAGTATCAAAATTATATATAATTTTTAATTCCTTATATTAAGTAAACCAGATGGCACCATTCTTGTTTTTTAAATTTATGGATAGCCAGGGGCATGCTCCAACACCCAGACTTCATTTACATAGTCAGTAGAGATGACCAGGGATGTTCTCTTGATAAGTGTGTGAAATAAGTGTGGGAAACTTAAATCCGTTCTACCTCATTTCTACCAGCATGTTAAATGTGCAACCAGAGGGGAAAAAACTCTAGACCACCTTTACTCCACACACAGAGACGCATACAAAGCTCTCCCTCGCCCTCCATTTGGCAAATCTGACCATAACTCTATCCTCCTGATTCCTGCTTATAAGCAAAAACTGAAGCAGGAAGCACCAGTGATTCGGCTAATAAAAAAGTGGTCAGATGACGCAGATGCTAAGCTACAGGACTGTTTTGCTAGCACAGACTGGAACATGTTCCGGGATTCTTCAGACAGCATTGAGGAGTACACCACATCAGTCACTGGCTTCATCAATAAGTGCATCGATGATGTCGTCCCCACAGTGACCGTACGTACATACCCCAACCAGAAGCCATGGATTACAGGAAACATCCGCACTGAGCTAAAGGGTAGAGCTGCCGCTTTCAAGGAACGGGACTCTAACCCGGACGCTTATAAGAAATCCCGCTATGACCTCCGACGAACCATCAAACAGGCAAAGAGTCAATACAGGTCTAAGATTGAATCATACTACACTGGCTCTGACGCTCGTCGGATGTGGCAGGGCTTGAAAACTATTACAGACTACAAAGGGAAGCACAGCCGCGAGCTGCCCAGTGACACAAGCCTACCAGACGAGCTAAACCACTTCTATGCTCGCTTCGAGGCAAGCAACACTGAAGCATGCATGAGAGCACCAGCTGTTCCGGACGACTATGTGATCACGCTCTCCGTAGCCGATGTGAGTAAGACTTTTAAGCAGGTCAACATTCGCAAGGCCGCAGGGCCAGACGGATTACCAGGACGTGTACTCCGAGCATGTGCTGACCAACTGGCAAGTGTCTTCACTGACATTTTCAACATGTCCCTGACTGAGTCTGTAATACCAACATGTTTCAAGCAGACCACCATAGTCCCCGTGCCCAAGAACTCTAAGATAACCTGCCTAAATGACTACCGACCCGTAGCACTGACGTCTGTAGCCATGAAGTGCTTTGAAAGACTGGTCATGGCTCACATCAACAGCATAATCCCAGAAACCCTAGACCCACTCCAATTTGCATACCGCCCCAACAGATCCACAGATGATGCAATCTCTATCGCACTCCACACTGCCCTTTCCCACCTGGACAAGAGGAACACCTACGTGAGAATGCTATTCATTGACTACAGCTCAGCATTCAACACCATAGTGCCCTCTAAGCTCATCACTAAGCTAAGGATCCTGGGACTAGACACCTCCCTCTGCAACTGGATCCTGGACTTCCTGACGGGCCGCCCCCAGGTGGTAAGGGTAGGTAACAACACATCTGCCACACTGATCCTCAACACGGGGGCCCCTCAGGGGTGCGTGCTCAGTCCCCTCCTGTACTCTCTGTTCACCCATGACTGCATGGCCAGGCACGACTCCAACACCATCATTAAGTTTGCCGACGACACAACAGTGGTAGGCCTGATCACCGACAACGATGAGACAGCCTATAGGGAGGAGGTCAGAGATCTGGCCGTGTGGTGCCAGGACAACAACCTCTCCCTCAACGTGACCAAGACAAAGGAGATGATTGTGGACTACAGGAAAAAAAAGAGGACTGAGCACGCCCCCATTCTCATCGACGGGGCTGTAGTGGAACAGGTTGAGAGCTTCAAGTTCCTTGGTGTCCACATCACCAACGAACTATCATGGTCCAAACACACCAAGACAGTCGTGAAGAGGGCACGACAAAGCCTATTCCCCCTCAGGAGACTAAAAAGATTTGGCATGGGTCCTCAGATCCTCAAAAAATTCTACAGCTGCACCATCGAGAGCATCCTGACTGGTTGCATCACCGCCTGGTATGGCAACTGCTTGGCCTCTGACCGCAAGGCACTACAGAGGGTAGTGCGTACGGCCCAGTACATCACTGGGGCAAAGCTCCCTGCCATCCAGGACCTCTATACCAGGCGGTGTCAGAGGAAGGCCCTCAAAATTGTCAAAGACTCCAGCCACCCTAGTCATAGACTGTTCTCTCTGCTACCGCACGGCAAGCGGTACCGGAGTGCCAAGTCTAGGTCCAAAAGACTTCTCAACAGCTTCTACCCCCAAGCCATAAGACTCCTGAACAGCTAATCATGGCTACCCGGACTATTTGCACTGCCCCCCCACCCCATCCTTTTTACGCTGCTGCTACTCTGTTAAGTATTTATGCATAGTCACTTTAACTCTACCCACATGTACATATTACCTCAACTACCTCAACTAGCCGGTGCCCCCGCACATTGACTATGCAACGGTACCCCCCTGTATATATAGCCTCCCTACTGTCACTTTATTTTACTGTATATATACCCCTCCCTACTGTCACTTTATTTTACTTCTGCTCTTTTTTTTCTCAACACTTTTTTGTTGTTGTTTTATTCTTACTTTTTTGTTTAAAATAAATGCACTGTTGGTTAAGGGCTGTAAGTAAGCATTTCACTGTAATGTCTGCACCTGTTGTATTCGGCGCATGTGACCAATAAAATTTGATTTGATTTGATTTGATTTGATTTGAATTAGACCATTTTCTTGTCCTGCTAAGCATTCAAAATGTAACGAGTACTTTTGGGTGTCAGGGAAAATGTATGAACTGTTGTTCAAACTGTACAATAGAGTATAATTTTTGTTATTTTGTCTTACAGACAATAACGTGTGGTTCCTGGGCTTCTTCTTGAAGTGGATTCTAGATACAGAAACAGAATTCCTTTGCCTGCGTGTGTAATTGTAGCAGAACTGTATCCCTCTGGAGGGATTAGACATTATCCTGGATTTCAAGCAGATGACTCATGAGGACCTGAATGGCAGTTTGGTCATGACAACACTCCTCCCACAGCTTTACAAGTATTCCCTGAACTTACTGTATGTTTATTTGGAATGGCAATTTCAACATGACCACCTCTCCCATCAACTGCTGATCACCAGTTCTCTTAGCTACATATTGTGCTCTAACCAAATATGTTTGGAATCCATTACTGGGAGTTTCAGGATAGGTACTGTTTGGTGTAGCACAGAGAATCTTTGACTAACCTTAGCGATGCCGTCTTCGTCCTCGATTCGGGGAAACAGGAGTCTGATAAAATGTCTGTGTCCAGTTGCAGGGGGTCAGTTTGAATTTAGAAAATGCTCTGTTGTACTTTTATAATTGTTATAATCCAACAATTTGTGCGTCGCCATCGCGTCTATTTCAAGTCTTCTCACTCTTTAATTGAGACAGGTCTATGTCATCATGACATGCAGCACTTTGGGGTGGACACCCACCTGACTCGATCAATGAGAGAAGACTTGAAATAGACAAGATGTCCGCAAAAGCTTTGGGTAAATCACATTATCTTGTGTAACAATCTGTAACAACAGTTCTCTGCAATTGTGTGTCTCTACACCTGTGACACACTCGGACACACTGAACTGTACTACACTGTTCATACAATTTTTTGGTATGTTACTTTTACCATATAACATTGTTGTTGAATACCCAGTTCTCTTGTTACCATTTAATAGTGTACACTCTCCTGTATTTTAGATTTAGACAAATAAACAAACATTCTTTGGATATCTGAATGTATAGCATCTGTTTGATGCTACAGAGCCCTGTACAGCTTATATAAATATCTTCTGTGAATCTATAAGGCAGACAAATTTAGAAGATTGATAGAAAATATCCATATTTATTTTAAGGTGGTTCTACATCAGGGCTCTCCAACCCTGTTCCTGGAGAGCTACCGTCTTGTAGGTTTTCACTCCAACCCCAATCTAGCACACCTGATTCTAATAATTAGCTGGTTGATAAGGGGAACCAGGTTGGTTACAACTGGGGTTGGATCGAAAACCTACAAGAGGGTAGCTCTCCAGGAACAGGGTTGGAGACCCCTGTTATACATAGTCTTATGCTGGGCCACACTGGCTGCGTTTACACAGGCAGCCCAATTCTGATATTTTTTCCACTTATTGGTCTTAATCACATCAGATCTTTTTCAGAACTGATCTGATTGGTCAAAAGACCAATTAGTGAAAAAAAAAGATCAGAATTAGCCTGCCTGTGTAAACACAGCCATAGTCCTTTATCCGACTTCGGTATACTGGCAATGGTGGGCTGGGGAGGCTGAGACTCTTTGTGCTTATGGCAATGGGCTTGTCCTGTCTGCGGTGAAGGGCCAGCTGGATAAGACTCTGCCAAAAGTGGTGGCACCAATTGTTTGGTGCTCATGCAGAAGATTTGCTGGTACTGCACGTCTCCTGGAAAGACATGGTTGTGGTGTTAGCGTTTTACACTTTTTGTGGAATTTCTACGTCATTTAGCAGACGCTCTTATCCAGAGCGACTTACAGTTAGTGAGTGCATACATTATATACACTGCTCAAAAAAATAAAGGGAACACTAAAATAACACATCCTAGATCTGAATGAATGAAATAATCTTATTAAATACTGTCTTCTTTACATAGTTGAATGTGCTGACAACAAAATCACACAAAAATTATCAATGGAAATCAAATTTATCAACCCATGGAGGTCTGGATTTGGAGTCACCCTCAAAATTAAAGTAGAAAACCACACTACAGGCTGATCCAAATTTGATGTAATGTCCTTAAAACAAGTCAAAATGAGGCTCATTAGTGTGTGTGGCCTCCACGTGCCTGTATGACCTCCCTACAACGCCTGGGCATGCTCCTGATGAGGTGGCGGATGGTCTCCTGAGGGATCTCCTCCCAGACCTGGACTAAAGCATCCGCCAACTCCTGGACAGTCTGTGGTGCAACGTGGCATTGGTGGATGGAGCGAGACATGATGTCCCAGATGTGCTCAATTGGATTCAGGTCTGGGGAATGGGCGGTCCATAGCATCAATGCCTTCCTCTTGCAGGAACTGCTGACACACTCCAGCCACATGAGGTCTAACACTGTCTTGCATTAGGAGGAACCCAGGGCCAACCGCACCAGCATAGGGTCTCACAAGGGGTCTGAGGATCTCATCTCGGTACCTAATGGCAGTCAGGCTACCTCTGGCATGCACATGGAGGGCTGTGCGGCCCCCCAAAGAAATGCCACCCCACACCATGACTGACCCACCGCCAAACCGGTCATGCTGGAGGATGTTGCAGGCAGCAGAACGTTCTCCACGGCGTCTCCAGACTCTGTCATGTCTGTCACATGTGCTCAGTGTGAACCTGCTTTCATCTGTGAAGAGCACAGGGCGCCAATGGCGAATTTGCCAATCTTGGTGTTCTCTGGCAAATGCCAAACGTCCTGCACGGTGTTGGGCTGTAAGCACAACCCCCACCTGTGGACGTCGGGCCCTCATACCACCCTCATGGAGTCTGTTTCTGACCGTTTGAGCAGACACATGCACATTTGTGGCCTGCTGGAGGTCATTTTGCAGGGCTCTGGCAGTGCTCCTCCTGCTCCTACTTGCACAAAGGCGGAGGTAGCAGTCCTGCTGCTGGGTTGTTGCCCTCCTACGGCCTCCTCCACGTCTCCTGATGTACTGGCCTGTCTCCTGGTAGCGCCTCCATGCTCTGGACACTACTCTGACAGACACAGCAAACCTTCTTGCCACAGCTCGCATTGATGTGCCATCCTGGATGAGCTGCACTACCTGAGCCACTTGTGTGGATTGTAGACTCCGTCTCATGCTACCACTAGAGTGAAAGCACCGGCAGCATTCAAAAGTGACCAAAACATCAGCCAGGAAGCATAGGAACTGAGAAGTGGTCTGTGGTCACCACCTGCAAAACCAGTCCTTTATTGGGGGGTGTCTTGCTAATTGCCTATAATTTCCACCTGTTGTCTATTCCAATTGCACAACAGCATGTGAAATGTATTGTCAATCAGTGTTGCTTCCTAAGTGGACAGTTTGATTTCACAGAAGTGATGGAGTTACATTGTGTTGTTTAAGTGTTCCCTTTATTTTCTTGAGCAGTGTATATATATATATATATTTTTTTTTTCTTCCATACTGGCCCCCCATGGGAATCTAACCCACAACCCTGGCGTTGCAAACGCCATGCTCTACCAACTGAGCTACATCCCTGCCGGCCATTCGCTCCCCTATCCTGGGCCAATTGTGCACCGCCCCATGGGTCTCCCAGTCTCGGCCGGCTATGACAGAGCCTGGATTCGAACCAGGATCTCTAGTGGCACAGCTAGCACTTCAATGCAGTGCCTTAGACCACTGCGCCACTCAGGAGTACAAATGGTGTAGAGCAACGCGCCTTTATTGATAAAGGTATCAACCGAATGGGACCGGCTAGTGTATTGTGTAGGGACAATGAGGGGACATTGGGAGCTGCTTTTGAGAGGAAAGATCAGTCAACAAAGTGACTAAACCTCCCCAGCCCATTGACTTTAACAGATATTTCTTGTCAACAGTAGCCCTTTGCAGGGGAATTTTGTAGACATGTATTTGTATTGTGTTTTGAGAATCTGTAGAGAAGAATGAGTTTGTTGTGTCATTACTGTTGTTGTCTTGATTTTATACCTTTCAGTGTCCCTTGCTGGTTTCTGTCCCACAATCTTGGTGTGCTCCATAACTGCAAGGTGTATCCGCTCTCTCATGCCCCTGCATTTGGGGTATCTTTCAACAGGGCATTGTGGAATGACTCCAGATAACCTGAGTTTTACAAAAAGAAAAGTTTAAAAAAGAAGAGGGGTAGACAAAATTGATTACATGGTCTGGAAGGTACTCTGTGGTCTCAGGCTACCTCTAACCACCTGTAACCCCATAACACAAACACAAACCATACAAACATTACTCAATTCATGTTTATACCTATCTTAGCCATCAACTTGTAAATATTTTGGCCAACTTTCCTTCACCTTGTGCAGAGCTAGGGATTGGAAGTGCATGTTGGTGGAATCAGATTCTGTACCACCTACAACAAAATACACAACAATACACAATTTAACCACCCCACTAATTGTATTGATCGCTATTAGACTGGCTAGCTAAGCATACCTAACATGGACATTTCAATATTGTCAGCTTGCTTTTAGCTGACTAGCATCACTAAATTAACAGCAAGATTGCTAGCCAGCTGAGACTGGCTGAGAACCAACTAACCAACCATAGAGGATTTATATACATTCATCATTGTTAGCAACACACAAACAGAGTGAGTTAGCTATATCGACAATTCTATTTTTAGTAACAGAGTGTTTTCCAGACAAGGGTGGAATAGATGGCTACCAAATGTAGATACTCTTATTTGGTAACATTAGCTAGCTTACGTTAGCTAACGTCAGTCAAAGATAGAACGAACAAACACACATGCTTACTCTGCTGAACGTAGCTACCTACCAGTCTAGCAGTGACTACCATGGCATAGGAAAATCGATTGACAGTGTGTATACCAAAAGATAGCTACAGTGGGGAAAAAAGTATTTAGTCAGCCACCAATTGTGCAAGTTCTCCCACTTAAATAGATGAGTGAGGCCTGTAATTTTCATCATAGGTACACGTCAACTATGAAAGACAAATTGAGAAAAATAATCCAGAAAATCACATTGTAGGATTTTTTATGAATTTATTTGCAAATTATGGTGGAAAATAAGTATTTGGTCACCTACAAACAAGCAAGATTTCTGGCTCTCACAGACCTGTAACTTCTTCTTTAAGAGGCTCCTCTGTCCTCCACTCGTTACCTGTATTAATGGCACCTGTTTGAACTTGTTATCAGTATAAAAGACACCTGTCCACAACCTCAAACAGTCACACTCCAAACTCCACTATGGCCAAGAGCTGTCAAAGGACACCGGAAACAAAATTGTAGACCTGCACCAGGCTGGGAAGACTGAATCTGCAATAGGTAAGCAGCTTGGTTTGAAGAAATCAACTGTGGGAGCAATTATTAGGAAATGGAAGACATACAAGACCACTGATAATCTCCCTCGATCTGGGGCTCCACGCAAGATCTCACCCCGTGGGGTCAAAATGACCACAAGAACGGTGAGCAAAAATCCCAGAACCACACGGGGGGACCTAGTGAATGACCTGCAGAGAGCTGGGACCAAAGTAACAAAGCCTACCATCAGTAACACACTACACCGCCAGGGACTCAAATCCTGCAGTGCCAGACGTGTCCCCCTGCTTAAGCCAGTACATGTCCAGGCCCGTCTGAAGTTTGCTAGAGTGCATTTGGATGATCCAGAAGAGGATTGGGAGAATGTCAGATGAAACCAAAATAGAACTTTTTGGTAAAAACTCAACTCGTCGTGTTTGGAGGACAAAGAATGCTGAGTTGCATCCAAAGAACACCATACCTACTGTGAAGCATGGGGGTGGAAACATCATGCTTTGTGGCTGTTTTTCTGCAAAGGGACCAGGACGACTGATCCGTGTAAAGGAAAGAATGAATGGGGCCATGTATCGTGAGATTTTGAGTGAAAACCTCCTTCCATCAGCAAGGGCATTGAAGATGAAACGTGGCTGGGTCTTTCAGCATGACAATGATCCCAAACACACCGCCCGGGCAACGAAGGAGTGGCTTCGTAAGAAGCATTTCAAGGTCCTGGAGTGGCCTAGCCAGTCTCCAGATCTCAACCCCATAGAAAATCTTTGGAGGGAGTTGAAAGTCCGTGTTGCCCAGCGACAGCCCCAAAACATCACTGCTCTAGAGGAGATCTGCATGGAGGAATGGGCCAAAATACCAGCAACAGTGTGTGAAAACCTTGTGAAGACTTACAGAAAACGTTTGACCTGTGTCATTGCCAACAAAGGGTATATAACAAAGTATTGAGAAACTTTTGTTATTGACCAAATACTTATTTTCCACCATAATTTGCATATAAATTCATTAAAAATCCTACAATGTGATTTTCTGGATTTTTTCTTCTCATTTTGTCTGTCATAGTTGACGTGTACCTATGATGAAAATTACAGGCCTCTCTCATCTTTTTAAGTGGGAGAACTTGCACAATTGGTGGCTGACTAAATACTTTTTTTCCCCACTGTATATGATACAGCTGATGGCTTTCAGAGTTCAATACAGGACAGTAACGTTAGCTTGCTAGCGAGTTAAATTACCCAGCTAGGTTAGTAAGCTAGCTAACGCTGGGTTACCTCTAATTGCGAATGTTCCATTTTGTAGTGAAGGAAAACAACTCAATGGTATCGCATCACTTCTCAGCTGTCGTCGAAATGGATTCCTCATCAGTTCAGCCTGAAAATCCCTGTGATAATCTTTGGTCACCGCATCATTCTTGATAGCTGCAAACCACTGGCAGAATCAGGGTGAATCTCTGGTAGTCAGAATGGTGAAAGATAACTCAATTTCACACTTGTTTGTAATTAGCACAGCCAGGCACAGAACACCACACAGGCAAGATGACAAACAGTAAAAACTAACGTTTTCAAAATAATCTTGCCTAGAGAAATTCTGAGATTACTGTGTGTTGGTCATTCGAAGTGAACAATGCCATTATTCAAGTTTTTGGGCACTCCCCCTCTACCTAGCGGGCGGTATCAGCATTTGCCATGAATGCCGGACTTTGTGGTTCACTATGAGCAGACGAATACACAAGAAGTCAAAACTTCCCGATTCTACCAGTGAAATGAAAATGTGCTAGTTCTAGATTGTGGTTTGGATAAATGTGATGTTTATGATAAAAACGTAATGTTGTTAATATAATAGTAATAATAATAGTAATGGCTATATGCTGTGGCAGAGACAGGGTGAAATTCCCCTTTAAAGATTTCACTTTAAAGACCACATCGCTGAGAGGTTCAAAAGAGCACAGAATCTACTGAATGTATTGAACCTGCTTTGCCACACATGCACTCTAATATACAGAGTTTAAGGGAAGCATAGCTTGTCATCTTCTGGCTCTTGAAGATGACAGCTAGGAAACAACCTGCCAACTTTGCCCTAATGGGAGGTCATACTGAAAGTTCCCCTCTGCTGTCACCACCGATGACATTCCTCACACTGACATCAGTGACTCCTGACACTGAGCTGCAGATGTGTGAAGAGACATGGGACACAATGCTCAACACAACAGTGACATCGGAACAGTACTGAGTCAAGGAGAAAGTGGTGGTTTGTCAGGCCATGCTTTGATCTAAACCATAAGGTGACAGGTTACACAAGCACTGTGCACTGCATTAGCTGCCTGCCAGCATGTATTCTAGAGATATGTGGAGTTATAAGGAAAAATTGTGTGAAGATACCAACTGCCAGGCCTTGGGCAAGGAGAGCCCGTGCCTGAACCACACTTATTATGCAAATGTATATCACAACTCCCTCCCTGCATTTTGGAGTCAAGTGAATGACCTCAAAAATATATCTTTGGTCTGAAGTCTGACAAAACACCATCCATGAATCATAGAGGAATAGAATACAATATAAATAAAACGGAAAGGATCAAAGTTGTGCTCTAAGCGTGAGAAACTGAGAGTCCAAACAGGAGAGTGCTGTTGCTGTCAGGAAAAATCTATGCATGGCCCCTTGACTTGAACGGTGGATGTTTCAGTACCTTTTCACTCCCAGGGACAGAGATAGAGTGTATGTGGTTTATGTACTCTATGGAAGGGTCTCTGTGGGATCAGGCTGTTTAGACATGGATCCTTTTGGCGTCGCTGTGTTTTCTACGTTTAATGCCGGGGCTAGCTCCTGCTATGTCAGCAGAGGAATCCATTACATTGGGAGTCTCAATTGCATACTCATCATGTCCTCTGCCTTCGTCTCCTTCTCAAAACCCATTAGAGGAAAAGGTCAGAGGGGAGGGACCTCTGGCTTTCTTATCTAATGGGTTTTGAGAAGGAGACGAGGAGAGAGGACGCGAGGAGTATGCAATTGAGATCTTCCCAGTGGCTGCGTTCCAATCGTCTGTTTTCATCGGTGTGTTTTTGTTCCCCTTGCACATTTCAATTCCTAATGGGATCCGGATCCCATTGAAAAGAATGGGGACAACAACAACAACAAATCTGCTTTCTCAGAAAAAACATATCACAATAACCTGGTTATATGCAGTCATGGAACATCAAATCAAATCAAATTGTATTTGTCACATGCGCCGAATACAACAAGTGTAAACCTTACAGTGAAATGCTTACTTACAAGCCCTTAACCAACAATGCAGTTTTAAGAAAGAATACCAAATAAAATCATACAAAAAAATAAAAAATAAAAGTAACAAATAATTAAAGAGCAGCAGCAAAAATAACAATAGCGAGGCTATATACAGGGGGTACTGGTACCGAGTCAATGTGCGGGGGCACTGGTTAGTCGAGGTAATTGAGGTAATATGTACATGTAGGTAGAGTTATTAAAGTGACTATGCATAGATCATAGTAGTACCCTGTAACTCAGTTGGTAGAGCATGGCGTTTGCAACGCCAGGGTTGTGGGTTCGTTTCCCACAGGGGACCAGTATGAAAAATGTATGCAATTTTTTGGGCCTTCCTCTGACACCGCCTGGTATAGAGGTCCTGGATGGCAGGAAGCTAGGCCCCAGTGATGTACTGGGCCGTACGCACTACCCTCTGTAGTGCCTTGCGGTCGGAGGCCGAGCAGTTGCCATACCAGGCAGTGATGCAACCAGTCAGGATGCTCTTGATGATGTAGAACTGTTTGAGGATCTGAGGACCCATGCCAAATATTTTCAGTCTCCTTAGGGGGAATAGGTTTTGTCGTGCCCTCTTTACGACTGTCTTGATGTGCTTGGACCATGTTAGTTTGTTGGTGATGTGGACACCAAGGAACTTGAAGCTCCCAACCTGCTCCACTACAGCCCTGTTGATGAGAATGGGTGCATGCTCGGTCCTCTTCTTTTTCCTGTAGTCCACAATCATTTCCTTTGTCTTGATCACGTTGAGGGAGAGGTTGTTGTCCTGGCACCACACGGCCAGGTCTCTGACCTCCTCCCTATATGCTGTCTCGTCGTTGTCGGTGATCAGGCCTACCACTGTTGTGTCATCGGCAAACTTAATGATGGTGTTGGAGTCGTGTCTGGCCATGCAGTCATGAGTGAACAGGGAGTACAGGAGGGGACTGAGCACGCACCCCTGAGGGGCCCCCGTGTTGAGGATCAGCGTAGCGGATATGTTGTTACCTACCCTTACCACCTGGGGGAGGCCCATCAGGAAGTCCAGGATCCAGTTGCAGAGGGAGGTGTTTAGTCCCATGGTCCTTAGCTTAGTGATGAGCTTTGAGGGCACTCTGGTGTTGAACGCTGAGCTGTAGTCAATGAATAGCATTCTCACATAGGTGTTCCTTTATCCAGGTGTGAAAGGCAGTGTGGAGCGCAATAGAGATTGCATCATCTGTGGATCTGTTGGTGCGGTATGCAAATTGGAGTGGGTCTAGGTTTTCTGGGATAATGGTGTTGATGTGAGCCATGACCAGCCTTTCAAAGCACGTCATGGCTACAGATGTGAGTGCCATGGGTCAGTAGTCATTTAGGCAGGTTACCTTAATGTTCTTGGGCACAGGGACTATGTTGATCTCCTTGAAACATGTTGGTATTACAGACTCAGACAGGGAGAGGTTGAAAATGTCAGTGAAGACACTTGCCAGTTGGTCAGTGCATGCTCGGAGTACACGTCCTGGTAATCCGTTTGGCCCTGCGGCCTTGTGAATTTTGACCTCACATCGGCTACGGAGAGCGTGATCACACAAAGAGTGCAGTATATTATCAGTGATATTCACCCCCTGTTAGACAGCATCCATTGCCCCTGAAAGTCACTTCTGAATTCTCAGAGATTCTGATTCATGTCTGTAGGCAATGGTTAATGTGTCACAGGGTCCATCCTTCACATGAGCTTGGTTCCGTGGCTCGTTTAGAACATAAAATGTTGTCCGCCTTCTCCTTCTGTGGAAAAGTCTGTTTTGGTCACAGTCCCAGACTCCAGTACTTGCAGGAGCAAAGCATTATGCAACACCATCCTGAGAGAAGCGGTGACCTTCACTTCCCAATGAAATATTTAAAGGTTGGCAGACTTCATATGTACAGAAATACCTTATTTACATGAGTATTCAGACCCTTTGCTATCTGACTCGAAATTGAGCTCAGGTGCATCCTGTTTCCATTGATCATCCTTGAGATGTTTCTACAACTTGATTGGAGTCCACCTGTGATAAATTCAATTTATTGGACATGATTTGGAAAGGCACACACCTGTCTATATAAGGTCCCACAGTTGACAGTGCATGTCAGAGCAAAAACCAAGCCATGAGGTCGAAGGAATTGTCCTTAGAGCTCCGAGACAGGATTTTGTTGAGGCACAGATCTGTGGATGGGTAACAAAAATGTCTGCAGCATTGAATGTCCCCAAGAACACAGTGGCCTCCATCATTCTTAAATGGAAGACGTTTGGAACCACCAAGACTCTTCCTAGAGTTGGATGCCGGGCCAACCTGAGAAATTGGGGGAGATGGGCCTTGGTCAGGGAGGTGACCAAGAACCTGATGGTCACTCTGAAAGAGCTCTAGAGTTCCTCTGTGGAGATGGGAGAACCTTCCAGAAAGACAACCATCTCTACAGCACTCCACCAATCAGGCCTTTATGGTAGCGTGGTCAGACGGAAGCCACTCTTCAGTAAAAGTCACATGACAGCCTGCTTGGAGTTTGCCAAAATGCTCCTAAAGACTCTCAGTTCATGAGAAACAAGATTCTCTGGTCTGATGAAACCAAGATTGAACTCTTTGGCCTGAATGCCAAGCGTCACATCTGGAGGAAACCTGGTACCATCCCTACGGTGAAGCATGGTGGTGGCAGCATCATGCTGCGGGGATGTTTTTCAGTGGCAGGGACTGGGAGACTAGTCAGGATCGAGGGAAATATGAACAGAGCAAAGTACAGAGAGATCCTTGATGAAAACCTGCTCCAGAGCGCTCAGGACCTTAGACTGGGGTGAAGGTTCACCTTCCAACAGGACAACGACCCTAAGCACACAGCCAAGACAAAGCAGGAGTGGCTTCGGGACAAGTCTCTGAATGTCCTTGAGTGGCCCAGCCAGAGCCCGGACTTGAACCCCATTGAACATCTCTGGAGAGACCTGAAAATAGCTCTGCAGCAACGCTCCCCATCCAACCTGACAGAGCTTGAGAGGATCGGCAGAGAAGAATGGGAGAAACTCCCCAAATAAAGATGTGCCAAGCATGTAGCGTCATACCCAAGAAGACTCGAGGCTGTAATCGCTGCTAAAGGTGCTTCAACAAAGTACTGAGTAAAGGGTCTGAATAGTTATATAAATGTAATTTTTCCTTTAAGAAAAAACATAAATTAGCAAACATTTATAAAAAGCTGCTTTTGATTTGTCATTATGAGGTATTGTGTGTAGACTGATGAGGGGAAAAAAATGTATAGGCTATAACGTAACAAAATGTGGAAAAAGTCAAGGGGTCTGAATACCTTCTGAATGCACTGTAACTAGTTAGAGCAAAGCATGCATATTTATCATCATATGGGGTGCTGGTCTGTCAGGGTATGTGGCCCCGCTCATCTGTTAGAGTTATGATAGCTTGCTCATTAAAGTAGCACTCCACTTTCTCCCGGAACCAAGAGATAGAAGTCAAATAAGAAGATTTTAAGCCCATAATTACAGGTAGTTATTGCTTGATTATGTCTTAAAGTGTTTAATGCAATGTTCTGTTTTCTGAGGAACACTGAAGAGATATGATACAAAACAGATAAAACACTGTCAGTAATAAAGCTACAAACATTTTACCAGGAAAAGGATAGCACATGTTGGCAAGACAGTAGTAGCCAATCGTCATCTCCACACCGTGCCAGATTAGAAGATGTTCATGAAAATTCTGAAAATATTAATATATGTAGCCTTAGAAATAAGGTTAATAAAATCAATAACTTGCTTACATCAGCTAACATTAATATATTAGCCATTTCTGGGACTCACTTAGATAATTCATTTGATGATACAGCAGTAGCAATACAAGGATATAACATCTATAGAAGATACATTATTAATCAACCTACCAGGGTGTTTACAAACTGTAAGGGATCGGGGGTTGGCTGGGTCTAGACAGAGTCTGACACTTCCCCGATCTACTGAGAGGGGGAGTCATCAGACTCGATCTGGTTCACCTGAGTTCTGAGCACACCTGTCCGTAATTAGGGTAGGATAATAGGTGTGCTCAGAAGTTCAGTCGGTGCGAGGTATTGTTCCATTGTGACTTGCTAAGCGTTTTGTTCCGAGAGAGAGAGAGAGTTTGTTGTTTTTGTTTACCCGTGTATCCGACCTGTG
This sequence comes from Coregonus lavaretus, assembly GCF_964263955.1. Classification (NCBI taxonomy): domain Eukaryota; kingdom Metazoa; phylum Chordata; class Actinopteri; order Salmoniformes; family Salmonidae; genus Coregonus; species Coregonus lavaretus. Next base: position 5,096,233 of record NC_140013.1, on the reverse strand, counting down.
CCTTGTTGTTTGACTCCCCGAATTGCTTAATCCTCTGCTTGTCTACCCCAGTGATTACCTCTGCCTGTCTATGCCTGGCCCGGTTTTGACCACAGCCCGCCCGACCACGATTAAGCTATTCCCTTGTCTGTACTCTAATAAAGCATCGCTATTCTGCGATTGGATCTTACCACTCTGTCCGAGTATTCATTACAGAATACCTCGCCATTACCATGGATCCAGCGGAATTACAGAGGCGATGGGAGATACAGGAGAAACGGATGGATGAACTCCTGCAGCTATTCAACGCTGGTGCGGCTGAAGGCACCACCCCGAGCACGGTCAGTCCTCGTCCTACACCTCCGATTTCTCTACCGACTAGGTACGACGGGGAACCTGGCAAATGTCAGGGGTTTCTACTTCAGACGTCCCTGTATATGTCGTATAATCGTACTATGTTTTCCGAACACTACAGGAACAAGATCATCCACATGTATCGATCACATTTTTACTAATACTTTAGAACTTTGTTCTAAAGCTGTACTCGTACCCATTGGATGCAGTGATCACAATATAGTGGCTATATCCAGGAAAGCCAAAATTCCAAAAGCTGGGCCTAAAATAGTGTATAAGAGATCATACAAAATATTTTGCTGTTACTGTCACACCCTGGCTCTGGGACTCTATATGTTGAGCCAGGGTGTGTTCATTCTATGTGGTTTATTTCTATGTTGGGGGTTCTGGTTTGTTGTTTTCTATGTTTGCCTTAGTGACTCCCAATCAGAGGCAACGAGTGTCAGCTGTTGGCTGGTTGTCTCTGATTGGGAGCCATATTTAACTGTCTGTTTTTCACTTTGTGTTTGTGGGTTTTTGTTCCGTGTTCGGTCTTTGTCACCGTGGACGTTACGAGTCGTTTGTTGTTTTGTTCGTGCTTTAATTTAATAAAGTAATCATGTTCATTCATCACGCTGCGCATTGGTCTCTCCCTGACGATCGTGACAGAAAAACCCACCAAAACTGGACCAAGCAGCGTGTCCAGGAGCCATCGCCAGGGGAATCGCTTGCAGATCTCCGTGGCAACCTCGACTGGGTCCAGCCTTGTAAAGAGCAGAGTGGATGGACTTGGGAACAGTGGAGGAAGAGTCTAGACTGGGTCAAGCCTAATGAAGAGCAGAATGGCTGGAATTGGGGGCAGAAGAGCGAGAGTTGGGCGAGAACGATAGAGGCCTGGCCCACGGGGAGGAGAGACTCCCAGAATTTTTTTAGGGGGGGGCTCACGACGTCGGGGCAGCAGGAGGCCGCGATAGAGCGGTCCAGCGGGTTAGCAGAGGAGGCCGCCAGGTTACGGGGGCCACTGGTCGAAGAGGGGATGGAAGGTGGAGAGGCACGGCGAGAGGTACTGGGGTGTGTTACCAGTCCGGTCCGGCCCGTTCCAGATCCCGATGTAGGGCCAGTGGTGTGTGTCCCCAGTACGGTCCGGTCTGTTCCTGCTCCCCGCACCAAGTCAGTGGTGCGCTTCGTCAGCCCGGCTCGGCCCGTTCCTGCTCCCCGCACCAAGTCAGTGGTGCGCTTCGTCAGCCCGGTTCGGCCCGTTCCTGCTCCCCGCACCAAGTCAGTGGTGCGCTTCGTCAGCCTGGTAAGGCCCGTTCCTCCTCCACGCACCAAGCCAGTGGTGTGCTTCGTCAGTCCGGTGAGGCCCGTTCCGGCTCCACGCACCAAGCCAGGGGTGCGCATCGTCAGCCCGGTCCGGCCCGTCGCTGCTCCACGCACCAAGCCAGGGGTGCGCATCGTCAGCCCGGTCCGGCCCGTTGCTGCTCCATGCACCAAGCCAGGGGTGCGAGTCATCAGTCCGGTGAGGCCCGTTCCGGCTCCACGCACCAAGCCAGGGGTGCGTATCGTCAGCCCGGTCCGGCCCGTTGCTGCTCCACGCACCAAGCCAGGGGTGCGCATCGACAGCCAGGTCCGGTCCTTTCCTGCCTCACGCACCAAGCCTGGGGTGCGCGTCGTCAGTCCGGCACAACCCGTGCCTGGGTCATCGGTGCCAAATCAGGTACCGCTTTATTGCTCCCCAACGGAGCTGAAGCTAGCCGCTCCTGCTACGTCCAGGTCAGCTCCAGCCAGCGGGGCCAGACCGGACCAGGGGCGCTATGGGGGGTTTATTGGAGGGTGGTGGGCAAGCCCGGAGCCAGAACCGCCGCCGAGGAGGAGTGCCCACCCAGCGCTCCCCTATTTTTCTCTGGTTGAGGCGCGGTCGCAGTCCGCGCCTTTAGGGGGGGGTACTGTCACACAAACTATAGTTTTGGCTAGTCAGTTAGGACATCTACTTTGTGCATGACACAAGTAATTTTTCCAACAATTGTTTACAGACAGATTATTTCATTTATAATTCACTGTATCACATTTCCAGTGGGTCAGAAGTTTACATACACTAAGTTGACTATGCCTTTAAACAGCTTGGAAAATTCCAGAAAATGATGGCATGGCTTTAGAAGCTTCTAATAGGCTAATTGACATAATTTGAGTCAATTGGAGGTGTACCTGTGGATATATTTCAAGGCCTACCTTCAAACTCAGTGCCTCTTTGCTTGACATCATGGGAAAATCAAAAGAAATCAGCCAAAAAATTGTAGACCTCCACAAGTCTGGTTCATCCTTGGGAGCAATTTCCAAACGCCTGAAGGTACCATGTTCATCTGTACAAACAATAGTATGCAAGTATAAACACCATGGGACCACGCAGCCGTCATACCGCTCAGGAAGGAGACGCGTTCTGTCTCCTAGAGATGAACGTACTTTGGTGCGAAAAGTGCAAATCAATCCCAGAACAACAGCAAAGGACCTTGTGAAGATGCTGGAGGAAACAGGTACAAAAGTATCTATATCCACAGTAAAACGAGTCCTATATCGACATAACCTGAAAGGCCGCTCAGCAAGGAAGAAGCCACTGCTCCAAAACCGCCATAAAAATGCCAGACTACGGTTTGCAACTGCACATGAGGACAAAGATCATACTTTGTGGAGAAATGTCCTCTGGTCTGATGAAACAAAAATAGAACTGTTTGGCCATAATGACCATCGTTATGTTTGTAGGAAAAAGGGGAAGGCATGCAAGCTGAAGAACACCATCCCAACCATGAAGCACGGGGGTGGCAGCATCATGCTGTGGGGGTGCTTTGCTGCAGGAGGGACTGGTGCACTTTACAAAATAGATGGCATCATGAGGAAGGAAAATTATGAGGATATATTGAAGCAACATCTCAAGACATCAGTTCTTTAAGTTAAAGCTTGGTCGCAAATGGCTCTTCCAAATGGACAATGACCCCAAGCATACTTCCAAAGTTGTGGCAAAATGGCTTAAGGACAACAAAGTCAAGGTATTGGAGTGGCCATCACAAAGCCCTGACCTCAATCCTATAGAACATCTGTGGGCAGAACTGAAGCGTGTGCGAGCAAGGAGGCCAACAAACCTGACTCAGTTACACCAGCTCTGTCAGGAGGAATGGGCCAAAATTCACCCAACTTATTGTGGGAAGCTTGTGGAAGGCAACCCGAAACGTTTGACCCTGTCACGATCGTTTACAGATTGGTCGAACCAAGGCGCAGCGTGATAAGCGCACATGTTTATTATAACTGTGCAAACACGACAAAACAACAAACAAACGATACGTGAAGTCTTAAGGTTACACACAACAAACCTATACCTTACACGGAACAAGATCCCACAACCCACTAGTGCCAACAGGCTACCTAAGTATGGTCCCCAATCAGAGACAACGAGCTACAGCTGCCTCTGATTGGGAACCACCCTGGCCAACATAGATCTAAACGATCTAGAACCTAAACATAGAAAACATAACATAGAAACTACACACCCTGGCTCAACATTTAAGAGTCCCCAGAGCCAGGGCATGACAGTATCCCCCCCCCCCCCCCCCCCCAAAGGTGCGGACTCCGACCGCGCAACCTAAACATAACAGGGTAGGGGCCGGGTGGGCATTCCGCCTCGGAGGCGGATCCGGCTCCGGGCGTGACCACCACCCATTATCCGCCTCCCTGTTGCGCCCCTGGTCTGGTCTGGAACTCGGCGCGCTGCTTCCCCTCTCCTTCCTCCCACGAAGTACCAAGCCCTGTCTGGACCCTGGTGTGGGAGACCCCGAACCTAGAGAGGGGCTGACGTCTGGGTCTGGACTGGAACCGCTGACTGGAGCTGGACCCGACGCTGGTGGAGCGAACTGCTCTGACTCCGGCGTGGAGCCGCTGACTGGAGCTGGATCAGGCACCGGTGGAGCGGACTGCTCTAGCTCCGGAGTGGAGCAGCTGACCGGTGCCAGACCAGGCACCGGTGGAACAGGCACGGGCCGTGCCGGACTGGACACACGCACCACTGGCTTGATGCGAGGAGCAGGAACAGGCCGGACCAGGCTGGCGACGCGCACCACTGGCTTGGTGCGAGGGACAGGAACAGGCCGGACCGGGCTTGCGACGCGCACCACTGGCTTGGTGCGAGGGACAGGAACGGGCCGGACCGGGCTGGAGACGCGCACTCCTGGCTTGGTGCGAGGGACAGGAATGGGCCGGACCGGGCTGGAGACGCGCACCACTGGCTTGGTGCGGGGAGCAGGAACGGGCCGGGCCGGACTGGGAACACGCACCACTGGCTTGGTGCGGGGAGCAGGAACGGGCCGGGCCGGACTGGGAACACGCACCACTGGCTTGGTGCGGGGAGCAGGAACGGGCCGGGCCGGACAGGGAACACGCACCACTGGCTTGGTGCGGGGAGCAGGGCCGGGCCGGGCCGGACTGGGAACACGCATCCCTGGCTTGGTGCGGGGAGCAGAAACAGGCCGTACCGGACTGTGGAGGCGGACTGGATGTCTGGAGCGGAGAGCTGACACAACCCGTCCTGGCTGGATGCCTACTTCCACACAATATGTGTGAGGCATTAGCACAGGACGTACGGGGCTGTGCACGCGTACTGGCGATACAGTACGTAGCACCGGCGCAGGATGTACGGGACCGAGGAGGCGTACTGGAGACCACGAGCGTTGAGCCGGCACACCCCGTCCTGGCTGAATGCCCATCTTCGCACGACACGTGCGTGGTGCTAGCACAGGACGTACAGGACTGTGCCGGAACACTCGCGGCACAGTACGTAGCTCCGCATAACACGGAGCCTGCCCAGTCACACGCTTCCTTGCATGAGTATGGGGAGTTGGCTCTGCTCTAACACTAGGCTCCGCCAACCACCCTTTTAGCCCCCCCAAAAAAATATTATTGGGGCTGTCTCTCGGGCTTCCTCCTCGGCCGGCACCTTCTGCATTGCCGCTGCTCCTCTCTATAGCGCGCCTCCACTGTCTCCTCCCAAGGACGGCGATCCATTCCGGCCTGAATCTCCTCCCAAATCCAGGATCCCTTCCCGTCCAGGATCTCCTCCCAGGTCCAGGCTGTCTGCTCCTGGACACGCTGCTTGGTTCTTAGTTGGTGGGATCTTCTGTCATGATCGTTTAAGATTGGTCGAACCAAGGCGCAGCGTGATAAGCGTTTGTTTATTATAACTGTGCAAACACGACAAAACAACAAACAAACAATACGTGAAGTCTTAAGGTTACACACAACAAACCTATACCTTACACGGAACAAGATCCCACAACCCACTAGTGCCAACAGGCTACCTAAGTATGGTCCCCAATCAGAGACAACGAGCTACAGCTGCCTCTGATTGGGAACCACCCTGGCCAACATAGATCTAAACGATCTAGAACCTAAACATAGAAAACACAACATAGAAACTACACACCCTGGCTCAACATTTAAGAGTCCCCAGAGCCAGGGCGTGACAGACCCAAGTTAAACAATTTAAAGGCAATGCTACCAAATACTAATTGAGTGTATGTAAACTTCTGACCCACTGGGAATGTGATGAAAGAAACAAAAGCTGAAATAAATCATTCTCTCTACTATTATTCTGACATTTCACATTCTTAAAATAAAGTGGTGATCCTAACTGACCTAAGACAGGGACTCTTTACTAGGATTAAATGTCAGGAATTGTGAAAAACTGAGTTTAAATGTATTTGGCTAAGGTGTATGTAAACTTCCGACTTCAACTGTATCTATCTAATGGAACTCAAAAGGGTTTTCTTTAATGGAAGCTTCTCTAATGTGAAACATGTAAAGTGTGGTGTACCGCAGGGCAGCTCTCTAGGCCCTCTACGCTTTTCTATTTTTACCAATGACCTGCCACTGGCATTAAACAAAGCATGCGTGTCCATGTATGCTGATGATTCAACCATATACACATCAGCAACCACAGCTAATGAAGTCACTGAAACCCTTAACAAAGAGTTGCAGTCTGTTTTGGAATGGGTGGCCAGTAATAAACTGGTCCTGAACATCTCTAAAACTAAGAGCTTTGTATTTGGTACATTCCCTAAGTTCTAGACCTCAGCTGAATCTGGTAATGAATGGTGTGGCTGTTGAACAAGTTGAGGAGACTAAATTACTTGGTGTTACCTTAGATTGTAAACTGTCATGGTCAAAACATATAGATTCAATGATGGGGTGAGGTCTGTCCGTAATAAAGAGATGCTCAGCTTTTTTGACACCACCCTCCAAAAAGCATGTCCTGCAGGCACTAGTTTTGTCTTATCTTGATTATTGTCCAGTTGTGTGGTCGAGTGCTGCAAGAAAATACCTAGTTAAGCTGCAGCTGGCCCAGAACAGAGCGGCACGTCTTGCTCTTCATTGTAATCAGAGGGCTGATGTAAATACTATGCATGCCAGTCTCTCTTGGCTAAGAGTTGAGAAGAGACTGACTGCATCACTTCTTCTTTTTTAAATAAATATTGTGTTAAAAATCCCAAATAGTTTGCATAGTCAACTTACACACAGCTCTGACACACACACTTACCCCACCAGACATGCCACCAGGGGTCTTTTTACAGTCCTCAAATCCAGAACAATTTCAAGAAAGTCTACAGTATTATATAGAGCCATTATTGCGTGGAACTCAGTTCCATCTCATATTGCTCAAATGAACAGCAAACCTGGTTTCAAAAAACAGATAAATCAACACCTCACGGCACAACGCCTCTCCCCTATTTGACCTAGATAGTTTGTGTGTATGTATTGATATGTAGGCTGCATGTATCTTTTTTTTATTGATGTAGTTCTGTTCTTGTCTATTAATGTTCTATATTATGTAATGTTTCATGTTTTGTGTGGACCCCAGGAAGAGTAGCTGCTGCTTTTGCAGCAGCTCATGGGGGTCCTAATAAAATACCAAATACCTGGCCATTACCAGATTCTCTGAATACCATGCATTGTCTGGATCTCAAGGAACCAATCCCTTGGGTACTAATATCCGTCTTTAAGTTTAACCCACTCAAACCTATAGAGAACGGTTGCCCTTTGTACCCTCTTTGGATCTTTGACACCAATGAATTATTATAGGACTTTATCCCATCGCGCGCCGTTGACTGGAGTGTCAGCGGGAGTCATGAATAAATCACCCTTTTCCCTCTGTGAAGTGAATTCCAACTCCTCGCCAGCTTAATGAACACATCCTCCACTCACTGTACTGGCCCTCACTAGCTCCCAATTAGGCCAAGAGTTGGCTTGTTGAGAATAAAGAACCCTGGCCCGCCTAATTCTCAGGACACACTCCAACCTCATCCCCTTCATTAATTCAGAAGCGCTCAGTCAGTTCCTCTCCTTTGTCTCTACACTCTCCACACTCCAAATGTGCACGTCTTCTGGTGTTGACACAATGCTAAACTCTTAGAAAAAAAGGTGCTATCTATAAGGGTTCTTCGGCTGTCCCCTTAGGAGAACCATTTGAAGAACCCTTTTGGTTCCAGGTAGAACCCTTTTTGTTCCAGGTAGGAAGGTTCTACTAAGCCATATGGAATTGTTTTAAGAATGTCATACCAAGGATCATTTTTGCTATTTTATTTTGAATTTTAAGACCCCTTGAAGTATAAAAAAAATCTATATATTTTTTAAATGAAAAATTGTATTTGGCCATGGTGCTATTAGTCCATACTAATGCATTGAATAACAGATTCACAACATGGAACAACATATAACTCCTTATTTTTGGCACTAAACAGTGTCCATATGCAGTATACTTCCATAATTTTTTTCAACTGGCACCGGGGGACCTTCAGACAAGTCTTGTGAGGCATGAGAGCGTCCTAGAGCAAAACAACTGACGTGTACGTATTCGTGAAAGTCTCACTTTTCCAGAGGGGTCATATCAGTGTGTAGCCCAAATGGTTCGGACGCTACAGACAGAAGTTGGCAGATCGGCTGTACCAACTTCAGACGAGTCCAAAGACGCATGTGGGGGTCGTAGAGCAAAACGAGGAACACCATCGTGTTCGTGAGAGTCTCATCTTTCCTTAGAGAGGTCATAATAGTTTTTAGGCCATTCGGACACTACAGATTATTTTGTGAGAAGACCGATTTTCGGGATGTCTCATGGTCTGACAAACACTGCTCTAGCTCTGTCACCTTTCACCACGGATGCAGAAGTGCAATATAGGCGGATGCGGTGGATTAAGACACATCCAATGCAAAACAACGGATATCTCTAGCGCCGACATCGAACTTAGGGGGATAAAGGCCAAGTCCTGCAAAAAAGCACTAGGCTATTTTGTTGAGAATAAGTTTTAAAAAGGTGATCCTATTTGACCAAAATGCCGTACATTTTCTAATTGTGTTAGACATCATTTTTAAAGAGTTAGTTGAAATGGTGAGACCATTCATAACCTCAGGAAAATTAAAACAATGTTTATCATAATGGTCTGAAAATGCTGAGCTCACATAAAGTTCTATACCCCAGGTCCTTATTTTACTCTTTCTGAGCATTATATAAGAAGATGCTGAAGACTTATGGAACATTTTATTTGCCAAAGAGAATATGAGAGGAAAAATGAGTAGATCTGCCTAATGACTCCAACATTAGCATGGAAAGTCACTTTGGTCCAGAGGGCCTGTTCAAATTGCTACGCTGTTAGGATTAATAACTTATTTTAGTACCGTGTGGCTCAGTTGGTAGAGCATGGCGCTTTCAACACCAGGGTTTTGGGTTCAATTCCCATGGGAGACCAGTACAAATATGTATTTTAGCAGTCATTTAGCAGACACTCTTATCCAGAGCGACTTACAGTTAGTGAGTGCATACATTTTCAAACTGGTCCCCAGTGGGAATCAAACCCACAACCCTGGCGTTGCAAGCACCATGCTCTACCAACTGAGCTATACGGGACTACTGTAATTTACTCTGGATAAGCACGTCTGCTAAAATATTAAAAAGAAACAGCTTTTAGATAAGCACAATTCATGCATTTGCAAACGGATTAAAACCGAAAAGTAGTTGAGTGATGATGTTGCGCAAGCCGCAATTTACATAAGCACTAACCTCCGACCTTTATTGTCATGAGTGAGATGCCCTTGTGAGTTATAGAGGCCTAGTCGGAACAGGCACGTTAAAGCTTTAAAAAATGATGTGTTGCAGCCTTTGTATGTCTCTCTGGAATACTAAACTAGCCTTCACTTGACATTTTTAGCTGAGTGCAGTTGCCATGCTCTGGAACACAGTGCAATGGTGTTGAACAAAGAAAAGCTTGAACATTGCCAGCTTTCTAGGTCAAAGAGCAGTGCGTGTCTGCATGACACTCAGGACCTGGGGAAACTAGTGCTGGCAGATGTACACATGAAGATTAGCTAAGCTAGCCCTAGACATTCCGTCCTGTTGATGTGTTTCATGTGAATGGAGCAGGTAAAGGATTTTCAAGGATCTCTAAAAGGCCTTGTGAGAAAAGGGTAAGACAGAACAGAAAACGTGCAAACTTTCACTATGATTTAATAAAAACTGCATTTATGATTCATGTAACTCTCCCAGACGCAGGCTCAACTAAGAACAGCTGTACCAAAGGAGGCATTACTGAAGCCGTCTAAGATAACACGACCTGTGTCTCCCTAAAAAGTCTTAAACTCAAATGAAGCTGTTACACTTGTGCATCCACAGGTGAACAAAACATCAGTTTCAGGCTTCACCTCTATTACAGAACAATCATTTACAGAAGAGTATTATATCCTACTTTCATAACACAACCTCCAAAAGGAAAGAAATGTGTATTCAAAAATACATTGTTTTAGTACACTGTCACAAACGTCAATCAAACGGATCAACTCATCAAAATTATGAAATTATCTAGTCATAATTATGACTTATAGGACCTTGAAGGGTTAACCTGCTGTTCACCTTTAGCCAATTCAATAGCAAAGGACTTTGAGCATTATGATTAGTAGTTATTCCTCCCTCGCTGTTTCCTGTGTGTTTACATCAATATATCACAACTCCTTTCCTATTAATGGACTGTATTTCTGCGTTCCTCCACCACACATTGAGAGATATAGCTTAAAATGTACGATTTTGAGATATGCTCCATCAATGATTTAGTATATTTCCCTTCCTTCTACAGTTTGCAGCATTATATTTCATTTAGCCCTCCCCTTCAAAAACACCCACACTTCCATATGACTTTTAACATAGACCAACGGTGCAGAAAATGGTGTCATAAACAAAATCTGCAGACGTGACAGACGGACTAAATAGAACAACCATCAATACTTAAAACATCCCCCAAAAATGAGAAACATGTCTGTATGCTGGTATTCAACTCTGAGTTTGGCATTTGCTTTCACCTGCTACTTGTTTCTCTTTTGATATATGGAAGACAAATTATTGTTTTGTCTGAGTGAGCAAGTACTCTGAAATTGCGAAGGGCTCAAGGGCTAACATGTTTGTAGTACACCTCTTTCCTTTACTTGGTTCATTTCCCTTCTAACTAATTGGAGTATTTTTCTAATCTGAATTCCCTTAACCAGCACCAGATGTAATGCCTTCCTCTGCCTTATTAAGACAGTCCTTATCTCTGCCTCTTTATTAATGTGGGCTAAACTTCTCTATATGAAGAAAGACAGAGGCAATGTATCACCCTACAACGACGCATCTAATGACTATTCAGAAGGGGACTTCATATGGCTGTAAGCCCCAGTGGTTGGTTGCACCACACTTTCATAGCAGCTTGTGTTATTATTGATCATTTTCTAGTCCCAAGAGGAAGCAGCCACGCAAATATTTCCATTGTTGTCTTCGGGGCCCAGATCTATCTATCTATCTATCTATCTATCTATCTATCTATCTATCTATCTATCTATCTATCTATCTATCTATCTATCTATCTATCTATCTATCTATCTATCTATCTATCTATCTATCTATCTATCTATCTATCTATCTATCTATCTATCTATCTATCTATCTATCTATCTATCTATCTATCTATCTATCTATCTATCTATCTATCTATCCATCTATCTATCTATCTAGTCTGTTTCTCTCTCTCTGTATATTTCTGTATCTCTCTCACTGTCTCTCATTTTCTCCACCTCTCTCTCTCTCTCTCTCTCTCTCTCTCTCTCTCTCTCTCTCTCTCATGTGACTTTCTATGTGTAGCACAACACAAATGGCTGCTTGCAAACAACATATTCCATACAATACATACATCTTAAATATTGTGGTATCTAGCAGTTGTGACACATTTATTTAGCACTGTTGAATATATTATAAATGCTTTATGAGAGAGTTCATGCAAAGTGTGCGCCCATGAAATATGGGCAGGCCAATAACATTTCGTGACAGTGCAGCAGATAGACAGATGGAGTGCTGGGCTGAAGATGTAGAAATGAGTCCTTTCAGAGGACTGCATTATTTTATGTCACATCGTAGCAACTGCCTTTATAAGACACACTACAGTCCCTTGTGACTAGACAGGCAGGCTTTGAGCCAAAAGATATAGTGAGTATCATCGCATCAGAATTGCCTGGAGTTACTTTGTGTCTGTGTCCGTTTTTAAATAAGGAGATGAATGTCAGTCAGGCTAGCAGATTGAACTGTTCAATAGAAAAATAGAGTGAGAAGTAATGATGATTATTACATTCTATTCCAGGCATGATTTTGCTGGTTCGTACTCAAGTAGTAAATCAATTTCAAATATGCCTAAGAAGAGGCTTGGGGTGGTCAAGTGGTCTAAGCCGCTGCCTCTGGAGCACATGTATAAGTCCAGCTGCCAGCATGGCTTCAAATCTGACCCGCTACTCTTTCAGCACTCTTTCACCTCTGTCTCTCTCTCTATCCAATAAACATACAAAATCCTTAAATATATATATAAACAAATAAAATACAAAAAAATATATATAAATAAATAAGGAGCTGATGCTTGAAGTCCGAAGTTGCCGTGATTTATCTTTTGCATTCTACAGTTGCCATCTCATCAGCCCAAGTTAATAGAGGTTGTTGGTGGCAGTGCCTAGCTTTAATAGCTGCCCCGTGGCACTATGGCCGGATGTGAGCTGTTAGTGCCCATGGCCAGGGATGTAACTGGAGAAGACAGGTGGATTGATAGGAACGCTGTTCTTCTCATGACAAGGACATTAAAAGTAATGAGGTGTTTCTGATCATGTGTACGTCCCAAATGGCACCCTATTCCCTATATAGTACACTACTTCTGACCAGAGCCCTATGGGACCTGGTCAAAAGTAGTGCATTACGTAAGGAACAGGGTGGCATAAGGGGCGCAGGCCATCTCTGTCCTCTCTGCCCTTTACACCCCCTGGGAGATGGATGGATGTCATATATAAGCAATGATCTCTTTCTCTCTTTTTTTCTTTATATTCTATTGGCTGATTGTGATTGATTTGACAATCTTTTGGATCATGTGCTTGTTCTGACGTGAACATTTTCATATGTGATTGTTCTATAGTGCATTTGCAGTGCTGCATACATAACAGTCCTGACAGCAGTATGTAATCTATACAAAGAATGGCACATATTATCTCAACTACCTCCTTGGTAATATGTTCGCCTATTCGATTTCAGTTCAGCGGCTGAAAGTATTTGGGCTGCTTGATGTACTGTCATCAGTATAGTATCTGATGTGATGTCTGCAAAGCACAGTTACTGCAACTGTGGAGGAGCACATTTCTGGCACTGGGAGGAAAACATTGCATATGCATCATACTTACTGTACTGTTTAATGAAGTGAAGACTCAATTCTACGGTTTCTAATATTATATGCCAGTCATTGTATTTGTAGGCAAAGGCTACGTGTAGGTGTTGACTTCAAAAGAAATCCCAAGTTTAAGAAACATTGGGAAACAGCGGCACTCCAAAAAGTGTATTTAAAAAAAGGACAAAAAGACGTCCCCTCATTTCACCTTGTCACGATCGTCATATGGAACAGACCAAGGCGCAGCGTGATGAACAAACATACTTTAATTAGTTAAAGTTTAAACTCAATACAAAACAAGAAACGACTCGTGACGTCCAACGGTATCAATGACCGAACACGGAACAAAAACCCACAAACACAAAGGGAAAACAGCCAGTTTAAATATGGCTCCCAATCAGAGACAACCAGCCAACAGCTGACACTCGTTGCCTCTGATTGGGAGTCACTCAGGCAAACATAGAATACAACAAACTAGAATGAACACCACAGAATGAACACACCCTGGCTCAACATATAGAGTCCCAGAGCCAGGGTGTGACAGTACCCCCCCTAAAGGCGCGGACTGCGACCGCGCATCAACTAAAACAAAACAGGGGAGGGCTGGGCGGGCATACCTCCTCGGCGGCGGTTCTGGCTCCGGCCTTGACCACCACCCTCCAATCAACCCCCCATAGCGCCCCTGGTCCAGTCTGGCCCCGCTGGCTGGAGCTGAACTTGACTTAGCAGGAGCGGTTAGCTTCAGCTCCATAGTGGAGCAGTTGACCGGTACCTTCCCAGGCACCGGTGGCCCAGGCACGGGTTGTGCTGGACTGACCACGCGCACCCCTGGCTTGGTGCGTGGAGGAGGAACGGGCCTTACCAGGCTGACGACGCGCACCCCTGGCTTGGTGCGTGGAGGAGGAACGGGCCTTACCAGGCTGACGACTCGCACCCCTGGCTTGGTGCGTGGAGGAGGAACGGGCCTTACCAGGCTGACGACTCGCACCCCTGGCTTGGTGCGTAGAGGAGGGACGGGCCTTACCAGGCTGACGACTCGCACCCCTGGCTTGGTGCGTGGAGGAGGAACGGGCCTTACCAGGCTGACGTCTCGCACCCCTGGCTTAGTGCGAGTGGCAGGAACAGGCCGGGCCGGGCTGGCGACGCGCACCGTAGACTTGGTGCGAGTGGCAGGAACAGGCCGGGCCGGGCTGGCGACGCGCACCGTATACTTGGTGCGAGTGGCAGGAACAGGCCGGGCCGGGCTGGCGACGCGCACCGTATACTTGGTGCGAGTGGCAGGAACAGGCCGGGCCGGGCTGGCGACGCACACCGTATACTTGGTGCGAGTGGCAGGAACAGGCCGGGCCGGGCTGGCGACGCGCACCGTATACTTGGTGCGAGTGGCAGGAACAGGCCGGGCCGGGCTGGCGACGCGCACCGTATACTTGGTGCGAGTGGCACGAACAGGCCGGGCCGGGCTGGCGACGCGCACCGTATACTTGGTGCGAGTGGCAGGAACAGGCCGGGCCGGGCTGGCGACGCGCACCGTATACTTGGTGCGTAGAGCAGGGACAGGCCGGACTTGGCTGGCGACGCACACCGTAGGCTTGGTGCGTAGAGCAGGGACAGGCCGGGCTGGGCTGGCGATGCACACCGTAGGCTTGGTGCGTGGAGCAGGGACAGGCCGGACTGGGCTGGCGACGCACACCGTAGGCTTGGTGCGTGGAGCAGGGACAGGCCGAACCGGGCTGTGGAGACGGATAGGAGACCTGGAGTGAAGAGCGGCCACAACCCGTCCTGGCTGAATGCCTACCCTCACACACTCTGTGTGAGGCATCCGCACAGGACGTACAGGGCGGTGTATCCGTAACCTGGTGGCCTTCTGGATCCGCCCCTTTTCTGCCTCCGTCAGCCCCGTCGTCCATGCCGTGTGCCCCCACTAAAAATTTTCTGGGGTTGCCTCTCAACCGTCCGACGACGACCCTGATCACGCCGTTGCTCCTCTCTCCGTCGCCTCTCCACTGTCTCACTCCATGGCCGGCGATCCATCCCGGCCAGGATTTCCTCCCAAGTCCAGGACCCTTTACCGTCCAATATCTCCTCCCATGTCCAAGCTGCCTGCTCCTCTCTACGGCGCGCCTCCACCGTCTCTTCTCCCGGCGCTTCCTCCCATGTCCAGCCCAAGAGCTGCCCCTGGACACGCTGCTTGGTCGTTGCATGGTGGGTTTTTCTGTCACGATCGTCATATGGAACAGACCAAGGCGCAGCGTGATGAACAAACATACTTTAATTAGTTAAAGTTTAAACTCAATACAAAACAAGAAACGACTCGTGACGTCCAACGGTATCAATGACCGAACACGGAACAAAAACCCACAAACACAAAGGGAAAACAGCCAGTTTAAATATGGCTCCCAATCAGAGACAACCAGGCAACAGCTGACAATCGTTGCCTCTGATTGGGAGTCACTCAGGCAAACATAGAATACAACAAACTAGAATGAACACCACAGAATGAACACACCCTGGCTCAACATATAGAGTCCCAGAGCCAGGGTGTGACACACCTTTTATTTTTTTTCCAGACAGGCTAACGCGTTTCGGCAGTTATGCCTTCATCAGAGCATTAAAAAAAAGTGCCAAAGCAATTGTTTTTTTATATGCAGGTGCCTAGGTGATAATTACAATTGCCAACACCTGTGGGAGGGCGGTACATAGTCGTAATAAAAACATTAGTGAACCAACAATTATTACAATATACAGTGCATAAAATAACAACAGTGCATTCGGAAAGTATTCAGACCCCTTGACTTTTTCCACATTTTGTTACGTTACAGCCTTATTCTAAAATTGATTAAATACAACATTTTCCTCATCAATCTACACACAATGCCTCAAAATGACAAAGTGAAAACAGGTTTTTAGAAATGTTTGCAAATGTATTAAAAATTAAAAACAGAAATACGTTATTTACATAAGTATTCAGACCCTTTGCTTTGAGACTCGAAATTGAGCTCAGGTGCATCCTTTTTCCATTGATCATCCTTGAGATGTTTCTACAACTTGATTGGAGTCCACCTGTGGTAAATTCAGTTGATTGGACATGATTTGGAAAGGCACACACCTTTCTATATAAGGTCCCACAGTTGACAGTGCATGTCAGAGCAAAAACCAAGTCATGAGGTCGAAGGAATTGTCCGTAGAGCTCAGAGACAGGATTGTGTCGAAGCACAGATCTGGGGTAGGGTATCAAAACATTTCTGGAGCATTCAAGATCCCCAGGAACACAGTGGCCTCCATCATTCTTAAATGGAAGAAGTTTGGAACCACCAAGACTCTTCCTAGAGCTGGCCGCCTGGCGAAACTGAGCAATCGAGGGAGATGGGCCTTGGTCAGGGATGTGACCAAGAACCCGATGGTCACTCTGACAGAGCTCCAGAGTTCCTCTGTGGAGATGGGAAAACCTTCCAGAAGGACAACCATCTATGCATCACTCCATCAATCAGGCCTTTATTGTAGAGTGGCCAGACGGAAGCCACTCCTCAGTAAAAGGCACATGACAGCCCGCTTGGAGTTTACCAAAAGGCACCTAAAGGACTCTCAGACCATGAGAAACAAGATTCTCTGGTCTGATGAAACCAAGATTGAACTCTTTGGTCTGAATGCCAAGCGTCACGTCTGGAGGAAACCTGGCACCATCCCTACGGTGAAGCATGGTGGTAAAGGCATCATGCTGCGGGGATGTTTTTCAGCGGCAGGGACTGGGAGACTTGTCAGGATCGAGGGAAAGATGAACAGAGCAAAGTACAGAGAGATCCTTGATGAAAACCTGCTCCAGAGCGCTCAGGACCTCAGACTGGGGCAAAAGTTCACCTTCCAACAGGACAACGACCCTAAGCACACAGCCAAGACAAAGCAGGAGTGGCTTCGGGACAAGTCTCTGAATGTCCTTGAGTGGCCCAGCCAGAGCCCGGACTTGAACCCAATCAAACATCTCTGGAGAGACCTGAAAATAGCTGTGCAGCGACGCACCCCATCCGACCTGACAGAGCTTGAGAGGCTCTGCAGAGAAGAAATTGAGAAACTCCCCAAATACAGGTGTGCCAAGCTTGAAGCGTCATACCCAAGAAGACTCGAGGCTGTAATCGCTGCCAAAGGTGATTCAACAAAGTACTGAGTTGCAGTGGGCCGGTCCTCCTGTGGCTCTTCCCACTAGCCTCCTCTGGTACACATGTATGATCCCTACTTGGGTGTGTAGTTATTGTGTTTTGCCCTCTAGTGAGTACTGTCTACCTTAAGTTATGGTAAAAAGGTTAGTGGAAAAGTTATAGAAAATGATTTCTTATAAAGAGTGGGAACCTTTAAAAATAAATATATACAGTGGGGAAAAAAAGTCAGCCACCAATTGTGCAAGTTCTCCCACTTAAAAAGATGAGAGAGGCCTGTAATTTTCATCATAGGTACACATCAACTATGACAGACAAAATGAGGAAAAAACATCCAGAAAATCACATTGTAGGATTTTTTATCAATTTATTTGCAAATTATGGTGGAAAATAAGTATTTGGTCAATAACAAAAGTTTCTCAATACTTTGTTATATACCCTTTGTTGGCAATGACACAGGTCAAACGTTTTCTGTAAGTCTTCACAAGGTTTTCACACACTGTTGCTGGTATTTTGGCCCATTCCTCCATGCAGATCTCCTCTAGAGCAGTGATGTTTTGGGGCTGTCGCTGGGCAACACAGACTTTCAACTCCCTCCAAAGATTTTCTATGGGTTTGAGATCTGGAGACTGGCTAGGCCACTCCAGGACCTTGAAATGCTTCTTACGAAGCCATTCCTTCGTTGCCCGGGCGGTGTGTTTGGGATCATTGTCATGCTGAAAGACCCAGCCACGTTTCATCTTCAATGCCCTTGCTGATGGAAGGAGGTTTTCACTCAAAATCTCACGATACATGGCCCATTCATTCTTTCCTTTACACGGATCAGTCGTCCTGGTCCCTTTGCAGAAAAACAGCCCCAAAGCATGATGTTTCCACCCCCATGCTTCACAGTAGGTATGGTGTTCTTTGGATGCAACTCAGCATTCTTTGTCCTCCAAACACGACAAGTTGAGTTTTTACCAAAAAGTTCTATTTTGGTTTCATCTGACCATATGACATTCTCCCAATCCTCTTCTGGATCATCCAAATGCACTCTAGCAAACTTCAGACGGGCCTGGACATGTACTGGCTTAAGCAGGGGGACACGTCTGGCACTGCAGGATTTGAGTCCCTGGCGGCGTAGTGTGTTACTGATGGTAGGCTTTGTTACTTTGGTCCCAGCTCTCTACAGGTCATTCACTAGGTCCCCCTGTGTGGTTCTGGGATTTTTGCTCACCGTTCTTGTGATCATTTTGACCCCACGGGGTGAGATCTTGCGTGGAGCCCCAGATCGAGGAAGATTATCAGTGGTCTTGTATGTCTTCCATTTCCTAATAATTGCTCCCACAGTTGATTTCTTCAAACCAAGCTGCTTACCTATTGCAGATTCAGTCTTCCCAGCCTGGTGCAGGTCTACAATTTTGTTTCTGGTGTCCTTTGACAGCTCTTTGGTCTTGGCCATAGTGGAGTTTGGAGTGTGACTGTTTGAGGTTGTGGACAGATGTCTTTTATACTGATAACAAGTTCAAACAGGTGCCATTAATACAGGTAACGAGTGGAGGACAGAGGAGCCTCTTAAAGAAGAAGTTACAGGCTTTTACTTTGTTGTTATGGGGTATTGTGTGTAGATTAATGAGGGGGGGGGGGGAATGATTTAATCAATTTTAGAATAAGGCTGTAACGTAACAAAATGTGGAAAAATGTCAAGGGGTTTGAATACTTTCCGAATGCACTGTACATACAAATTGTCACGCCCTGGCTCTGGGGACAGGGTGTGTAGGGTCTCTGTTGAGCCAGGGTGTGTAGGGTCTATGTTTTGTGTTCTATGTTCTGTTTCATGTTTTTTCTAGGTTGGCCGGGGTGGTTCTCAATCAGAGGCAACGAGAATCAGCTGTTGCTTGTTGTCTCTGATTGGGAACCATACTTAGGCAGCCTGTTGTGCACTTGTGTTTTGTTGGATCTTGTTCCTTGTAGGTTTGTGTATGACCGAGGACTTCACGTTTCGTTTTGTTGTTGTTGTAATTGTTGTTTGAAGTACACTATTAAAGAGATGTACGCATACCACGCTGTGCCTTGGTCCGCTCATTATGACGATCGTGACAGAAGATCCCACCAATACAGGACCAAGCAACGTGTCCAGGAGCAAACGCCGGAGGTAACGTTAGTGGATGTCCTCCTCGGTTGGGGGCAGATCACGGAGGAGGAGGCCGTCCGTTACCGGAGGGGGATGAAGGGGGAGACCCAGGCAGGAGAGGAGAAGCGGCGCCAACCGGGCCGTCGTCGGACAGGCGAGAGGCACCCCCAATAAAAAATTTTTAGGGGGCACACGGCATGAACGACGGGGCTGCTGGAGGCAGATAAAGGGCGAGTTTGTGGACGAGGAGAGAAGGCCACCAGGTTACGGGGGCCATTGGTCAATAGAGGGAAGGAGAGTGTAGAGGCACGGCGAGAGGTACTGAGGTGTGTTACCAGTTCGGTCCGGCCCGTTCCTGAACCCCACCCAAGGCCAGTGGTGTGTGTTCCCAGTACGGTCCGGCCTGTTCCTGTCCCTCGCACCAAGCCTGTGATGCGCGTCACCAGCCCGGCCCGGCCTGTTCCTGCCCATCGCACCAAGCCTTTGGTGCGCGTCGCTAGCCCGGTCCGGACTGTTCCTGCCCCTCGCACCAAGCCAATGGTGCGCGTCGCCAGCCCGGCCCGGCCTGTTCCTGCCCCTCGCACCAAGCCAATGGTGCGCATCGCCAGCCCGGCCCGGCCTGTTCCTGCCCCTCGCACCAAGCCAATGGTGCGCGTCGTCAGCCCGGCCCGGCCCGTTCCTGCCCCCCGCACCAAGCAAATGGTGCGCGTCGCTAGCCCGGTCCGGACTGTTCCTGCCCCTCGCACCAAGCCAATGGTGCACGTCGCCAGCCCGGCCCGGCCTGTTCCTGCCCCTCGCACGAAGCCAATGGTGCGCGTTGTCAGCCCGGCCCGGCCCGTTCCTGCTCCCCGCACCAAGCCAATGGTGCGCGTCGTCAGCCCGGCCCGGCCTGTTCCTGCTCCCCGCACCAAGCCAGTGGTGCGCTTCGTCAGCCCGGTCCGGCCCATTCCTGCTCCCCGCACCAAGCCTGTGGTGCGCGTCGCCAGCCCGGTCCGGCCCGTCCCTGCTCCCCGCACCAAGCCTGTGGTGCGCGTCGTCAGTCCGGCACAGCCCGTGCCTGTTTCACCGGTGCCTGGTCAGGTACCGGTCAGCTGCTCCACACCGGAGCCTAAGCAATCCGCTCCACCGATGTCCAGTCCAGCTCCAGCCAGCGGGGCCAGACCAGACCAGGGGCGCTACGGGGGGGTTGTTAGAGGGTGGTGGTCACGCCCGGAGCCGGATCCGCCTCCGAGGCGGAATGCCCACCCGGCCCGTCCCCTGTTGGGTTTATGTTGGCGCGGTCGCAGTCCGAGCCTTTGGGGGGGGGTACTGTCACGCCCTGGCTCTGGGGACTCTTTTTTGTTGAGCCAGGGTGTGTAGGGTCTATATTTTGTGTTCTATGTTCTGTTTCTAGTTCATGTGTTTTCTAGGTTGGCCGGGGTGGTTCTCAATCAGAGGCAACGAGAATCAGCTGTTGCTTGTTGTCTCTGATTGGGAACCATACTTAGGCAGCCTGTTGTGCACTTGTGTTTTGTGGGATCTTGTTCCGTGTAGGTTTGTGTATGACCGAGGACTTCACGTTTCGTTTTGTTGTTGTTGTAATTGTTGTTTGAAGTACACTATTAAAGAGATGTACGCATATCACGCTGCGCCTTGGTCTGCTCATTATGACGATCGTGACACAAATACATCTACAAATACACAGATCAGCTGAATAAACTTGATAAATAGCATTTTTGGTGCATTTAGTTACTTCCTATTGCACAGTAAAGCCTACAAAAATAGATGCTTAGGGGTATAAAAAATAGACATCTGGATAGAAAGATTGTAATTGAATGTAGGAAAATATACATATACATAAGCATTCAAAATACAGCTCAGCCATATAATCTACATGTAGGAACCTCTGTAATCCTATGGGATGGCAAAAGCCTTTTACGGTAAGAGTGGCATATTAGAAAGCAATTGAAATCTTTAGAAAAAGGCTTTATTCTGTTCTTTAGAGAATACTTCCAGTTGCCTTACTAGTGTGTGGTGTGTGTGTGTGTGTGTGTGTGTGTGTGTGTGTGTGTGTGTGTGTGTGTGTGTGTGTGTGTGTGTGTGTGTGTGTGTGTGTGTGTGTGTGTGTGTGTGTGTGTGTGTGTGTGTGTGTGTGCATGCATGCATGCATAAGTTTCGTTTTAAATGTGTGGAAAAAGTACAGCTGACTGGAGCATGGTTCTCTAAAGGGGTTTTAGGCACTTTTCAACTTTGTTGAAATACTCACCTGGCCCCTTTTTTATGAATGTAATTTGTTAATACCTGGTATAGTTTGGTAAATATGCACTTTTATTTTCACATGAAATATGAAAGCTGACCTTGTGATCCAAGACACCCACTCTCTGTAAATGTTGGCATTGTCTGTCAATTCAGGTGTGAACAGATCATTGGTCATGTTAAACTTGTTTCACCATGACAACTTCAATTGCTGAATAGTGATAAACAACTTGCAGGCATCTCTATCATTGTCTAACATAATGCTATTTGGAACTCCTTAACATATATTTAAAGATGCAATAAGTCCGTTTTTTCAAAATATTTACACCAAAATGTGTGTGATATCCATTGTTGGATAAATGAAAGGTCATGATTTATTTGCCTAATTTTGGATAGCCTATACATCTCCTTAAAAATGATATAGAATTTTCCCCACCAATAGTCGGGCCGACAATTCCACTGTCATTCAAATTGAAATAAGTCAGATATGTCCGGCAGACTACATAAACTCAAGATAACTGTGCCATTTTAGTAGAAAAATGCAATTATGCTTTTTTAAAAAGGTTTAACAACTAGCCCCGCCTTAATGTTACACAGTCTGCATTTCTGCTCGTAATAGTTGGATCGACTGTTCCACTGTCAGTGTTGAAGGTTACCTCGTGCGTAGTGCGTAAATGGTGCGGGTAGGAGACGGATATTTCGCTGCTCTCACACATAGGCTACGCTTCATCAACGACGCTGAATGAAGTTATCCTGAATCTTATCTAAGGTTTTCAAGTAAAAAAAAAAAAAACATGAGTAGGATATTATAAAACAATGTTTTTGTGAAGAGCGTTCATCAGACCATATGGCAATGCCTTTGGTGGCACAACTTCTCCTTTGCTTCTGAACAACCAGAATCGATGAACAAGTTGAGAACTGTGAGAAAAATGTGCATGCCAAACAGAGGACATCAAAAGCGGTGAATTTGGATATCTTTGGATTTAAAAGACGGATCCTTATAAGAGCAGTGATTCAATCAAACTTATGGCGTGAAGGTAAGAGCATATCTTGCTCTGACATCTAAACATTTACATTTTAGTAATTTAGCAGACGCTCTTTTCCAGAGCGACTTACAGTTAGTGAGTGCGTACATTTTCATTTTCATACTGGCCCCCCGTGGGAAACGAACCCACAACCGTGGCGTTGCAAGCGCCATGCTCTACCAACGGAGAGGGGACTATAAACATCTCTAGAGATGAAATTGACACTGTGTCCACATTGAAAAGTAGACATAGGCTACCGGATGCCTGCACTATGAAGTAAAGTGCAGGCTAGATCCAGTTGCTTAAAGTGATATTTCAAGATCATAATATAGTTATTCGTTTTTTTCATGTAATGAAACATTCTCCCATATACATTTTCAATTGGTAACAATTTGCGCACGACTGAATTTGCTAAATGTATGAGGAATTGAGTCATTTATTACTTTGGAGCATATGCTGTATGGCAGTGATCATTTCATGATCAACTAAATGATGTGCTCCAGGCTTTACCATTTTACATGTGTGTTTGCATGTGTGCCTGCGTGCGTGCGTGCGTTAATAGGTGTGTGTTTTTGCGTGCGTGTCTGCGTGCATGCATAAATATGGATGTGTCTGCTTGCTTAAGTTTGTGTGTGCGTGCGTGCGTATGTGTGTTTGTTTGTTTGCATGCTCTCTGCATCAACGTGGACTTTTGTAGATTTAGGGATAATTTCTGTGTAATATGTCACAGGTATAATACAACATGAAAAGGTTACCTATTGGTCTTCTACAAAGGCCTTGATGATAGGGCAATGCAAACAGATGATAATGTACACACACTCACCACTAGTAAGATTTAAAGACTTATTTAATGTTTATGGTCTGCTCTGCTCCAGTGATGGTGTGTGTGTTTGTGATCCTATGAGGGAACTGCCTGTTCTTCTCATGCAGCTTCTTTTTCCTATCAACAGCCTCTGAGAATAGCAGCACCATCTTTAATATGTCTTAAATGTGTTGCCTTAGCATATAAACTACTAGTACATACATTATACAGTAGGCTGTACCTAAATCAATGAGGGTTATACATGTAAGGGGTTGTGTTTTGACCATACTTTATTTTTGTATTTGTATTTATTTAGTTATATAATTTTAAAAACATTACAATACATTTCACAACAGATTTCAGACCACTACTCTACTACCACATATCTACAACACAAATGTGTGTATAGTGTGTATGTTATCATATGTGTGTGTGTGTATGCATGTGTCTGTGCCTGTGTGTATGTCTCTTCACAGTCCCCGTTGTTCCAAAAGTTGTATTTTTATCTGTTTAAAAATTATAATCTGATTTAGCTAAAACAGTGTTTGGTCCCTCGCAAGTAAATTATTAGATGAACAATGATGAAAATAACAAGGTGTGATCCACAGCCGGCAGTCGTACTCATGACCAAAGATGGTGATGATAATAACTGTTATTTTCATCATTGCTCATCTAATAATTTACTTTTTTAGCAAAAAATGCTGGCAGGCATTTAATACAAATTTAAAGCAATTACACAATTACTGAGAAATACCAATTAGCCTGAATGGTGACAAAAATTTTAATGACTCAAAACTCTCCAACTGCAGATGAACATCCTTAAATGCAAACTGCAGAGAGACAGGGGAATAAATGTACACATAGACACGTGTGCTATAATTATTTGAGCCACAGAAAATAACAATTATTATTGCAACTGAATTGCAGTGATTTTTGGTCTGATCAAGCTATGTTATGGCTATTTTATGATTATTTCTGTTTGTGCTGTCCATTGCCTTGCTTACTGGCAGGTCGGAAGCCTATAGCCCCATACCATCTCAATACGATCCTCTCAGCTCTCTGGTTAGTCTGTATCTCACTCTTGTGCTGCTGATGGCAATCCAAGCTGCTGAAATTACGCTATAGATCACGGTTTCCCAAACTCAGTCTTTGGGCCCCCACTGGGTGCACATTTTGGTTTTTGCCCTAGCACTACACAGCTGATTCAAATAATTAAAGCTTGACGAGTTGATTATTTGAATCAGCTGTGTAGTGCTAGGGCAAATACCAAATCGTGCACCCGGGGGTCCCAGGACTGAGTTTGGGAAACCCTGCTTATAGATTGCCTACCCTAGCTGTTTTTGAACAAGAATCATTTGAAGAAGTAGAACAATCAGGCTTTGTTTACATGCCTGAGTCATGGTTGGTTTGTTTGGAGGTAGACTGTAGGCTTCAGCAGATGTCCCACTGGCAGATAGCTAGCTGTCTCCCATTATTTATGAAGAACTCCATTGCATAGTTGAGACACCCCCACACTTGTGGTGTAGTCTGCCAATACACCATGGCTTATGTTTGCATACCTTCAGTTTCGATAACAACAACCTTCAAATAACAACACATTAAAGGCATAGTTTTCTGGTGTGGTTAGTCATTATGTGACATTGAAAGCTCATTACATTGGAATTTGTAACCAACAACTGGAATGATATTCCCACTTCAAGTCCCTTTTTCCGAGTGTGTCAACTGCCGGACATTTCTTGTGAGCAATACTCACTAAAAGGAGAGGAGATGTAGTAGGTCTACTTATGATGGTGCAAGTTACAGTCTTCTGGTGTGTCTGGTCATTAATGGGCTGTTGGGGTCAACATAATGAAGGGGTGTAAAGTGTCTGACCAGGAATGAGCATGTTATTTATTTTAGATGGTATTTTACGGCATGTGTGATATGTTCAGGCAAACCTGGGTTCAAATAGCATTTATTTTCTTCCAAATTGAAAGTGTTTGATTGTCTGGAGTGCCAGTTGGGCAGGGTTTGCACTTTTAGGACTTATTCCATTGGTTCAATTGTGTCAGGCAAGTTCAATCAAGCACAGCTCAATTATTTTATAGAAAATGAATACTATTTGAACCCAGGTCTGATGTAGGGTATCTCTTGTATTTGTTGCATCCAAAATACCATCTACTATATACTGTCTGGATAACACCCCTTCTTATTGAAACACAGAGGAATACATCTTTACGTAATAACATAGGTAAGATCTCAATTGCATACTCCTCACGTCCTCTCTCCTCTCTCCTAGGCTCCTTCTCAAAACCCATTGGAGGAGAAGGTCAGAGGAGAGGGACCTCTGGCTTTCTCGTCCAATGGGTTTTGAGAAGGAGACAAGGAGAGAAGAGAGAGGACCGGAGGAGTATGCAATTGAGATCTTGCCATGATAATCTTCCCTACTGAGCAAATGCCCGTATAAACCTTCAGTTGGCCCTTAGTCCCTTTGAACTCTTAACCTAAGCTGATCAAAACGTCATACATCTGGCGTCACATTTGATTTAAATGCTTCCTGACAAACCTTATCTAAACAAATGGTCCATGGTGAAATCCTCGCCTTATCGTAAGTAAGCAGTCTTGGTTATTTTGGATGCTTAGAAGCGGAGATCCTTTCTCCCCCTCTATCTCTCTCTCATCCACTGCAGGATTATAAAGAGACAATGCTCCCCTGGGAGACGTTTAACTCCTTTAGTCACAGTCAGGCTAAATTGTCAAAGCTCTCTCCATAGACATACACACACATGCACACACGCACACGCGTGCGCACAACCATGCACACAGGCATACACACATTCATGGGGATGTCCTCCATGGTTACTTCTGCATGGCAAGATAAAGTATCACAGGTACAGTAATGGTGCATGGGTAAAATCACAGGGGAAGCCAAGCCAGGAAAAAATTCCATATGACGTTGTTTGCTCTATAACATGTTAGTTCATATGCCTTGACACCGTGATATATAGGCCTAAGGCCGAGACAATAAGAAGACACAGAGGCAGAATAAATTCAACCACGCCTTTGTTTCATCACAAAACCAGAGAGCAACATCTGTCTGGTGAAGTCCACAAAGCATATTGCATGTAACAAACAGTTACATGACCTACAGCATGGTCAAGCAAGTTAATGTTTCCGACATTTTCGGACTACTAAACAACCATTGATTTAGAACCACGGAGAGTTACTGCAAGTCGCAAAGAAAACACCAAATAATTGCAACATTACCGGAAAAATGGAAGCGGAAGGGGGAAAAAGTAAGGAACTTGACTGTCGGCCCTGCATTAAAGAACATAATTGGTTAAAGAAAATTGTGATAAATAAAAAAGTATACCAGTTTCATTTAAGGACCAAAGGATTGACAGCTGTCCCATGTGGATTGCAAAATAGTTGGGAAGAGATTTTTGATGTACCGATTCCATGGCATAGTGTTTATGAACTGATACGCAAAACAACGCCGGATTCAAAACTTAGAATTGTTCAATTTACCAATAGAATGTTATTTATATATACAATCTTCCCAGCTCTGCAGATTTTGCTGCGAAGAGACAGAATAATTAGATCATTTGTTTTGGTACTGTCCATTTGTAGCTTGTTTTTGGTCACAGATCCAGGAATGGCTAAAGGATTGCAATATTTACCTGGAGCTAACCCTGCAGATAGTACTACTGGGTGATCTGAAAAGTCATAGTCAATCGATCAATAATATAATAATACTTTTAGCAAAAAAAAATATTTTAAATGTACAATCTGTAGAAACAATGAGAATAGAACGGTTCAGAACTTTTGTGAAACATCACAGTACAGTTGAAAAATATATGGCAAATAGAAATCCAATATGAATGGTGTTAAGAGAGGTGGGAGGTGTTGAATGCAGCTGAAGGATGGGACTAATAACAACTAACAACAACTAATAACAACAACATAACAAAGTACAGTGGGGAAAAAAAGTATTTAGTCAGCCACCAATTGTGCAAGTTCTCCCACTTAAAAAGATGAGAGAGGCCTGTAATTTTCATCATAGGTACACGTCAACGATGACAGACAAATTGAGAATTTTTTTCTCCAGAAAATCACATTGTAGGATTTTTAATGAATTTATTTGCAAATGATGGTGGAAAATAAGTATTTGGTCACCTACAAACAAGCAAGATTTCTGGCTTTCACAGACCTGTAACTTCTTCTTTAAGAGGCTCCTCTGTCCTCCACTCGTTACCTGTATTAATGGCACCTGTTTGAACTTGTTATCAGTATAAAAGACACCTGTCCACAACCTCAAACAGTCACACTCCAAACTCCACTATGGCCAAGACCAAAGAGCTGTCAAAGGACACCAGAAACAAAATTGTAGACCTGCACCAGGCTGGGAAGACTGAATCTGCAATAGGTAAGCAGCTTGGTTTGAAGAAATCAACTGTGGGAGCAATTATTAGGAAATGGAAGACATACAAGACCACTGATAATCTCCCTCGATCTGGGGCTCCACGCAAGATCTCACCCCGTGGGGTCAAAATGATCACA
Source organism: Coregonus lavaretus (assembly GCF_964263955.1). NCBI lineage: Eukaryota > Metazoa > Chordata > Actinopteri > Salmoniformes > Salmonidae > Coregonus > Coregonus lavaretus. The sequence continues at coordinate 5,068,313 of NC_140013.1, read as the reverse complement.
AGAACGGTGAGCAAAAATCCCAGAACCACACGGGGGGACCTAGTGAATGACCTGCAGAGAGCTGGGACCAAAGTAACAAAGCCTACCATCAGTAACACACTACGCCGCCAGGGACTCAAATCCTGCAGTGCCAGATGTGTCCCCCTGCTTAAGCCAGTACATGTCCAGGCCCATCTGAAGTTTGCTAGAGTGCATTTGGATGATCCAGAAGAGGATTGAGAGAATGTCATATGGTCAGATGAAACCAAAATATAACTTTTTGGTAAAAACTCAACTCGTCGTGTTTGGAGGACAAAGAATGCTGAGTTGCATCCAAAGAACACCATACCTACTGTGAAGCATGGGGGTGGAAACATCATGCTTTGGGGCTGTTTTTCTGCAAAAGGACCAGGACGACTGATCCGTGTAAAGGAAAGAATGAATGGGGCCATGTATCGTGAGATTTTGAGTGAAAACCTCCTTCCATCAGCAAGGGCATTGAAGATGAAACGTGGCTGGGTCTTTCAGCATGACAATGATCCCAAACACACCGCCCGGGCAACGAAGGAGTGGCTTCGTAAGAAGCATTTCAAGGTCCTGGAGTGGCCTAGCCAGTCTCCAGATCTCAACCCCATAGAAAATCTTTGGAGGGAGTTGAAAGTCTGTGTTGCCCAGCGACAGCCCCAAAACATCACTGCTCTAGAGGAGATCTGCATGGAGGAATGGGCCAAAATACCAGCAACAGTGTGTGAAAACCTTGTGAAGACTTACAGAAAACGTTTGACCTGTGTCATTGCCAACAAAGGGTATATAACAAAGTATTGAGAAACTTTTGTTATTGATCAAATACTTATTTTCCACCATAATTTGCAAATAAATTCATTAAAAATCCTACAATGTGATTTTCTGGAAACAATTTTCTCATTTTGTCTGTCATAGTTGACGTGTACCTATGATGAAAATTACAGGCCTCTCTCATCTTTTTAAGTGGGAGAACTTGCACAATTGGTGGCTGACTAAATACTTTTTTCCCCCACTGTATTTAACTAATTATATGACTTCTGAAGGTAATTGGTTGCACCAGATCTTATTTAGGGGCTTCATAGGAAAGGGGGTGAATACATATGCACGCACCACTTTTCTTTTTTTAGAATTTTCTGAAACAAGTTCTTTTTTTTATTTCACTTCACCAATTTGGACTATTTTGTGTATGTCCATTACATGAAATCCAAATAAAAATCCATTTAAATTACAGGTTGTAATGCAACAAAATAGGTAAAATGCCAAGGGGGATAAATACTTTTGCAAGGCACTGTAGGCTACTGTATCAATCAATCATTCATTCATTCATGCCATCACACAGCATACGAGACATTCATGCTTTGAAATGCAATGAAGCATTTTAGTTTTAAAATTAAATAACAAAGGGAGCTGTGAATAATTAGCCTAAACAATAAATAAACCGCAATTCACGAATGCATGCAACTGTTTTTAGTCTGCTGTAATAAATGCTTTATAAATATATATATTTTTTTAAAACAGACTCTCTGGTACACTTATTTATTTAGCGTTGTTTACACTGTTCCAAATGGTCCGAAAAAAGAAAAACATTGTAATCTAACAGCAACTGTTTGGCACACATAATACTCACGAAATGCTTGCTCCTATACCCTCCTTTTTTTATCTCCAGTAGTTTCCACAACTAAGTCAAATGTCTTCCACAGATCTGACTTCCCCTTTCCCACCTGAGCAACCAGTAAACTTTAGCCTGTTTCGAGTTTATTTTTCACTTCCTCCGCATCCATTTTGCTGTCATGTGTAACTGTGTTCGGAGTTTGTTATAACCAATTTATTGGTGTGATTATGATAGGCTATAGATCAGGCCCTATGGTTCACGTAAAGAGAGCAAAGGTTGAGGGAATAGCAAATGTTTTTCCTAAACAAATTAGGGATTTGTAGGCATACTGTGTAAGAAACTAAATGGCTGAAAGGATGTTGCAGCTTCAGTGCAGACAGCGCAATAAACACTTGCTGTGCTGTGGTGCCTTTTCGCTGCAGTAGAGAGGAGAGAGAGACAATGTGCTCCAGTCACACAGGCACTCGCTGTCACTTTGTTTAACACAGTGTGACCATCGGGCTCTTTCTTGAGTCATTTGTGTGTCTTAATTATTTAATCAAACAGTGTGCTTAAAGCATCAGACAAGCTTAGTGCATATATGTTTTTATTCAAACACATAGGGTGTGCCTGTCTATATATGGAAAAATAAGTTTAAACATTTCAACCAATCGATTGGTCGAAAGAACAGGATGACCCTTGGTCAACCAAGATTTTTTTTTGTCGGGGAAAGCCCTAATACAGGGTCAGTTCCAATACCATATTTACAATGTGCAGGGATACTGGAGTGATGGAGGTAGATATGTATAGGGGTAAGGTGACTAGGCAACAGGATATAAGATAAACAGAGTAGCAACAGCTTGTATGGGAGTTGGTGTGTGTGTGTGTTGAGTCAGTATAAATGTATGTGCATATTATGTGTGAGTGAGAGGATGATGGAGTGTGTGTGTGTGTGTGTGTGTGTGTGTGTGTGTGTGTGTGTGTGTGTGTGTGTGAGCGAGCGTATAGGGCCCTGTGAGTGTACATAGAGACGGTGCAAAAATAAAAATAAAAGGTCAATAAAGATACAAGGTTTACTCAAATAGTCAGTGCAGCTATTTTGTTTAGATACTGTATGAAGGACTACAAATTACCCTTTAGATATGAGCGACTACGCTGTTCAGTTATTTTGTCTTTGATGCGACTTGTGGAGAGCACCGTGGCATCAAGCACAATTGCAAATCTGATTTTCTTCCAACATTGCAAGACAATTGAGTGAGTTTTGATGTACAAGTCGCAAGATGCTATGAATTTATCATAGAATGCTGGGTATTTATGGAATTTGCATCGAGGAAGATTGAAAAAACACAAACTTAAAAGTTATCAAAGGGAAAACCGTCTTAGAAAAGCTTTTAAAGATAAATGTATTGTAGCAGCGTGAATTCATACACAAATTAATCTCTTTAGTAACAAAAACGACCTATGTTAGTCACAAACTAACATAGGTCGGGGCTGCAGGTAGCTTAGTGGTTAAGAGCGTTGTGCCAGTAACCGAAAGTTCGCTGGATCTAATCCCCGAGCCAACTAGGTGAAAAATCTGTCGATGTGCCCATGAGCAAGGCACTTAACCCTAGTTGCTCATGTAAGTCGCTCTGGATAAGAGCGTCTGCTAAATGACTTTTAAAAAAAATACAAATATATAAAAAAAACCATGGCAAACATCTAAACATCTCTAACAGGTTGAAGGCAGAATTCAAAAAATTGTCCTGTCATTCTCTGTTGCTAGCTGCTTCAGGTAGGGCTTTACCTACAAGCATGAGCTTCACCTGGGTCTCGTATGCAGACAGCTGAGTAGGAAAGTAGGAAAATAACCTCACCAGAGACGTGGCTGGTTGTTAGGAAAGAGCTTCCCCACAACCTAATGAGGCAGTTGGAGGCTTGTTAACGTCCCCCTTCTCTGCTTCCTCCAACAGGCAGATGCTCCACAGCTTCCCACATGACTTTATTTGAGTAGCTAGTAGCTAGAATCAGTAGAACTACTACCTGGTATGTTATATTCTGATAGCATGTCTGGGCATGTCTAAAGTTAGGATTGTTTTTAGAAGGCTATTGGTTCCCAATGCTTACATTACAGTTTATGGATGGACATATAATCTATGAGTCAGTTCAACTGGTGTGAACTTTGACTGTTGTCTTCTTGAACCCATCTGGAGGTTTGTAAATATTTCATTAGTAGGATTCTATCAAAAGTGTTGTCTTCTCACAATATGGTCAAAATTAAATGTTAGCTGTCAATGTATTGGATTGTTTACTGGCCTTCACTGAACACACTTTGTATCAATCGTGAGTAATGTAAATCGTTCATATGAGCATTTTTCTTCCTCAATGTTTGCAGCATTCACCAATGTTAGCAACTCGAACAGGTAAACAAACAATTGCCCGAGCTGTAAAATATGTGACCTGCAAGTCTCTTCCGTAAACATTTATAGAGTGATACTTCATGTTCAATGTATCAAAGGGAGGTTTGTTGATGTTATCAACTGTCATTTGAATCACCCCCTCAAACATCCCCTCAAAGGCTTAAACAGTTACTCACCCATATCTGACCACCTGTATTTGATTCCTTAACCCTACACAGGAATACCTCTTGGATCCGAATCAATTGCAATTGCAGATCGTACTTTAGTTGGAGCCTGAGAAATGCTGAATTAATAATAATAATAATATTATGACTGTAGAAACACACTCCCTGTCACGGTTTCGGCCGAGGCTGCCTCTCTTCCTTGCTCGGGCAGGCTTCGGCGTTCGTCGTCTCCAGAATACTAGCTGCCACCGTTGCATGTTTCTATGTTCGTTTGCTTTTGTCTGTGTTGTGACACCTGTTATCGTTTAGTGTAATTAGTGTCCTATAAGTTCTCGTTGTGTTTGTCTAGTGTTGTGTGTGATTGCTTTATTTTCTGTCGTGCGTTGCTGGACGTGTATACTATATTGCTCGGTTGAGCTATTCTCCACTGTGTTGGAGCGTTTGACGCACCTGTGTAGTGCGCCCGTTTTGTTTTGTCGCCTACGTGCGGAGTTTCGCCTTCGGGCAAGTTTGTTCATTTTCCCTTGTGGATTTTCACTAAAGTCTTTTGGACTGTACTTCGGTGTCCTGCGCTTGATTCCACCACTACACCCACCTACAGCATCACTGACAAAATCACACACCTTCAAGAATGGAATCAGCAGGAGCCGCAGCAGCACAGGCGACGCTGGAGGACAGGGTCCGCGAACAGAGTGACCAGATCCTGCGGATGGGGTCCGCACTGCAGGAGGTGATCACCACCATCCGAGGCTGGGAGACCCGAGGGACTTCTCCACCGCCATCCTCCCTGCCAGCACCATCGGCAAGTCAGCCCATTCCCGCTCCGGAACCCAGAGGAGTTCGACTCTCGCTCCCGAGGGCCTACGATGGGACCGCGGCCGGGTGTCAGGGATTCCTTCTCCAGGTGGAGCTTTACCTGGCCACCGTGCACCCGGCGCCCTCGGGACACGAGAGCGTGTCCGCCCTGATCTCCTGCCTTTCCGGGAAGGCGTTGGAATGGGCCAACGCAGAGTGGAGGAGAATCGACGCGAACACCATCACCTACGACGAGTTCTCCCGCCGCTTCAGGGCGGTGTTTGACCATCCCCCGGAGGGGAAAGCGGCGGGGGAGCGTCTGGTCTGCCTCCGGCAGGGGAAGAGGAGTGCCCAGGAGTTCGCCTTGGAATTCCGTACTCTAGCGGCGGATGCAGGGTGGAATGAGCGGGCTCTCATCGATCACTACCGATGTAGTCTACGCGAGGACGTCCGTAGGGAGCTGGCCTGTAGGGACACCAGCCTCTCGTTCGACCAGTTGGTCGACATGTCCATCAGGCTGGATAACCTGCTAGCTACCCGCGGACGTCCCGAGGGGGGTCCATCCATTTCACCCTCCAGCGCCTCCGAGCCGTGCCCCATGGAGCTCGGGGGCGCTGGTGCTAGAGAGAGGAGGGGTCGGCTTACGAGGGGGTCCATCTCCTGCACCAACTGTGGTCGGGGAGGACACACCGCGGCTAGGTGCTGGGGATGGCCTCCTAGGGGAGAGGACGACAGGTCCCGCACTGGGGAGTCCTTCCAGGTGAGTAGGCGCCCCACTCACCCAGAGCTCTCTGTTGCACATTTCTGTATACCTGTGCGTTTTCCACAGGTAGCACCTCATTCCCAGCATAAGGCGCTGGTAGATTCAGGCGCGGCTGGGAATTTTGTTGATAAGAAGTTTTGTTTAGCCTTAGGGATTCCCCTTCTTCCTGTTGACGTCCCCTTCCCCGTTCATGCCCTAGATAGCCGTCCGTTGGGTGCGGGCTTGATCAGGGAGGTCACTGCGCCACTTAGGATGTGTGCGCAGGGGGGTCATCAGGAGATGATCCAGCTATTTCTGATCGACTCGCCTGCGTATCCGGTGGTGCTGGGCATGCCCTGGTTGAGTACCCATAACCCATCTATTTCGTGGCAGGAGAGGGCTCTGATGGAGTGGTCTGCCCAGTGTGTGGGTCGATGTTTAGGCGTTTCCGTAGGGGCTACCTCGGTGGAGAGTCCAAACCAGGTGCCCGCATTGCACGTTCCCCCTGAGTATGGGGATTTGGCTATTGTGTTCAGTAAGTCGAGGGCGACGCAGTTGCCTCCCCATAGGCAGGGAGATTGTGCGATAGACCTCCAGGCAGGAGCTGCGCTCCCACGGAGCCATGTGTATCCTCTGTCTCAGGAGGAGAAGAGAGCTATGGAGACGTACATAGACGAATCTCTGAGACAAGGATACATACGGCCCTCCACTTCCCCTGCGTCCTCGAGTTTCTTTTTTGTGAAGAAAAAGGATGGAGGATTACGCCCGTGCATTGATTACCGTGGTCTCAATCAGATCACGGTGAAGTACAGTTATCCACTCCCGCTGATTGCGACCATGACGGAGTCATTGCACGGGGCGCGTTTCTTCACTAAATTAGATCTCAGGAGCGCGTACAACTTGGTGCGCATTAGGGGGGGCGATGAATGGAAGACAGCCTTTAGTACCACCTCGGGCCATTACGAGTATCTCGTCATGCCATACGGGTTGATGAACGCTCCTTCAGTTTTCCAATCGTTCGTGGATGAGATCTTCAGGGACATGCAGGGGCAGGGGGTGGTCGTGTACATCGATGACATTCTCGTGTACTCGCCTACCCGAGTCGAGCATGTGGCCCTGGTGCGCCGAGTGTTGCGGAGGCTGTTGGAGCACGACCTGTATGTCAAGGCAGAGAAGTGTCTGTTCTTCCAGGAGTCGGTCTCCTTTTTGGGTTATCAGTTGTCTGCGTCAGGGGTGAAGATGGAGGTAGACCGGGTGTCGGCCGTGTGTAATTGGCAAACGCCACCACTGTGAAGGAGGTGCAGCAGTTTTGGGGTTTGCGAATTATTACCGGAGGTTTATCCGGGGTTTTGGACAGGTGGCAGCTCCCATAACGTCTCTTTTGAAGGGGGGTCCGGTGCGTCTGCAGTGGTCAGCCGAGGCGGACAGGGCGTTTGGGAGGCTGAAGGACCTGTTTACCTCGGCTCCGGTGCTGGCGCATCCGGATCCCTCTTTGCCATTTCAGGTAGAGGTGGACGCGTCAGAGGCCGGTATAGGAGCCGTGCTGTCGCAACGGTCCGGCGCGCCACCTAAACTCCGCCCCTGTGCCTTCTATTCCAAGAAGCTCAGTCCGGCGGAGCGAAACTATGACGTGGGGGACAGGGAGCTGTTAGCCGTAGTACAGGCCCTAAAGGTGTGGAGGCACTGGCTTGAGGGGGCTCAACACCCTTTCCTCATTTTGACGGACCACCGTAACCTGGAGTACATCCGGGCAGCGAGGAGGCTGAACCCTCGCCAGGCGAGGTGGAATATGTTTTTGACCCGGTTCACTTTTAAGATCACGTACATCCCTGGGTCACAGAACGGTAAGGCAGACGCACTGTCTCGGCGGTATGACACGGAGGAGAGGTCCGTGGAGCCCACTCCCATACTGCCGGAGTCGTGTCTGGTGGCACCGGTAGTGTGGGAGGTCGATGCTGAACTCGAGCGGGCGTTACGCACCGACCCTAGTCCACCGCAATGCCCGGAGGGTCGGAAGTACGTTCCGCTCGAGGTTCGGGATCGATTGATCTATTGGGCTCACACGTCACCCTCCTCTGGACACCCTGGTATCGGCCGGACAGTGCACTGTCTTAGTGCCAAGTACTGGTGGCCCACGTTGGCGAGGGATGTGAGGGTTTATGTTTCCTCCTGCTCGGTGTGCGCCCAGTGTAAGGCGCCTAGACATCTGCCTAGGGGTAAGTTACTACCCCTGCCCGTTCCACAACGACCATGGTCTCACCTCTCGGTGGATTTCCTCACTGACCTTCCTCCTTCACAGGGGAATACCACTATACTGGTCGTTGTGGACCGGTTTTCTAAGGCCTGTCTTTTGCTCCCTATGCCGGGCCTTCCTACTGCCCTGCAAACCGCCGAAGCACTATTCACCCATGTGTTCCGGCACTACGGGGTACCCGAGGATATTGTGTCTGATCGAGGTCCCCAATTTACCTCCAGAGTCTGGAGAGCTTTTATGGAGCGGTTGGGGGTCTCGGTGAGCCTCACCTCGGGTTACCACCCGGAGAGTAATGGGCAGGTGGAACGCGTGAACCAGGATGTGGGGAGGTTTCTTAGAACATACTGCCAGGATCGGCCGGAGGAGTGGGCAAGGTACGTTCCCTGGGCCGAAATGGCCCAGAATTCCCTACGCCATTCCTCCACTAACCTAACCCCTTTTCAATGTGTGTTAGGTTACCAGCCGGTTCTGGCACCTTGGCAGCAGAGCCAGATCGAGGCTCCTGCGGTGGATGAGTGGGCGCGGCGCTCGGAGGAGACATGGAACGCTGCACACGTCCACCTGCAGTAGGCCCTCCGTCGTCATAAGGCGAGCGCCGATCTCCACCGCAGTGAGGGACCGGTGTACGCACCTGGTGATCGAGTCTGGCTCTCTACCAGAAACCTGCCCCTCCGCCTGCCCTGTCGGAAACTGGGTCGGCGGTTTGTAGGGCCATTTAAAGTCCTGAGAAGGTTGAACGAGGTGTGTTACAAATTACAACTACCTGTTGAATATAAAAGTATTAACCCCTCGTTCCATGTGTCTCTTCTCAGGCCGGTGGTAGCTGGCCCACTCCAAGAAAGTGAGATCAGGGAGACTCCTCCGCCCCCATTGGACGTCGAGGGGGCACCGGCGTACTCCGTGCGGTCCATCTTGGATTCGAGACGTCGGATGGGGGGTCTCCAATATCTAGTGGAGTGGGAGGGGTACGGTCCGGAGGAACGGTGCTGGGTGCCGAGGAGAGACATTTTGGACCCGTCTCTCCTGACGGAATTCCATCGTGGGCACCCGACGCACCCTGCTCCGCGTCCTCCTGGTCGTCCCCGAGGCCGGAGTCGGCGCACGTCTGGAGCCGCGCGTCAAGGGGGGGGTACTGTCACGGTTTCGGCCGAGGCTGCCTCTCTTCCTTGCTAGGGCAGGCTTCGGCGTTCGTCGTCTCCGGAATACTAGCTGCCACCGTTGCATGTTTCTATGTTCGTTTGCTTTTGTCTGTTTGTTGTGACACCTGTTATCGTTTAGTGTAATTAGTGTCCTATAAGTTCTCGTTGTGTTTGTCTAGTGTTGTGTGTGATTGCTTTATTTTCTGTCGTGCGTTGCTGGACGTGTATACTATATTGCTCGGTTGAGCTATTCTCCACTGTGTTGGAGCGTTTGACGCACCTGTGTAGTGCGCCCGTTTTGTTTTGTCGCCTACGTGCGGAGTTTCGCCTTCGGGCAAGCTTGTTCATTTTCCCTTGTGGATTTTCACTAAAGTCTTTTGGACTGTACTTCGGTGTCCTGCGCTTGATTCCACCACTACACCCACCTACAGCATCACTGACACTCCCCTGTCCTTGTGCAGATCGTGGCCCCACTGTTTTAGAATTAATTTTGTATCTGGAACAGCTTATATTCTTTTATTAACTCAATCAATTCTCTATTTTTCCAATTTTATCTTGTTTAAAAAAAAAATATATCTGGGAAATGTTCCAAACAGAAATAGATTCACATTTAGAGGGCAAGGATGGTAATTATTCTTAGGGATGTAACTATTGAAGGAAATAATTGCACAAAGAAGATAAAGGGAAGACACTGTAATTGCTACTGTATGCAGGCCAGGGAGGGCTTTCTCTTCTCTGCACAACAGAGGTACAATCACTCTGCTTAGAAAATGGCTAAATGATGACTACCTACCCAAAGCATATCAGTAGGTAGCCAGACCGAGGCAAAATGGGTATATAATCAAATAATTTACATTATTTAGCAGACGCTCTTATACAGAGTGACTTACAGTTTGTGAATGCATACATTTTTATACTGGCCCCCCGTGGGAATCAAACCCACAACCCTGGCGTTGCAAACACCATGCTCTACCAACTGGGCTACACGGGACAAATTGTATTTGTCACATGCACCGAATACAACAGGTGTAGACCTTACAGTGAAATGCTTACTTACAAGCCCTTAACCAGCAATGCAGTTTTAAGATTTTTTTTTTTTTTATCACAAAAAAATACAATATAAAATAATACGAAGTAAAAGTAACAAATAATTAAAGAGCAGCAGTAAAAATAACAATAGCGAGGCTGTATACAGGGGGTAATTGGGGTAATATGTACATATAGGTAGAGTTATTAAAGTGACTATGCAGTGTAGCAGCAGCGTAAAGGAGGGGTGGAGGGACAATGCAAATAGTCTGGGTAGCCATTTGATTAGATGTTCAGTCTTATGGCTTGGGGGTAAAAGCTGTTTAGAAGCCTCTTGGACCTAGACTTGGCGCTCCGGTACCTCTTGCCGTGCGGTAGCAGAGAGAACAGTCTATTTCTAGGGTGGCTGGAGTCTTTGACAATTTTTAGGGCCTTCCTCTGACACCGCCTGGTATAGAGGTCCTGGATGGCAGGAAGCTTGGCCCCAGTGATGTACTGGGCCGTACGCACTACCCTCTGTAGTGCCTTGCGGTCGGAGGCCGAGCAGTTGCCATACCAGGCGGTGATGCAACCAGTTAGGATGCTATCGATGGTGTAGCTGTAGAACCTTTTGAAGATCTGAGGACCCATGCCAAATATTTTCAGTCTCCTTAGGGGGAATAGGTTTTGTCGTGCCCTCTTCACGACTATCTTGGTGTGCTTGGACCATGATAGTTTGTTGGTGATGTGGACACCAAGGAACTTGAAGCTCTCAACCTGCTCCACTACAGCCCCGTCGATAAGAATGGGTGCGTGCTCGGTCCTCTTCTTTATCCTGTAGTCCATAATCATCTCCTTTCTCTTGATCATGTTGAGGGAGAGGTTGTTGTCCTGGCACCATATGGCCAGGTCTCTGACCTCCTCCCTATAGGCTGTCTCGTCGTTGTCTGTGAAAAGGCCTACCACTGTTGTGTCATCGGCAAACAGTGTTGGAGTCGTGCCTGGCCATGCAGTCATGAGTGAATAGGGAGTACAGGAGGGGACTAAGCACGCACCCCTGAGGGGCCCCTGTGTTGAGGATCAGCGTGGCGGATGTGTTGTTACCTACCCTTACCACCTGGGGACGGCCCGTCAGGAAGTCCAGGATCCAGTTGCAGAGGGAGGTGTTTAGTCCCAGGGTCCTTAGCTTAGTGAACGCTGAGCTGTAGTCAATGAAAAGCATTCTCACATAGGTGTTCCTTTTGTCCAGGTGTGAAAGGGCAGTGTGGAGCGCAATAGAGATTGCATTATCTGTGGATCTGTTGGGGCAGTATGCAAATTGGAGTGGGTCTAGGGTTTCTGGGATAATGGTGTTGATGTGAGCCATGACCAGCCTTTCAAAGCACTTCATGGCTACAGACGTGAGTGCTACGTGTCGATAGTCATTTAGGCAGGTTACCTTATTGTTCTTGGGCACAGGGACTATGGTGGTCTGCTTGAAACATGTTGGTATTACAGACTCAGACAGGGAGAGGTTAAAATGTCAGTGAAGACACTTGCCAGTTGGTCATCACATGCTCGGAGTACACGTCCTGGTAATCCGTTTGGCCCTGCGGCCTTGTGAATGTTGACCTGTTTAAAGGTCTTACTCACATCGGCTACGGAGAGCGTGATCACACAGTCATCCAGAACAGCTGATGCTCTCATGCATGTTTCAGTGTTACTTGCCTCGAAGCGAGCATAGAAGTAATTTAGCTCGTCTAGTAGGCTCGTGTCACTGGGCAGCTCGCGGCTGTGCTTCCCTTTGTAGTCTGTAATAGTTTGCAAGCCCTGCCACATCCGACGAGCGTCGGAGCCGGTGTAGTACAATTAGATCTTAGTCCTGTATTGACGCTTTGCCTGTTTGATGGTTCGTCGGAGGGCATAGCGGGAATTCTTATAAGCTTCCGGCTCAGTGCGGATGTTGCCTGTAATCCATGGCTTCTGGTTGGGTATGTATGTACAGTTACTGTTGGGACGACGTCATCGATGCACTTATTGATGAAGCCGGTGACTGATGTGGTGTACTCGTCAATGCCATCGGAAGAATCCCGGAATATATTCCAGTCTGTGCTAGCAAAACAGTCCTGTAGCTTAGCATCTGCTTCATCTGACCACTTTTTTATTGACCAAGTCACTGGTGCTTCCTGCTTTAGTTTTTGCTTGTAAGGAGGAATCAGGAGGATAGAATTATGGTAAGATTTGCCAAATGGAGGACGAGGGAGAGCTTTGTACGTGTCTCTGTGTGTGGAGTAAATGTGGTCTAGAGTTTTTTTCCCTCTGGTAGAAATGAGGTAAAAGTTTCCCTGCATTAAAGTCCCCGGCCACTAGGAGCGCCGCCTCTGGATGAGCGTTTTCCTGTTTGCTTATGGCCGTATACAGTTCATTGAGTGCGGTCTTAGTGCCAGCATCGGTTTGTTGTGGTAAATAGACAGCTACGAAGAATATAGATGAAAACTCTCTTGGTAGATAGTGTGGTCTACAGCTTATCATGAGATACTCTACCTCAGGCGAGAAAAACCTTGAGACTTCCTTAGATATCGTGCACCAGCTGTTGTTTACAAATATACATAGACCGCCACCCCTTGTCTTACCAGAGGCTGCTGTTCTATCCTGCCGATACAGTGTATAACCTGCCAGCTGTATGTTATTCATGTCATCGTTCAGCCACGACTCTGTGAAACATAAGATATTACGGTTTTTAATGTCCCGTTGGTAGGATATTCGTGCCTGTAGTTCGTCCGTTTTATTATCAAGCAATTGTATGTTGGCCAGTAGTATCGATGGCAAAGGCAGATTAGCCACTCGTCGCCGGCTCCTTACCAAGCACCTCGATCTCCTTCCGCGAAATATCCTTTTCTTTCTACTGCGAATGACGGGGATGAGGGCCCTGTCGGGTGTCTGGAGCAAATCCCTCTCGTCGGACTCATAAAATAAAAATTATTTGTCCACTTCAAGGTGAGTAATCGCTGTCCTGATGTCCAGAAGCTCTTTTCGGTCATAAGAGATGGTAGCAGCAACATTATATACAAAATAAGTTACAAACAATGCGAAAAAACACACAAAATAGCACGGTTGGATAAGAGTCCATAAAACGACAGCCATCCCCTCCGGCACTATCACTATCACTGACTATCTAGGACAAGGGTGGACTGGTACCAGAAATCAACCCGGGAATTTCTAACACACCGGACCATTTTATTACTGTTCCATTTTTTTCATCGAGGCCCCAATTATTGGCCAAATAATGATCATTCTGCAAAGAAAACAAAAAAAACTTTTGCAGTCCCACTTGGCTAAAGATCAACCCATCTGGCATTTGCCCTAACTGCCCTACAGCCAATCCGTTTTTGTGAAAAAGACTGTGTTCTGTGTTTGTCTATGCTGTACTGTGAACTTCAAATGTGCATGGGTCAAAGTGTGCGAAGGCTTCCCTCTCCACATTACCTACAATACTTATGTGTCAGTAGGTAGTTGGACTATGACAACAGATACCAATCTAAGATTCACAGCCTGTAATTGGCTAGTTGCCATCAATGATTTCAACCAACCATCTAAGAGGCCTACGGCAGATAGAAAACAAATAAAAATAGCTGCTATCAAGGAATAAGATCAAACACTTTTACTCCTTATTGACAGAGGTGGTATCTACTGGAGGTTTCTCCCAGTCTCAGACACTTGTATTCCATATAGACACACAAGCACACACACACGCACACGCGCACACACACACACACACACACACACACACACACACACACACATACACATTCCAATCATCATCTTCCATCTAGGCTTCAGTCAGCTGTGCTGCTTTGGGAGTATGACATAGACTATGCAGTGCGTATGGATGCTTGTGGCTAGAAGGGGGTCGTTGAGTATTCATCCAGGTCTGCACTTCAGCGCAGGTCACCTGCTCATGGATGATGGAAGTCAGGGTTATGAGGTCAGCTTATGATGGGAGAAGACACTAATAGCCTCTCAGTGAGCTGGCAGACAGGGAGATAATAGGCTATTGTGTAATGTGTGTTTCTTATAAAGGTTTTCAGCAATAAAATTAAATAGAATGTATGATATTGTTTCTCTATGGCTTTCAGCCTGTGTTTTTTAATCATTCTGTAAATCCATGGATTGTCAATTGTCATATCTGACTTGGCTTATTCATTTTAGCTCCTAGTGGAGCATAGGGCCTCAATATCTGGTTATATCTTGACACAAAACAAACTCCACTAGTTTCATCTGTATGACCTACAGGAGTATCCCTCTGACTTCAACTTCTTACCACACCCCGAGCTCAACGAGTATCTGAAACTGTGTATGCGATTGGGAGATAGCTAGCCGTTGCTATTATCTCGCATCTTGGGATAAGCGTACATGATGCACAGCAGGTATAAGGATAAGGCTGGATGCTGGTATAGCCCCAGTGAGCACTGCAAGGACAATCAGTTCAAACACAAGCTTTCAGCACAGCAGTGAGAACAATCTCACATAAATAAAGAATTGGAGCGGGCAATAAATTAGATCAGACAGCACAGGGCATCTGCAGGGTAAAGGCACAGGCCTGGGTCCCCCGGGGCAATGCTTTCAAATAGGCAGGAGGCAGGAGCACGTGATGAAGGGAGCGAGAGAGGGAGATAGAATCCCTGAGCTAACCTCTCGGCTGCTGAGTCTAAAGAAAGTTCCTCATGTAGAGTGCACACCGTCGTACACACAGATGTGTGCATTCACACAGACACGAATGCACGCACACATACTCACAAAAAAATGCAGACACGCATAGAGCGAGAGAGAGAGATAAAGACAATCATGTAAATGCGCAATCATCAATTTTGTATTTTAGCTGACACACACATACACACACACACATACACACACACAGCTCTTGTAATTAAAGCTGAATATGTAAATTATCTCTATTTTTCTTTGTCTCCGTTTCAGGGCCCGTTCTCGGCCTTCGTCACTCACAGCTAATGGATGTCCTCACACAGTATGCCTACAATGAGAGTTTCTGGGACAATGGGAATGGGAGCTTCAATGACACGGAGAGTGGGCAGAAGCACCCGTACAATTACTATGCCATGCTCCTGACACTGCTCATCCTCGTAATCGTCTTTGGCAATGTGTTGGTGTGCATGGCCGTGTCCAGGGAGAAGGCCCTCCAGTCCACCACCAATTACCTGATCGTCAGCCTGGCCGTGGCTGACCTGCTGGTGGCCACCTTGGTTATGCCCTGGGTTGTCTATCTGGAGGTAGGTTACCTACACACCCACGCATGCTCTTTCATTGGCAGAAAGGCTTGAAGCTAAAGATACAGTGTCGTTTTTTTTTACCCTGTGGTTGTTGGAGGTAGGCTGTACACCCATGCATCTTTGTCATTGGCTAAAAGATGCAGTGTAGTTTTCTTTCCAATGAGGATGCACAGCAGATTGCGTACATGATCATAGCTGAAGCAAAATAAACACACACAAACAACAGGTTGTTTGATTACACTTATGCCAATCAGGGTTTCTTTTACCCTTCCTCTTTGATTTTGCTCTTGCATTGACCCTCCTGCTCAGTCCTCCAAAATGAAAACAAACCATTAGGGCCACCATTGTTGATCTGAAAAAGAATACATTCAAAGTGCTCCTTTATTAATGGTCTGGTTATGGAACAACTTTCCCAAGTTGTCTGTCATTGAAGCATTTTTAGCATTATGCAAACAGAAGCCTAATTGTTCTGACAAGAAATTGCAAATGAAAGGAAAAGGCCACAATTGCTGGAACAACGTGAATGGAATGTGTGTCTGTTTTTATTGTGTATCTTCTCCACATAACTGGTTCAAGATATTAATTTTAACTAAATGAATAATAAATACACTTAAATATATTTTAAAAAATTTACTACATGGCTTTTAATATGCAATGTAATTGTGGAATTTAATAGATAAGAATTAAGATGGCATCAGCATTAAATTGTGGGAAATAGCATTGCATATTATAACTGACAGTTTAATGAGTCACTCAATAAAAAAGTAATCACTCTAGCAAATAGGCTGTAATGTTGATAAAATGTCTACTGTAGACAGGAGGTCAGACGATTAAGTCTAAACAAAGTGAGAAAATTAATAAATTCACATCATGAAAAGAATGGCGCTGTACCTTGAAAGCTACAGTGCTATGAAAAAGTATTTGCCCCCTTTCTAATTTTCTCTACTTTTGCATATTTGTGATACTGAATGTTATCAGATCTTCAACCAAAACCTAAAATTAGATAAAGGGAACATAAGTGAACAAATAACACAACAATTACATATTTATTTCATAAACAAAGTTATGCAACACCCAATTCCCCTGTGTGAAAAAGTAATTGCCCCCTTACACTCAATAACTGGTTGTGCCACCTTTAGCTGCAATGACTCCAACCAAATGCTTCCTGTAGTTGTTGATCAGTCTCTCACGTCGCTGTGGAGGAATTTTGGCCCACTCTTCCATGCAGAACTGCTTTAACTCAGTGACGTGTGGGTTTTCAAGCATGAACTGCTCGTTTCAAGTCCTGCCACAACATCTCAATTGGGATTAGGTCTGGACTTTGACTAGGCCATTCCAAAACTTCGAATTTGTTGCTTTTTAGCAATTTTCATGTAGACTTGATTGTGTGTTTTGGATCGTTGTCTTGCTGCATGACCCAGCTGCGCTTCAGCTTCAGCTCACAGACAGATGGTCTGACATTCTCCTGTAGAATTCTCTGATACAGAGCAGAATTCATGGTTCCTTCTATTAAGGCAAGTCGTCCAGGTCCTGAGGCAGCAAAGCATCCCCAGACCATCACACCACCACCACCATGCTTGACCTTTGGTACGATGTTCTTACTGTGGAATGCAGTGTTTGGTTTTCGCCAGGCATAATGGGACCCATCTCGTCCAAAAAGTTATTAGGTTTTGGTTGAAGATCTGATGACATTCAGTATCACAAATATGCAAAAGTAGAGAAAATTAGAAAGGGAGAAAATACTTTTTCATAACACTGTATCTAGCTTAGTATGTGGAGCAGCAGCACTGGCAATGTCAAAATGTAAAACGTATGTACTCATTCCCCAGATATACTGTAGCTAGGTTAGACAACATCGGTGAATTATTATGTATTATTTTGTGATGTGACTTTTAAAACTGTCTTGTGTGATCTAGGTGTGTGCTGTGTAAACCACGTAAGGTTGAATCAATGCCCAGTGACATTTGCGACGTAAAGCAGCGGAACGGTAGCCTTGGGCAACAACACAATCAACCTCATTCCAGCAAAGCAATTGAGGGCAGGAAGTAGAACAGGTTTCGGAGAAAAACCCCTTGCCTTACCTCGCTGTGTTAGGATGTTATTTTTGACCGTGGTCTTTGGCCAGTGATGTGAGAGGCCATCCAAGACTGCAGTGAAATAATCCTCCTGTGTGTGTATCAATGAGCCCGTCTCCTGATTACCAGGGCTATCAAATTACACTGAAATCGATAACCTGTCATGTGCTTTGGAGAAAAACTGACTTGATCTCTTGCTCTAGCATCCAAGAAAACCTCAATGATTCTCCTGTGTTTATATGGTCTACTTACATTTTACATTTGTTTAAATGTTTAGACATTTAGCCGATGCTCTTATCCAGAGCGACTTACAGGAGCAATTAGGATGAAGTGCCTTGCTCAAGGGCACATCGGCAGATTGTTCACCTAGTTGGCTCAGGGATTCGAACCAGCGACCTTTCGGTACTGGCCCAATGCTCTAAACCGCTAGGCTACTTCTGACAAAAGGTTGAGAAATGCCACACAGTAGGTTAACTCATTACACAACCTTTCCACAGTGACCCTCAGCTCTCTTCAAACGGGCCTCTCAATTGTATTACAAAGGATACCAAGTTTAAGGTCATGTGTGGATTAGTACACGCTTAACAAGAAGTTAAGGATATACCGAATGAGATTTGAAGGTTTGTTGTGCACAAATCCCATTCAGTTTGTCTTACCGACTAATAGTAGCATAACCAGCCTTTACAATGCTTTGGAAATGGCACAAATTAAAATATGTGCCTCTTACGTGGTAGGCTGCAGCTTGGCAACATTATAAGGGCTTATTGTTAACATGAGAATAAGCACTGCCTTCAAGTGAAATGGGTGAATTTTTTTGGCAACGTCTTTGCGTTTGTTTGGATGATTCACACTCGTGAAACATTCGATTTCTAGCGGAGAAAAGAGATGTCATGTAGGATTATGCTTCGACACGACCAAAATAAACACATTGATCTTTTGTTGTGACAATGTCGTGTTTGGGTCACCATCCCTCTCCCGGGAAAACATTGCTGCGAGACCATTGTCTATCTTTTTCATTTTGGTGAGATCTTGTTCAGGTTCAGGTTAATGTATCTGCCTAGTCTAAGAACAAGCCGTGGTAATGTACTGGTCACAGTCTGCTGCAGGAGCACTGTTGCCCTTTCTTGCTAAATGCTAAATTTGCATGAATTATGAATACATTTTGCTTTCATTCGACCATGCCAAATGTGGTATATTGAGAGCATCTTCTTGTCATATGCTAGATGACCTTAGATCTTCAGACGTTTATTGGCTTTGATGAGCAGCTGGGAAAGATGCTTAGCCTCTCTCCCTCACAGTGTGTTAAACAAAGTGTCTGTGCAGACAGCAAATGAAATGTTGGCATTTCTGAGAACGTGCGATATATAATGTACAATCTCAACGCAAAATGAGAAAACCAAAACATCCGGACCAAATGAGAAAATATGTATCGGGCCGCAGTCAACATTAACATAGCAATTGGATTTCTCGCTGTGTTGCATTTACGATGTCACCGATGTTAGGGCATTCCTCGACCAAATCAATCCTACGTTTGCCAGCATCACTAACATCATGGTGGAAGTAGATATATGTTTCCAATAAGCCATGATCCAAGATGTCTATGGGTGTTAGTCATGAGCTCTATTCCCACCAGTTAGAGAGGAGTGTTAATAGGCTGATGTGTGGAGCCTGGTATAGAGAAACTTTCATTAGGCTTGTCAGATCATTCTTTAATCACTGGCAGGGCTGCAGACAGACAACCAGAAGCAAAGACATAACCCTCTTCAAGCCTGAGCTTGGCATAATTAATAACACACTGCCTCAGGACTGAGATCAATCAGACAGGTCTCCTTGAGCCCAGCCTCGCAGCTCTGGCTGTTTAAAAAAAAGGAAAGGGTGAGATGCAGATATCTCTGGGCTTGACAACTCTAATAAAATTCAGTGAGAAACTGAGTGAGATGCAAAGCACCACTCTCAGTAGTGGGGAAATGAGGATCTGCCACGATGGGCGGGCTTTGAAGCGCACTGTCAGTCATGCAGGGATGTTATCTAGTAGATACCAATGGGAGCCCTGTTCTTGTGGAGAGTGGAGGTGGTTTGTGAATAAGAATGGGTTCATCAGGCTCTTGGGAATGAAGTAGAAGAATAGGCTACTCATTATACGTTAAAATCTCTCTCTCTCTCTCTTTGTTGTGAGTGGAAGGATGAGGACTTGGTGTGTGTGTGTGTAATCCAGAGGAAGAGGCGAAGCGAGACCTCTCGCTAAAATATGCCCAAAATAAGGACAGTTTGTTTCTATGGGCTTATTTTGGACCTAAGCTTGTCGCCTCTCTTCCCGCCTTTGGGACAACGACTCCCATTGTTAGGGTGGAGACGTACATCTCTTCATTATATACAGCTCTCTGGTGTAAACTGGAAGGTGCACACAGCACAGAAGAAGCGAATGAGACGAGACCAAAAAGACATGAGAACAAATGGACATAAACGCTCATAAAAAATACAACAAAAACTAGATTATTGCGGTAAAGGCATTTGTAATACCGCGCAAAAACATACATTTGAATTAATCAAATGAATTAGATATATTGCCCAGCCCTAAGCCATGGTAGCCAAAATAATAGGTAACTGGGCATTTCTATACATGACCCTAAGCATGATGGGATATGAATTGCTTAATTAACTCAGGAACCACACCTGTGTGGAAGCACCTGCTTTCAATATACTTCGTATCCTTCATTTACTCAAGTGTTTCCATTATTTTGGCTATTCTCTCTCTCTCTCTCTCTCTCTCTCTCTCTCTCTCTCTCTCTCTCTCTCTCTCTCTCTCTCTCTCTCTCTCTCTCTCTCTCTCTCTCTCTCTCTCTCTCTCTCTCTATATATATATATATATATATATATATATATATATATATATATATATATACTGTATATATACACATTACCAACAGTATGTGGACACCTGCTTGTCGAACATCTCATTCCAAAATCATGAGTATTAATATGGAGTTGGTCCCCCCTTTGCCGCTATAACAGCCTCCACTCTTCTGAGAAGGCTTTCCACTAGATGTTGGAACATTGCTGCGGGGACTTGCTTCCATTCAGCCACAAGATTATTAGTGAGGTCGGGCACTGATGTTGGGCGATTAGGCCTGGCTCGCAGTCGGCATTCCAATTCATCCCAAAGGTGTTCGCTGGGGTTGAGGTCAGGGCTCTGTGCAGGCCAGTCAAGTTCTTCCACATCGATCTGGACAAACCATTTCTGTATGGACCTTGCTTTGTGCACAGGGGCATCGTCATGCTGAAACAGGAAAGGGCCTTCCCCAAACTGTTGCTACAAAGTTGGAAGCACAGAATCGACTATCATGCAGCTCCCTCCTGGACTGCCATGCAGAAATATCAGCCCACAGAGAGAAGCACGAGATTAAACTTCACTCAACTTTCTAGAGCGGTGGTCACCAACTGGTCGATCGCGATCGACTGGTCGATCTCCAAGGCATTCCTGGTCGATCGCCAAACATTTCTGTAAAAACCCAACGATAAAGCCTTGTGTTCCTATTTTTTTCATCTCGGGCTGTTGGTGGTAGGTGCACCCGATTCAGCTGCCCTGCGCGCCGGGTAGGCCAACTGTTGCCATTTTTAACCATTTCATGCGTCTGAAGGTACGAACTCTGCCTTCCCGGAGGGCCCAGAGAGCAAATCAAGTGCACTATAGGCCTACAGCTGGCCAATCGGATGGCTCAGATGACCGTGACTGCAGTAACGTAGCAGGCATAAAAGAAAGCTACAGCAAAGTTGATACTGTGAGATTTCACAATGTTTAAAACCATGACTAGAGAGAGACTGTCAACGAGGACAGCAAAGAGATGCTGTTTTTATGAGTGAGTTCATGTTTAAGTTCTTACTCAGCACTGTCAACACTTTGTATTCAACACTTTTATAAGCCATAAAATGCGCGTTCTTCCTATTTACATGAGTAGGAAAGTGTATCTATAGGCTTGCTGTCACGGATTCTGCCGAGGCTGCTCCTCCTCCTTGCTCGGGCAGGCTTCGGCGTTCGTCGTCCCCGGAGTACTAGCTACTGCCGATCGATGTTTCGTTGTTTGTCTTGTTTTGTCTTGAGTAGTTACACCTGTTGTCTATTATGTTTGATTGTATAGCCTATAATTACCCTTGTCTCACGTTTGGTATTTGTGTGTTATTGTTTTGTGTCTAGTCGGTATCGGCATTGCTGTATTTTCCATATTACGTGTATGGTGTTTTTCCCTCCAGGTTCGGAGGTTTTGTTTTGCGCTTTACATTCAGTAAAGTAAGTCTGCTAGTATCTCTGTGTCCTGCGCTTGACTTCACTCGCCGCATACACATCGCACCTTGACAGAATAACACACCACACCATGGAGTCAGCAGGATCAGCGGTACCAACGGGATCATTGGAGGAGCGCGTAAGCAGCCAAGACGCCATGATCCAGAGACTGGGCACCGCCATGCAGGATGTTATGAACACTTTGAGCCGATGGGAGAGAGGAGGTTTGCCCACACCTCCTCCAACAATACCACCACCCTCAGCCATACCCATCGTTCCATCTCCGGAGTCCAGTGGGATTCGGCTCTCGCTCCCGAGGGCTTATGATGGCACCGCGGCCAGGTGTCAGGGTTTCCTGCTCCAAGTAGAACTCTACCTGGCAACCATTCACCCGGCGCCCTCGGGATACGAGAGCGTTTCCGCCCTCATCTCCTGTCTGTCCGGCAAGGCACTGGCCAATGCCGAATGGAGGGGAATAGACGCCGCTACAGTCAGTTATGCAGAGTTCTCCCGCCGCTTCAGGGCGGTTTTCGATCATCCCCCAGAGGGGAAAGCGGCGGGGGAGCGTCTGTTCCACCTCAGACAGGGGAAGAGGAGCGCGCAGGAATTCGCACTGGATTTCCGGACTCTGGCGGCCAATGCGGGATGGAATGAGAGGGCCCTCATCGACCACTATAGGTGCAGCCTACGGGAGGACGTTCGCCGAGAGTTGGCCTGCAGGGACACCAACCTAAGCTTCGATCAGTTGGTGGACATGTCGATTCGTCTGGATACCCTGTTGGCTACCCGCGGGCGTCCGGAGCTGGGGCCATCCATTCCATCCCCCAGCACCTCCGAGCCGAGCCCTATGGAGCTCGGGGGTGCTGGTGCTAGAGAGAGGAGGAGAGAGACCAGGAGAGAGGCCGTCCCCTGCACCAACTGTGGCCGCAGAGGACACACTGCGGTTCGGTGCTCGGGAGGGTCTCCTAGGGATCGAGGCAGCAGGTCACGCACTGATGAGTCATTCCAGGTGAGTAAGCGCCCAACTCACCCAGAGCTCTCTGTTGTCCACATGTGTATCCAAGTTGTGTTTCCCGAGGTTTCTTCTCACTCCCAGCATAAGGCGCTAGTCGATTCAGGCGCAGCTGGGAATTTTATTGATCGCAGTTTCTGTTATAAGTTAGGGATTCCCCTCATACCAGTCGATGTGCCCTTCCCTATCCATGCCCTAGACAGCCGCCCTTTGGGGTCGGGATTGATTAGGGAGGTCACAGCGCCACTTAAGATGAAGACGCAGGGGGGTCATGAGGAGATTATACAGTTGTATTTGATCGACTCTCCTGCGTTTCCCTTGGTGTTGGGGCTTCCTTGGTTAATATCTCATGACCCCAACATTTCATGGCAACAGAGGGCTCTCAGGGAATGGTCTGATCAGTGTGTCGGGCGTTGTATAGGTGTTTCCGTAGGGGCGACAACGGTGGAAAGTCCGAACCAAATGCCCGCACTGCACATTCCTCCTGAGTATACAGATTTGGCACTCGTCTTCAGTAAGAAGAGGGCGACTCAATTACCACCTCATAGACAGGGGGATTGTGCGATAGACCTCCAGGCAGGCGCTGCACTTCCGCATAGTCATGTGTATCCTCTGTCTCCAGAGGAGACGGCGGCTATGGAGACATACGTCACCGAATCTCTGGGACAGGGATACATACGGTCCTCGAGTTTCTTTTTTGTGAAGAAGAAGGATGGAGGTTTGCGCCCGTGTATTGATTACCGTGGTCTCAATCAGATTACCATTAAATACAGTTATCCTCTCCCTCTGATTGCGAGTATGACGGAGTCATTACACGGGGCGCGATTCTTCACAAAATTGGATCTCAGGAGCACTTACAACCTGGTGCGCATTAGGGAGGGAGATGAATGGAAAACAGCATTTAGTACCACCTCGGGTCACTATGAGTACCTCGTCATGCCCTATGGGTTAATGAATGCTCCTTCAGTCTTCCAATCATTTGTGGACGAGATTTTCCGGGATTTGCATGGACAGGGTGTAGTGGTGTATATTGATGACATTCTAATATACTCCGCTACACGAGCCGAGCATGTGTCCCTGGTGCGTCGGGTGTTGGGTAGGCTGTTGGAGCATGACTTGTATGTGAAGGCGGAGAAATGCCTGTTTTTCCAGGAGTCCATCTCCTTCCTGGGACATCGGTTGTCCGTGTCAGGGGTGGAGATGGAGATTGACCGCGTTTCAGCCGTGCGTAATTGGCAGACTCCCACCACGGTTAAGGAGGTGCAGCGGTTTTTGGGTTTTGCCAATTACTACCGGAGGTTTATCCGGGGTTTTGGACAGGTAGCAGCTCCCATCACCTCCCTGCTAAAGGGGGGCCCGGTGCGTTTGCAGTGGTCGGCTGAGGCGGACAGGGCGTTTAGACATCTGAAGGACCTGTTCACCTCAGTTCCGGTGCTGGCACATCCGGACCTCTCTTTGGCGTTCCAAGTGGAGGTGGATGCGTCAGAGGCGGGGATTGGTGCTGTACTGTCTCAACGCTCGGGCACGCCTCCTAAACTCTGTCCCTGTGCCTTTTATTCTAAGAAGCTCAGTCCGGCGGAACGTAATTATGACGTGGGGGACAGGGAGCTGCTAGCGGTGGTTCAAGCCCTAAAGGTGTGGAGGCATTGGCTTGAGGGGGCTAAACACCCTTTCCTCATTCTGACTGACCATCGTAACCTGGAGTACATCCGGGCAGCGAGGAGACTGAACCCTCGTCAGGCTAGGTGGGCCATGTTTCTGGCCCGGTTTGTATTTAAGCTCACGTATATACCAGGGTCACAGAACGTGAAGGCAGATGCCCTGTCCCGGCGATATGACACAGAGGAGAGGTCCATTGAGCCCACTCCCATACTTCCAGAGTCTTGTCTGGTGGCACCGGTGGTGTGGGAGGTCGATGCGGAGATTGAGCGGGCGTTACGTACAGACCCTACTCCTCCTGAGTGTCCAGAGGGGCGGAAGTACGTGCCGCTCGAGATCCGTGATCGACTGATATATTGGGCTCACACGTCACCCTCCTCTGGTCATCCTGGTATTGGCCGGACAGTGCACTGCCTTAGTGAGAAGTACTGGTGGCCAACCTTAGCTAAGGACGTGAGGGTTTATGTCTCCTCCTGCTCGGTGTGCGCCCAGTGTAAGGCACCTAGACACCTGCCCAGGGGGAAGTTACAACCCCCACCCGTTCCACAACGGCCGTGGTCTCACCTATCGGTGGACTTTGTCACGGACCTTCCCCCCTCCCAGGGGAATACCACGATTTTGGTCGTTGTGGATCGGTTTTCTAAGGCCTGCCGTCTCATTCCAATGCCAGGTCTCCCTACTGCCCTACAAACTGCTGAGGCCCTGTTTACACACGTCTTCCGGCACTACGGGGTGCCTGAGGATATAGTGTCTGATCGGGGTCCCCAGTTCACCTCTAGAGTCTGGAGGGCGTTTATGGAACGTTTGGGGGTCTCGATTAGCCTTACCTCGGGTTTTCACCCTGAGAGTAATGGGCAGGTGAAGAGAGTAAACCAGGATGTGGGTAGGTTTCTGAGGTCCTATTGCCAGGACCGGCAGGAGGAGTGGTCCGGAGGAACGGTGCTGGGTCCCTAGGAGGGACATCTTAGATCCCTCCCTCTTGACGGAGTTCCACCGGTGTCATCCGACTCGCCCTGCTCCGCGTCCTCCTGGCCGTCCCCGAGGCCGGGGTCGGCGCACGGCTGGAGCCGCGCGTCAAGGGGGGGGGGGTACTGTCACGGATTCTGCCGAGGCTGCTCCTCCTCCTTGCTCGGGCAGGCTTCGGCGTTCGTCGTCCCCGGAGTACTAGCTACTGCCGATCGATGTTTCGTTGTTTGTCTTGTTTTGTCTTGAGTAGTTACACCTGTTGTCTATTATGTTTGATTGTATAGCCTATAATTACCCTTGTCTCACGTTTGGTATTTGTGTGTTATTATTTTGTGTCTAGTCGGTATCGGCATTGCTGTATTTTCCATATTACGTGTATGGTGTTTTTCCCTCCAGGTTCGGAGGTTTTGTTTTGTGCTTTACATTCAGTAAAGTAAGTCTGCTAGTATCTCTGTGTCCTGCGCTTGACTTCACTCGCCGCATACACATCGCACCTTGACACTTGCGTTGTTATCATTATTAGCGGCTTGGGTCTTTTTTAATATTGAGGATTTATTTATCTTTCTCTGTTCATCTGAGTAACAAAATTTATTTGTGCATGAGGCAGAAATAATGCGGTGCGACTCGAGTTTCTCCATCAGCTGGAAGACGGTGTCCCTTTTTGGTCAGTATCAGTGGAGGAAAGGGAGAGTGGAGGGACGTTGAGAGGCGGACCCTCAGTCTGCTGCTCTCTCCCTCCGCTGAGACTGACCAACAGATGCAGGCACCATCAACCCAGTAAAATAAAAATATAAACACAACATGTTACAGTTCATATAAGGAAATCAGTCAATTGAAATAAATTCCTTAAGCCCTAATCTATAGATTTCACATGACTGGGCAGCGGTGCAGCCATGGATGGGCCTTGGAGGGCACAGGCCCACCCACTTGGCAGCCAGGCCCACCTACCTGGGAGCCAGGCACTGCCAATCAGAATGAGTTTTTCCCCACAAAATGGCTTTATTACAGACAGAAATACTCCTCAGCACCCCTCAGCTCAATAAATATGGGTCCAACCTTTACATGTTGCGTTTATATTTTTGTTCAGTATAAATTATTTAAATGTATGCTCACTCAACTGTGCTTCACAATTAATACAACAACTGATCTATTACCGGTGTGATCATATAGCCTACCTCAAATGTTGCCCACCAAAAATTGAGGGAGCATTGGTTGGCACTATGCATTTGGGCAGTTAGCGTTCTCCTGGCATCCACCAAACCCAGATTAGTCCGTCGGACTGACAGATGGTGAAGCGTGATTCATCACTCCAGAGAACGTGTTTCCACTGCTCCAGAGTCCAATGGCGGCAAACTTTACACCACTCCAGCCGACACTTGGCATTGCGCATGGTGATCTTAGGCTTGTGTGCGGCTGCTCGGCCATGGAAACCCATTTCCTCCAGAGGCAGTTTGTAACTCAATAGTGAGTGTTGCAACCGAGGACAGACGAGCTGAGCCGTTGTTGCTCCTAGATAATTCCACTTCACAATAGCAGCACTTACAGTTGACCGGGGCAGATCTAGCAGGACAGAAATTTGACGAACTGACTTGTTGGAAAGGTGGCATCCTATGACGGTGCCACAGTACAAGTCACTGAGCTCTTCATTAAGGCCATTCTACTACCAATGTTTGTCCATGGAGATTGCATGACTTTGTGCAAAATGTTATACACCTGTCAGCAACGGGTGTGGCAGAAATAGCCGAATCCACTAATTTGAAGGGGTGTCCAAATACTTTTGTAGTGTATATACACTCAGTTGCCAGTTTATTAGGTATACCACCCTGTTCACGAAAATGGTTTGCTCTTACAGACAGTGAGTCATGTGGCTTGCTATATAAAGCAGGCAGCCACACATCGAGGCATTCAGTTACTGTTCAATTGAACGTTAGAACGGGCAAAACTAGAAAAACTATGCGACTTTCAGCGTGGTATGATCGTCGGTGCCAGGTGTACCAGATCCAGTATCTCAGAAACGGCTGGCATCCTCTGCTTTTCACGCATGACAATGTCTAGGGTTTACCGAGAATGGTGCAACAAATAAAAAAACATCCAGTTAGTGGCAGTCCTGTGGTCTGAAAACAGCTCGTTGAGAGAAGTCAAAGTAGAATGGCAAGAGTCGGACAAGCTAACTGGTAGGCCACAGACAGGCAAATAACGGCACAGTACAACAGTAGTGTGCAGAAATGCATCTCGCAACGCACAACTCGTCGGTCCTTGTCATGGGTGGGCTATTGCAGCAGACGACCACACCGGGTTCCACTCCTATCAGCTAAAAACAAGAAGAAGCGGCTCCAGTGGGCTCGAAATCACCAACACTGGACAATAGAGGAGTGGAAAAACATTGCCTGGTCCGACGAATCCCGGTTCCTGTGCGTCATGCTGATGGCAGAGTCAGGATTTGGCGTAAGCAGCATGAGTCCATGGCCCCATCCTGCCTGGTGTCAATGTTACAGGCTGGTGGCGGTGGTGTAATGGTGTGGGGAATGTTTTCCTGGCACACGTTAGGTCCCATGATACCAATTGAGCAACGTTTGAATGCCACAGCGTATCTGAAAATAGCATCCATTCCCGAAGAATTCAGGCTGTTCAAATCAAATTGTATTTGTCACATGCTTTGTAAACAACAGGTGTAGACTAACTGTGAAATGCTTACTTACGGGCCCTTTCCAACAATGCAAAAAAATAATAATAATAATAAATTGTAGAGAAAATCAAAAAATAACATGAGGAATATATAGAAAAATAATAACACAAGGAGGAACTTCCGGTACTAGTTGGCTGTACCTGATAAACTGGACACTGAGTGTATATACAACATGGGCCAGCACACCCTTTTGCCCTCTGAACAGCTTAAATTTGTCTGGGCATGGACTCTACAAGGTGTCAAAAGCGTTCCACAGGGATGCTGGCCCATGTTGACTCCAATGCTTCCTACAGTTGTGTCAAGTTGGCTGGTAGTAGATAGCTCGTTCCATCTCATGCCACAGATGCTCAATTGAATTCGATCTGGTGCAGGTCACTGCATTAAGCTGAATTCACTGTCATGTTCGTGGAACCATTCCTGGACAATCCTAGCCTTCTGTCATAGGACATTATCCTGCTGAAAAAATTTATTTGCAGATGAATACACTGCTGCCATAAAGGGATGCACCTGATTGGCAATGATGTTCAGATATCCTGTGGCATTCAAACATTGCTCCACTTTTATCAAGGGGCCCAATGTGTGTGCCATGAAAACACACCCCACACCATCACACCACCACCACCAGCCTGCAATGTTGACACACGGCATGATGGATGCATGTACTCCTGTGGTTTTCTCCATACCCTAGTCCTCCCATCAGCATGAAACAGCAGGCACCGGGATTCATCAGACCAGGCAATGTTTTTCCAATTCTCCAGTGTCCAGTGTTTTTGCTGAAAGAAGTGGGCTAGATTACCTTCGGGTGGTGGACCATTCTTGATAAACACGGGAAACTGTTGGGGTGAAAAACTCAGCAGCGTTGTAGTTCTTGACACACTCAAACCGGTGCGCCTGGCACCTACTACCATACCTCATTCAAAGGCACTTAAATATTTTGTCTTAACCATTCACCCTCTGAATGGCACACATACACAATCCATGTCTCAACTGTCTCAAGGCTTAAAAATCATTCTTTAACCTGTCTCCTCCCCTTCAGTTACACTGATTGAAGTGGATTTAACAGGTGACATCAACAAGGGATCATAGCTTTCACCTGGATTCACCTGGTCAGTCTATGTCATGGAAAGATCCGTGTACACTCAGTATATACTGTATACACTGATTTTTTGATTGATTCCGATATAAGTGACAGGGAAATGATGGTTAATGGAGCAGGCATTGGAAGATTCATGAGAACAGATGGAAAGATAAGAACATCTATTGAGGAACATTTAGGGAAAAAACATCTGTTGAAAACCAGTCAGTGCTTGAGTCAGTGCTTGAGGGGGATAAAACAAACAGTTCTGTTGTCTCTAAATTTTGGAACATCTTTCTTTCAGGTGGTGGGAGAGTGGAGGTTTAGTAAAATCCACTGTGACATCTTTGTCACCCTAGATGTCATGATGTGCACTGCTAGCATCCTCAATCTCTGTGCCATCAGCATTGATCGGTAAGTGCCCTTGAAATAGTTGAATCTTGGCTGGAGGCAGGTGCCATTGTGGATTTGTAATGAAAAGCTTTAGATAAAAAATCTTTAAGCAAATTCATTGGAGTCTGGGCCTAGAAGGTCTACTTGCAAACCCATCTGGTACTTTCTATTGAATACCAATTCCATTATTTATGGACTATGCAGTATGCCATTTTCATTTTGCATGATTTTCCACTTCACTGAATTTCATGTCACTAAATGCATATATAGAACAAAAATTAACCTTGGTTATGCGAATACTTACCTCAGAGGTCATTTAAATATTTATTAAAGTAATTTGTATTTGAATACAAAATGTCTGCACATTCTGTTTGTGTGGAGAGTATCTTTGAGTTGTTTATACTGCAGATGCTTATTTTAGGTTTTTAAGATATTACTCACGCATGTTTCATAATTAAATCTGTACTATTGAATAAAGAGTACCCTGAAAGTTAGAGTCCTTAATTGAAACAATAACAAAGTGGCCAACTGCCTCTGTTTTGGTAAACAGCTGATGGATGGGCCTGGAGAAATGTAACCACTGTCAAATTCATAGACAGAGCTATGGATGCAAGGACTGTCCATCCATGATATCAAAATTATAATTTTTGAGGCTATATAGTGTGTGTTTACATTTACATTGTTTACAAACATTGGAGTAAAACAAATGTATAGTTTGTGTTCTGATGGAGTACGACAGTTGAACTAAGCTCATGAGGCATTTATAAGTTCTATTCTTCAAGAATCAATGGGTGTATACTGTATATCATTAATTTATAAGTCCAAAAATTGATATAACAACTAAGGATTCTAACTTTAAGTGCTTAAGTTGCCTTAGGCCTCGTACCTAAAGGTTCCCAACTAAATTACAATAAAATAAAGTAAGCCTGTAAAATATTTGTTTACTTCCTATGGATGTCAGCTCACTCAATAATAAGGTCACACAGCAGGCTAGAGGTTAATTGATAAGGTCCCCTACCAGGGATGTAGTGGAGGGTAATGCATATAAACACATTAAATGCACTTTAAGGGTTAATGCACCTTTTTATTTCCTAAATAGCATTTACACACCTGTTACGCTAAATTATACTTTCTTAGCGTTTACTGTACGTTAGTCGTCTACCGTCATCTCAGAGTTTACCCACCTTTTTTTTCTACCCCTACATCCCTGATGTCCCTACCAAGACAATATAGAGAAAGGTGTTTGCTGTCGCTCCACGTCTAGTCTGCACAGTAGAAAAGCCATATTCAAATGTGGCATATCTGTGTGTACTTGTGCAATCGGATCATGTCTGGCAGTTTATCTAACCCTACGGTGTTTTCCCCTTGTTTTTCCTTCCCTCTGCTTCCTTCCACAACAGATACACAGCAGTCGCCATGCCCATGCTGTACAACACACGCTACAGCTCCAGAAGACGAGTCACTGTTATGATCTCAGTGGTGTGGGTTCTGTCCTTTGCAATATCATGCCCCCTGTTGTTCGGCCTAAATAACACAGGTAATAGCAGGAACTTTGAGCTACCTTGCTCTGCTGCACTGTAATCTTTACTATTGCTCAGTGCTTCCACAGTATTTTGGCTTTTATGGCACTAAGGAGTAGACTCAGTATGATAATGATAGGTGATACCAAACTGTATGACTGCTGTGAATGGGGCAAACAGTGTGGTGGTTAGTTTGAATGCTCCTCTTTCATACACATAGTATATTCATCCAAAATGGCCCTTTTGGGAATTTTGCACTGTATTGAGCAACTCAGTGGCCTTGTGGTTAGAGTGTCCACCTTGAGATTGAAAGGTTGGGAGTTCGATCCCTGGCAGAGTCATACCAAAGCCTGTATAAACGGGACCCGATGCGTCTCAGCTTGGCACACAGAATTAAGGAGGTACATCGAAGATAAGACTCTGCAATAGACTAGCGTCCTGTCCAGGGGTTGTACTTGTACGTCATGCTACAGAGAATGGCTACTGGTTTGACTGGTATTGTTGTTTTTGACCGCCGCAATCATTTTGTTTTCCTCCCTAGCGACTCGCGACGAGGCCCTGTGCATCATCGCCAACCCGGCTTTTGTGGTGTACTCCTCCATTGTGTCCTTCTACATCCCCTTCATCATCACTCTGCTGGTCTACGTGCAGATTTATGTGGTGCTTCGCAAGCGGCGGAAACGGGTGAACACAAAGCGCTCGTGTCAAGGGACAGGCGACCACGACACAGGCACCACGTTAAAGGTGACTAGGCTGCAAATCATGTTTTTCAAAATTGCTCGACACACTTAGGAGAGCCAATTCAATTAAATCCATTGTCAACAACGTGTCGTGTTTTTGGAGAATGTAATCAAACATGAGGAAGCTAAATATTGTCCACAAAGTGTTTGCTATTTCCAGACATGAGAGGCCAAACACATAGATCATGATTTTGTTGGAGGGGGCAAGAAAAACACACGAGATAGCATTCTAGCCGGGATTGAAAAGGGCACACGCAATTATCCTAAGGCGTTTTAAGAGGGTTCTCTTCGTGTTAGCAACATATTCTGCTGTAATTGGTCATTTCACACGACAAATCCCACTTGGTCATGTTACATTGGCCTACTAGATTGGCAGGAGAGCTGAAATGCAACAGTAATTATGATGTGCCTTTAAGTGACCTTTTCTTTTTCTGGATATTGATTTTAGTGGCATTAAAGCATATCAATACAGGGAAAAAAGCAGTGTTTCTCTCAGACCTCTACATTTTTCATGTACATGCATACCTTTGTCTTGGTGTGGGGAAGAGATGGAGAAGAGAAAATACATTCACAAAGTATTAGGCAATTGCAAGGCAAATTGTCCTCATCACCTTTGTACTGTGAGTCAATAAACCATTTCTGAAACAATATTGTCAGTTTAACTCTGTGGACTTTTTATTTCTGCGCTATTGAGTGTTATAGACGTAATGATTCCAATGGGAATCAAATAACAGCGTACACTCAATAGAATTACAGTTTGTTTTGTTAAGAGTGACTCTGAGACCATTTGGTGCCTGTGCAGTGACTGTGTGATAGCTTCTCTCCCCTGTTGTTGTTTCAGGAGAAGTGCAGTCACCCAGGAGATGTGAGGCTGTGCACTGTGATTGTGAAACCTAATGGGAGCTTTCCTGTCAACAAGAAAAAAGTGGTGTGTCAAGTATTTGTAGTGCTATTTTTACAGAATAACTCTCATAAGGGAATGTCTTTACTTTCAAAGGCAGTTAACAAGGTGTCACCTCTATTGTTCCCATTTCTCCCTGTAAGCAAGATATAGAAGTTACTGCTACGTTACTGCTACTACTACTACTACCACTACTACTGCTTTAACATCGTTGTTGATCTCTGTCAGCAGGTCTTCATCAAAGAGGTGGCCCACGAAGGGGACGACATGGAGTTGGACGAGATGACCAACTGCAAACCTCAGAAACAGAAGAATGTGGACAATGCCACCGCCACGCCTGTCAGCCACCAACTCCTCCTGCCAACCAAGGCCAAAGCCAGCCCCACCTCCGTGCCCCACTCCCCGCCTGAGGGCTCCCTCAAAGTGGAGAAGAACGGCGACTCGAAGGACATACTGGCAGAAGTACCCAAAGTGGCTAAAGCGTTTCAGACCGAGGCCTTACCCAACGGCAAAACCCAGACGTCTATCAAGCAGCAACCCACTCTCATGAGTAAGAGGAAGATCTCCCAACAGAAGGAAAAGAAAGCCACTCAAATGTTAGCCATAGTCCTGGGTAAGCCGTTAACACGAATACTACTTTGAATGTTTGAAAGTACTGTTGAACTTTTCAGGAGAGAGGAGGGATACAGACATTGGGGTAAAGTCTATTTTACTTTCACACGTCATAAGCAATAAGACAACTCAATAAAAAGTAGCTGATATCTTTATTTGACTAGCTGTAGTTTTCTGATGCCCTGTATAGGTATATGTTATTCACTTAGTAATCCTTAACTTGAAAAGAGCTTACAGGCAGAAAGTCAGACAATGATGCAGCATTGAGGATAAATCAATTTTGATCAAGTTTAACTTCAGGACATGATTCAATGTTGACATCAATCCAGTAACACGGTACGCGCTGGTTTCTCCGATCTTTTCACATTTTGTCTTCTCTCTCTCTCTTTTCAGGTGTATTCATCATATGCTGGCTTCCTTTTTTCATCACTCATATCTTGAACACCCACTGCACCACATGCAAGGTTCCTGCGGAGATGTATAACGCTTTCACGTGGCTGGGGTATGTGAACAGTGCTGTGAACCCCATCATATACACCACTTTCAATATAGAGTTCAGAAAAGCTTTCATCAAGATCCTGCATTGCTAAGGTTGGCATTTGAGGAGGGAGCTGGAATGAAGAAAAGCGTCACTTAAAGCCTACTAAAATATACCTCATCCACGTGAGGACAGTGCACATGACCATAAATCTCAGTGATGATCTTTGAGAAATGGAGAGACTGAGTAAATGCCACACATGAAGTCATGGGGACATTTGTGGATTATTCTGTGGACTCATGTTCTCCCACATGAATGTATATCGAGGAATAACGTCTTTATCAATGAACTGTTTCTTGGAAATGTCATATTGTTCTTAACCATCGTGCTTGTCGCTTAAGAGCCATCCATGTAAGGAAATGTAAAGAATACACAAGAAGATGTGTTTAAAAACACTAAAGCAAGCCACCTATTTAACCTATATATTGTATATAATGTCTTTTGATAATGGCTGAATCCCGCAAAGAACAATTAGATATCAACAAATCAGTGTTCATCTCAGTATTAAACCTGATAATATTAAACTAGTCATCTATGAGCTCTGCATCTTTAAACCACCCACAGAATGGAATGTGTGTTACATAGAGATGAAATATTTTAACTCATAGTTTTCTCACTGGTCTGCTTGGCAAGAGAGGCAGCAACATATTTGTGATAAATTAAATTATCATTATTATGATTAATAATATGAATATGATTATTATTATTGTTATTAATGTTATTATTATACAGCCACCACTGGTCAATTGTTCCTGTCTGGCTCGGAAGGACCATGAAAAAGGTTTTTGTACAATTATTCTTTAAATTTGCTGTACATGCTTTTTATAAACACATTCTATGTGATTATATGCCTGCAATGAAAATGTGATGCATGTTACATTGCTCCTTTACATGGATTCTCATGAAAGGTAAGTTTGAACTGAACTGAATATGTCCAATAAATGAAGTTATGAGATATGTGCTGTGCCATGTAAATGTCTTATTCTTTGATACTCTACATACTGTTTAGATACTGTAATACTTTCTAAATAACTAATACAATAATACAATGCAAAACGTTATACCACTACTAGGCTGAATACTCTATTATAATTGGTCAAGAGGGTGTTGATTATTTTCCTGTAAATACACTGCAAAAAATTATATGGCAATGAAGTAGTTCCAACAAAGAAGTGTAATGGGTTCGCACTAAAGAATATGTAGCATAAAGCTTACTTTATTATTAGATGTTTTAACTTTTTTTTTTACTTCATCAGGAATAGTGTACACAGACGTTTCGGCTTTACAGCCTTATTCAGTCTGTAGGTAAAATTTTATTTCATTCAAAACAGTATTTGTAAAAAAAAATATATAAGTGCCTCACACTATTCCATATCAATGTTTTCTGCAAATGATTTGAATATTCTCTGTGCAGGAAACCACAGTGGGGCACACACAAACATGTGTGTGCCCCACTGTTTAAAGTGAAAATTCGGAAACAATATATCCACTTCAAAAAGACAAATCAACAACAAGTCTTTAGCGTGAATGCCCTTTAGTTTATGTGGCATGACAGGCACCGTCTCGTAGGATATTATAATGTAATTAGCCCCATGGTAACCATTATCAGAGACTGTGGTTAGAGTCGCTCTACAGAAGATCAAAGCTGCAGGTTCTGATGACAGAGCAGAAATATGTACAGTGGGGAAAAAAAGTATTTAGTCAGCCACCAATTGTGCAAGTTCTCCCACTTAAAAAGATGAGAGAGGCCTGTAATTTTCATCATAGGTACACGTCAACTATGACAGACAAATTGAGATTTTTTTTCTCCAGAAAATCACATTGTAGGATTTTTAATGAATTTATTTGCAAATTATGGTGGAAAATAAGTATTTGGTCACCTACAAACAATCAAGATTTCTGGCTCTCACAGACCTGTAACTTCTTCTTTAAGAGGCTCCTCTGTCCTCCACTCGTTACCTGTATTAATGGCACCTGTTTGAACTTGTTATCAGTATAAAAGACACCTGTCCACAACCTCAAACAGTCACACTCCAAACTCCACTATGGCCAAGACCAAAGAGCTGTCAAAGGACACCAGAAACAAAATTGTAGACCTGCACCAGGCTGGGAAGACTGAATCTGCAACAGGTAAGCAGCTTGGTTTGAAGAAATCAACTCTGGGAGCAATTATTAGGAAATGGAAGACATACAAGACCACTGATAATCTCCCTCGATCTGGAGCTCCACGCAAGATCTCACCCCGTGGGGTCAAAATGATCACAAGAACGGTGAGCAAAAATCCCAGAACCCCAGCTGGGACCAAAGTAACAAAGCCTACCATCAGTAACACACTACGCCGCCAGGGACTCAAATCCTGCAGTGCCAGACGTGTCCCCCTGCTTAAGCCAGTACATGTCCAGGCCCGTCTGAAGTTTGCTAGAGTGCATTTGGATGATCCAGAAGAGGATTGAGAGAATGTCATATGGTCAGATGAAACTTTTTGGTAAAAACTCAACTCGTCGTGTTTGGAGGACAGATAATGCTGAGTTGCATCCAAAGAACACCATACCTACTGTGAAGCATGGGGGTGGAAACATCATGCTTTGGGGCTGTTTTTCTGCAAAGGGACCAGGACGACTGATCCGTGTAAAGGAAAAAATGAATGGGGCCATGTATCATGAGATTTTGAGTGAAAACCTCCTTCCATCAGCAAGGGCATTGAAGATGAAACGTGGCTGGGTCTTTCAGCATGACAATGATCCCAAACACACCACCCGGGCAATGAAGGAGTTGCTTCGTAAGAAGCATTTCAAGGTCCTGGAGTGGCCTAGCCGGTCTCCAGATCTCAACCCCATAGAAAATCTTTGGAGGGAGTTGAAAGTCCGTGTTGCCCAGCGACAGCCCCAAAACATCACTGCTCTAGAGGAGATCTGCATGGTGGAATGGGCCAAAATACCAGCAACAGTGTGTGAAAACCTTGTGAAGACTTACAGAAAACGTTTGACCTGTGTCATTGCCAACAAAGGGTATATAACAAAATATTGAGAAACTTTTGTTATTGACCAAATACTTATTTTCCACCATAATTTGCAAATAAATTCATTAAAAATCCTACAATGTGATTTTCTGGATTTTCTTTCTCATTTTGTCTGTCATAGTTGACGTGTACCTATGATGAAAATTACAGGCCTCTCTCATCTTTTTAAGTGGGAGAACTTGCACAATTGGTGGCTGACTAAATACTTTTTTCCCCACTGTATGTCTTCAGTGTAAAAGGGATGCCACATTCCCTATTCATAGTTAATCTTGAACACTCTCCGTGGATTTTCTGCCCCCCAGTTACCTTTCTTGACATACAGTGGCTTGCGAACAAACAGAAAACTTGAGCGTGCAGAACTATGATGCTGCCACCACCATGCCTCACTGTGGGGATGGTGTTCTCGGGGTGATGAGAGGTGTTGGGTTTGCGCCAGACATAGCGTTTTCCTTGATGGCCAAAAAGCTCAATTTTAGTCACATCTGACCAGAGTACCTTCTTCCATATGTTTGGGGAGTCTCCCACATGCTTTTTGGCGAACACCAAATGTTTGCTTATTTCTTTCATTAAGGAATGGCTTTTTTCCGGCCACTCTTCTGTAAAGCCCAGCTCTGTGGAGTGTGCGGCTTAAAGTGGTCCTATGGACAGATACTCCAGTCTCCCCTGTGGAGCTTTGCAGCTCCTTCAGGGTTATCTTTGATCTCTTTGTTGCCTCTCTGATTAATGCCCTCCTTGCCTGGTCCGTGAGTTTTGGTGGGCGGCCCTCTCTTGGCAGGTTTGTTGTGGTGCCATATTCTTTCCATTTTTTAATATTGGATTTAATGGTGCTCGGTGGGATGTTCAAAGTTTCTGATATTGTTTTATAACCCAACCCTGATCTGTACTTCTCCACAACTTTGTCCCTAACCTGATTGGAGAGCTCCTTGGTCTTCATGGTGCCCCTTGCTTCGTGGTGTTGCAGACTCTGGGGCCTTTCAGAACAGATGTATATATACTGAGATCATGTGACAGATCATGTGACACTTAGATTGCACACAGGTGGACTTTATTTAACTAATTATGTGACTTCTGAAGGTAATTGGTTGCACCATATCTTATTTAGGGGCTTCATAGCAAAGGGGGTGAATACATATACACACACCACTTTTCCGTTATTTATTTTGTATAATTTTTTTTATTTCGCTTCACCAATTTGGACTATTTTGTGTATGTCAATTACATGAAATCCAAATAAAAATCCATTTAAATTACAGGTTGTAATGCAACAAAATAGGAAAAACTCCAATGGCGATGAATACTTTTGCAAAGCACTGTATCTAGTCCTTCATCACTATCCCATGAGATGGCTCCCCACTGCACTGAGACCCTGGCTGTCTGGCCTGATACCGCCAACAATAGCAAAGAATAGGGCTATAGTAGCTTTCACACACAGAACCCCATTATTGTGCTGGTTGGATAGTATGCCATTACCAGATGCTTTTTTAACATCCAAATTGACTTACAGTACAATGAGTGCATACACTTTTAGAATGTCTTTGTCATCCCTGTGGACTTAAACCCAAGACCTTGGCGCTGTTGTTTTTTTCTGGCCAAGTGATGTGCTTTTGTATACCTTGTCTGAATTTGTTTGGCATTCAGACATTCTGACGTCACGCTATACATCTCATCACAGGCTGCTGTGTTAATATGGGTACTTTGATTTACACTTCAAATCAAAATCAAATAAAATGTTATTCGCCACATGCGGCGAATACAAAAGGTGTAGACCTTACAGTGAAATGCTTACTTACAAGCCCTTAACCAACAATGCAGTTAAAAAATAAATACAAATAATAATAATTTTAAGTAAAAAATAGATAAGTAAAAAATTAAAAAAGCAAATAATTAAAGAGCAGCAGTAAAATAAAATAACATTAGGGAGGCTATATACAGGGGGTACCGGTACCGAGTCAATGTGCGGGGACACCGGTTAGTCGAGGTAATTGAGGTAATATATGCAAATAGTCCGGGTAGCCATGTTCAGGAGTCTTATGGCTTGGGGGTAGAAGCTATTAAGAAGCCTGTTGGACCTAGACTTGGTGCTCCGGTACCACTTGCCGTGCGGTAGCAGAGAGAACAGTCTATGACTAGGGTGGCTGGAGTCTTTGACAATTCTTATGGCATTCCTCTGACACCGCCTGGTATAGAGGTCCTGGATGGCAGGAAGCTTGGCCCCAGTGATGTACTGGGCCGTATGTACTACCCTCTGTAGTGCCTTGCGGTCGGAGGCCGAGCAGTTGCCATACCAGGCGGTGATGCAACCAGTCAGAATGCTCTCGATGATGCAGCTGTAGAACTTTTTGAGGATCTGAGGACCCATGCCAAATCTTTTCAGTCTCCTGAGGGGGAATAGGCTTTGTCGTGCCATCTTCACGACTATCTTCGTGTGTTTGGACCATGATAATTTGTTGGTGATATGGACACCAAGGAACTTGAAGCTCTCAACCTGTTCCACTTCTGCCCTGTCGATGAGAATGAGGGCGTGTTCAGTCCTCTTTTTTTTCCTGTAGTCCACAATCATCTCCTTTGCCTTGATCACGTTGAGGGAGAGGTTGTTATCCTGGCACCACACTGCCAGGTCTCTGACCTCCTCCCTATAGACTGTCTCATCGTTGTCGGTGATCAGGCCTACCACTGTTGTGTCATCGGCAAACTTAATGATGGTGTTGGAGTCGTGCCTGGCCATGCAGTCATGGGTGAACAGGGAGTACAGGAGGGGACTGAGCACGCACCCCTGAGGGGCCCCCGTGTTGAGGATCAGCGTGGCAGATGTGTTGTTACCTACCCTTACCACCTGGGGGCGGCCCGTCAGGAAGTTCAGGATCCAGTTGCAGAGGGAGGTGTTTAGTCCCAGGGTCCTTAGCTTAGTGATGAGCTTTGAGGGCACTATGGTGTTGAACACTGAGCTGTAGTCAATGAATAGCATTCTCACGTAGGTGTTCCTCTTGTCCAGGTGTGAAAGGGCAGTGTGGAGTGCCACAGAGATTGCATAATCTATGGATCTGTTGGGGCGGTATGCAAATTGGAGTGGGTCTAGGATTTCTGGGATAATGGTGTTGATGTGAGCCATGACCAGCCTTTCAAAGCACTTCATGGCTACACTTCAGCCATGGTTCCTCTGTACCGGAGCCATTTTAATATTTACCTCTCTCTTTCATCATCCTTGCTCTGTAACAGGCTTCCCTTAGAAATTATTTTAAATACTAGACATTTCCTACAACCACCATCCAACCCCTGGTCCCGTGTCACATTTTAAGGAGGTCCCCAATTCAAACAGCACCCTGAGTCTTCAAAATCCTGTTCTTCAGATGCTATATCACCTTCAATGACCCCAATACCAACCATACATGTACTATCCCCAGTCACTGTCAATCTGAATGTCCTCCCCTCCCTCCGTGATGATGACACAGTAAGGCCCCCACAGTGTTGTCTACACTTTACGCAATCGTCTGTGACATTGATTCTCCTCAAGTTTCCTTCATGTCAACGGCAACTGTTGACAAGCACTTACCTCGAGGGACAACTGGAAACACTGAATAATCTCTGCACCGCCCTAATGCAAACCGTCAGGGGAGGACAGGGATAGGCCTCCCTTGGCCTCGCGTGTGTCTGCCTCCTTCCAGTTA
This sequence comes from Coregonus lavaretus, assembly GCF_964263955.1. NCBI lineage: Eukaryota > Metazoa > Chordata > Actinopteri > Salmoniformes > Salmonidae > Coregonus > Coregonus lavaretus. The sequence continues at coordinate 5,027,814 of NC_140013.1, read as the reverse complement.
TCCCTCTTCCTCTGATCTCTGAAGTGAGTTTTCTCCTTTTACTCGCCTGAGCCCCGTTGATTGGCATGTTCAAATAAAGTAGTAGTGGTGGTGTGTGTTCCAACACTGGGGCCCTTTAATGAACTGAGTCAAGATGGATGCCAGGCACTACATTATTGAAATGTTTCCACACCCGAGCTGTGATCAGGCGGCCTGAAAGCCTCTTAATGGACTTGGTGTCAGAGCTTTCCATGTGATTGTTAGATCATCAGCCATTGCCATTTACCTCCAGCGTGAGCTGTGAAGTCGTGCAACTCCGACGAGTGATTGCTGTGCTGCAGGGAGCATGCTGGATGGATAATTGCCTTTCAGAGACGGAGCATCCTGGTTACTGCGTTGTGGAACTCAAACCTAACAGGATGTTTTGAACTGCAACTGATTTCACCTCTCTGTCTCTTCTCTCCTCATTAACTGAAGAGCACAGATCTACATCTATGCAGTTAGATCCAGTCCAGACCAGTTCATCAGTAATGATGGACTAGACATGACATTGCAACGACAGGGTTAGACAGGGTTAACTGAAATATTACAGTAGATATAGAGATATAACAGAGGCTCGCTCTTCAGAAAAACACTAAAGACTACTTAAGGCTACTGTACATTGCAAGTGACAAAAATTGAGTCGATACATTTCTCATCACGCTGTACGTATCAATCACAGTCAGCCAGGATCCCAGGACATGATCTTGGGAATGTTTTTATCTCTGTTTTCTATCAGTAATGATAAATGTTGTTTACTACCTGTACTTTTAGGATTGTTAATGTACTATCTTCCTGACAGAGATGGCATGGATTAAAACAGAATAAAAAGAACAGAGATATTAAATACAGAAAACACCGCATTATATAAATACAGAAATTCTGAGACTTTCTTTTTCTTTCCCCAAAACCCTTTCTTTCTCTCTGCTGCTGTATGCATTCACATTGTACTGAGTCACGGCATAAGCCACATTTAATATTTATTTAAAGACTTTCCTCAATATTTTACCACAAATTGCATATGGTGGAGACACAAAGAAACGAGAGGTGATGTATAAAGTTGTTGATGCAACAGAACTGTAATGCTATAGCGCTGCACATTTTGGCTTTTTGAGAGTTTTCATAGTCTGAGGGTGGTCGAAAGGCCATTAGGAGGAATACTGTAGCAGTTCATCCAGAAGTCAATTTACTGGATACAGATATCCTGAGAGCGGTGTAACTTTTGTCATTAGAATTGCACTCTATTCTGGATTACTGCTGCAAAGTCTAAAGGGTTTCAAGAGAAGCCCACTAGACAATGGGCCTATACCCCTCAAATTCAAATCCGGACCAGTTCCTCTGCTTTTTTTCATTCTTCCCCTCTAATCAGGGACTGATTTAGACCTGGGACACCAGGTAGGTGCAATTCATTTTCACATTCATTATTTCGATACATTGTAAAAAATTCTGTACCCCAACCAGGAACAAATTGGGGGAGGGAAACAACAAACAAATAGCTTTGCATGTGTGGCTCCTTACCACAATCAATCAGTATGACAAAAATAATCTCTGCGGAGAGAGAAGCTAGCGTGGAAGGAGCGTCTTCCAATTTGGAAGATGAAGAATTTTCCAAATATGAGGATCATCAAATCAAATCAAATCAAATTGTATTGGTCACATGCGCCGAATACAACAGGTGCAGACATTACAGTGAAATGCTTACTTACAGCCCTTAACCAACAGTGCATTTATTTTTAACAAAAAAAAGTAAAAATAAAACAACAACAAAAAAAGTGTTGAGAAAAAAAGAGCAGAAGTAAAATAAAATAACAGTAGGGAGGCTATATATACAGGGGGGTACCGGTGCAGAGTCAATGTGCGGGGGCACCGGCTAGTTGAGATAGTTGAAGTAATATGTACATGTGGGTAGAGTTAAAGTGACTATGCATAAATAATTAACAGAGTAGCAGCAGCGTAAAAAGGATGGGGTGGGGGGGCAGTGCAAATAGTCCGGGTAGCCATGATTAGCTGTTCAGGAGTCTTATGGCTTGGGGGTAGAAGCTGAAGTCTTTTGGACCTAGACTTGGCACTCCGGTACCGCTTGCCGTGCAGTAGCAGGGAGAACAGACTATGACTAGGGTGGCTGGAGTCTTTGACAATTTTGAGGGCCTTCCTCTGACACCGCCTGGTATAGAGGCCCTGGATGGCAGGAAGCTTGGCCCCAGTGATGTACTGGGCCGTACGCACTACCCTCTGTAGTGCCTTGCGGTCGGAGGCCAAGCAGTTGCCATACCAGGCGGTGATGCAACCAGTCAGGATGCTCTCGATGGTGCAGCTGTAGAATTTTTTGAGGATCTGAGGACCCATGCCAAATCTGTTCAGTCTCCTGAGGGGGAATAGGCTTTGTCGTGCCCTCTTCACGACTGTCTTGGTGTGTTTGGACCATGATAATTCGTTGGTGATGTGGACACCAAGGAACTTGAAGCTATCAACCTGTTCCACTACAGCCCCGTCGATGAGAATGGGGGCGTGCTCAGTCGTCTTTTTTTTCCTGTAGTCCACAATCATCTCCTTTGTCTTGGTCACGTTGAGGGAGAGGTTGTTGTCCTGGCAGCACACGGCCAGGTCTCTGACCTCCTCCCTATAGGCTGTCTCATCGTTGTCGGTGATCAGGCCTACCACTGTTGTGTCGTCGGCAAACTTAATGATGGTGTTGGAGTCGTGCCTGGCCATGCAGTCATGGGTGAACAGAGAGTACAGGAAGGAACTGAGCACGCACCCCTGAGGGGCCCCCGTGTTGAGGATCAGTGTGGCAGATGTGTTGTTACCTACCCTTACCACCTGGGGGTAAGGGTAGGTACGAAAAAACAAGCCAGAGCTCCCACCTCAGCTGTTGAATACATGGAACAGGCCTATCAATTCCTCTAAGTTTGTGTTCATGGCCGACACGTCCCTAGTGTCCTACGTGCCAAAGAAAGGCAAAAATGTGGTACTCATGAGTACGCTGCATATGGGATAATCTGTGGGAGAATCTGGGAGAATCTGTGGCCAGGAACATCAAAAACCAGAAATCATAATGGTATACAATGCCACAAAAGGAGGGGTGGACAATTTAGACAAGCTGGTGACTGGCTACAGCTGCATAAGAAGAACCCTACGCTGGCCACTTGTGATATTCTTCAACATCTTGGACATCTCAGCGTACAACGCGTTTGTCATCTGGATGGCGTTGAACTCAGATTGGAACAGAGGGAAGCTCCAGAGGAGACAATACTTTCTCGAGGAGCTGGGCAAGGCATTGGTAAGACCTCAAATCCAGAGGAGGCAACATATCCCAAGGACCCCAGCTTCTGCAGCCATCGTGAGGAGGATTCAGGAGGAGGATGCTGGTGCCCCATCAGCCCGACTCACAGAACCAACAACTTCAATACCGGAAGTAAGTGTGAGTGATGTTGTTGCATGTGTGTGTGTCTGACTCTCTTACCTTGGCCTGCTGTAACAATATACAGTACCAGTCAATAGTTTGGACACACCTATTCATTCAAGGGTTTTTCTTTATTTTTACTATTTTTTACATTGTAGAATAATAGTGAAGACATCAAAAATATGAAATAACACATATGGAATCATGTAGTAACCAAAAAAGTGTTAAACAAATAAAAATATAATTTATATTTGAGATTCTTCAAATAGCCACACTTTGCCTTGATGACAGCTTTGCACACTCTTGGCATTCTCTCAACCAGCTTCACCTGGAATGCTTTTCCAACAGTCTTGAAGGAGTTCCCACATATGCTTAGCACTTGTTGGGTACTTTTCCTTCACTCTGCCATCCGACTCATCCCAAACCATCTCAATTGAGTTGAGGTCAGGGGGATTGTGGCAGCCAGGTCATCTGATGCAGCACTCCATCACTCTCCTTGGTAAAATAGCCCTCACACAGCCTGGAGGTGTGTTGGGTCGTTGTCCTGTTGAAAAACAAATGTTAGTCCCAAACCAGATGGGAACTTTTGACTGGTAGTGTATGTGAGTGAGTGAGTGAGTGAGTGAGTGAGTGAGTGAGTGAGTGAGTGAGTGAGTGAGTGAGTGAGTGAGTGAGTGAGTGAGTGAGTGAGTGAGTGAGATGTTAGTAAAATTCCTGAACTAAGTGTTTTCATAATTCTAGTTGCAGCCGGTAGCTATGTGTGTGGATCCAAGAATGACAGGAAGACACAGTACACATTCATCAAGTGCAAGAAATACATTTGCAACACACACACAGTAAAACTCTGTCGCTCATGTGGTTTGGAGACCGGCCTTAATTTGTGTTCAATGGGGCTCATTTATAATTTCCATAAAATACTGTATGTAAAATGTGTCCTTCCAATTTGTTCAGTTCAAAGCAATAAACATCAATAGTGATGAAAACCTTGTTTCATTTATATTTGCTCAAGATAAACATGATTTATTCCACCCATGTCTTGATTATAATAGATTTTTGTTTACAAAAATCAAATTTTATCCAAAAAAACGAATAGCGCTTTTATTGATAAATGTGATCTAGCAGACGTAAATGGCAAATATTAACCATGTATGCTGTCTATATTGCTTGTAATTTATATAAGTCAACATCTAAGTGTTAAGTATTTTTACATAAATTGTTATGGCTGTATTGTTTTAAAAGCCCAATAATGTTGTGGGTCCATCAGACCCACGAACATTGGGTGAAAAACAAAAACATGAACACCACACAAGGGTTAAGATGGTCATACTATGGATCATTTAGCTATTTGATTTAGAATTTTAGGACCCCTTTAGGTATCAAAAAACACATATTGAACCCCTGTTTTGGGTAGACACAAAACTACCTTCATACTTCCATTCATTTTTCTGAACCAGTACCGGTTACCTTCAAACGAGTGATACTTGTAGAGAAAAACGGAGAACACCATCATCTTCGTGAGAATCTTCTGTTTCCATAGTGGGGTCACATTAGTTTGTAGTGCAAACAGTTCGTACGCTACAAACAGAAGTTGGCACATCGACGGTACCGACTTCAGACAAGTCCCCTGACACTTGTGAGGGTCGTAGAGCAAACTGTTCGGACGCTACAGACGTTTTCGTGAGAAGACTGATTTTCGGGATGCCTCATGGCTGGACAAACACCGCTCTAGATCTGCTACCTTTCACCGCAGATGCGGAAGTGTGACACTGGCGGATGATAGCTCTAACTTAAACAGATATCTCTAGCTTAAACAGACAGATTTTGATGGGTATTTCTTGGATATGTAACTTAGAGTGACGCACCGGTGCGTCAATCAACTCTGTGGGGTTATTAGATAAGCATACTATTGTCCTAAAAGTCTGCATATGTAAGGCCTTGGTAGATAAGCATGGAGGACAGATTTTGTGGCTGATAGACAATATTGGCAACTTGTCCCTAAGCTTTCGAAGCTCGACTCTTACTTAAAAGGGAACATTTTCTTCAATCCACGCAATCCATTTCACTAATGGCTGTGGAGTCAGGACGTAGTCGTTTGTAATAATTTATCCCTCCCAGGCACAGTATCAATCTAAATCTTGGTACAATCTATCTCATTTGAGGCTGGGGATTGCAAGAGGTGCTGTGGAGCCTGTTGTTAATTGTGTTGGGAGTGTGGTGGAAGATTGGAGAGCTCTGAGATCTCCCAAGGCGTCGCGGACATAATCACATGCTTGGAGAGACAATCCGAAAGCCGCCTCCTCCCTCCTCCATAGTCAGGGTGATGGGGAGAATAAGGCTGCCACAGCTGAGCCACTGGCAGATGTTGTGTTTGTTTTTCTAATGTGTTAATAAGACTGTTCTAGCTGGGCCCCAACCAGACACTAAGCCCTCTGCCTATTCACTAGAGCTGGTTGGTTGATTACCTTTATGCATTCATTTTTCACATGTATAAATCAATACTGTCAAGTACCTGGTCTGGGCTGTGTACGAGGTGCAGCCTCTGTTGTTTACTAAGGCTGGGGATAAAAGCTCTGCCACAGTCCGCCATCCTCTGGAAATAGCTATATTTAAGTGGCACCAGCTGCGACAAGTGTGTCATTTCCATCCTAAATTTGCCCTCTTATTCCAATCATTTCCCTAGAGATTTGATCATGTTTGAGGAATCTTAATACAATTCTACATAATCAGTGAGACTGTGAGATAAATAACAAGGAGGATACTATCCAAATATCTGATGAATAGTTGAAATTTTACTCAACTTCAGACGTTCAATTTTTCACTGCAATGGGAATTGTCTTTGGCCTGATTACAACCGATGAATGTAGTAAATTAATTAACATGAACATACTCCGTCACAATCACAAACGTGTTTCTGAGACAGAATTTATGGTTTCACTTTCACAGGAGGAAATCGCTATTCCCATCTTCCACATCAATCAAAACAATATTGAGGACAATCAATGGCAGCCTATCTAATATTGAGGACGATCAATGGCAGCCTATCTAATATTGAGGACGATCAATGGCAGCCTATCTAATATTGAGGACGATCAATGCTATCTAAGGGGATGTCTGAGTATGTCCAAAACTTTCAGGCTGCTCCAGCATCCAATAGCCTTCCATAACCCATCATTTGAACTTATAGGCCTATAGCTATCTAGTTATCTATATATTGATTCCGTTTAGGGCTATATTACACTATAGGCCGACAGTAAAACAGCTGGGAAAAGCAATCCGGCAAGTTCATTGGATCTTATCATAACGTTTTTCCATTCCTCCTGCAAAATATTATTTTGTAACTTGCTGAATGGCTTCTGGGAATTACATTGCAATTTCTAAAAAAGCTATTGTTGGAGAAGTAGAATGGAAGGTCTTTCGGGTTAAGTAATCAGAACCCTTGACTTTTTCCACATTTTGTTAGGTTACAGACTTATTCTAAAATTGATTAAATTGTTTTACAATACCCCATAATGACAAAGCAAAAACAGTTTTTTAGACATTTTTGCAAATTTCTTAAACATTTAAAACTGAAATATCACATTTACATAAGTATTCAGACACTTTACTCAGTACTTTGTTGAAGCGCCTTAGGCAGCGATTACAGCCTCAAATCTTCTTGGGTATGACGCTACAAGCTTGGCACACCTGTATTTGGGGAGTTTTTCCCATTCTTCTCTGCAGATCCTCTCAAGCTCTGTCAGGTTGGATGGGGAGCGTTGCTGCACAGCTATTTTCAGGTCTCTCCAGAGATGTTCGATCAGGTTCAAGTACTTGCTCTGGTTGGGCCACTCAAGGACATTCAGAGACTTGTCCCGAAGCCACTCCTGCGTTGTCTTGGCTGTGTGCTTAGGGTTGTTGTCCTGTTGGAAGGTGAAACTTCGCCCCAGTCTGAGGTCCTGGAGCAGGTTTTCATTAAGGATCTCTCTGTACTTTGCTCCGTTCATCTTTACCTCGATCATGACTAGTCTCCCAGTCCCTGCCCCTGAGAAACATCCCCACAACATGATGCTGCCACCACCCTGCTTCACCATAGGGATTGTGCCAGGTTTCTTCCAGACGTGACGCTTGGCATTCAGGACAAAAAGTTCAATCTTGGTTTCATCAGACCAGAGAATCTTGTTTCTCATGGTCTGAAAGTCTTTAGGTGCCTTTTGGCAAACTCCAAGTGGGCTGTCATGTGCCTTTTACTGAGGAGTGGCTTCCGTCTGGCCACTCTACCATAAAGGCCTGATTGGTGGAGTGCTACACAGATGGTTGTCCTTCTGGAAGGTTCTCAAATCTCCACAGAGGAACTCTAGAGCTCTGTCAGAGTGACCATCGGGTTCTTGGTCACCTCCCTGACCAAGGCCCTTCTCCCCCGATTGCTCAGTTTGGCTATGCGGCCAGCTCTAGGAAGAGTCTTGGTGCTTCCAAACTTCTTCCATTTAAGAATGATGGAGGCCACTGTGTTCTTGGGGACCTTCAATGCTGCAGAAATGTTTTGGTACCCTTCCCCATATCTGTGCCTCGACAAAATCCTTTCTCGGAGTTCTACGATCCAATTCCTTTGACCTCATGGCTTGGTTTTTGCTCTGACAAGCACTGTCAACTGTGGTACCTTATATAGACAGATGTGTGCCTTTCCAAATCATGTCCAATCAATTGAATTTACCACAGGTGGACTCCAATCAAGTTGTAGAAACATCTCAAGAATGATCAATGGAAACAGGATGCACCTGAGCTCAATTTCGAGTCTCATAGCAAAGGGTCTGAATACTTATGTAAATAAGTTATTTCTGTTTTTTATTTTTAATACATTTGCAAACATTTCTAAAAACCAGTTTTTGCTTTGTCATTATGGGGTATTGTGTGTAGATTGCTGAGGATTGTTTTTTATTTAATCTATTTTAGAATAAGGCTGTAATGTAACAAAATGTGGAAAAAGTCAAGGGGTCTGAATACTTTCCGAAGGGAGTGTAAGTATGTAGGCCTGTTTGTTGGGCGACTAAATGACAACTGAACTAAGATTAATGTTGTATTGCGTCTGAAGTACGATAAGTCATCAAATAGCCTTTGTGTGCTCTGTGGTTTTATTGTTACCTTCATTGTTACCTTCTATTGTGCATCTTTAACCATGGTTTAAAATATTACAGTATGTGGTTTTCATCCCATCATGTATTGTAGCCATCTATTATCCAAGCAGTCAATCACTTACCCTTGCTAAACCCACTGTATGTCAACAAATCACGTTTTTGACATGCCTAGTGAATGAATGTTGAGTGATTGTTTTCTAATAGGATATTTGGTAACACTTTTTAAGGGGTCCTTATTGCAGTGTAATTACATATGTAACAAGTATTGTAATTAATTGTAATAATTCATAGTTAGACTGCAATAACAACATGTAACTGGTGGTAATTGCAGTCCGTAATTACAGGGGTGTAACAACGAATGCTTGTTACCATGTTTGTTACACATGTTAAAGTTTCCGATAGCATCCCAATGCACCATATTTCATCCTGCACAAACCACGTGATAAGTGTTAGCCAACTGAAGACCTGACCACCTCATTGTCACAACTCTGCAATAAAGGACTCTGGCCCAACGGCAAAAACGGGTTCACAAACGGTTCACATCAAAAAAATACTTTAACTTGTTAAATAATTTAACAGTGAATTTGACAATGGGTCAATTACTTTAACCATCAATCAAAAAAAATTGACACATACAAAAAAAGTTATGGTTAAGATTGTGAGATAGTCATTTGTGCTTGTCAAAATGTAAGCCTATTAAGCTTGGTTGAATAATGGTTTATAAATTAACTTAAAATGGTGATAAGACAAACTCATTTTCTATCATGTAACCTTGCAAGGAATATTTCACTTTCTCTGGTCATAGGAGTAACAACATTAATTTGTGCACGAGGCAGAAATAATGCGGTGTGACTCGAGTTTCACCATCAGCTGGAAGACAGTGTCCCTTTTTCGTCAGTGTCAACGGAGGAAAGGGAGAGCGGAGGGACATTAAGAGGCAGACCCATCTGCTGCCCTCTCCCGCCACTGTGACTTAGATGCAGGCTCCATCAGCCCAGTCAAAAAAATTAAAAAGCATTTTATTTTTATGTATGCTCACTCAGCTGTGCCTCACAAGTAATACAACAACTGATATATTACCAGTGTGATCATATAGCCTACCCCAAATGTTGAAATATAATTTTTTTAAATGGTCTGAGAAGAACAACTCAAGCAAAGCCAATATATGCAGTGATAATGTTTTGGGCCTATAGGCTACTGGACAAACCTAATTACTACAGTAATTTAAATGAAGGTTAAATAAAATAAAAAATAAATAAAACGTTTAATAGGTTAATACTGGATAGGCTTATGTTTTTTAAGTCATGTAAAAAAAAAATACTCAGAAAGTGATCTCGAATAAAAAAAGGTTGGTCACTGATTTACAGAATAGACTTTGCATGCAATCCTGTTGAGTTTTTTTTGGATTTGCTAGCACACTGGCTAGCAGCTAGTTTTGTAACCTTGACTAGCTAGCTAGCTAAAGCCTGCAAATATGCTATGGTCACTAATCACTAGTTAACTAGCTAGCTAGCTAATGTTGGCTGGGATCTGTGGTTTTATCTTCCCTGAACCTTGTTCTCAGGGTATCCGTTACCCAATAGTATTACGTGAGACACACCCAGCATGTTAACTTTAGCTAGCTACTTGTGTCAACACACTATGAGTAACATTAGTTCCTTTTTAATGTAGTTAAACACCAGCTCACTTATTAGTGTTAGCAAGTACTATTATTGCTAGCTGGATAACACAACAACTAGCTAGGTAGCTAGCTAGGCCTAGCTAGCTATATGCCTAAACTATAGAAATCATGACGATGATAACTAGGGGTAATGTAGAGTGTCCATGCTAAATTGAGTCATCATCAGAAAGAAACAGATGAAGACAGAGTCAGAGTTGGCAATTTCCATTGTTACTTGTAATTCAAAAAGGGAAGATAAAGACGATCCCATTTTTCTAAATTAGCTAGGCTACTCACCATACAGCTATAGATTTGAGTCACCACTAGAATAGTTATTTTTATGTTATTGAGTAGGCCTATATCTTTGTTTAATCTATAATGAACAAAAATATAAACGCAACAAGCAACATTTTCAGAATTTCCCTGTATTTAGCCCCATCCATCATTCCTTCAATTCTGACCAGTTTCCCAGTCCCTGCCGATGAAAACCATCCCCACAGCATGATGCTGCCACCACCATGCTTCACTGTGGGGATGGTGTTCTCGGGGTGATGAGAGGTGTTGGGTTTGCGCCAGACATAGCGTTTTCCTTGATGGCCAGAAAGCTCAATTTTAGTCTCATCTGACCAGAGTACCTTCTTCCATATGTTTGGAGAGTCTCCCACATGCCTTTTTTCTTTAAGCAATGGAATTTTTTCTGGCCACTCTTCCGTAAAGCCCAGCTCTGTGGAGTGTACGGCTTAAAGTGGTCCTATGGACAGATACTCCAATCTCCGCTGTGGAGCTTTGCAGCTCCTTCAGGGTTATCTTTCGTCTCTTTGTTGCTTCTCTGATTAATGCCCTCCTTGCCTGGTCCGTGAGTTTTGGTGGGCGGCCCTCTCATGGCAGTTTGTTGTGGTGCCATATTCTTTCCATTTTTTTATAATAGATTTAATGGTGCTCGGTGGGATGTTCAAAGTTTCTGATATTTTTTTATAACCCAACCCTGATCTGTCCTTCTCCACAACTTTGTCCCTGACCTGTTTGGAGAGCTCCTTGGTCTTCATGGTGCCGCTTGCTTGGTGGTGCCCCTTGCTTAGTGGTGTTGCAGACTCTGGGCCCTTTCAGAACAGGTGTATATGTACTGAGGTCATGTGACAGATCATGTGACACTTAGATTGCACACAGGTGGACTTCATTTAACAAATTATGTGACTTCTGAAGGTAATTGGTTGCACCAGATCTTATTTAGGGGCTTCATAGCAAAGGGGGTGAATACATATGCACGCACCACTTTTCCGTTATTTATTTTTTTGACATTTTTGAAACAGGTTTTTTATTTTATTTCACTTCACCAATTTGGACTATTTTGTGTATGTTCATTACATGAAATCCAAATAAATATCAATTTAAATTACAGGTTGTAATGCAACAAAATAGGAAAAACGCCAAGGGGGATGAATACTTTTGCAAGGCACCGTATGTATGGTGGTAAGGTGACTAGGTATCAGGATATATGATAAACATAGTAGCAGCAGCATAAATTATGATTGTATGTGAGTGTGTGTGCGTGTGTGTGTGTGTAGAGTCAGTATAAATGTATGTGCATATTTTGTGATGGAGTGAGTGTGTGTGTGTTGGAGTATCAGTGTTCGTGAGTGTGTAGGGCCCTGTGAATGTGCATAGACAGTGCAAAAATAAAATACAAGGGTCAACTCAGATAGTCAGTGTAGCCATTTTGTTAGCTATTTAGCAGTCTTATGGCTCAGGATAGAAGCTGTTCAGGAACCTGTTGGTGTCAGTCTTGATGCTCCGGTACCGCTTGCCATACGGAAGCAGAGAGAACAGTCTATGGCTTGGGTGGCTGGAGTCTTTAACGATTTTCCGGGCCTTCCTTTCACATCGCCTGACATAGAAGTCCTGGATGGCAGGGACCTCGGTCCTTGCGATGTACTGGGCTGTCCACACCACCCTCTGTACCGCCATGTGATAGAGGGCTGTGCTATTGCCATACCAAGCAGTGATGCAGCCAGTCAAGATGCTCACAATGGTACAGCTGTAGAACTTTTTGCGGTCAAAAGTTTTAGAACACCTACTCATTCAAGGGTTGTCTTCACTATTATTCTCCAATGTAGAAAATTGTACAAATAAAGAAAAACCCTTGAATCAGTAGGTGTTGTAAAACTTTTGACCGGTAGTGTATATCTGATCTGTTTTTGTAAACTCAACCAAGTTAACCCAGATGGTACACTTTTTGGGGGGCAACTGCTAGCAACAACATTCATTCATTCAAGATTACAAAGGTTGGAGAGTTTGAAGAGTGCGCTTTCACGGGTAGGTAATTACAGCCTATTGAGCCTCCAACCTTTGTAATCTCGGACACCCAGCGCATCTGTCCACAAGAGACTACAATCTTGTGACAGTTATTACTGAATCGGATGCAGCGGAGAAGAAACTAAACAGACTGCAATTACCACCAGTTACATGTTGTTATTACAGTGTAACTATGAGTTATTACAATTAACTACAATACTAATAATTTACATTTACATTTTAGTCATTTAGCAGACGCTCTTATCCAGAGCGACTTACAGTCAGTGAGTGCATACATTTTTCATACTGGCCCCCCGTGGGAATCGAACCCACAACCCTGGCGTTGCAAGCGCCATGCTCTATCAACTGAGCTACAGGAGGCTACAATCACACATGTACTTACACTGTAATAAGGAGCCCTTAAAATGAAGTGTTACCGGATATTTCTATTCCGTTTAGGTTTTCTGGTTGAAATTAACTTTGCTGCTGCAAACCTCACAACTGTAATGATATTACCTACTGCTGACAATTAGGTTTACAATTGACAACTGATTGTTAAAAGGAGCGGCAGCCCAACCAACATTTTTCCCATCCTAATTGATTTGCCATTGATTTCTGGAGCCTCTAATCCTCAGCTTCCTATTCTCCATTGCTAATGCTTCTCACATTTGCAAGTAAGAATTAAAACCTATTAATATTTGAGTTGGTTACAGACATTTCCGCATGACAGTTAGCAGAAAACCTCCCATTCAACTAGTCACCAGGATGCACTGCCTCTACAGTAAACATGTCTTAAGTTGTCATGCCATCTTCCCATACAGCACTGTATTGTGACATCAAAGAGCTCCCAGTTCTATACAGTCCTGTGAAATCCACAAGCCTTCCAGATCCAGACTACAAAGCATGTATGATTGACATCGTGCGAGGACCCACTCAATGTGTGTGAATTGTGACAGGACTGTGCGCGGAGGATTTGTAGAAGGGTTGTGGATGTGATTTTTAAAGGGAATTGGCAGGCCGTGAGGAGAACAATTCCATTCGTCTGCCATGATGGTGCTATCTCCGCTGAAGCCTGTAGGACACAGAGGAAATTAAACAGATACATATGAGCGTGTTGTTTAGTTCAATCCTTCAGACGAGACTGGACAGAGACAGAGAAATTAGTTTCACTTCACTATAGCCTATGTACTTCACTGTACAACTTCAGTTTTCATACATTGTCGAAATGTCTTTGTAGTCCAGTGTTCCTTGACTTAAGTCGTTGAGCTTTGAAGTATGTGTGACACACGAAGGTTGGGGGGGTGTAAATCACGATGCATTGCTATTACAATAACAACAATTGGACTAAACACATCCTTTATGCTCTAAACATGTCATTATAGGCCATTGGCTGGATAAAATGTTGACCATTGTTAGTTGGAAAACATAAAGAGTCACGTGTTACCTTGACTTGCATGCCTCTCTGTATGCGTGTGTGCATGCATTACGTCTGTGTGTGTGTGCATGTGTGAGTATGGTGCCGACAGAGAGGGCTGCCTTGCTTCTAGCTCTTAGGAAACTTTGCAGTATTTTGTTTTTTTATGTATTATTTCTTACGTTATTAGCCCAGAATTTGTTTTGTGTTATTACATACAGCCGGGAAGAACTATTGGATATCAGAGCGGCGGTAACTCACCAACACTACCACCATTACGACCAGGAATATGACTTTCCCGAAGCGGATACTTTGTTCACAGCCCCCAGGGCAATTGAACTGATTCCAGAGGCCGACCCAAAACGGCGGCAGAGGAGAGGTACTCGGAGCGTTCTTCTAGTCCGCTTCCGAGTATATTACTCGCTAATGTTCAGTCTCTGGATAATAACGTTGACGAGCTCAGGGCAAGGGTTTCTTTCCAGAGAGACATCAGGGATTGTAACGTACTCTGTTTCACGGAAACATGGCTCTCTCGGGATATACTGTCAGAGTCGGTCCAGCCAGTTGGGTTCTCAGTTCATCAGACAGGAATAAATATCTCTCCGGGAAGCAGAAGGGCAGAGGTGTATATTTTATCATTAACGACTCATGGTGTAATTGTGATAACATAAAGGAACTCAAGTCATTTTGTTCACCTGACCTAGAATACTTCACAATCAAATGCCGACCGTATTATCTCCCAAGATAATTTTCTTTGGTTATAGTCACGGCCGTGTACATCCCCCCTCAAGCCGATACCACGACGACCCTCAAATAACTTCACTGGACTTTATGCAAACTGGAAACCACATATCCTGAGGGTGCATTTATTTTAGCTGGGGATTTTAACAAAGCAAATTTGAGGAAAAGGCTGCCGAAGTTCTATCAACACATCGACTGTAGTACTCGCGCTGCTTAAACATTCGATCACTGCTACTCCATCTTCCGGGATGCCAACAAGGCCCTCCCCCGTCCTCCTTTTGGCAATTCTGACCACGACTCCATTTTGCTCCTCCCTTCGTATAGGCAGAAACTCAAACAGGAAGTAACAGTGCTAAGGACTATTAAACACTGGTCTGACCAATCGGAATCCACGCTTCAAGATTGTTTTGATCACGCGGACTGGGATATGTTCCGGGTAGCTTCAGAGAATAATATCGACGTATATACTGATACGGTGACTGAGTTTATCAGGAAGTGTATATGAGATGTTGTACCCACTGTGACTACTAAAACCTACCCTAACCAGAAACCGTAGATAGATGGCAGCATTCTCGTAAAACTGAAAGCGCGAACCACCGCAATTAACCATGGCAAGGTGACTGGGAATATGGCAGAATACAAACAGTGTAGTTATCCCCTCCGCTAGGCAATCAAACAGGCAAAATGTCAGTATAAGTGTCACGCCCTGGCTCTGGGGACACTGTTATGTTGAGCCAGGGTGTGTAGATCAATGTGTTTTTGTTTCTATGGGTGCTATTTCTATGTTGGCCAGAGTGGCTCCCAATCAGAGGCAACGAGTGTCAGGTGTTGCTGGCTGTCTCTGATTGGGAGCCATATTTATACAGTCTGTTTTTCATTCGTGTTTGTGGGATTTTGTTTCTAGTCTGTTTATGGTAGACCGTGAACTGTCACGTATCGTTTGTTGTTTTGATCGTGTCTCGTAATAAAGAGTATGTTTGCCTGCAACGCTGCGCCTTGGTCCTCGTCTGTTCTAGACGATCGTGACAGAAAATCCCACCACAACTGGACCAAGCAGTGAGTCGAGGAGCCATCGCCAGGGAGATCCCTAGCAGATCTCCGTGGCAGCCTCGACTGGGTCAAGCCGAGTGAAGAGCAGAAGAGCGAGAGTTGGGCGAGAACTATAGAGGCCTGGCCCACGGGGAGGAGAGACCCCCAGAACATTTTTAGGGGGGGGCTCACGACGTCGGGGCAGCAGGAGGCCGCGATAGAGCGGTCCAGCGGGTTGGCAGAGGAGGCCGCCAGGTTACGGGGGCCACTGGTCGAAGAGGGGATGGAAGGTGTAGAGGCACGGCGAGAGGTACTGGGGTGTGTTACCAGTCCGGTCCGGCCCGTTCCAGATCCCGGTGTAGGGCCAGTGGTGTGTGTCCCCAGTACGGTCCGGTCTGTTCCTGCTCCCCGCACCAAGTCAGTGGTGCTCTTCGTCAGCCCGGCTCGGCCCGTTCCTGCTCCCCGCACCAAGTCAGTGGTGCACTTCGTCAGCCCGGCTCGGCCCGTTCCTGCTCCCCGCACCAAGTCAGTGGTGCGCTTCGTCAGCCCGGCTCGGCCCGTTCCCGCTCCCCGCACCAAGTCAGTGGTGCGATTCGTCAGCCCGGCTCGGCCCGTTCCCGCTCCCCGCACCAAGTCAGTGGTGCGCTTCGTCAGCCCGGCTCGGCCCGTTCCCGCTCCCCGCACCAAGTCAGTGGTGTGCTTCGTCAGCCCGGCTCGGCCCGTTCCTGCTCCCCGCACCAAGTCAGTGGTGCGCTTCGTCAGCCCGGCTCGGCCCGTTCCTGCTCCCCGCACCAAGTCAGTGGTGCGTTTCGTCAGCCCGGTTCGGCTCACTCCTGCTCCTCACACCAAGCCAGTGGTGTGCGTTGTCAGTCCAGCACGGCCCGTGCCTGTTCTCCACACCAAGCCAGTGGTGGGCGTCGTCAGTCCGGCACGGCCCGTGCCTGTTCCACTGGTGCCTGGTTCGGCACTGGTCAGATGTTTTACGCCGGAGCTAGAGCAATCCGCTCCATCAGTGTGCAGTCCAGCTCCGGCCAGCGGGGCCAGACCGGACCAGGGGTACTTTGGGGGGTTGGAGAGGGAGCGGGGATCAGGCCCGGAGCCGGATCCGCCGCCTAGGCGGAGTGCCCACCCGGTCCCTCCCCTGTGGTATTTGGTTGACGCGGTCGGAGTCCGTGCCTTTAGGGGGGGGTACTGTCACGCCCTGGCTCTGGGGACACTGTTATGTTGAGCCAGGGTGTGTAGATCAATGTGTTTTTGTTTCTATGGGTGCTATTTCTATGTTGGCCAGAGTGGCTCCCAATCAGAGGCAACGAGTGTCAGGTGTTGCTGGCTGTCTCTGATTGGGAGCCATATTTATACAGTCTGTTTTTCATTCGTGTTTGTGGGATTTTGTTTCTAGTCTGTTTATGGTAGACCGTGAACTGTCACGTATCGTTTGTTGTTTTGATCGTGTCTCGTAATAAAGAGTATGTTTGCCTGCAACGCTGCGCCTTGGTCCTCGTCTGTTCTAGACGATCGTGACAATAAGGACAAAGTGGAGTCAAAATTCAACGGCTCAGACACGAGACGTATGTGGCAGGGTCAACAGACAATCACGGACTACAAAAGGAAAACCAGCCACATCGCGGACACCGACGTCTTGCTTCCGGACAAGCTAAACACCTTCTTCGCCCGCAATGAGGATAATACAGTGCCACCGACACGGCCCGCTACCAAGGACTGTGGGCTCTCCTTGTCCGTGGCCGACGTGAGTAAGACATTTAAGCGCGTTAACCCTCGGAAGGCTGCCGAAGGCTGCCGGCCCAGATGGCATCCCTAGCCACGTCCTCAGAGCCTGCGCAGACCAGCAGGGTGATGTGTTTACGGACATATTCAATCTCTCCCTATCCCAGTCTGCTGTCCCCACATGCTTCAAGATGGCCACCATTGTCCCTGTACCCAAGAAAGCAAAGGTAACTGAACTAAATGACTATCACTCTCACTTCTGTCATCATGAAGTGCTTTGAGAGACTAATCAAGGATCATATCATCTCTACCTTAACTGCCACTCTAGACCCACTTCAATTTGCTTACCGCCCCAATAGATGCACAGACGATGCAATCGCCATCACACTGCACACTGCCCTATCCCATCTGGACAAGAGGAATATCTATGTGGCCAAGCACGCCTCCAACTCAATCATCAGTTTGCAGATGACACAACAGTAGTAGGCTTGATTACCAACAATGACGAGACAGCCAACAGGGAGGAGATGAGGGCTCTGGGAGTGTGGTGCCAGGAAAACATCCTCCCACTCAACGTCAACAAAACAAAGCAGATGATCGTGGACTTCAGGAAACAGCAGAGGGAGCACCCCCCTATCCACATCGACGGGACTGCAGTGGAGAAGGTGGAAAGCTTCAAGTTCCTCTGCGTACACATCACTGACAAACTGAAATGGTCCACCCACACAGACAGGAGGCTGAAGAAATTTGGCTTGGCACCTAAAACCCTCACAAACTTTTACGGATGCACAATTGAGAGCATACTGTCGGGCTGTATCACCGCCTGGTACGGCAACTGCACTACCCGCAACCGCAGGGCTCTCTAGAGGGTTGTGCGGTCAGCCCAACGCATCACCGGGGGCAAACTACCAGCCCTCCAGGACACCTACAGCACCCGATGTCACAGGAAGGCCAAAAAGATCATCAAGGACAACAACCACCCGAGCCACTGCCTATTCACCCCGCTATCCCCCTGAAGGCGAGTTCAGTACAGGTGCATCAAAGCTGGGACCGAGAGACTGAAAAATAGCTTCTATCTCAAGGCCATCAGACTGTTAAATAGCCTTCACTAGCACATTAGAGGCTGCTGCCTATATACATAAATTAGAAATCACTGACCACTTTAATAAATGGAACACTAGTCACTTGAATAATGTTTACATATTTTGCATTACTAATCTTATATGTACTGTATATACTGTATTCTATACTATTCTACTGTATCTTAGTCTATGCCGCTCTGATATTGCTCGTCCATATATTTATATATTCTTAATTCCATTGCTTTACTTAGATTTGTGTGTATTGGGTATTTGTTGTGAAATTGTTAGATATTCCTTGTTAGATATTACTGCACTGTCGGAGCTAGAAACACAAGCATTTCGCTACACCTGCAATAACATCTGCTAAACACGTGTATGTGACCAATAACATTTGATGTGCATAGACATAGGCATGTGCGTATGTGTGCGTGTCTGCGTGTGTGCGTGCATGTCTCACTTGTTACGTTCCCCAATAAGAAACCAAATGGGTTCTGAAAGGCATCCATGGGGGGTCTACTGAATGCTGGCCAAGCAACTCCAGTTGGGTCTTAAAATATATATTTTTCCAACTGAAGCACTGGGCCAACAGCCCTTAAATATTAGCTGTGCTAGCACAGGTGAAACACCTTCTGACTAAAGAGGACAACAGGTGCAACACTTCCTGGTCAATGAGGATGACTCCAATCAGTACTCCACACCAGAGAGGAGAGGTGAAGCAATAGGGATACATGGGCCCAAAACGGCTTTCATATAATACATCACAATGTTATGGTATTACTTTTATTATCTATTTGATAAACAGACATGGAAATAAAACTTTGGAATATAAGAGTGCAATTCAAATGTTTTTTTACCCTTATTTTACCAGGTAAATTGACTGAGAACACATTGTCATTTACAGCAATGACCTGGGGTATAGCTACAGGGTAAAGGAGAGGGGATGAATGAGCCAATTGGAAGCTATCCATGCGTGCACTTGTAAATACAACATTTAGCAATTCACTTACTGTAATGTAATAGCCTAATTGTCTTGGGCTGTAAAGAAATTCTATGTTAGTTATTAAAATAAAAATGTAAAATAAAAGCTTAATGTAATATCAGAAAATAATGTTTGTTTCCCAGTTTTGAAAATTAAACTAGCATAGTTGCTAACTAAAATGCTATTTGATACCTAAAATTCTATTTGAATGTTTGTGGTTGTTGACCCTATGCTGAGAGAGCCAGTGAACCATCATGCCCCCTCCATCCACCCGCAAGTGGAAAGCAAAATTGATATTTTATTAAGGTCTGAATTTTCACTTGTGTAGAAAGTTCGGGTAGGGATTCGTCAAAGGGTCCAATTCTGGGGAGCTCTCTCCGCTATCATCACTGAATCTGAGTCTGATTGTTGCTATTCCACTAACATATCATATAAGGGGAAATGGGCCTCAGTGCATGGTATAGCTCATACAGTACATACACATCTCTCGTCGCACAAAACAGGCAGACCTACTCAGAAAATGCCAGGAAATAGTAAATATCATGACTTTAGATTGAGAAGGGGTATAATTGGATGGGTAAAACCATCACAAAGATATAGCAGAGAGAGAGAGAGAGAGTAGGGGGCTGCATGTGCACTGTGTTGAGGAGATAGCAGTAAGCTGAAATATTAATCATCTTAAAGGGGCATGTATGATGACAAGAAGACTAAGGGAAAGGAGAAGGCAATAATATACTGTATATTAATGAAAACAAAGGCATGGAAAAGGATCTTTGAGTAATGTGAGAATGAGGTGCTTGCTTGGTATTATAATGCAGTTCTGCAGTATCTATGCTGCTTATACTTAGACTACGCTGAAGGCTGAACAATGCAAGTGGATGTCTGGTGAAAGTATTTCAAACTCATCAGGCTATAAAATAGTTGTGGCTTTAACCTGTGTCTATACCTGTGTCTAAACTGACAGGTTTGAAGCCCAAATAGTAACCTTGGGCAGCAAAGGGATTCAACTCAGGGGTGTTTTTTAAATACAGGTATACTGAGAAGCTGAGTGGTGGCTAAGATGACAGGGAAACATGTTTTCCACATCATCACCCTGGAGACTTGAAAAATCACTTTCCGTCAATTACCTGGGCAAGGCCAGAGACTTTCTTGGGGGGGGCTGTTGGGGTGTCACACCTGGGTCAGGAGCTGGATCAGGGGCTGCATTTGTCATGTTTGCAGTTGCTAAGCACCACAGGCCTCTGTGGATAATTTAACCCTGTGAGAGGCTGTCTCAACTCAAAGATATCCCTCTAGCCCGCTGGGGAATTAAATACACCACCGACCATTGGAATTGTAGTTTGGTCTACTATTAATATTCATAGACTGTGTAAACATGTTGCATTCATTAATAATGCAATATTTTGTCTGAAAGTAGGCCTACAAGGAATGTCCCATGGAAATAGGATGACAGCAAGCATTCCTTCTTCTATCCAAACTCCTGTTGTTGACTAGCATCCCTTGCTGTGATGCAATGCCCTTAACGGCTTGCACAATTGAACTGGCATTAGCTGCTGTTGCACGTCGTCACCTGACCTTCCTCAGAAATTCTGTTAGGCATTTGCAAACTGAATTATAGCCTGATGGAAACCGTCAAATGTGTCACTGTGGGTGTAAAAGGTTGTGCCGGAGCCATTGATTCAGACTAACTTTGATTAGATGGTGAAGATGAGTTCAATTTTTCAGGAGGTCTGCTGTCAACTAATGTGGATGGGAGTGGCACACACTCTTTTATGAATGAGGAGTGTTTATCAAATCCTGCAGACCAGGGAGAAGCGGTTTGGGGAGAGAGAAATGCTGTCAAACCAGTTATCTTCTCAGGGAGATGGTGGCAGTGAGAGTGATTAGAATGTTTCACATTGATATCATTCCTCACTGGTGAGATAAACGTTGTGGGAACGTTTCAAAAACATTGCACACAGGTTTCGGTTCACTTCCACCTGTCAGTGAAGCATTAACTACAGTAGGTCGAACAGATCTGATATGATAGGGCGGCAGGTAGCTTAGTGGTTAAGAGCGTAGTGCCAGTAATCGAAAGGTCGCTGGTTCTAATCCCCGAGCCGACTAGGAGAAAAATCTGTCGATGTACCCTTGAGCAAGGCACTTAACCCTAATTGCTCCTGTAAGTCGCTCTGGATAAGAGTGTCTGCTAAATGACAAAAATTGGTATAAGTACTAGCCGACTACATGTGTTTTTCTGTGATAGACATGGCTGCTATGCTAGAGTATTTAAAAAAAAAATAGTTTGTTTGGTCACCTGTGCCATGGCCATGAGAACATAAGTATGTGTAAATATATTTCTCAATGCATTTCAGTTCTATTCAATATAATGTGTCAACATGGCAGCTTAGTCCTGCACAAGATATAGTGCTCTTGGTTGGTCACCACAGTGCAGAGAATAATACATTATTTAATAATCCACTCATGGTCAGAGTCAAAATTACATATTTATAGATGTTGACAACAGATAGTAAGGTCATCCTTGAGCACTGGAACAATAATTAAACGATTTAAATTAACATAACAATATAATATTGAGCATTCATAATAACATTCCTAACTACAGTGTAGATACCGTAGAGACATAAATCAGTAGAGCGAATCAATACACTCTTCCCAACAGTGATGTACTGTACTTCTTAGTCAGTGTTACGCTGTCCAGAGTTATATTTCAACATGTCGTTGTTGGCTTTCTAGTACCCTTTTTAAACTATCTTGCCAATCCGAACCAAATTGTACTGGCTTGGATAGTTTCTTCTCACATTATTATTTTTAGCACAGTTCCAGCAACAATGGTGGATATGTAACCAGGCCAGCTCAGTACAGCTTTGTTTGGCTCGGCTCAGTTCAGCTCAGTACAGCTTGGTATGGGGCGGCTCGGTTCGGCACAGTAGTGTGAAAGGCTCACTAAATGTCCTCCAGTAGCTGCACTATCTCCTCTTTCTGACACTTCCTGGCCAGGCATAGGGCTGTGCAGCCTGTTGAGTCCTTATTAAACCTCTCTGCCCCATTCAATAGCAGGGCTTTGATAATGGGAATGCTGCCGTTCTGGGCAGCCAGGTGTAACGGGGTGGCCTTTCTCTTGTTCTGAGCATTGACGTTGGCCTGATGCAAGATGAGGTGGAGCACGCTGGGGAAAAGGCCGCTGTTACACGCCAAGTGGAGCGCCGTCCAGCCGCTATCCTCTGCCACGTTGGGATCGGCCTTGGCCGACAGCAGCTTGGACACCACTTCCTCTTGCCCATGGTGGCAGGCCAAGTGGAGGGGCGTCCAGCCGCCCTTCCCTGGCGGGTCCACAGAGCCCTGGTGGGCTTCCAGTTCTAGCACGGTGGCCGCGTGGCCCTTCAGCGCCGCCAAGTGCATGGGCGTCCAACCCTGGAGGGTCCTGGGGTCGGGATTCGCACTGTTGTCCAACAGCAGCCTGCAGATACCTGTGTGTCCCTTGAGGGCGGCGAAGTGTAAAGGGGTGTAGTGCCGGCTGTCCAGGGAGTTGACATCGGCTCCAGCTGTCACCAGCTGCCTGGCCACCCTGTTGTGGCCCTCCTCGGCTGCCAGGTGTAGAGCGGTGGTCAGGGAGTGGTCCGTCCCGTTGGGGTCAACTCCCTTACTGAGCAAGAGCTTGGCGATGACGAGGTGGCCGTACACGCTCGCCACGTGGAGCGCCGTCCTCCCGTGGAGCTCCTCGCACTCGTCGGCGCTCCCCAGCCGCTTCAGGAGGAGACGCACAATGTTCTCGTGGCCGTTCTGAGCGGCCAGGTGAAGCGGCGTCCACCCGGCTTTCTCCTTAACGCTAGGCTGGGCGCCACTGTCCAGTAGCAGACAGACGACTCTGTTGTCGCCGCTTTGAGCGGCGAAGTGTAGAGGAGTCCACTGGTCCCCATCTCCAAGTTTAACATCCGCCTTGTGCTCCGTCAGTAAGGAGCATATCTCGTGGAACTTGTGGAGCGCAGCCACAATGAGAGGGGTGTATCCTCTGACGCTCTGTGAGTTTACCTCCGCACCAAGACTCAAGACATGCTTCACACTCTCCGTGTCACCACTAACCACCGTGTAGTGGAGGAGAGTGTTGTTGTCTTTGAAGAGCATAGACACATGCTCCTTCCTAAGCGCCTGTCTGAAATGTACAAAGTCTTTCCTTGATAGAAGATTGAGAATGTCATCCCTGGTGTTGCTCATGTCTGTGAATGTAGAAATGCAACATATACCAGATAAGACACAGAGGCAGAGGTACTGCCAATGCAAAAAGTTGCAAATCAATCTAATAAAGTATAGCAATATGTCTGCTGCCTCATTTGAGTGTGGCAGTAGCCATGGTTTATTGAAGTGTGCATGCATTTGCATACAAGTTGGACAAGAGACAATGCTTTCCTCCAATGCATTTTGTACACTTGTTGTTTTGTCCCACATCTAAGAGCCAGAGCTAAATAACCATTTTTTCCACATGATCCAAAGGGACAGCTTTTTGTCAATTTCTCTAATTAGTACCACATTTCCTTCTCCAGTTCCATATGTGAAAAACACTTGGTAGAATTGCATTTTAAATGTCAGCCCTAGAGGCACTGCGACACACTGAACATTCGTTTTCCCCATGTACTCACCTGGAGGGTTGGCAAGTGAGCACGTGGATTTCTTAATGGAGATATAATGAAAAAGTGTTAATGGTAGTCATCATAATAGCAGCACATCAACAAGCTAATGTTGTTATTAATGGAGTAGTTATTTATCACCTTGATATGTAACAACAGTTAGCTATTGATATTCTGCAAAACATTTTCTGTCCCATATATTGGCGACGCACCAGATGAACATGTGATCGGAGCTAAGGAGAACTGTTTATAAGATGCATACATTATACAAAGATACATTTGGCATTATCAATGTCTTCTTTTACATACATTCACACATGGGAGAGCAAACCATGAGAGAGAGAGAGAGAGAGACAGAGAGAGCTTTGTATATGTTGTCTCAACAATGATGGTGGATGCTGGATCTGTTATCTCAACATTGATGGAGGATGCAGCACTGAGCACTTACTCTTCTGCAGCTGGGCGACAGCATGGTATAATCAGGTTTGTGTGTATTATCCCCGTTGCTACATCCACCTATTCCCAGGACGTCGATCAGAGCTTCTGTCTTTCGAACAGTGTCTGGAAATAAACAAACAGACAAACAGATTCTCAAATTCAGAGGGATTTGATTGATGCACTGCATGCATCTGTCATGCTCAGAGTGTTAACAAGATGTGTACAAGTGTGAATACTGTATGATATTTATTTAGAATTCTGTTCAAACATGAGTGTTTTCGATCTTGGGAAAAACAGATTGTAAAATCCATGAGGCACTATAGTTTAATGAAAACTTTTCATAATGTACAGTAACTGCTGTGGTCAACACAATATTCAAGGGCACTGAAGATAAGAAAAATTACCCTGAAACAAATGGACACTTTTGGTCATACAGATTTAAGGTGTCCATTTTATGACATGTGAAATAGAATGCAAATAACCTATTCTTATGCTTAATAATGCTGTAATATGGAATATATAGGCCTACTGGCTCAATAGAGGGGGGGGGGGTGATAATGCAGCTAATCAAATTGTGGTTGAAACAAAGTTTGTTGCATAAATCAGATCTTACCGATATGCTTACACGACCGGAAAATTGCTTAGTAATGTTGCTAATTTCGATGCGGCAGTGTATGCATACATATGGTGTTCATTAGTATTCATTAACATGGCACTTTAATCCTTTGCCTTAATTGCTTGCCTAGGTGACCTGCAGCTCTTGTAAATTATCCAATCTTATCTGAGTTAATTTTAGAATATTACAATAAGGCATCTAACATTAGTGAGCATTATATTGTGCAGAGCATGTGCTCTCCAAGTCTCTCTGAGTCTCCTCAAAGTCTACAATCAGAAAGCTGACAGTGTACAAGCCCTGGACAGGATAATTATGATCTTTATGCAGAAACAGATGCAGAGTTACTGAGGGCTGTGCAATTCAGGTCTGAGTGATGTCTGAGACTTGGTAAATAAACTACCGCTAATTTACCAAAGTGACTGTAATTTTCTGTAATTTTGGTAATTAACAGGTCATCTATGGCAATCTATGGTAACTTTGTACATTTTTACTAATGTATTCATATAAAATATTAATTCATCTGTGTCTAGTAGATAGACCATATGGTTCAAGAGAAAATAGCCTAATTAATGAAAAAAGCATCTAATTAACAATGGCATTATTTTCAATTAACTCTGCAACTCTTCCAACTCTTTACTTTTTTTCACTTCAACCAGTTTGGCCCCAAAACATGTACAACAAAGACATATTGACATAGTAAAATAAATAAAAGTGTGTAAAAATATAAAGGATATTTCATGATGAAATACACCAATGGTTTTCAAGTTGATGGGTTATATTTAGGATAATGTTTTACAGCTTTGTCATTCAATTTTTTATTTTAAAATCATCTTATTTTATTATGTTATATATTTTACATGTGATGAAAATTCCATGTAGATAAATAGGCAGAATCTACCACACACCCAAAACCAAATAGTGAAGGTGCTGGAGACAAAATGCAAAACTGGAGAAACTTCCAGTCAGATGCACATTTATTTTAATAGAGACTAAGCTTTCAGTCAGTCGACCTTCATTAGAGCATATCTCCACAAACAATAGTGGGACAGATACAGTGGCTTGCAAGAATTCACCACCCTTGGCATTTTTCCTATTTTGTTGCCTTACAACCTGGAATTAAAATAGATTTTGGGGGGGCTTGTATCATTTGATTTACACAACATGCCTACCACTTTGAAGACAAACAAGAAATACGACAAAAAAAAGAAAGAAAACTTGAGCATGCATAACTATTCAACCCCCCAAAGTCAATACTTTGTAGAGACACCTTTTGCAGCAATTACAGCTGCAAGTCTCTTGGGGTATGTCTCTATAAGCTTAGCACATCTAGCCACTGGAATTTTTGCCCATTCTTCAAGGCAAAACTGCTCCAGCTCCTTCAAGTTGGATGGGTTCTGCTGGTGTACAGCAATCTTTAAGTCATACCACAGATTCTCAATTGGATTGAGGTCTGGGCTTTGACTAGGCCATTCCAAGACATTTGAATGTTTCCCCTTAAACCACTCAAGTGTTGCTTTAGCAGTATGCTTAGGGTCATTGTCTTGCTGGAAGGTGAACCTCTGTCCCAGTCTCAAATCTCTGGAAGACTGAAACAGGTTTCCCCTCAAGAATTTCCCTGTATTCAGCGCCATCCATCATTCCTTCAATTCTGACCAGTTTCCCAGTCCCTGCCGATGAAAAACATCCCCACAGCATGATGCTGCCACCACCATGCTTCACTGTGGGGATGGTGTTCTCGGGGTGATGAGAGGTGTTGTGTTTGCGCCAGACATAGCGTTTTCCTTGATGGCCCAAAAGCTCAATTTTAGTCTCATCTGACCAGAGTACCTTCTTCCATATGTTTGGGGAGTCTCCCACATGCCTTTTGACAAACACCAAACGTGTTTGCTTATTCTTTCTTTAAGCAATGGCTTTTTTCTGGAGACTCTTCCTTAAAGCCCAGCTCTGTGGAGTATACGGCTTAAAGTGGTCCTATGGACAGATACTCCAATCTCCGCTGTGGAGCTTTGCAGCTCCTTCAGGGTTATCTTTCGTCTCTTTGTTGCCTCTCTGATTAATTCCCTCCTTGCTTGGTCCGTGAGTTTTGGTGGGCGACCCTCTCTAGGCAGGTTTGTTGTGGTGCCATATTCTTTCCATTTTTTAATATTGGATTTAATTGTGCTCCGTGGGATGTTCAAAGTTTCTGATATTTTTTTATAACCCAACCCTGATCTGTACTTCTCCACAACTTTGTCCCTGACCTGTTTGGAGAGCTCCTTGTTCTTCATGGTGCCGCTTGCTTGGTGGTGCACCTTGCTTAGTGGTGTTGCATACTCTGGGGCCTTTCAGAACAGGTGTATTTATACTGAGATCATGTGACAGATCATATGACACTTAGATTGCACACAGGTGGACTTTATTTAACTAATTATGTGACTTCTGAAGGTAATTGGTTGCACCAGATCTTATTTAGGATCTTCATAGCAAAGGGGCTGAATACATATGCACGCACCACTTTTCCGTTATTAATTTTTTAGACTTTTTTGAAAGTAGTAATTTTTTTCATTTCACTAATTAATTTGGACTATTTTGTGTATGTCCATTACATGAAATCCAAATAAAAATCAAATTACAGGTTGTAATGCAACAAAATAGGAAAAACGCCAATGGGGATGAATACTTTTGCAAGGAACTGTAAGGTCACCCAGTGGGCCAGAGATAATTAAAGACACCTGTGATAATCTAAAGTACCCAAAAAGGCCACTAGATGTCATGTGATTAAAATTCCATTACATCCTTGAAAGTTACCAAAATTCTGGTAGTTTACTGGTAAAGTTATCAGTAATACCCCCTCCCTTTGCAACCCGTCTGAGGATCTGGCCTCAGCCAGTGTAAGATCAGCCAATAATTTACTGAACAAAGTCCACACAACATGTTCAGCCATATTGTGTCGTTCTCCAACAGATGGGCTTGCCTTGTTTTGAAGAAACAATGCACTGGAGCGATCACATGGGTAATGTGTATAGCTATGCGCTTAAAATGATTATTTTTCTTTGAAAAGGGAAGCCTATGGTACTTGGAGACAAGAATAATAATTTTTTTCTTGACTTTTTCTGATTACAAAGTGGTGGCCATTCTGTTTCTATACTGTTTCTGATTATAGCAAGGGGAGACTATTCTCCCCCTTTTGTTGTCTCGAAGATAGGTTTGTTTTGTTGTTGTTTGCTGTTGGGTATGGAGAGGGATACACAATGTTATCTAGCCTAATCTAAGATATTTTCGAATGTCTGGCATTGATGACAATGACCATAAGAGTTGGTTGGCGGTAGTCCCAGAGGTGGACCAGTAACCAAAGGTTCCAGGCCGGGCGATGGAAAATTGTGGAGGACTGCTGGTGTCAGATCATTACCATTGTGCCATTGAGTAAACCACTTAGCCCCCAAAATATCTCTCCATCTTGCACTGCACCGTGGCTAACCCTGTGCCTCTCAACATGTGGGTGTGTCTGAGGTTGGGAAAAAGGCAGAAGACTAATTGTATTTTGAGCCAAATGGACAATAACGTATCTATTCTATTCTACAGTATTTTACAGCACAAACAGATCTGGAATCAGATGAAGTGTTACCTGAGAAATCTGGCCTCTCTCTGGGATCCTGATCCCAGCACCGTTGCATTATTGTGATCATCTGCTCACATTCGTGTGGCTTGTCATCAGGGATCTTTTCCAAGCCTGGCCTTCTACCTGATGACACCTTCATCAGCACTGTCATTGTACTGCTTCCTGTGTCACAGGAAGTTACATGTTCGTTCAGATGAGAAATGATTTTTTTTAAATGAACTCTCAATGTAAAATGTGATTATAAGCTTGTATAGTTTAACTACCTGAACTTTGTCAAACACTACCGTGTCTGTGATTCGATTTAAAATATATATCTGATACTTTAATCAGAATGCATTACCGCTACTCACGTTTCCCACCTTGATAAGGTTTCTTCTGGGTCAGGATTTCCCACATCACAATAGAGAAGCTAAATTAAAACAAGAAACACGTAAGACCACTCTGACCGGACAGGACAACTTCAATGTGGTTCTTTCCCCATGTATCTAATTACACTGAAGAAAAATATAAACGCAACTTGCAATCATTTTAAAGATTTTACTGAGTTACAGTTCATATAAGGAAATCAGTCAATTGAAATATATTTATTAGGCCCTAATCTATGGATTTCACATGGGAATACAGACATGCATCTGTCGGTGGAAGATAACAAAACAATTTTAAGTAGGGGCGTGGATTAGAAAACTAGTCAGTATCTGGTGTGACCACCATCATGCAGCACGACACATCTCCTTCGCATAGAGTTGATCAGGATGTTGATTGTCGCCTGTGGAATGTTGTCCCTCTCCTCTTCAACGGCTGTGCGATGTTGCTGGAGATTGGCGGGAACTGGAACACACTGTCGCACACGTCAATCTAGAGCATCCCAAATATGCTCAATGGGTGACATATCTGGTGAGTATGCAGGCCATGGAAGAACTCAGAAATGTTCAGCTTCCAGGAATTGTGTACAGGTCCTTGTGACATGAGATTAATGGAACGACAATTGGCCTCATGATCTTGTCACAGTATCTCTGTCCATTCAAATTGCCATCGATAAAATGCAATTGTGTTCGTTGTCCGTAGATATGCCTGCCCATACCATAACCCCACCGCCACCATGGGACACTCTGTTCACAACGTTGACATCAGCAAACCGCTCGCCCATACGACGCCATACACACCATCTGCCATGTACAGTTGAAACCGGGATTAATCCGTGAAGAGCGCACTTCTCCAGCGTGCCAGTGGCCATCATAGGTGAGCATTTGCCCACTGAAGTCCATTACAACGCCGAACTGCAGTCAAGTTAAGACCCTGGTGAAAACGACGAACATGCAGATGAGCTTCCCTGAGACGGTTTCTGACAGTTTGTGCAGAAATTATTCGGTTGTGCAAACCCACAGTTTCATCAGCTGTCCGAGTGGCTGGTATCAGATGATCCCGAAGGTGAAGAAGCCGGATGTGGGCGGGATGGGTTGGCGTGGTTACACAAGGTCTGCATTTGTGTGGCCGGTTGGACATACTGCCACTTTCTCTAAAACGACATTGGAGCTGGCTTATGGTAGAGAAGTGAACATTCAATTATCTGGCAACAGCTCTGGTGGACATTCCTGCTGTCAGCATGCCAATTGCACGTTCCCTCAAAATTTAAGACATCTGTGGCATTGCGTTGTGTGACAAAACTGCACATTTTACAGTGGACTTTTATTGTCCCCAGCATAAGGTGCACCTGTGTAATGATCATGTTGTTTAATCAGCTTCTTGTCAGGTGGATGGATTATCTTGGCAAAGGAGAAATGCTCACTAACAGGGATGTAAACAAATTTGTGCACAAAATTTGAGCATATGGAACATTTGTGCATATGGAACATTTCTGGGATCTTTTATTTCTGCTCATGAAACATGGGACCAACACTTTGCATGTTGCATTTATATTTGTGTTCAGTGTACATTAAATCTAAATTACATTATCAAAGATAATACCTCATTAGAAACGATATTGAAAATATCTACGACTTTAGGAACAAAAACTGAATAAATTATTCAAATATCTTAGTTAGTAACTCATAATTGTTCTATTACAAAGAGAGAGAAAACTAGCCTATTGACACAGTTCTATAGTGGGCCTATGTGTGAGTTTGTAGGAATTGGCCCTTGGCAACTACCTCACCTGTAAACATCAAACTTGGTTCCTGGATGCTCAGGGCACAGGGTGAACGCCTCTGGAGGTATGTAGCAAATGCTTCCTCTCGCAGTCAAATTTTCAATGAATTCCTTCTTGCTCCCAGCCTCCTCCCACTTAATTAAGCCAAAATCTGAAATCTTTGGAGGGACATTTTCTTCAGACAGATAATCATTAATGTGTACATACCACTGAACTCTTATTCAAATATAACCCTACACTTTTTAATGTTTGCATGCCTAATTAAAAAAGGAGTCTAGATATCATTAACGACCCTCGTCTCACTCATTACACTTTTTAAACAGTAATAGCTGCTTTAACGGCATACCAGCGTCTCTGTGGAGCTATTCTCACCTTGATGTGGAGGTGATCGTCTAGAAGGATGTTTGAAGGCTTCAGGTTCAGGTGGAGAAGTGGAGGGTTCATGCTGTGAAGGAAGTTCATGCCCATGGTGGCCTCGTGAATCATCTGGAACTTCTTGGGCCACATCAACATGTGGCTGGTAAGGAGATGATCCAGGGAGCCATTACTCATGTACTCCATCACCATGGCGGGAGGGTCATTACACACCCCGTAGACGGACACAATGTACTTGAATGTCACTTTCTCCATCTTGGATGCCTCCTCTATCATTCTCCTACAAAGAAAGAAAAGACGAGTGTAAGGGGGAGTTTACAGGTTTTTTCCACACCTGAGCAGCCTCAGCAACAAGGTTTTTGTCGTCACATTCAACCTTTCTAATCTAACACATTTATTTTCCCAGTATTTAGACCACGACTGCTAACTGCTAATTATCCAAACACCCAAATGTGTGTTATTCCATTAAAAACTGGCAATTAAATTACGTGATTTATTGGGTGAAATGTCTGCTCTGTTCTAGAGTATATCTTCTAGGCCTCAAATAAAGCCACATTAACCATACCTGTAGAAACTGGTGCCAGTAAGGGTGGTATCGAAGCTTTTCAGGGCACACTTTTCCCTCCAAAGCTTGAGTTTCACTCTGTAGACCTGGCCAAAGCTGCGTTCCGTCACCTTAATCCAGTCAGCCTCAAAGTCATCCTTCTTGAAGATCCTGAACTTCTCCAGGGCCCCGTCAACAGGATCCATGGGGGCAGAGCTCCTCCTGTGTGTCACAACACCATCTCTAATCTCACACAAACTCAGAGGAATTTCTCCGTGGGGTCTCCCTTGTCCATGAAGTGGGTAGACAAGTACTGAGGTGGCGAGGCAGCCTAAGACTGTGTCTAAGACTCCAATGTGGTTAACTGTGGGTCGTGGGAGGAGCCATGTCACTGCTCGTTTGCATAGCAATGTAACAAGACCGGTTTCCACTGCACTGCCTGCCAAGAAAATTGCTTAGGTTCACATCAGAGAGCAGGAAGGAAACCTGATATGCCAGCCTAATTTGTTATAGCTCTGATACCTGGGGGATCATTTTGCTATTTGATTTAGAATTTTAAGACCCCTTGAAGTATAAAAAAAAATATATACAATTAAATTATAGCCTTGGTTTCTCAAATGACTGCCTTGCCTGGTTCACCAACTACTTCTCAGATAGAGTTCAATGTGTCAAATCGGAGGGCCTGTTGTCTGGACCTCTGGCAGTCTCTATGGGGGTGCCACAGGGTTCAATTCTCGGGCCGACTCTATTCTCTGTGTATATCAATGATGTTTCTCTTGCTGCTGGTGACGCTCGGATCCACCTCTATGCGGACGACACCATTTTGTATACATCTGGCCCTTCATTGGACACTGTGTTAACAAACCTCCAAACGAGCTTCAACGCCATACAACACTCCTTCCGTAGCCTCCAACTGCTCTTAAACACTAGTAAAACTAAATGCATGCTCTTCAACCGAATGCTGCTTGCACCCGCCCACCCGACTAGAATCACTACTCTTGGCGGGTCTGACCTAGAGTATGTGGACAACTAAAAATACCTAGTTGTCTGGTTAGACTGTAAACTCTCCTTCCAGACTCACATTAAGCATCTCCAATCAAAAGTTAGATCTAGAATCAGCTTCCTATTTCAGAACAAAGCCTCCTTCACTCATGCTGCCAAACATGCCCTTGTAAAACTGACTATCCTACCGATCCTTGACTTCGGCAATGTCATTTACAAAATAGCCTCCAACACTCTACTCAGCAAATTGGATGTAGTCTATCACAGTGCCATCCGTTTTGTCACCAAAGCCCCATATACTACCCACCATTGTGACCTGTACGCTCTTGTTGGCTGGCCCTCACTACATATTCATCGCCAAACCCACTGGCTCCAGGTCATCTATAAATCACTGCTAGGCAAATCCCAGTCTTATCTTAGCTCACTGGTCACCATAGCAACACCCACCCGTAGTCTGCGCTCCAGCAGGTATATCTCACTGGTCATCCCCAAAGCCAACACCTCCTTTGGTCGCCATTCCTTCCAGTTCTCTGCTGCCAATGACTGGAACGAACTGCAAAAATCTCTGAAGCTGGAGACTCTTATCTCCCTCACTAACTTTAGGCGTCAGTTGTCAGAGCAGCTTACCGATCACTGCACCTGTACACAGCCCATCTGTAATTAGCCCATCCAACTACCTCATCCCCATATTGTTATTTATTTTGCTAATTTGCACCCCAGTATCTCTATTTGCACATCATCTTTTGCACATCTATCATTCCAGTGTTAATACGAAATTGTATCTATTTTGCACTATGGCCTATTTATTGCCTTACCTTCATAATTTACTACATTCGCAAACACTGTATATATATTTTCTGCTGTATTTTTGACTTTATGTTTTGTTTACCCCATATGTAACTCTGTGTTGTTGTTTGTATCACACTGCTTTGCTTTATCTTGGCCAGGTCACAGTTGTAAATGAGAACTTGTTCTCAACTGGCTTACCTGGTTAAATAAAATAAAAATCCTATATCTGAGAGATAAGAAAGATGAGGAATTTTTACATGTAATTAACGCCTTTTTTTTCACTAAACAGTCTCCATATACTGTAAACTTCCCTAGAGCAAAACAACCGACATGTACGTGTTCATGAGAGTCTCACCTTTACACAGAGGGGTCACATTAGTGTGTAGCCCAAACTGTTTGGACGCTACAGACAGAAGTTGGCAGATCGGCTGTACCGACTTCAGACAAGTCCCAAGACGCTTGTGTGGGTCGTTGAGGAACTGTCACGATCGTTGATGAATGGGTCAGACCAAGGCGCAGCATGATATGCATACATGTTTGTTAGAACCAAATAAACAACTACAAACGTCCAAGGTACACAAACAACATACCTAACACGGAACACGATCCCACAACCCACTAGTGCCAATAGGCTGCCTAAGTATGGTCCCCAATCAGAGACAACGAGCGACAGCTGCCTCTGATTGGGAACCACACCGGCCAACATAGATCTACACATACTAGATCTAAACATAGAAAATCCAACATAGAAAATACCAACAAGGAATATACACACCCTGACTCAACATATAAGCGTCCTCTGAGTCAGGGCGTGACAGGAACACAGAGAACACCATCGTGTTCATGAGAGTCACATCTTTCCATAGATGGGTCATAATAGATTGTGGGCCGTTCAGATGCTATAGATGATTTTGTGAGAAGACCGAATTTCGGGATGTCTCATTGTCTGACAAACACAGCTCTAGCTCTGTCACCTTTCACTGCAGATGCGGAAGTGTTACACAGGCAGACGCGGTGGATTGAGATGCATCCAATGCAAAACAACTGATACAGCATCTCTAGCTTAAACGGACAGATTTGTATGGGAATGTTTGTATTGTGCTAATTAGATTTCCGCAGGGGGGTGGACATCGACTTTAGGAGGTTAAGAGAAATTGTGCACAGCTTAAAGAAATTACCTGACTTGACACTTCATTGCCAGCAATAGTCTCTACTTTACGATTATGGAAATGGACCATCATTAATGTTCTGCATGATGACACAGCATTAAAGGGACATTACACTCAAAAATCAGCTGTTTTCACCTGAAAGTGGTCCCATGTTAAAGATGAATTCACATTCTACTCCATCAGTTGTGTAGATCCAGCTATGGAAACGATAATCTGGAAATTATATGGCGATTCTCTTTTCCACTCATTTTGGATTGTGTCATATCGCTGGATCTACAAAACAGATGGCCTCGGACGTCAAAGTATGTCATCAGAAGAACACGTTTGAAGTCTGAAAACATCTGATCAAACTTAGATTTTGTACTGTAATGTCACATTAACTACTTGCTGAAGAGTCAGCTTCTTGGACCAACTGAAAACGACTTGCAGAAACCTGTTAAAGAGCGCATATATGCTCATTATGATTTTTCAGACCCTGTGGGACACCGAAGCATTATCTCATATTATCCTCTAATTTATCCTCAGACTTAACATGCATAGTCGTCCTTGAAAGCAATGTCTCATTGTGAAACTTCTCCCGTCTGGAATCCTCCTAGAGAGAGAAGCGTTTCATTTGTATGACATTTGTCTTCTCTGTGCTCAGAGGAACTGCACTCAGAGTCAAAAGAAAAGTCCCCACGGAAGCTGTACGCACCTGCCTTGTTACTAATTGGACAACAGCACATAAAGCACTTGGCTAATTGTATAGCATTGTGCTTTGCAGATTCAGCAGTGGTTGTCGCAGGAGGATTGCACAGGCGCCAGTCTCCTATCATAACAACGCCACCTTGGCTCATACTAATTCTAAATCTCTATATAAATATCAAATGGCACCCTATTCCCTAGATAGAGCACAACCTTTGACCAGGGCTTAATAGGGGATGCCCATAGAGCTCTGGTCAGAAGTAGTGCACTAAATAGGGAATAGGGTGACATTTGGCACGAACCTTCTGTCTTCACCTTTCTGCTCCATTAGTGTAGCCTATCTTTCAGGAAAGGTGTGAGGCGATTTCCTTTATGAGCGGCTCGGGGGCATGTGAAGTCAATTCAAGAAGATGAGAAAATAAAGATATCCTTCTCGAGCTGTCCTTTTATCACCCCTCTTGTTCTGCTTATGATTTGCGCATTTATATATTTTATACTTAGACTCTTGTAACCTTTTACAACGTATATTTGTCTGAGACAGAGTGGGTCTTCGTGAACGATTTAGAAATGTAACATTGATAGGCCTATCTTATGAATAATTCATGTGTATGGGGGAGAGGTTTGTTTAGAGGCCTTTACATTGTGGTACTGTACACCATGACCTCCTGTGCTTTTTATTCACACGTTAACAAAACAAAATGATAACTAGTTCAGTTTCAGGATATTTCAGAACTACTGAAAGAGCATTCCAAATCTCTGCCACATTCAGATTGTTCTCATCTTCCTTTCCGTCTCTTTTTTTGCTTCTGTCTCCTTCCCTGCAGTGCAGTTTTAAGAAGCTTTCGTATTAATGGAGCCTTGATTCATTTGGACTTGGGCCCATGTGTCTCATAATTCCTGGAGGTTGGGATTCTGAGACTATTTCTCCTTTTATGATTCCAGCTGTGCACACTTTGTTCACCCTTTCAATTACAAGATGCCATTAAGGATTTTTTTATTAACAAATCCTCTTCGACACAATTTCCCCTTGCCTCCTAAATCTGCTCAGCCTCTTCTCCCTCCAGGCTGTCTGCGCTGGTCTCCCTGTGGGTGTGTGCTTGCATGCGCTGTGTGTGTGTGTGATCTGTGATTTACATATGGAGTTACTGTATTTCAAAGGCGACGTCTTTCTATTGGCTGCTTTTCATTTATAAAATCTTTGCCTGTCCAGGGAGGGAGTTAACACATCATAGTGATGCTTTATGCAATTCTGGCTCAATACTTTGTCTCACAACGGAATGCAATGGATCATGGCAGAGAGGCTGAGCTGTTAATTTGAAAGGGGTGTATGCATGAAAGACAGATACAATGTGATCCATCTTTATTAATAGAAAAAAAATAATGAAGAGTGATAGGCCTATCATTAAACAACTCAATGAGAAAACAAATAGCTTTTCTTTGGGATATGGGCTGCTACCTCCGGGGCTTTTTTGTCTATAGGTAGATAATAAAAGTCCAATCTCAAAACTTCTATATATCTTTTAAATAGTACATTTTGCCAATACTCCACAAATGAACTCTCCAGCCTTATATCCATTCCTCAGGTTACTCGAGACACACATTTAGCTCAAATTGGCAACTACAGTACGCCAAAGTTCCTTTCGTAGGATATCCCGAGGCAAAGTCATTATTATCCTTCGGTGATTGCTTGAGCCCTTTTGGGTGTGTGACATCACTCCGAGCCCTTACCAAACAATGGCGGACTATTTCTCTCCCCTCGGATCTAGAACCAGTAGTAACCACCAATTTCAATTCAAGTTATCTTACATTTAAAAGACATATCTAATATTCCAGCACCCAAATAACATTGTCGCAGAGGAGTGCTTGTTGGCTAGCTAAAGGGTTATAAAACAGTTCAGCTAGAAACGCTAGCTAGTTAACGTTACATGCTGACCACACCGCCCGCGTTGCGTGCGCGAGCGTTGCTAAATACATGTACACATACATGTTATTCAATAATTTCATCTAAACTGCTCGCGAGCGTCAGTGAGTGTCTGCATAACCAGGCGCTAAAATAGAACTTGATTCTATTTTGGACGGTTGACGCACTGCAAGTCCCACCTCTCCCATCTCCTCATTGGTTTTTAGCAGCATATACCCACGTGCGGGATTGAAAGATGAACTGAGGTCCACACTCCAGTCCAGTTAGTGGTGGTTGTTAACATATAGACTAATATGTTATAAATTGTGTTCTTACACTGGTACAGTTATGCCCTACGAGAGATGTACAACTGCGCATGTGCGAAAATAAAGAAAGGGCATTTTCCCGCGTTCTGGTTGAAACACCAATGATGAACATGTGTGTTTATTCCTCCGTTAAGTAAGCCGGTATTCCTGTCCTGAAGATGACAGCACCAACAGGTTATGGGCCCAGGAGGGAACATGGAAGCCGATGGAATAGATTATGTTTCGACGGAGATGAAAAAAACTACGAGTTATGGGAGACGAAGTTTTTGGGACACTTGCGTTTGCTAGGGCTAAAGGCCACCATATTGAACGTGGATGAAGATGAAGAAGAC
Source organism: Coregonus lavaretus (assembly GCF_964263955.1). NCBI lineage: Eukaryota > Metazoa > Chordata > Actinopteri > Salmoniformes > Salmonidae > Coregonus > Coregonus lavaretus. The sequence goes on along the minus strand of NC_140013.1, from coordinate 4,989,816 downwards.
GGAGAGAAAAATGAAGAAGCCTACGCCGAATTGATACAGGTTTTGGATGATAAAAGTCTTTCCCTGATAATGAGAGAAGCAGCAGATGATGGGAGAAAAGCGTTGAAGATATTGAGGGAACATTATGCAGGTAAAGGGAAGCCCGTGTGATTAGCCTCTACACTGAGCTAACTTCTCTTCAGAAAGCTGCTGACGAAAGTGTTACGGATTATATCATTCGTGCTGAGACGGCTATTACAGCACTGAGGAATGCTGAAGAGACTTTAAGTGACGGGCTGTTGATTGCAATGATTCTGAAAGGTTTGCCCGAATCATTTAAGCCGTTTGCCATCCACATAACGCAGAGTGACGAGCCGACAACTTATGGCAAGTTCAAAACCAAGTTGAGGAGCTATGAAAGCACCGAGAAGTTTAGCGCCATTTCCACTGACGACAACATGATGAAGGCAAGTAACATTAAAGTTAGCTGGCCAAGAGGAAGAGATAAAGGGACCGAGATAACCTGCTTCAACTGTGGCCAGAAAGGGCACAAGGCCCGGGAATGTACCGTTACTGGAGAGCACAGAGAACGGAGACAGTGGTGTAGTTTTTGCAAGAGCTCCACTCATACTGACGCAAATTGCAGACGAAAAAGAAGAGACAATGTGAAACAAGCAACAGATGCTGAAGGCCACACATTTGCATTCAAAATAAGTGACTGTCAGGTTCGTGGACTGAAACATAAAGGGCTGATGGTTGATACGGGAGCAACGTCACATATAGTCACGGACATCGGGAAGTTTAAGGAGTTTGACGAGACTTTCAAACCGGAAAAACATTCCGTGGAGCTGGCTGACGGAACAAGAACGAATGGTGTCGCGGAGAGGAGAGGTGCAGCGGAGGTTTACCTGAGAGACAACACGGGTCGTCGGGTGAAAACAACGCTGACGAAGGCGCTGTACGTGCCGTCGTTTCCACAGGACATTTTCTCTGTTAAAGCAGCGACAGCCAACGGAGCTTCAGTCAACTTTCGACAGGGGTGTAACAAGCTCATCCACAAGAACGGTACCACTTTTGACATCGAGGAGTACGATAGACTTTACTATCTTAACACTGTAAGTGATGAAAATGATGATGGATGTCATGGGTGCTATGATATTCACACATGGCACAAAATTCTTGGCCACTGTAATTTTGAGGATGTGTCAAAGTTAGAAAATGTGACAGAGGGAATGAAAATCACAGGTAAGATTGACAAATCTACCCTCAACTGTGAAATCTGCACACAGGGAACATTTGTTCAGAGCAGAAACAGAGAGCCTGATGAAAAGGCAAAAGCAGCTCTTGAGCTTGTGCACACTGATTTGGCTGGCCCTATTGAGCCAGAGGCGAAAGATGGGTTCAGATATACTCTAGCATTTACGGATGATTATTCAGGGGCAGTTTTTGTGTATTTCCTAAAAGCAAAAAGTGATACTGTAAAAGCTACTGAGAAGTTTATTGCTGATGTGGCCCCTTATGGAAAAAATAAAGTGTGTCAGGTCAGATAATGGCACAGAGTACACAGCCAAAGAGTTCCAGTCACTGCTCAGTAAGAATGCCATAAGACATGAAACTTCAGCCCCTTAACTCACCCCATCAAAATGGGACCGCTGAGAGAAATTGGAGAACACTGTTTGAAATGGCAAGATGCATGCTACTTGAGAGCAACCTACCAAAGAAATTGTGGACATATGCTGTAATGACTGCTGCAGTAATTCGCAATAGGTGTTACAATAAGCGTGTAGGACAGACTCCACACTACATGTTTACTGGGAGAAAGCCTGATCTTTCAAAGATTAAAGAATTTGGATCTGTTTGCTATGCATACAGACAGAACAAGAAAAAGTTGGACTCAAGATGTGAAAAGGGTATTTTTGTCGGGTATGATAAAAATAGTCCAGCATACCTAGTCTACTACCCAGACACTGGAAAAGTTCTTAAAAACAGATTAGTCAAGTTCGTTACAAAAGGTGTAGTCGAACGCCAAACTCAGACAGATTTGGAAATGAGAGATGATCTTCATGGGGAGAGATTTCAATCCCCCATGCCAAAAGCCAAGATGGCAGATCAAAATTCCGAAGAGACACAAGATGTGCAAATCGAGACTTCAGATAGTCAGAGTCCACGCTATCCAGACAGAGCGAGGAAGAAGCCCCAGTACTTAAAAGACTATGAGTGTAAAGTGAAGTGTGATGACCAGATACCACCTAGTGTTGACTACTGCTACAGAGTAATGTGCAATGCACCACAAACCTTCAAAGAAGCAATGATTTCACCAAAATCAGAGATTTGGGCTACTGCTATGAAGGAGGAGATGGATTCCCTTAGGGAAAATGATACATTCACATTGACCACACTGCCAGAGGGTAAAAATGCAGTGGGGGGCAGGTGGGTCTATGCGGTCAAAAACAATTCAGATGAGACTGAGACATACAAGGCAAGATATGTTGCAAAGGGATATAGTCAAGTGGCAGGAATAGACTATAAGGATACTTTTTCTCCAACTGCAAATATGACATCAGTACGCTGTTTGATGCAGCTAGCAGCTCAGTATGACTTAGAGTTACATCAGATGGATGTCAAAACAGCATATCTACATGCTCCTATTGACTGTGAAGTGTACATGGAGCAACCAGAGGGTTTTGAAGTCAGGTCAGATACAGGTGAGCAACTAGTCTGCAAACTGAACAAGTCACTGTACGGCCTGAAAGAGTCAGGAAGGAACTGGAACAAAATGTTGCATGATCACCTTAGTGAAAATGGTTTTACACAGAACCCAGCTGATCACTGTGTTTACAACAAACAAACTGCAACAGAAAGAATCATTTTGATAATTTGGGTCGATTATCTAATTATCGCTGCTAGTGATAGTGACTCACTCACAAGTGTAAAAGAAATGTTAAGTCACAATACCTATCACAATACCTATCAGAACCAAAAGTGCAACACTGGATAACAGCTAAACATGTGTTGAGGTACTTGAAGGGGACAATGAATCAGGAGCTGTGTTACAAAAAGGGGGTGGAAAAACTCAACCTCGTAGCATATAGTGATGCTGATTGGGCAGCAGATCAAAGTGACAGACGCATAACAGAAGCATAACAGGGTATTGTTTTAGTTTAACTAAATGTGGACCTGTTATTTCATGGAGGTCTAAGAAGCAGCCAACAGTAGCTTTATCTACATGTGAAGCAGAGTACATGGCACTGGCTGCTACTACACAAGAAAGTTTGTACCTTGTACAGTTATTGGGCCAGATGGATAGTGAGTGCCAATATGCACCAGTAACAATCTTTGAAGATAACCAAGGTGCAATTGCTCTGTCAAAGAACCCAGTATGTCGTCAGAGATGTAAACATGTTGACATCAGATATCATTTCATTCGATCTGCGCTCAGTGATGGCAAAATAAGTATTGAATATTGTCCAACGGCAGACATGGTTGCAGATGTTTTGACTAAACCTGTAACGAAGTTCAAAAATGAAAAATTATTGGGTTATATGTTTGGAATGTAAACTGACATTTGTGAGATGTATAACTGTAAGCTAAATGTGTTGATAGTTAGGTTGAATACGACTTGTACAGTATAAGAGCAAGTGGGGGTGTTAACATATAGACTAATATGTTATAAATTGTGTTCTTACACTGGTACAGTTATGCCCTATGAGAGATGTACAACTGCGCATGTGCGAAAATAAAGAAAGGGCATTTTCCCGCGTTCTGGTTGAAACACCAACGATGAACATGTGTGTTTATTCCTCCGTTAAGTAAGCCGGTATTCCTGTCCTGAAGATGACAGCACCAACAGTGGTAATGCACCTTAAAGTTGGTTGCCAACTGCCATATAAAGTCCCCTATCCTCCCGGCCGGCTCGGTCCTCCCCTCCAGCTCCGTGGCTTGATGACTCATTGCGAGCTCACAGAACAGAGCTCCGGGCAGCTGAGCGGAAATGGAAGAAAACTAGACTCCCTGCGGACCTGGCATCTTTTCACTCCCTCCTCTCTACATTTTCTTCATCTGTTTCTGCTGCTAAGGCCACTTTCTACCACTCTAAATTCCAAGCATCTGCCTCTAACCCTAGGACGTAAATGTAAATGTAAAATGTAACACGTGTTTCCCGGAGCCTCCCGAATGGCGCAGTGGTCTAAGGCACTACATAGCTGTGCCACTAGAGATCCTGGTTTGAATCCAGGCTCTGTCGTAGCCGGCCGCGACCGGGAGACCCATGGGGCGGCGCACAATTGCCCAGGGTAGGGGAGGGAATGGCTGGCAGGGATGTAGCTCAGTTGGTAGAGCATAGCATTTGCAATGCCAGGGTTGTGGGTTTGATTACCACGGGGGGCCAGTATGAAAAAAAATAATGTATGCACTCACTAACTGTAAGTTGCTCTGGATAAGAGCGTCTGCTAAATGACATGTAAATGTAAGCTCTGCCAAGTTGTAACAAACTTTATTTAATTGAGAGCACAGTTTCATTTATTGTTTAATTAATTTTGCTTTACTAAGTATTGTTTACATAGTTTCATATCTCATTGCTCTTCCGAACAGTAATAATGGCTGTGAATTGCTGAATAGAAGATTGCTAAAGTAGGCCGCAGCAAAGCCTTGGATGTCACGGTCGTGTGAAGGAATTGACCAAGGCGCAGCGTGTGAAACGAACATGGTACTTTATTTAGTTAAAGCACAAAAAACAAGAAACACGACTAGTGAAGTCCACAGTCAACCTGACTGAAAACGGAAACAAAAACCCACAAACCAAGGAGAAACCACACAGTTTAAATATGGCTCCCAATCAGAGATAACGAGCCGACAGCTGACACTCGTTACCTCCGATTGGGAGTCATATGACTAATCAACGACAAAACCAAACATAGAAATGAACAACTAGATCCAACATAGAAATACACCCTAAATGAAAATAACAACCCTGGCTCAACAATCAGAGTCCCTGGAGCCAGAGTGTTACAGTACCCCCCCCTAAAGGTGCGCACTCCGGGCGCACCAGCATACAGTCTCGGGGAGGGTCTGGGTGGGCGTCTGTCCACGGTGGCGGTTCTGGCCCTGGTCGTGGTCCCCACCCCACCTTAGTCACCACCCGCTTCCCTAGCCTCCTCCACATGACCACCCTCAAACTTACTCCACCTGGATTTAGGGGCAGCACCGGGCTAAGGGACAGCACCTGGCTGGACGGCTCATGGCAGGCTGAAGGATCTGGCTGCTCATGGCTGGCTGACGGATCTGGCTGCTCATGGCTGGCCGACGGATCTGGCTGCTCATGGCTGGCCGACGGATCTGGCTGCTCATGGCTGGCCGACGGATCTGGCTGCTCATGGCTGGCGGAAGGCTCTGGCTGATCCTGTCTGGCAGAAGGCTCTGGCTGATCCTGTCTGGCGGAAGGCTCTAGCGGCTCTGGTCTGGCGGACGGCTCTGATGGCTCATGGCAGACGGGCGGCTTTGCAGGCTTTGGGCAGACGGGCAGTTCAGGCCCCGTTGGGCAGACGGCAGACTCTGGCCGTCTGAGGCGCACCGTAGACTTGGTGCGGGTGGCCGGAACAGGCCGGACCGGGCTGGCGACGCGCACCGTAGTCTTGGTGCGGGTGGCAGGAACAGGCCGGACCGGGCTGGCGACGCGCACCGTAGACTTGGTGCGGGTGGCAGGAACAGGCCGGGTCGGGCTGGCGACGCGCACCGTAGTCTTGGTGCGGGTGGCCGGAACAGGCCGGACCGGGCTGGCGACGCGCCCCGTAGTCTTGGTGCGGGTGGCAGGAACAGGCCGGGTCGGGCTGGCGACGCGCACCGTAGACTTGGTGCGGGTGGCAGGAACAGGCCGGACCGGGCTGGCGACGCGCACCGTAGTCTTGGTGCGGGTGGCAGGAACAGGCCGGGTCGGGCTGGCGACGCGCACCGTAGTCTTGGTGCGGGTGGCAGGAACAGGCCGGACCGGGCTGTGGAGACGGACAGGAGGCCTGGAGTGAACAGCGGCCACCACCCGTCCTGGCTGAATGCCTACCCTCACACACTCTGTGTGAGGCATCAGCACAGGACGTACAGGGCGGTGTACCCCTGGCCTGGTGGCCTCCTGGATACTCCCCCTTTTCTCCTCCGTCAGCCCCGTCGTCCATGCCGTGTGCCCCCCCCTAAAAATTTTCTGGGGTTGACTCACGACCCTCCGACGATGGCCCTGCTGCCGCCGTTGCTCCTCTCTCGCCAGGGCCTTGATCCTTCCCCAAGGTCCCTTGCCTCCGAGCATGTCCTCCCAGGACCACGATGTGCCCACCTGGGCCATCGCCAGCCTCTCCATCTCCTTGCCCGGCGCCTCCTCCCATGTCCAGTCTCCTTGCTCCTGGACACGCTGCTTGGTCTTTCTTAGGTGGGTTTTTCTGTCACGTTCGTGTGAAGGAATTGACCAAGGCGCAGCGTGTGAAACGAACATGGTACTTTATTTAGTTAAAGCACAAAAAACAAGAAACACGACTAGTGAAGTCCACAGTCAACCTGACTGAAAACGGAAACAAAAACCCACAAACCAAGGAGAAACCACACAGTTTAAATATGGCTCCCAATCAGAGATAACGAGCCGACAGCTGACACTCGTTACCTCCGATTGGGAGTCATATGACTAATCAACGACAAAACCAAACATAGAAATGAACAACTAGATCCAACATAGAAATACACCCTAAATGAAAATAACAACCCTGGCTCAACAATCAGAGTCCCTGGAGCCAGAGTGTTACATTGGATTTTCCTTAACAAGCTACCAACTGGAGAGGCAGGCATATTTGTCTGCTCCTGACAAAGTTTCGGTTACTTTGGTCGGCAGAATATCCAAAGCAAGGTTTTTCATCTCTTTCTCTTCATAACAGTGAAAGAATCGATATCATCGCTGTAAACGCAACTTGACATAAGGAGGCTGTATTCAACTACCAAACTTTCCTCAGCAAGCTAGCACAGCCACTAATTGAGCGAGCTGTCATATTTCTGTTATTTAAAACCTCAGTCTCGTCTACAACTTGACTTCTATTGCTGAGCTTAATTTACTAAACATAATCTGACTCTTCACTGTTCCACAAATTGCTGAAATGGCAGATAAAAGGGACACTCACTCTATAAGAGACCCTCCCAAAGAAGGCCCCATTAAAGCCCCCGGCTTGCCTGGGCGAGCAACACCACCAAGAAACTCGCCAAGTCGGGAGGAGGACAGCGATGGCCAGGACGTTGCCCTTAGTTTGAGGAAGTTCACAGAAGCTATGGATGGGCTCAAAACAGACATATGATAAACTTGACACGAAGATTGACACTCTCTCCACAACTCTCCGCTCAGAAATGTCCTTAATTAAGGAAGAAATGAAATGATCTGTAGCTACACTACAGGCAACAGTGATTACATATGGCACTATCATACTTAAACTAGAGTGCTCTGCTGTGTCTTACAGTGACGACCTAACCACCCTTCAGGCCACAGTGATATTGCTCTCATCTGATGATAAAGTGCTTAAACAAAAATGCGAGGCCCTAGAAGGACGTCAACGCCACCACTACATACCCCTGGTGGGCATTGCTGAGGGTCTGGAGGGGCCCTGCCCAACATACTTTGTTTCCCAACTATTGCAGGACATGCTTAACCTTGAAGAAAACCCCTTTTAGACCGTGCCCATAGGTCACTGCGAGCTAGACCCAAAGAGGGTGACCCCACCATGGCCCTTCGTCATTAGAGTGCATTACTACCACGTCCGGGAATGGATCCTGTGCCGAACTGGAGAAGCATCACCCTTATTGTACCGAGGCAAGAGACTGTCCATCTTCCCAGACTTCACTGACTCCGTGGCCAAGAAACTAGTGGCGTTTGGTTATGCAAAGCTGCTTATGCAGGAGTCAAGATTGTCCAGGAGTCAAGTTTGGCTTCTTCTTCCCAGCTGAGCTCAGGATCACACTACCAAGCGGAGCTTTTCACAAGTTCAACGACCCAACTGCTGCAATTTACTTTAACAAGAACCAGACTGACCGGAGCAACGAGATGGATATTTAGGCTATCTGCAGTGCAGCGTTTGATAAGTAAGGCTACAGTTCCTCCTGTTTTCTATTTGCATTATACGTACATTTTCCTCATCGTTAGCTGAAATAGTAAGCCTCTATTGATATAATATATACAGTGCCTTGTATAATGTTTGGAAATTTATTAAAAGTAAAAAACAGAAATACCTTATTTACATAAGTATTCAGACCCTTTGCTATGAGACTCGAAATTGAGCTCAGGTGCATCCTGTTTCCATTGATCATCCTTGAGATGTTTCTACAACTTGATTGGAGTCCACCTGTGGTAAATTCAATTGATTTGACATGATTTGGAAAGGCACGCACCTGTCTATATAAGGTCCCGCAGTTGACAGTGCATGTCAGAGCAAAAACCAAGCCATGAGGTCGAAGGAATTATCGGTAGATTTCCGAGACAGGACTGTGTCGAGGCACAGATCTGGGGAAGGGTACCAAATAAATTCTGCAGCATTGAAGGTCCCCAAGAACACAGTGGCTTCCATCATTCTTAAATGGAAGTAGTTTGGAAGCACCGAGACTCTTCCTAGAGCTGGCCGCCAGGCCAAACTGAGCAATCGTGGGGGGGGGGGCTTGGTCAGGGAGGTGACCAAGAACACAATGGTCACTCTGACAGAGATCTAGAGTTCCTCTGTGGAGATGGGAGAACCTTCCAGAAGGACAACCATCTCTGCAGCACTCCACCAATCAGGCCTTTATGGTAGAGTGGCCAGATGGAAGCCACTCCTCAGTAAAAGGCACATGACAGCCCGCTTGGAGTTTGCCAAAAGGCACCTAAAGACACTCAGACTATGAGAAACAACATTCTCTGGTCTGATGAAACCAAGATTGAACTCTTTGCCTGAATGTCAAACGTCACATCTGGAGGAAACCTGGCACCATCCCTACGGTGAAGCATGGTGGTGGCAGCATCAATCTGTGGGGATGTTTTTCTGTGGCAAGGACTGGGAGACTAGTTAGGATCAAGGGAAAGATTAACGGTGCAAAGTACAGAGAGATCCTTGATGAAAACCTGCTCCAGAGCGCTCAGGACCTCAGACTGGGTCGAAGGTTCAACCTTCCAACAGGACAACGACCTTAAGCACACAGCGAAGACAATGCAGGAGTGGCTTCGGGACAAGTCTCTGAATGTCCTTGAGTGGCCCAGCCAGAGCCTGGATTTGAATCGTATCTAACATCTCTGTGGAGACCTGAAAATAGCTGTGCAGCGATGCTCCCCATCCAACCTGACAGAGCTTGAGAGAATCTGCAGAGAAGAGTGGGAGTAACTCCCCAAATATAGGTGTGCCAAGCTTGTAGCGTCATACCCAAGAAGGCTCGAGGCTATAATCACTGCCAAATGTGCTTCAACAAAGTACTGAGTAAAGGGTCTGAATACTTATGTAAATGTCATCTTTCCGTTTAAATGTTTTTATAAATTAGCACACATTTCTAAAAACCTGTCATTATGTCATTATGGGGTATTGTGTGTAGATTGATGAGGGAAAAAAACAATTTAATCCATTTTAGAAGAAGGATGTAACCTAACAAAATGTGAAAAAAGTCAAAGGGTCTGAATACTTTCCAAAGGCACTGTGTGTTAATTGAATCCTTTGAATCAGTCTCTCTCCCTCAATTCTTAACATAGGCTTCCATTTTATTGATATTTAAAAATAATGAAGACCCTCTCTCCTGCAGGTCCTATCGCTCAATCTCACTGCTCAATGTGGATGTTAAGCTCTTAGCTAAACTATTAGCTATGCGTTTGAAGTTGGTTTTACCATCTGTTATTTCCTCTGACCAGACAGGTTTGATCAAACTATACATTATTTTTCAAATATCAGACGACTCTTTAATGTTATGTATAATCCTTCTATCTCAAAGCTCCCAGAGATTCTAATCTCTCTAGATGCTGAGAAGGCTTTTGATAGAGTGGGGCTACCTTTTTCATACTTTTTCATACTAAATGTCTTGCTTGGATCAAGTTACTATACACTTCTCCACATGCATCTGTCAGAACGAATAACACCCACTCAGACTATTTCCCTCGCTTCAGCGGGGTGTCCAATGTCTCCCTTGCTTTTTGCCATCTCCATCGAGCCCCTCACAATAGCATTTAGATCCAACCCACATATAAGGAGTGTTCAGGAGCGACATCGAACAAAGGGTATCACTTTATGCTGATGACTTGCTTCTCTATATCTCAAACCTCGATGTATCCTTACCCATTGTGCTATCTGTTCTGAATGCAGTTAAATCTGAATAAGAGCAAGCTTTTCCTCTTAAATGCTGCAGCTCGTAACTACCCGTTACACACATTGCCTTTCAGAGTAGTTCTCGACATTTACATACTTGGAGGTACATGTCACAGACAAATTTGATAACCTTTTTAAGGCTAATTTTACTCTTCTCCTTACAATGGGGGAGAAAGATTCTGAATGATGGTCACTACTCCCCCTATCATTAGCTGGTATAATTAATTCAGCTAAAATGAATACCCTTCATAAATTCTCCTACCTCTTTCAATGTATACAGTACCTATTTTTATTCCCAAATATTTTTTCCGCAAACTCAATGGGATTATCTCATTCATCTGGAATAAAAAAAATCCTAGGATCTGCAAGGTGTTCCTGCAAAGGCCTAAACCCTTAGGGGGCGTGGCCCTACCTAATTTCCAGTTTGATTATTGGGTTGCCAACTTCCGTGTAATTCAGTACTGGATCTGTGCAGATACCCAAAATATAATTCCAGCATGGTTGAATATAGAATCTTCCACATGTATGATATCCTCACTGTCTGCTTTGGCATATTCCCCTATTCATTCTGCTACGTCAGGTTATACCAAAAACATTTTAGTTGCAAACCTATTCATTAAGTGCCCCTCTACTCAGAAATCACGTTTTCCATCCATCTAGTAAATCTCAGCTAAATTCCATCTTCCGAATAGTCATTTCTGTAGATATTTATAAGTGCGTAGCTTTGTCCGTGACATGACCTCTCAATTCCACACTCTTCCTGTGGGCCCTCCCACTGATGCATTTTTCACACCATCCCCAACAGTAAAATGTATTCTTTCTTATAGCTATGACTAATTTACCCTCTAAATACACCTCCGCTGTCTTCAACCAGGATCTCAGCGATCACTGCCTCATTGCCTGCATCCGTAATGGGTCCGCGGTCAAACGACCACCCCTCATCACTGTCAAACGCTCCCTAAAACACTTCAGCGAGCAGGCCTTTCTAATTGACCTGGCTCAGGTATCCTGGATGGATATTGACCTCATTCCGTCAGTAGAGGATGCCTGGTAGTTCTTTAAAAGTGCTTTCCTCTCCATCTTAAATAAGCATGCCCCATTCAAAAAATGCAGAACTAAGAACAGATATAGCCCCTGGTTCACCCCAGACTTGACTGCCCTTGACCAGCACAAAAACATCCTGTGGCGTACTGCATTAGCACCGAACAGCCCCCGCGATATGCAACTTTTCAGGGAAGTCAGGAACCAATATACACAATCAGTTAGGAAAGCAAAGGCTAACTTTTTCAAACAGAAATTTGCATCCTGTAGCACTAACTCCAAAAAGTTTTGGGACACTGTAAAGTCCATGGAGAATAAGAGCACCTCCTCAAAGCTGCCCACTGCACTGAGGCTAGGAAACACTGTCACTACCGATAAATCTACGATAATCTACGATAATCAAACATTTCAACAAGCATTTTGCTATGGCTGGCCATGCTTTCCACCTGGCTACCCCTACCCCGGCCACCAGCTCTGCACCCTCCGCTGCAACTTGCCCATGCCCCCCCTCCCACTTCTCCTTCAACCAAATTCAGATAGCTGATGTTCTGAAAGAGCTGCAAAATCTGGACCCCTACAAATCAGCTGTGCTAGACAATCTGGACCCTTTCTTTCTAAAATTAGCCGCCGAAATTGGAAAGCTGCCGCGGTCATCCCCCTTTTCAAAGGGGGTGACACTCTAGATCCAAACTGTTACAGACCTATATCCATCCTGCCCTGCCTTTCGAAAGTATTTGAAAGCCAAGTTAACAAACAGATCACCGACCATTTCGAATCCCACCGTACCTTCTCCGCTATGCAATCTGGTTTCCGAGCTGGTCATGGGTGTACCTCAGCCACGCTCAAGGTCCTAAACAATATAATAACCGCGATCGATAAAAGACAGTACTGTGCAGCCGTCTTTATTGACCTGGCCAAGGCTTTTGACTCTGTCAATCATCGCATTCTTATTGGCAGACTAAATAGCCTTGGTTTCTCAAATGACTGCCTCGCCTGGTCACCAACTACTTCTCAGATAGAGTTCAATGTGTCAAATCGGAGGGCCTGTTGTCTGGACCTCTGGCAGTCTCTATGGGGGTGCCACAGGGTTCAATTCTCGGGCCGACTCTATTCTCTGTGTATATCAAGGATGTCGCTCTTGCTGCTGGTGACTCTCAGATCCACCTCTACACAGGCAACACCATGTTGTATACATCTGGCCCTTCATTGGACACTGTGTTAACAAACCTCCAAACAAGCTTCAATGCCATACAACACTCCTTCCGTGGCCTCCAACTGCTCTTAAACGCTAGTAAAACTAAATGCATGCTCTTCAATCGAACGCTGCTTGCACCAGCCTGCCCGACTAGCATCAATACTCTCAGCAGGGTCTGACTTGTGGACAACTACAAATACCTAGGTGTCTGGTTAGATCGTAAACTCTCCTTCCAGACTCACATTAAGCATCTCCAATCCAAAGTTAAATCTAGAATCGGCTTCCTATTTCGCAACAAAGCCTCCTTCACTCATGCTGCTAAACATGCCCTCGTAAAATTGACTATCCTACCGATCCTTGACTTCGGCGATGTCATTTACAAAATAGCCTCCAACACTCTACTCAGCAAATTGGATGTAGTCTATCACAGTGACATCCGTTTTGTCCCCAAAGCCCCATATACTACCCACCATTGTGACCTGTACGCTCTCGTTGGCTGGCCCTCACTACATATTCGTTGCCAAACCCACTGGCTCCAGGTCATCTATAAATCACTTCTAGGCAAATCCCCGCCTTATCTTAGCTCATTGGTCACCATAGCAACACCCACCCGTAGTATGCGTTCCAGCAGGTATATCTCACTGGTCATCCCCAAAGCCAACACCTCCTTTGGTCGCCATTCCTTCCAGTTCTCTGCTGCCAATGACTGGAACGAACTGCAAAAATCTCTGAAGCTGGAGACACTTATCTCCCTCACTATCTTTAAGCATCAGTTGTCAGAGCAGCTTACCGATCACTGCACCTGTACACAGCCCATCTGTAATTAGCCCACCCAACTACCTCATCCCCATATTGTTATTTACATTATTTATTTTGCTTATTTGCACCCCAGTATCTCTATTTGCACATCATCTTTTGCACATCTATCACTCCAGTGTTAATACTAAATTATAATTGTAATTATTTTGCACTATGGCCTATTTATTGCCTTACCTCCATAACTTACTACATTTGCACACACTGTATATAGATTTTCTATTGTGTTATTGACTGTACGTTTTGTTTATTCCATATGTAACTCTGTGTTGTTGTTGATTTTACCGCACTGCTTTGCTTTATATTGGCCAGGTCGCAGTTGTAAATGAGAACTTGTTCTCAACTGGCTTACCTGGTTAAAAAATGTACTCTCTTCACAATCCTTCATTCACAGCTATTAAAACTTTATGGGAACAGGATCTAGATGATGAGTTTACTGGTGACACATGGGAAGATATTCTGTACCGTGTCCACTCCTCTTCTGTCTGTGCCAAACATGGTTTGATCCAATGCAAAATCCTCCACCGCACTCACTGGACTAAACTCAGGCTCTCTAAGATCTATCCTGATGTCGACCCTGTTTGCTTCATTAATACATATGTTTTGGTCCTGCTCTTCTCTACATAACTATGGGTCTGCCATCTTTGATACCATATCGAAAGTATTACAAGTGCCTTTTGCTCCTACTGCCATAACATCATTATTTGGGGTAATACCTGATACTATAACACTACCAAAATACACATCTGAGTTTGTAGCCTATTTGAGTTTGTTGGCAAGAAAGTTGATTTTACTTCTCTGTCTTCATTTTGAAGACTAGCCATGTTTGTTTTGTGCACTTTGTTGTTTCTAATGAATGTTTTGATATGAAAGTATTACTTAAGTATTTTATATTTTTGTACGGGCATATCTATTCATACCTCATTCAAAAAGCATGTTCCCATGGTATATTGAATGTATAAAATCACATGTGCAATGTACTGTATTTCAAGCATTGTTTACACTGTAACTGAAAAAAATACCAATAAAAAGAGTTACCATTTTGTTGTTGTTGATATGATTAGATATGATTCCACCATAGGCAACAACCTGCTACTATAGTAGTTTGTTTTCACCATGATATGTTCAACTCATAGCTAGTTTATCCAGTGAACACTGCATTTAGAAGGATAGCTAGTGACTGAAATGTAGCTAGCTAGCTCACACTGGCCAGGCAGTAGCCAACTAACGTTAACTAGCTAACTGTTAGCTAATCGTGGATGCCGCTAGCTAGACTCGGGAGCTCATGTGTGCACACGGGTGACAATAGCCAACTGGTTAGACATGATAACAACATGGGCAACAATAATTGGTGACTAGTTCGTTTTCAGACAAATATGTTCAACTCATAGTTAGTTTATCCACTGACCACCGACTTTCTTCTTCTTCTTCTTCTTTGAGATCGGGTTGGCTGATCGCATCCAACTTTTAAGGTGCATACACCGCCACCTACTGTACTGGAGTGTGAGGCCAGTCACAGCCTACCTACATTAAATTATCTTAATTAGTCCTCTAAGAAAGTGAAATGGAGCCCTAGACACTACTTCCCTCCCCTTTCCTCCCCCCACCACACCACCCAAACCCCAACCCCATCCAGCCTCTCTAACCCTTTCACACAATCTCTCCTTATCTACATCATACAGTTCACAAAATATCAACACATGCTCCACCATTTCCACCACTAAACACTCATCACACAGACCTGTTTCATGTCTCCCTATCATCCACAACCTGGCATGCAAACCTGTGTGCCCAAACTGTAGTCTACTCCACACAACTTCCTCTCTCCTACATCCCATACTCCCCACCTCTTCCTTAACTGACCGGTGCACGCGATAAAATTGTCTCCCCTTACTAATAGCATCCCACTCCCTTTGCCAAAGATCGACACCTTTTGCCCGGATCAAGGACTTAACTTCCCTGTGGCCCAACGGGATCTGAACATCTACCCCTTCTCTCCTCACCGCACTATTAGCCACGTCAGCTTACCATCACTCCCATCCTCTCCAATCCCATTGACAGCACCATCATCTCCACAAACAAGTCTCCCCTATCCGACCTGCCCGTCTTCACACTACTCAACTGCAGCCAAATCAGAGCAGATCACCACTCCATGGTTTCACCTCCTCCACCCATATCAAACCTATAATCATGGCCATCAACTCGGCCGCATACACTGACACATAATCAGTTAACCGCTTACATACTCTAACATTAAAATATGGGATATACACCCCTGCCCCTACCCTACCACTGACTGTATCCTTTGAACCATCTGTATATATCCTTCAAAACAAATAAAAACAATTATCTATACTGTATATCTCTCCACACACCGTCTCACGTCCTCAACCTGTTCTCTCCTACCCTCAATAATATCCACATCTACACTTGGTTTCAGAAACAGCCACGGAGGAACGTTCCCCAATACAATTGCCGGCCCTATCTCTCTCTCCCCCAGTCCATATTCTACCACTTTCTGCCCAATTGTCCACCCGTACGCCCTCTGCTTACCCACTCCTCGCTCCCAACATTCCCCAGTTACCGTGACCGCAGGATGTCCTTCTGAACTCGCGTTCAACCTCGCCCAGTACGCTAATCCAAGTTTGTCCCACCTTATCCTCAGTGGCAGTTCCTCACTATCCACCTGCAATGCCTCAGCAGGTGTCATCCTGAAGGATCCCACACACAATCTCAGGGCCCTTGACTGTATCCTGTCCAGGCGCTGTAGTACCGTTTTGGCTGCCGATCCATATACAAAGCATCCATAATCCAAAAATGACCTGATCAATGCCTGATACATACACAACAGTGTTTGTCTATCTGACCCCCAATCATATCCTGCCACTGTCCTCATGAGGTTCAACACCTTCCTACACTTAATTTCAATATACTCAACATGTCTCTTCCATGTAAGCCTCTCATCAAACCACATCCCTAAATACTTAAAGTCAGACACCCTACCTATATCCTGACCGTATATTTGCAGCCTAACATCTTTAAGCTTACTCCTAGAAAACACCATAAAGCAGGACTTGGCCAAAGACATCCTAAACCCCACAACTCCCACAGCTTCTTGCATCTTCCTCATCACATATTTCACATTCCCACCCCTCTTCCATACAGCCCCATCATCAGCATACAAGGCCACACCCACTCCCTGTTCCACCTCCTTAAATATGTAATCTATCATCAGGGTGAACAACACCGGACTAACCACACTTCCCTGAGGAGTACAATTGTCCACTTCAAACCACATTGACAATTCTGACAACACCCTCACCCATATGACCCGATCAAATAGGAAGTCCATGATCCAGTTATACAGACGTCCCCCAATGCCCAATGCACTCAACTTGATCAACAAACCTTCCCTCCACATGGTATCGTAAGCTTTCTCAATGTCAAAATACACAACATTCATCACCCCTTTTAATTTCAGGGCCTTGGCTATCTCTGTACTAACTGTCACCAGGGCATCCATGGCAGATCTCCCTCTGACCACCGACTTTGCCTCCGGCTATCCAACAAAAGGACATTTTGGCCACAATACAGCTTGCTAACACACTATTGGGATTGACTTCTGAACGATCCATCGATGGGATCTGCCAATGATGATTCCAATCTCTGCAGAGAGCAGAGTCATAAGAGGCTACCTGAGGAGTGTGTCCATAGATACTAACCTCAGTCAATCACTAAAACAAGCTCTTTCATGCAAAGAGAATTGATTGGGTAAGGCCCCTGGCTTTTATTCCTCCTTTGCACTCTAATTGGTTGTTGAGAGTTGGGTACTCGTATCTCATCTACATGGTGTGCACAGGGACACAACTCTGTTTACATTCCCAAACACAATTAAGAAGTGATGAATTACGTACCAACATATTTTGCATACAAGGATATTAATGAGCATTTTTTCATGCATGTGTATGAAAGGACCAGTCATCCATACTATCTGAGCATGGTGGAAGTTGTTTAATCAGTTGTGCTTGTGGCAAATCAGGAACAAATTGTTGTAGCATTTTAGGTAAAATGGTGCATGATTAAGTAATGCAGACAGATGTTAATGAATCGGTGGTGTCATTTGTGTCTTACAGTTGAAGTCGGAAGTTTACATACACTTACAGTGAGGGTAAAAAAGTATTTGATCCCCCTGCTGATTTTGTACGTTTGCCCACTGACAAAGAAATGATCAGTCTATAATTTTTGTGGTAGGTTTATTTGAACAGTGAGAGACAGAATAACAACAACAAAAAATCCAGAAAAACGCATGTCAAAAATGTTATAAATTGATTTGCATTTTAATGAGGGAAATAAGTATTTGACCCCTCTGCAAAACATGACTTAGTACTTGGTGGCAAAACCCTTGTTGGCAATCACAGAGGTCAGACGTTTCTTGTAGTTGGCCACCAGGTATGCACACATCTTAGGAGGGATTTTGTCCCACTCCTCTTTGCAGATCTTCTCCAAGTCATTAAGGTTTCGAGGCTGACGTTTGGCAACTCGAACCTTCAGCTCCCTCCACAGATTTTCTATGGGATTAAGGTCTGGAGACTGGCTAGGCCACTCCAGGACCTTAATGTGCTTCTTCTTGAGCCACTCCTTTGTTGCCTTGGCCGTGTGTTTTGGGTCATTGTCATGCTGGAATACCCATCCACAACCTATTTTCAATGCCCTGGCTGAGGGAAGGAGGTTCTTACCCAAGATTTGACGGTACATGGCCCCGTCCATCGTCCCTTTGATGCGGTGAAGTTGTCCTATCCCCTTAGCAGAAAAACACCCCCAAAGCATAATGTTTCCACCTCCATGTTTGACGGTGGGGATGGTGTTCTTGGGGTCATAGGCAGCATTCCTCCTCCTCCAAACATGGCGAGTTGAGTTGATGCCAAAGAGCTCCATTTTGGTCTCATCTGACCACAACACTTTCACCCAGTTCTCCTCTGAATCATTCAGATGTCCATTGGCAAACTTCAGACGGGCATGTATATGTGCTTTCTTGAGCAGGGGGACCTTGCGGGCGCTGCAGGATTTCAGTCCTTCACGGCGTAGTGTGTTACCAATTGTTTTCTTGGTGACTATGGTCCCAGCTGCCTTGAGATCATTGACAAGATCCTCCCGTGTAGTTCTGGGCTGATTCCTCACCGTTCTCATGATCATTGCAACTCTACGAGGTGAGATCTTGCATGGAGCCCCAGGCCGAGGGAGATTGACAGTTATTTTGTGTTTCTTCCATTTGCAAATAATCGCACCATCTGTTGTCACTTTCTCACCAAGCTGCTTGGCGATGGTCTTGTAGCCCATTCCAGCCTTGTGTAGGTCTACAATCTTGTCCCTGACATCCTTGGAGAGCTCTTTGATCTTGGCCATAGTGGAGAGTTTGGAATTTGATTGATTGATTGCTTCTGTGGACAGGTGACTTTTATACAGGTAACAAACTGAGATTAGGAGCACTCCCTTTAAGAGTGTGCTTCTAATTTCAGCTCGTTACCTGTATAAAAGACACCTGGGAGCCAGAAATCTTTCTGATTGAGAGGGGGTCAAATACTTATTTCCCTCGTTAACATGCAAATCAATTTATAACATTTTTGACATGCGTTTTCTGGATTTTTTTGTTGTTATTCTGTCTCTCACTGTTCAAATAAACCTACCATTAAAATTATAGACTGATAATTTCTTTGTCAGTGGGCAAACGTACAAAATCAGCAGGGGATCAAATACCTTTTCCCCTCATTGTAGGTTGGAGTCATTAAAACTCTTTTTTTCAACCACTCCACACATTTCTTGTTAACTATAGTTTGGGCAATTCGGTTAGGACATCTACTTTGTGCATGACACGTAATTTTTCCAACAATTGTTTACGGACAGATTATTTCACTTATAATTCACTGTATCACAATTCCAGTGGGTCAGAAGTTTACATACACTAAGTTGACTGTGCCTATAAAACAGCTTGGAAAATTCCAGAAAATTATGTCATAGCTTTAGAAGCTTCTGATAGGCTAATTGACATCATTTGAGTCAATTGGAGGTGTCCCTGTGGATGTATTTCAAGACCTACCTTCAAACTCAGTGCCTCTTAGCTTGACATCATGGGAAAATCAAAAGAAATCAGCCAAGACCTCAGCTAGCTAACTGCAAATCAATCCCAGAACAACAGCAAAGGACCTTGTGAAGATGCTGGAGGTAACAGGTACAAACGTATCTATATCCACAGAAAATCGAGTCCTATATCGACATAACCTGAAAGGTCGCTCAGCAAGGAAGAAGCCACTGCTCCAAAACCAGACTAAAAAAAAAAGCCAGACTACGGTTTGCAACTGCACATGGGGACAAAGATCGTACTTTTTGGAGAAATGTCCTCTGGTATGATGAAACAAAAATAGAACTGTTTGGCCATAATGACCTTCGTTATGTTTGGAGGAAAAAGGGGAATGCTTGCAAGCCGAAGAACACCATCCCAACCGTGAAGCACGGGGGTGGAAGCATCATGCTGTGGGGGTGCTTTGCTGCAGGAGGGACTGGTGCACTTCACAAAATAAATGGAAAGGAGGAAAATTATGTGGATATATTGAAGCACCATCTCAAGACATCAGTCAGGAAGTTAAAGCTTGGTCGCAAATGGGTCTTCCAAATGGACATTGACCCCAAGCATACTTCCAAAGTTGTGGCAAAATGGCTTAAGGACAACGAAGTCAAGGTATTGGAGTGGCCATCACAAAGCCCTGACCTCAATCCTATAGAAAATGTGTGGGCAGAACTGATAAAGCGTGTGCGAGCAAGGAGGCCTACAAACCTGACTCAGTTACACCAGCTCTGTCAGGAGGAATGGGCCAAAATTCACCCAACTTATTGTGGGAAGCTTGTGGAAGGCTACCCGAAACGTTTGACCCAAGTTAAACAATTTCAAGGCAATGCTACCAAATACTAATTGAGTGTATGTAAACTTCTGACCCACTGGGAATGTGATGAAATAAATAAAAGCTGAAATAAATCATTCTCTCTACAATTATTCTGACATTTCACATTCTTAAAATGAAGTGGTGATCCGAACTGACCTAAGACAGGGAATTTTTACTAGGATTAAATGTCAGGAATTGTGAAAAACTGAGTTTTAATGTATTTGGCCAAGGTGTATGTAAACTTCCGACTTAAACTCTAGGTCATGCTTGAGATGATGATTGAGAATCATTGAGAGGATAATCAACTTTTTAACAACCAATTACTTCCAGATTTGCTATTATACAAACTAGTACAGTAGCAGGTTTAGAGGACTTAGTAAAAGAGACTAGCAATACTAATATGGTGTTTACACAATACGCACATCATGTTTAAATTCACATGGTCATAAAACATTCTTTATCATCAATTCATCTTGAATCATTGTGCACACTGGTTTGGTGAATTAGCAATTGTTGCCATGCAAAACAATCGACCAAGATAATCAGGTAATCTATTCAGTACACGTGTTTCTGTGTCATATTACTACAGTGTAAAGGTAAGACTGCATCGGTGAAGGGAGTGAGATATGAGACTACAGAAGCTCTGCCCGGGTGTCACGTATGATAGGAGTTGAATTGGATTGATTCTGGTCAGGGTCTGGACTGCAGGCTGACGTGATTGACCATTTTCTTCTACTTGGTTATGGTAAGATCATGTCTCCTCTACGCAGGCAGCCGCAGCACGCTCTGGACTCCGGGGAAACCATCCAATCGGCCCTCCGCCGTCTATAGGCCATCCAGAGAAGCAGCAGTGTCCCCGTCATCAGCGAACACACCACCACCATCCCCAGTATGACAAGCATCATCTCCATCTCAGCTGCCATATCTGAAATTCATTCAGTAACACAAGTTACGTCCCAAATGGCACCCTATTCCCTATATAGTGCACTACTTTAGGGTGCCATTTGGGATGCATCCACAGTCTACACACATCAGGCACTCATTTCCTCTCTGATAAGGATCTTTGGAGCGTATTATCAAAGATTGATCACATTTTATTACTTAGTCACGCTAATAATTACCCATCTCCCCTGGGAGAGAAGAATTCTCTGCTCCTTTCAACATGGGACCAAAGGATATGCGGTTCCTCAGATTGGTGATAGCCTCTGGACCCTCCTCAGAGAAGAGATCTCTGTGCTGAAGACACTGCTGCAGTTAGAAAAGAGAAAAACATGGCGTGTGTGTATGGAAAATTATGAGTTGGAGGAGATAACCGGTAATTAGGATGTTTCTGGGTCTCTTTCCAGGTACAGAGTGTATTGTACATAATCTCTCTGTTATTAATATGCCTCAAACATGTTGCCTCAGTTGTTGTTGTTTGATATCAAAGTCACTGGAAAGAAATCATTTTATACAACACATAATTAATCTTCTAACAATAGTGAGGTTTCAGCTTGAAGGCTACATGCAAGGCTATATACCCCAAACAACACATAAAAGCCTATTTTCAGCTTGAAGGCAGCACACTTGGCCATATGCTAGGCTACATACTAAACAACACATAAAGGCCTATTATCAGCTTGAACACGGCACGCTAGGCTAGGCTAGGCTACATACTAAACAACACATAAAGGCCTATTATCAGCTTGAACGCGGCACGCTAGGCTAGGCTAGGCTACAGGCTAAACAACAGAAATTGAGAGATATTTAGCTTTATGAGTATGTTCCATCTCCAGCTATTCCACTGGGGTGGATGTCTCCATCTCAGTATCTCAGTAAGAGTTTCCTTGTTTCCCCAAATGGCTCAGTCCCAGTCTCACCCTCTCACACTCGGTATGGTTCCTGAGGCAGATGCTCAGATCGCAGTGTAGGTACGCCATGGAGTAATTAATCATCTGGAAGAGACTGATTGTGAAGCTGGCGCGTTTTGACAGGATGCTGGGTAACAGCCTGATTCCTCGCGGGTTCAGCGGTAACCTGGAAGTTCCCACAACAAATCACAACAACTGTGGGACTGAGAGGGGGGTTGAGTATTGGTCGGCAGCGGCATAAAAACGTTCACAGGACATGTGATAGGAACAACACTGAACTTTGTTTTGAAGTGAATTTGATAGTGAGTGTAATTCAAATAGCAGGCGTCACAAATGTTTCCGACAACAGCAAGTCAACACAAAGTAAAGAAGAGCGGAACAATGGATTTGGTGGTTATCATTGACTTCCTGTTCCTATTGATCGTGAAGGTCTTGCCATTTGAGGTTATGAGTCTGCATGAATACCCCCTCTCCTAAAACTGTTATGAGGATGTGTTTATGCGATATGATCTTAAGCAAGTCATGTTCAATAAAAGCATATTCAGAAATAATTCAGGGATTTATCAGACTTAAAAGATGGATCTTTGGAAACCATAGGCTACTCAGCTGACTTAAGCAGAATTCAGAAAGGTCTGGGAGCAAACCTGACTGCAAGGAGACATGTTTCGCTGTCCTTCAATTCCCATTATAACTGGGAGATTAAAAAGACACCACTCTTCCTTGTCAACACTTTTTCCTTTAAATACAACTTCCCTGTTCAGATATAGGCAGCGGTGGTAGTTCACAGCTAAAGAGCTTATTCACTGTTGGCAGATATTAGGGGTTGTGTTTTATTTTATTTTTTTTGCTATGTGCTCTCTAAGTGTTTAATTTGCCATCCGTCCCAGAAATGCTGCCTCTCTGCGATAAGACCATCAGCAAGCAAGCCCAGGGAGGTGCTGTCTGTATACAGCAAAAAAAAAAGTTGGAAGTTTACATACACTTAGGTTGGAGTCATTAAAACTCGTTTTTCAACCACTCTACACATTTCTTGTTAACAAACTATAGTTTTGGCAAGTCAGTTAAGACATCTACTTTGTGAATGACACAAGTAATTTTTCCAACAATTGTTTACAGACAGATTATTTCACTTATAATTCACTGTATCACAATTCCAGTGGGTCAGAAGTTTACATAAACTAAGTTGACTGTGCCTTTAAACAGCTTGGAAAATTCCAGAAAATTATGTAATGGCTTTAGAAGCTTCTGATAGGCTAATTGACATCATTTGAGTCAATTGGAGGTGTACCTGTGGATGTATTTCAAGGCCTACCTTCAAACGCAGTGCCTCTTTGCTTGACATCATGGGAAAATCAAAAGAAATCAGCCAAGACCTCAGAAAATAAATTGTAGACCTCCACAAGTCTGATTCATCCTTGGGAGCAATTTCCAAACGCCTGAAGGTACCACGTTCATCTGTACAAACAATAGTACGCAAGTATAAACACCATGGGACCACGCAGCCATCATACCGCTCAGGAAGGAGACGTGTTCTGTCTCCTAGAGATGAGCGAAAAGTGCAAATCAATCCCAGAACAACAGCAAAGGACCTTGTGAAGATGCTGGAGGGAACAGGTACAAAAGTATCTATATCCACAGTAAAACGAGTCCTATATTGACATAACCTGAAAGGCCGCTCAGCAAGGAAGAAGCCACTGCTCCAAAACCGCCATAAAAAAGCCAGACTACGGTTTGCAACTGCACATGGGGACAAAGATCGTACTTTTTGGAGAAATGTCCTCTGGTATGATGAAACAAAAATAGAACTGTTTGGCCATAATGACCTTCGTTATGTTTGGAGGAAAAAGGGGAATGCTTGCAAGCCGAAGAACACCATCTCAACCGTGAAGGACGGGGGTGGCAGCATCATGCTGTGGGTGTGCTTTGCTGCAGGAGGGACTGGTGCACTTCACAAAATAAATGGAAAGGAGGAAAATTATGTGGATATATTGAAGCAACATCTCAAGACATCAGTCAGGAAGTTAAAGCTTGGTCGCAAATGGGTCTTCCAAATGGACAATGACCCCAAGCATACTTCCAAAGTTGTGGCAAAATGGCTTAAGGACAACAAAGTCAAGGTATTGGAGTGGCCATCACAAAGCCCTGACCTCAAGCCTATAGAAAATGTGTGGGCAGAACTGATAAAGCGTGTGCGAGCAAGGAGGCCTACAAACCTGACTCAGTTACACCAGCTCTGTCAGGAGGAATGTGCCAAAATTCACCCAACTTATTGTGGGAAGCTTGTGGAAGGCTACCCGAAACGTTTGACCCAAGTTAAACAATTTCAAGGCAATGCTACCAAATACTAATTGAGTGTATGTAAACTTCTGACGCACTGGGAATGTGATGAAAGAAATAAAAGCTGAAAGAAATCATTCTCTCTACTATTATTCTGACATTTCACATTCTTAAAATAAAGTGGTGATCCTAACTGACCTAAGACAGGGAATTTTTACTAGGATTAAATGTCAGGAATTGTGAAAAACTGAGTTTACATGTATTTGGCTAAGGTGTATGTAACCTGGATCAAGCAGGATTGATTTAGTACATTATTTACTTGATTGGAATGTTTGCCAGCATTGACAGTTTAGTCCCATTCTGGAGCTGTAGGTAGTAGGGCTGTTGGAGATATTCCATGTATGAAACACAACAATATGAACACCTACCTGGAAAACACACAGCAAGTGGTGTTGAATTCATCAAGCTGAACAGTGGGCGAGAGACAGCAGGACTTTATCTCCAGGTTCACCTGGCTGTTGTTGGTTTTCAGGTTGATTACCACATGGAGGATCCCCAGAGCTGGGACAAAGTCTCCGGGCAGAACGTTGCGCTCCAAGTTCAAGTTCATCTCGGCCGTGTAGTTGCCAGTGCCACAAATATCATCGGAAATTACCGCTAATCTGAAAACAGATTAGAACAAACATGAAACCTATAATTACAAAGCAGTTGTAATGCAAATCCATGTTTAAAAAATATTGTTATTACTGTGTAGTTCCATAGGTATAGGGGTAACTTAAGGTAAAGTGTTACCACCTATCCAATTCAATTCAAATAACTTGATTAACTAATGTTGAATGTTAATATTAGAATGCACTTTTTAATATCATAATACATTATTTTGTTAATTAAATTAAATATCCTGTGATAATTACCCAGTGAGGAGATCAGGCGATAATAACCCCATCCTCTGGTGCAAGGCCAATGGATCGGAATCACTCCCAGACCCCAGCAGCTTTCTACCAGACTCGTGGGCTGAACTTACTCCAGACAAAGCATGGTCATTCCCGACCGCATTAGTGGTCTGGTGCAGTAGTGCATTTGACAGGTGGGGTTTCTTATCCCTCAATCCCATGGTCTCATCAGGTCGTGATTGAGTTAAGTTAATGTGGCTGGTGCCAGCTGAGCTATCGGCTGTGAATGGCGCCGGCCGTGTGCTAAACCCAGATTGCTCGCTTTTCACTTCACGCACTATTGGAGCCTCTGAGGGGATTATTTGCTCGTTATCGGCAGAAGCATGTGAGGCATTTGAATGCCGTTCCTCTTTCTTCTCCGAATCTGTAAACGAGTCCCATTGGCTTCGAGACGAAGCGTCGAAAGGCATTATCTCAGAAGAAGATTGCCCTTGGCGATGATGCGAAGCCAGGTTGGCGGTAAGAGGCCCTGTGGGCGAGTAATTGTTGGTGGGTGGGCTAGTCGATGTGTCATTATACGGACGAGGCGGTAGAAAGGGAATGAGGTGGCTCCCCTTTAATGCCTCAGTGATGTCAGAGGTCATGATGTCCTCTGCAGCAATGTCAAAGAGAGGTGCCGCCGGTTGCACACGCTGCAGATGTTTTCCAACAGTCATGGACTGAGAGACTGAGTTTCCTGATGTTGTTGATGTCGAAGTGCTTATTTGATGCTTTTGAGCTGAAACATGTTGAATTATTGATGTGTGGGAAGTAGATGTCTTTATTGCAAAATTAGGCTGAACAGTTGACTGCCCAGCTGTGATTACTGATTTTGCAGCGGTAAGTGAATAAAGATTTCCAACACTGTTAGGTGTAGAAAATGTTGATTTCACAATCTCTGGAGAGACGTTAAATGTTACATTCACATTTCTGATTTGATTTTGAGGGCCTGGGACTGTGCTTTGCGAGAAAGTCTTCATAAATACTTGTTTTTTACCTTTTGTTGGGTGTCTTTGCTGATTGCTTTGCTTATGTTTTGTTGATGCATTGGCATATTTTGTAAGCATGACCTTATGGGTAGAGAATTGTTGTGGTTTCTTGTTAAAATATACCATTCGTGATAGTGTCTGGCTTGGGGTTATCACAGTCTGCACTGGCATTTTATGACTTAGCGCTTGGCTGGAGAATGACCAATTTTCTTCTTCCAGAGATTCAGAGTGATTTTCAGCCCGATGAATGTCTCTGTGTGCTGTTGCTCCCAACAGTTTAATTAAAAGATGGGAGGAAGACATGTTTTCAGAAGGGCGGTTTTCCTCTCTAGCCAGTCTTTCTGTGGTTTTCATTATTCCATGGTGAACAGTACTGCTCTCGTCCATTGTCATTTCTGTCACCTCCTCAAGAAAACCTTGAGGCTGAGAGAAGTCAGACTCCTGTCCTTTGTTGTTTTTCAGCTTTAGGATGTTCACATTTTCTGATTCTTTCGAGTCATCCACGTTCTGATTAACGTGAGGCGGAGATGTAGGAGTTTCAAGGTTCCCAGCACTGTCTGCAAAGATTCGAAAGGTGTCACCACTCGACTCGATGTCACTGCGACCTACTGCAAGTCTTTGTTCGGTTGACCTTTTCACGTCAACGTGTGCTGTTGTTGTCGTCATGGCGGACATATGAATGTCTAACTTGCTTGTGGTTTCTGAAATAAGTGTCGTGGAAAACATAACTCCTTTCTCTGGTGTTGTTGGCAACTGAGCATTTACTTTAGCACTTGTCTTCACTGTCTGTGACAAAACAACGGGAGGCGCAGTCTGTTTATCGATACTGTTTACATTGTCGGCAATCTTAGAATCTGGCTTTTTCAACAGTGTTGTCATGGTAGTTACAGATGCATGTTGCGTGTGAGAAACTTCTGGAAGGAGGCTCATAGGCTGCTGCCCTTTGGACAGAACACTGGGCTGTGCTGACAGGTGGCCAGTGGTAGTCAACACAGACATCAAAGATTTCACACTGTCTGTCAGAGCCTGAGAGGCAGGAGGAACTTTGACAGCAGGCGTGGTCCACCTCGTAGAGTGGAAGGATGTTGTTGCACTTTGGCTTTCGATTGATGACATTCTCACAGGCAAGGGTGATTCGTCAATGTGGTCAGTGATGTGGCTTTTTGATGTGATTATTTCATGAGCTTGGTTAACGAGATAATTAAATGAGTCTTGCGTACCTCTTATTATTGATCCATTGTTGGGGTCATTAACCCCACTGATGGGGTCATTAACCCCACTGTTGGGGTCATTAACCCCACTGTTGGAGTCATTGTTCTGGTCAGAGAGTCCATGGACAGAAGCAAATGGAGCATTGGTGAGAGGAATTGTCATAACTTGCCCAACAGCATGCTCCTGCCCTTCCCCTCCTCCATCTTCAAAACTCAACTCTGTGTCCTTATTTGTAATTTCAACACCCGCCAATGTGTGATTGCTAAGAAAACTATGAGGTAAACTGGATGATATGCTTTGTAGTTTTACAGATGAATTATCTTGGATTTGAGCATCATTTGTCTTGCCCTCGGTGAGAAATACCGATTTTGACTGGTTTCTGAGATTCACAGTCTTCCCAAATATTTTTTCTTCTTTATCTCTCAATGGTAATAATAAAGTGTGAAATATCTCTGAAGTTAAAGGATAAGGCATGCTGGTTGTTGATAACAACCTTTTATCAAACGATTTGCTAATATCACTCAATCTGGAAACTGTCTTATTTTCCACCTTTGTAATGAGAAGCCCTGTTCTGGTTGTGTTTGCCTTGACTTCAATCGTTCCCGAGTTTGAGAAAGATGTACTAGCAAATGAATCATTCAACTTGATTTTACTGAGATTCATTTCAGAGTTTAATGAGGAAAGGGGAGGTATGGAGTCATAATCTAGCCCATCCAAAACATTTACAGAAAAATCAAATGTGCTCTTTTTTGATGTTTTGGCATCATTAAATAATACTGTTTTGTCCTCTTGTTTCTTTGTTGTCACTTCAAATGAGCTCGGCATTGAGGCCTTGTTGTGACTGGAGTTTACAGTAAGCATATTTCCATGTCCTTTTCCTCCAAGACTGAGTGAGCTGCCTCGGTCGAACAACGCTGACAGAACAGCAATTTTTTCTGTTGATGATAGCCTTTTTTCTTGCAGGCAGGTCAAACACATGTTTGTCATCACACGCTCCGTAGTCGCAGAAACTTCCTTTCTGTCACCCAAGATGGATTCTGACCCACTCAATGGATATTTTGTTCTTTCCAATTCCAAAATCCCATTTTCATCTGCGTCTTGGCCTCGTTTTTCCTCAATGTCATTTGACTCGGCCCAGTTATCAATTATGTGAGGACGAGGGGCAGTCACCATAGGTACTCCCAACCTCCGTCGTGTGGACATAAGAGTGATAGACTCAGCGATTCTTTGATTCCTGTTAACAAGTAGAGAGAGAAGCAGCAAATCTGAGGCTTTCTCTTCCTCCATGCCATTGGACAAATGAGCCACGGGCATCACGATGCCGTTCTTCATTGATTCAAATCTAGCTTCAGTGAAAGAGGAAATGGCCTCTTCATAATTAGAGATCCGTGCAAGATTTGGTTCAGTGGGAGACCTCATGCTTGATGTATTGTCCTCAGCTGGCACGGGTAAATCGGAGCCCTCTTTCCAAACAAAGCCTCCAGTTGACGAAGCAGCAATTGCATCTCCAGCAGTTGTGGCGTTCGTGAAATTGTGCCTTTCATGTGGCGTATGGAACATACCTGTCCCTGGGGATGCACGTCCAGCCACAGTCTGGGGGTGGCTGTTCTCTGTGGGGATTGTTACTGCTCCACCATGACCTTCGTCGTTCTGCTCTTTAGACACCGACTCTATAGTGACTGGGTCTTCTGCCGCTGCTGGCGGTGACGGATAGGGATAACCTTGCAGGTCTCCATTTTCAGCTTGCACTACAAGGAGATCAATCTGAGTCAATCGTCTTTTCGCCGTCATGACTTGGAAATCATTTGCTATGAAAATGGTTCATATCAATTAACAAAATGGAGAAGTATTTAATCATGCATAGCGAAATATCCAGCTTGGGTTCATTAAGTCGACCCAAACAGATCAGTATTCATTACTATGTCACTTCTTTAATAAGAAACTAATTTGGGATGCACTCTAATTCGGAATGTATTGTATACTGTAGCGAATAACTAGCAATTTATCAAGCCCTAACAGAGACAATATCATGATTAATTTGCCAATAAGGCCACTAGCCTACTGTTAACCTTTCAGTAACCTCAGAACAACAGCTGCAGTGAAAAATAAGTGAAAATCACTACCATGAACTTTTACCAATACTTTTTTGCTTAACATCATTGCCTTGCAGGGCAAAACCACAAGCAGCGAGCAGCAAGGAGCCCACCAACATATCATATATATATCATATAAAGGTACACAAAAAGCAAATACATACCTGTGAGAATGAAAACAAATAGCATTACATAGAAATGACTGCTCATCCTGTTTATAACAGAACAGGTGAATATTCTTCCAAAAAAAGTGTTGCTTGCAAACCCAGCTTGCTATTAATCCAACACAGGTGGGAGCTGTAGTTTTGTAGATACACAGCCAGTGTGATCACATACTGAGGGCTTTGTTCCTCGGCTTATTTCATTTTGATACATGGATTAGATTTCAGTGAAATGTCCTGTAAACAAGGAACAAGCTCCAGGTCTTCTCTCTCTTCAGTCATCGTGGGGCTGATATGTAAATAGGTATCCCTTTCTCTACTGTTGCTCCATTTCTAAGATGCCATTATTAAAGAGGGAGTGGGACACACACGCAACCAGACACACACGCAAGCATACACACACACAAACACAAACGCATTGCCCTTTTAATTAAACTCATGCTTGTAATCTTTACATTATTACATGATTGGCAGTCATGCAGAGCTGTTAACAAGCATGCAGTGTAATGATCCATTTAGAGCAGTGGGTCTTCCATGCCATAGATAGAATATATATCCTCAAGCTGTGTACCCAGTGCCAGGGCTTATACTCACGTGAACAGCCCTAAACCACAGCAATATACACTATCATCCTAATCCATTTTCCCCAAACACATCCAGTATGTTAATGCTCTTTAAAATCAATGTCAAGTGTGAGCATTTCAGCCATTTCCCCACATATATGATTAATATGCAGTCACCTCCAAAATGATTGGCACCCTTGATAAAGATTTGCAAAACATTTTGGTAAATTCTATTATTTTACACGAATACAATTGCTCAGATAAAGAGATTTTGTTTAACAAGTAATATATTTGATCTCAAAAGCATAGGGGTCAAAATAATTGGCACACCTGTTGTCAAAGTAGTCAAAAGTTTAGTATTTGGTCCAGTATTCCTAGCACGCAATGACTGCATCAAGCTTGTGACTCTACAAACTTGTTGGATGCATTTGCAGTTTGTTTTGGTTGTGTTTCAGATTGTTTTGTGCCCAATAGAAATGAATGGTAAATAATGTATTGTGTCATTGATGAGTGAGAAAGTTACATAGGCACAAAGATAATATACCCAAGACATGCTAACCTCCCTATTATTGGTAATGGTGAGAGGTTAGCATGGCTTGGGTGTATGATCTTTGTGCTTCTGTAACTTTCTCACTCATCATTATTCACAATTCATTCAAGATGATCCGTAATCATGGTAGCATCCACATTCATGTAGAAGTGTTTAGAAACATATTCTATTCTTATTTACAATAAAAGTGACTAAATACTAAACTTTTGACTTTGACAACAGGGGTGACAATATTTTTTGACCCTATCTTTTTGAGTATACAAATATTACTTGTTAAACAAAATCTTTCTCTGAGCAATTGTATTAGTATAAAATAATATCATTTTCATTTTTTTTGGAGCATACAATATAGCTCAGTATTTGTATTATTTATTTTATAAAAGTATTTTTTGCTCATCTTTATCAAGGGTGCCAATAATTTCGAACCCCACTGTATGTTAGGAAATGGCTGAGTGATGTACACTGAGTGTACAAAACATTAGGAACATCTGCTCTTTCCATGACATAGACCAGGACTGCCCAAACCTGTTCCTGGAGTGCTACCGTCCTGTAGGTTTTTGCTCCAACCGTAATCTAGCACACCTGATTCTAATAATTAGCAGGTTGATAAGATGAATCAGGTTAGTAACACCTGGGGTTTGAGCGAAAACCTACAGGAGGGTAGCTCTCCAGGAACAGGGTTGGGCAACCCTGACATAGACTGACCAGGTGAATCAAGGTGAAAGCTATGATCCCTTATTGATGTCACTTCAATCAGTGTAGATGAAGGGGAGGAGTCATATTCAAGAAGGATTTTTAAGCCTTGAGACAATTGTGACATGGATTGTGTATGTGTGCCATTCAGAGGGTGAACCAGCCAACTTGACATAACTGAACACTTTGCTAATGTTTATGACCTTGTTTGTGTATAAAATGCAAAAACGACTAAATCCAATTTAAAAGAAATACATTTTTTAATAGCCTGCACTCTGCTTAGCTCTCCGAACATCTTAAACGCTGTTTGAAGTTCAACTTTACATATTAAATATCACGCCAGCTGGAAGGGAGATTAACTTTTTAATTTACTAGTTAGTGTTTCATAATAGAAAATTAAAAACCCTGTGTGAGGCTTAGCTACATTGTCCTTGGGCAACCTGTCGTAATACACAACAGATCACAGGGGGGTACATGGGAATATAAAACCGTGCTACAATAAAAAAAGGCCTAGGAAACAGCTACTTAAAAACATGTCCGCCTCGGGATATGTTAAGCGTGATACGCTGAATGAAAGGTGTCATTTCAAAATGGCATATGTGAACTTTGATCTCACACACAAGAAATTGATATAAAAAGACTGGGAGTCGTTTTTGGGGTCGGTTGGAGAGACTCATGTGATCAGCTTCATACAGGAGTGGAGTATCTCCAATCCGTGAAGTTCTCTGAGTTTTGCCATATGCCTAGAAACAAAAACAGACAAACAGACAAGATTTATGTCAGAAAACATAATGATGTCCTTCTAGGTTGACCTTTGGGTGAACCTATTCTATTCTTTTCTCTCCCCTGAATTGGATGATGTCATGGGAAGTCAAAAGAGGAGTAGAGACACAGAGCAGTCTCCTTTAATTTATAGGGTATTCTGCCTTTTTTCTGTCACTTCCAGGTTAAATTTAGAGCACTTCGAGGTTAAACTTGTTTCTGCCATCGCACATCAGTTGGGTAACTGTTTTAAAGTCACCATTGGCCTCATGGTGAATTTCCTGAGCGTTTTCCTTCCTCTCTGGCAACTGTGTTAGGAAAGGCACCTGTATCTTTGTAGTGACTGGGTGTATTGATACACCATCCAAAATCTAATTATTAACTTCACCATGCTCAAAAGGATATTCAATGTTTTTTTTTTTAACTATCTACCAATAGGTGCCCTTCTTTGCGAGGCATTGGAAAGCCTCCCTGGTCTTTGTTGTTGAATCTGTGTTTGAAATTCCCTGCTCGACTGAGGGACCTTACAGATAATTGTATGTGTGGGGTACAGAGATGAGAGAGTCATTAAAAAGTCATGTAAAACACTATTATTGCATACAGAGTGAGTCCATGCAACTTATTATGTGACTTGTTAAGCATATTATTACTCCTGAACATATAGGCTTGCCATAACAAAGGGGTTGAATACTTATTGAGTCAAGACATTTCAGCATTTCATTTTTAATGCATTTTGTAAAAATATTCCAATTTTTTTTTTCCAATTATGAGAGGTATTGTGTGTAGGCCAGTGACACAAAATCTAAATTTAATCTATTTTAAATTCAGGCTGTAACAACAAAATGTGGAAAAAAGTCAAGGGGTGTGAATACTTCAGCCATTTGGCAAGGGACTGTATTAATATGTATTAAGTTCTGTTGTTTAAATTGTGTTTTAAACAAGATAAAGAGTTCTGTATAAAATGTTATCCTGAATAACTTGTATTTATTACAAATAACTTTTAAGGGATACTTACTCGCTTATTTCCACTCACAGTATCAACTATGGCAAATGAGAACACACTACCTGTAAGTAAGAGTTTAGGGCGAAGAGAATAAAAAATTATACTTTGGTTTTCTGGGGGCACGGATTGTAATATAAAAACTTGAAATACTTTGAGAATAAAGTATAAATAAAATTGTGTGAATAAAGTGGCAATATTTCGAGAATAAAGTGGCAATATTTCGAGAATAAAGTGGCAATATTTTGAGAATAAAATGACAATATTTAGAGAATAAACCCAACATTTTCTTTTGAGAATAAAGTCGCAGCTATGTTTCAAGATTAAAGTAGGGGCTTTGTTTAACTGCATGACTCCCTGGCTCCCTGTTGCTCTGCGCACCACCGTTAAAATGCCTGAATTAGATGACCTGGTGAAACTATACTTTAGAATTGGCTTTAGGAACAAGCAAATCATTGCTCTTTTAGCACATACGAACCATATTATTATAAGTATTAGAACCTGGAAGAGGTCATGCTACAGATTGGGTCTTTTCAGAAGGAAGAACCACACAGACTTGGATTAGGTATTTCATCCAAGTCCGTGTGGTTACATACATAGGAAGAGCCGGGTGGGCTGTGTGTGTGTGTGTGTGTGTGTGTGGCGGGGGGGGGGGGGGTCTAATATACACATTTAACAGGTGTCACTGTGCTGCGATTTGCGCGCACACACACACACACACACACACACACACACACCCAGTATCCCCAAAGCAATACCATTCTAACGGCCATGGTGCAGTTCACTCTCTTGTTACCGTTACTGATTGTGAAGAGGCATGGCGTTGCATGCATCAGTCCCTTTCATGGTGCCCTTTGAATTCGCTACAATGTTATTCTTAATCCCATACCTATGTCAACACCTTGCATAGTATCTTAGAGAGTAACAGTTAGGCCAGTAGCATATACAGTGGGGGAAAAAAGTATTTAGTCAGCCACCAATTGTGCAAGTTCTCCCACTTAAAAAGATGAGAGAGGCCTGTAATTTTCATCATAGGTACACGTCAACTATGACAGACAAATTGAGGAAAAAATCCAGAAAATCACATTGTATGATTTTTAATGAATTTATTTGCAAATTATGGTGGACAATAAGTATTTGGTCACCTACAAACAAGCAAGATTTCTGGCTCTCACAGACCTGTAACTTCTTCTTTAAGAGGCTCCTCTGTCCTCCACTCGTTACCTGTATTAATGGGACCTGTTTGAACTTGTTATCAGTATAAAAGACACCTGTCCACAACCTCAAACAGTCACACTCCAAACTCCACTATGGCCAAGACCAAAGAGCTGTCAAAGGACACCAGAAACAAAATTGTAGACCTGCACCAGGCTGGGAAGACTGAATCTGCAATAGGTAAGCAGCTTGGTTTTAAGAAATCAACTGTGGGAGCAATTATTAGGAAATGGAAGACATACAAGACCACTGATAATCTCCCTCGATCTGGGGCTCCACGCAAGATCTCACCCCGTGGGGTCAAAATGATCACAAGAACGGTGAGCAAAAATCCCAGAACCACACGGGGGGACCTAGTGAATGACACGCAGAGAGCTGGGACCAAAGTAACAAAGCCTACCATCAGTAACACACTACGCCGCCAGGGACTCAAATCCTGCAGTGCAAGACGTGTCCCCCTGCTTAAGCCAGTACATGTCCAGGCCCGTCTGAAGTTTGCTAGAGTGCATTTGGATGATCCAGAAGAGGATTGGGAGAATGTCATATGGTCAGATGAAACCAAAATATATAACTTTTTGGTAAAAACTCAACTCGTCGTGTTTGGAGGACAAAGAATGCTGAGTTGCATCCAAAGAACACCATACCTACTGTGAAGCATGGGGGTGGAAACATCATGCTTTGGGGCTGTTTTTCTGCAAAGGGACCAGGACGACTGATCCGTGTAAAGGAAAGAATGAATGGGGCCATGTATCGTGAGATTTTGAGTGAAAACCTCCTTCCATCAGCAAGGGCATTGAAGATGAAACGTGGCTGGGTCTTTCAGCATGACAATGATCCCAAACACACCGCCCGGGCAACGAAGGAGTGGCTTCGTAAGAAGCATTTCAAGGTCCTGGAGTGGCCTAGCCAGTCTCCAGATCTCAACCCCATAGAAAATCTTTGGAGGGAGCTGAAAGTCCGTGTTGCCCAGCGACAGCCCCAAAACATCACTGCTCTAGAGGAGATCTGCATGGAGGAATGGGCCAAAATACCAGCAACAGTGTGTGAAAACCTTGTGAAGACTTACAGAAAACGTTTGACCTGTGTCATTGCCAACAAAGGGTATATAACAAAGTATTGAGAAACTTTTTGTTATTGACCAAATACTTATTTTCCACCATAATTTGCAAATAAATTCATAAAAAATCCTACAATGGGAAAACATTTCTCATTTTGTCTGTCATAGTTGACGTGTACCTATGATGAAAATTACAGGCCTCTCTCATCTTTTTAAGTCGGAGAACTTGCACAATTGGTGGCTGACTAAATACTTTTTTTCCCCCACTGTATGTCGAAATGAAGGTTAACTTACATATTTGCGCGTAATGGCATGGCGTTTTATGTACACTTCCAATGAAGGCTTCTCCACAGAAGCGACAGTTACAAGGATGGTAAAAACAGCTTGATTGCCATAGCAACATCAGGGAAACTGGGCAGAAGAGAGTGGTGCTTCAAATACAGCAGTTGTGCAACATCTTTGATTGAGCCTCTCATAATTGCCGGCCTCAACACGATACAGAAAGAGATGTATAGGAAGCTCTGGGGACAAGTCGTCTGGATACTGGACAGGCAATAAATTGGCCGATGCAAACAGATTATCTTGAGGGCTTGAACAAAAAAAGCAGATTGCGATTTTGTTCATACTGGTGAACCGGCATTTGAGTTGTGTGGTTGCAATATCAACAGTCCATTATCTCTGGTGTATCTTGGCATGCATCATTCAAGACTAAGTTTAAAATGTGTACAGCACAATGGACATATAATGCACACTGTCTCAGTAAAGACCGTCTTGGTTGGCAATACTCAGTATAGAAAACAGTCAGGCCGTGGTGAAAACATTTGCACACAAAAATGCAAAGCGACGCCGTCGCATACTGTAGCTACAAACAGGCCTCTAGACAGAAACAAAGAAAGACAGCAGCACAGACACACAGATACTTTTTCTAAGAGAAAGAGAGAACAAGAGACAGAGACACAGAAAAGAGGACTTCAGGAGACCAGGGGAGTCTCTCAAGTTGGATTTAATTTAATTGGATTTAATTTACCTTGAATATTGCGGCCCATTTGTGTAGGCTATTAGCCAGACAAAACCTATTGAGTTCAACAATAAATAGTGGCTGAATTTATCCTCAAAGAAACATAATACAGTGATAAGCACAGGAAAAATCCTATAGGAAAACCTGGTTCAGTCTGCTTTCCAACAGACACTGGGAGACAAATTCATCTTTCAGCAGGACAATAACCTAAAACTCAAGGCCAAATCTACACTGAAGCTGCTTACCAAGACGACATTGAATGTTCCTGAGTGGCCTAGTTACAATTTTGACTTAAATCGGCTTGGAAATCTATGGCAAGAATTGAAAATGTCTGTCTAGCAATGATCAACAATCAACTTGACAGAGCTTGAAGAATCTAACAAATAATAATGGCCAAATATTATACAATCTAGGTGTGCAAAGCTCTTAAGAGACTTCTGAAGGCATAAACACGCACACTACATGGCCAAAAGTATGTGGACACCTGCTCTTTGAACATTTCATTCCAAAATCATGGGCATTAATATGGAGTTGATCCCCCCTTTGCTGCTATAACAGCCTCCAATCTTCTGTGAAGGTGTTGGATGTTGGAACATTGTTGCGAGGACTGATGTTGGGCGATTATGCCTGGCTCGCAGTCGCCGTTCCAATTCATCCCAAAGGTGTTCTATGCGGTTGAGGTCAGGGCTCTGTGCAGGCCAGTCAAGTTCTTCCACATTGATCTCGACAAAACATTTCTGTATGGACCTCACTTTGTTTACGGGGGTATTGGCATGATGAAACAGGAAAGGACCTTCCCTAAACTGTTGCCACAAAGGTGGAAGCATGTCATTGTATGGTGTAGCGTTAAGATTTCACTTCACTGGAACTAAGGGTCCTAGCCCGAACCATGAAAAACAGCCCCAGACCATTATTCCTCCTCCACCAAACTTTACAGTTGGCACTATGCATTCGGGGAGGTAGCGTTCTCCTGGCATCCGCCAAACCCAGATTAGTCTGTCGGACTGCCAGATGGTGATACGTGATTCATCACTCCAGAGAACGCGTTTCCACTGCTCCAGAGTCCAATGGTAGTGAGCTTTACACCACTCCAGCCGACGCTTGGCATTGCACATGGTGATCTTAGGCTTGTGTGTGGCTGCTCGGCCATGGAAACCCATTTCATGAAGCTCCCTATGAACAGTTATTGTGCTGACGTTGCTTCCAGAGGCAGTTTGGAACTCGGTAGTGAGTGTTGCAAACGAGGACAGACGTTTTTTACGCGCTACATGCTTCAGCACTCGGCGGTCCCGTTCTGTGATCTTGTGTGGCCGACCACTTCCCGGCTGAGCCGTTGTTGCTCCTAGACGTTTCCACTTCACAATTACAACAATTACAGTTGACCGGGGCAGCTCTAGCAGGGCAAAAATGTGACAAACTGACTTGTTGGAAAGGTGGCATCCTATGACGGTGCCAAGTTGAAAGTCACTGAGCTCTTCAGTACGGGCCATTCTACTGCCAATGTTTATCTATGGAGATTGCATGGCTGTGTGCTCGATTTTATACACCTGTCAGCAATTGGTGTTGCTGAAATAGCCGAATCCACTAATTTGAAGGGGTGTCCACATACCTTTGGCCATGTAGCATATATATATATATATATATATATATATTCCGGACTCTGACATTGCTCGTTCTGATATTTCTTAATTTTGGGATTATGTGTGTATTGTTTTGTATTGCTAGGTATTACTGCACTAGAAACACAAGCATTTTTCTGCACCTGCGATAACTTACATTTACATTTACATTTACGTCATTTAGCAGACGCTCTTATCCAGAGCGACTTACAAATTGAACTTCTGCAAATCATTGTGCGCGACCAATAAATGTTGATTTGATGGACAGCAATCGGTCTATAACCTCAGTGGTGGAAAAAGTACTCAATTGCCATACTTGAGTAAAAGTAAAGATACCTTAATAGAAAATGACTCAAGTAAAAGTGAAACTCACCCAGTAAAATACTACTTGAATAAAAGTCTGAAAGTATTTGGTTTTAAATATACTTAAGTATCAAAAGTAAAAGTTTAAATCATTTTTTGTTCGGAGCTGTGGTCGGGAGAGGTTGTGTTTTCTCTAGCAGGAGGTAAGCTTGAGGTAAGCTTGGCTTCTTATATGGTGTTGAGTAAAGCTTAAACCATGCATTTGATCGTAGGTAGGTAGTTGTAGTTAGGTATTGTAGGTAGTTTATTTAGGTAGTTATTGTAGGTTTCCGTAGGTAATTATTGTAGGTAAGTATTGTTTACGGCGGAGCCCGGAGAAAGCACGAGGCTAGCTAGCTAGCGGGTAGCTACTGGTAACGTTTAACAACGGTGGAGAGTTGTTTCCAATGTTAATGTGCTAGCTAGCCAACGTTTAATTTTTGCTGCGTTATGAAAGGAACTAGACACGGACACGAATTATCTGTTTAGTGTGTTAACACACTATTGGTAGTTTGTTGTAACCAAGTATTGGTGCTAAACTGTGTGTTATTGGATGCTAGCATGCTAGTTAGCTATGGCGTCATAGTTAGGCATCGTGGGCTGTTGTGGGTAGTTACTGTAGGTTAGCATTGTTTTTCGGCGGTGCCGGGTCTAGCACGAAGCTAGCTAGCTAGCCGTTCTTCAAACAAAGTCAACACAGTGGCCATTGCTAGCTAGCCAACACGACCAGCTAACTGTACTGTAGTAGCTAAATACAATATACTTATGCTAGCTAGCCAACGTTTAATTATTGCTGCGTTATGAAAGGAACTAGACACGGACACGAATGATCTGTTTAGTGTGTTAACACACTATTGGTAGTCTGTTGTAACCAAGTATTGGTGCTAAACTGTGTGTTATTGGATACTAGCATGCTAGTTAGCTATGGTGTCATAGTTAGGCATCGTGGGCTGTTGTGGGTAGTTACTGTAGGTTGGCATTGTCTTCGGTGTATCACGAAGCTAGCTAGCTAGCCGTTTTTCGAACAGAGTCAACACAGTAGCCATTGTGTGCTGTACTGTGGCAGCTAAATACAATATATTTGTGCTAAGCTAGCCAACGTTTAATTATTGCTGCGTTATGAAAGGAACTAGACACGAATTATCTGCTTAGTGTGTTAACACACTATTGGTGGTTTGTTGTGACCAAGTGTTGGTGCTAAACTGTGTGTTATTGGATGCTAGCATGCTAGTTAGCTATGGTGTCATAGTTAGCTAGCTGAATAAAGTGGGTTGAGTCTACTCCTTTAAACATTGAACCGCTGTGGTTCACAACAATTCTGATTTCTAAAGGTGGAAGTTGGGAGAGTTTTTGTTCGGGTGGTTCAGTGAAACAATTATAGTTTCTGAGGTGGAAGTTTTGGTGAGGGAGGCCCTGCTCTCTCCTCTTCCAGATGTTTAGTTCATTTCATTCCGATCTCCTCTGCATTATTGTAGCCATTTGCTACAGCCTGTCAACTATGCCTCTGCCTATCCCTGTTCTCTCCTCTCTGCACAGGCTACACAAACGCCTCACACCGCGTGGCTGCTGCCTCTCTAACCTGGTGGTCCCTGCACGCACCCCACACCTGGAGTTCCAGGTCTCAGGCAGCCTCTGGAACTGCCGTTCTGCTGCCAACAAAGCTGACTTCATCCCAGCCTATGCTAACCTCCAGTCCCTCGACTTCCTGGCGCTGACGGAAACATGGATTACCACTGAAAACACTGCTACTCCTACTGCTCTCTCCTCGTCTGACCATGTGTTCTCGCATACCCCGAGAGCATCTGGTCAGAGGGGTGGTGGCACAGGAATCCTCATCTCTCCCAAGTGGACATTCTCAATTTTTCCCCTAACCCACCTGTCTATCTCCTCATTTGAATTCCATGCTGTCACAGTCACTAGCCCATTTAAGCTTAATATCCTTGTCATCTATCGCCCTCCAGGTTCCCTTGGAGAGTTCATCAATGAGCTTGACGCCTTGATAAGTTCCTTTCCTGAGGATGGCTCACCCCTCACAGTTTTGGGGGATTTCAACCTCCCTATGTCCACATTTGACTCATTTCTCTCTGCCTCCTTCTTTCCACTCCTCTCCTCTTTTGACCTCACCCTCTCACCGTCCCCCCCTACTCACAAGGCAGGCAATACGCTTGACCTCATCTTTACTAGATGCTGCTCTTCTACTAATCTCACTGCAACTCCCCTCCATGTCTCCGACCACTACTTTGTTTCCTTTTCTCTCTCGCTCTCCTCCAACACTACTCACTCTGCCCCTACACAGATGGTAATGCGCCGCCGCAACCTTCGCTCTCTCTCTCCCACTACTCTCTCCTCTTCCATCCTATCATCTCTTCCCTCTGCTCAATCCTTCTCCCTCCAATCTCCTGATTCTGCCTCCTCAACCCTCCTCTCCTCCCTTTCTGCATCCTTTGACTCTCTGTGTCCCCTATCCTCCCGGCCGGCTCGGTCCTCCTCTCCAGCTCCGTGGCTTGATGACTCATTGCGAGCTCACAGAACAGAGCTCCGGGCAGCGGAGCGGAAATGGAAGAAAACTAAACTCCCTGCCGACCTGGCATCTTTTCACTCCCTCCTCTCTACATTTTCTTCATCTGTTTCTGCTGCTAAGGCCACTTTCTACCACTCTAAATTCCAAGCATCTGCCTCTAACCCTAGGAAGCTCTTTGCCACATTTTCCTCCCTCCTGAATCCTCCCCCCCCCTCCTCTCTCTCTGTGGATGACTTCGTCAACCACTTTGAAAAGAAGGTTGACGAAATCCGATCCTCGTTTGTTAAGTCTAATGACACTGCTGGTCCTACTCACACTGCCCTACCCTATGCTTTGACTTCTTTCTCCCCTCTCTCTCCAGATAAAATCCTGCGACTTGTGACTGCAGGCCGCCCAACAACCTGCCCGCTTGACCCCATCCCCTCCTCTCTTCTCCAGACCATCTCCGGTGACCTTCTCCCCACCTCACCTCGCTGATCAACTCATCCTTGACCGCTGGCCATGTCCCTTCCGTCTTCAAGAGAGCGAGAGTTGCTCCCCTTCTCAAAAAACCAACACTCGATCCCACTGATGTCAACAACTACAGACCAGTATCCCTTCTTTCTTTTCTTTCCAAAACTATTGAGCGTGCCGTCTTTAGCCAACTCTCTTGCTATCTCTCTCAGAATGACCTTCTTGATCCAAACCAGTCAGGTTTCAGGACTGGTCATTCAACTGAGACTGCTCTTCTCTGTGTCACGGAGGCTCTCCGCACTGCTAAAGCTAACTCTCTCTCCTCTGCTCTTGTCCTTCTAGACCTGTCTGCTGCCTTTGATACTGTGAACCATCAGATCCTCCTCTCCACCCTCTCCGAGCTGGGCATCTCCGGCGCGGCTCACTCCTGGATTGCGTCCTACCTGACCGGTCGCTCCTACCAAGTGGCGTGGCGAGAAGCTGTCTCCGCACCACGTGCTCTCACCACTGGTGTCCCCCAGGGCTCAGTTCTAGGCCCTCTCCTTTTCTCCCTATACACCAAGTCACTTGGCTCTGTCATATCCTCACATGGCCTCTCCTATCATTGCTACGCTGACGATACACAACTAATCTTCTCCTTTCCCCCTTCTGATAACCAGGTGGCGAATCGCATCTCTGCATGTCTGGCAGACATATCAGTATGGATGACGGATCACCACCTCAAGCTGAACCCTGGCAAGACGGAGCTGCTCTTCCTCCCGGGGAAGGACTGCCCGTTCCATGATCTCGCCATCACGGTTGACAACTCCGTTGTGACCTCCTCCCAGAGTGCGAAGAGCCTTGGCGTGACCCTGGACAACACCCTGTCGTTCTCCGCTAACATCAAGGCGGTGACCCGCTCCTGCAGGTTCATGCTCTACAACATTCGGAGAGTACGACCCTGCCTTACACAGGAAGCGGCACAGGTCCTAATCCAGGCACTTGTCATCTCCCGTCTGGATTACTGCAACTCGCTGTTGGCTGGCCTCCCTGCCTGTGCCATTAAACCCCTACAACTCATCCAGAACGCCGCAGCCCGTCTGGTGTTCAACCTTCCCAAGTTCTCTCACGTCATCCCCCTCCTCCGCACACTCCACTGGCTTCCAGTTGAAGCTCGCATCCGTTACAAGACCATGGTGCTTGCCTATGGAGCAGTGAGGGGAACGGCACCTCTGTACCTTCGGGCTCTGATCAGTCCCTACACCCAAACGAGGGCATTGCGTTCATCCACCTCTGGCCTGCTGGCTCCCCTTCCTCTGCGGAAGCATAGTTCCCGCTCAGCCCAGTCAAAACTGTTCGCTGCTCTGGCACCCCAATGGTGGAACAAGCTCCCTCACGACGCCAGGACAGCGGAGTCACTCACCACCTTCCGGAGACATTTGAAACCCCACCTCTTTAAGGAATACCTGGGATAGGATAAAGTAATCCTTCTACCCCCCCAAAAAAAAATTGTAAAGTGGTTATCCCACTGGCTATAGGGTGAATGCACAAATTTGTGAGTCGCTCTGGATAAGAGCGTCTGCTAAATGACGTAAATGTGCCCTTGAGCAAGGCACTTAACCCTAATTGCTCCTGTAAGTCGCTCTGGATAAGAGCGTCTGCTAAATGACTAAAATGTAAATGTAAAAAAAATTCAAATGGCTTATATTAAGCAAACCAGATGGCACAAGTTTCTTGTTTTTTAAATGTACAGATAGCCAGGGGCACAGTGCAACATGCAGACATAATTTACAAACAAAGCATTTGTGTTTAGTGAGTCCGCCAGATCAGAGGCAGTAGGGATGACCAGAGATGGTCTCTTGATAAGTGCGTGAATTGGACCTTGTTACTGTCCTGCTAAGCATTCAAAATGTAATGAGTACTTTTGGGTGTCAGGGGAAATGTATGGAGTAAAAAGTACTTTATTTTCTTTAGGAATGTAGTGAAGTAAAAGTAAAAGTAGTCAAAAATATCAATAGTAAAGTAAAGTACAGATGCCCCAAAAAACTACTTAAGTAGTACTTTAAAGTCCAGAGAAACTGCGTTATGCCAGTGTAAGGGCTGAGAGGTTGAGGAGTGTGTGTGTGTGTGTGTGTGTGGGTGCATGTGCCTGCATGTGTATGTGTGTGTGTGTGTGGGTGCGTGTGTGTGTGAGCATACGTGCACGTGTGATTAATTGACATAGCAATTACCTGGGCTCTGCTCTACACAGCTTCCCCAGAGCGATGGCAGCATTTTGCTGCACAGCACTTCTCTTGGCATCGCCCGCAGCGTGGCGGAGAAGGAGCAGGACAGTGTCGGTGCCCAGGAGGCTGCTGGCTGCCCCCTGCACCCCCAGGCAGTGGCCCAGGCACAGGGCAGCGTTCCCTGCCACTGCCTCCTCACTGCTGGGGCCCAGGAGCCTCCTCAGGGTGTAAAGTCCTGATGAGTAGGACAAAATAAAAGTTGCCCAATGTAATCACATACACACACAGGCAAATACACACACACACGCACGCACACACGCACGTGTGAGCACATACACCCACCTTATAATACAATATCTGTTTTTGTTATTTAGAATCTTTTCACTCTAGTTCAAAAACCAAGACCAATCCATCATACGTGTATCTTACTTTTATCACATTTCAACCATTCCTCCTGAGCCGTTTGACTGATAGCCGTGCACACTGTGAGGGTCTTGATCAAATATTTAGTGGTGGTCATCCCTGATCCCTGCACGGCAAGATAAAAACATTTCTGTCACATCATATACAGTCTACAGAATCCTTTATGTCAGTCCGTACAACACATTATTATTATTTTATCAAGAAGCTGTGGGTTGCCATAGACAGGGAAGAAGGCCTTGTGAATCGGGCAGTGATCATCCAAAAGAAAGACAGATAAAGAAAAAAAGCTATAAATGATGCTTGGCATTACTTTCAGTAGCCTCCGCATTGTCCCCA
Source organism: Coregonus lavaretus (assembly GCF_964263955.1). Taxonomy (NCBI): domain Eukaryota; kingdom Metazoa; phylum Chordata; class Actinopteri; order Salmoniformes; family Salmonidae; genus Coregonus; species Coregonus lavaretus. Next base: position 4,945,252 of record NC_140013.1, on the reverse strand, counting down.
CAACTCCTCTCTGCACGGCGTCTTCAGTAGCAGCAGGGGACTGTGGAAGCACTTTACTCAGCAAACCTGTGGCTCTCTGAGGCCAAGAGAAAGAACAATATGCAGTCAGTGGGAAAATAAACAAAGTGAGTGGGGAAAGAAACAGAGCAGCTATCAACACCTGCTGCTGATATTCTGTCACATTTACTGACCCAGAGAGAGAGATCCTTAATGTCACACTGAATGTCAGAAAGTATTAAGACCCCTTGACTTTTTCCACATTTTGTTACATTACAGCCTAGAATTGATTAAATTGTTTTTTTTCCCTCATCAATCTACACATAATACCCCATAATGACAAAGCAAAAACAGATTTAGACATAAAAATTGTTTTAAAAAATGAAATATCATATTTGCGTAAGTATTCAGACTCTTTACTTAGTACTTTGTTGAAGCACCTTTGGCAGCGATTACAGCCTTGAGTCTTCTTGGGTATTATGCTACAAGCTTGGCACACCTGTATTTGAGGAGTTTCTCCCATTCTTCTCTGCAGATCCTCTCAAGCTCTGTCAGGTTGGCTGGGGAGCGTCGCTGCACAGCTATTTTCAGGTCTCTCCAGAGATTTTCGATCCGGTTCAAGTCTGGGCCACTCAAGGACATTCAGAGACTTGTCCTGAAGCCACTCCTGTGTTGTCTTGGCTGTGTGCTTAGGGTCGTTGTCTTGTTGGAAGGTGAACCTTCGCCCCAGTCTGAGGTCCTGAGCACTCTGGAGCAGGTTTTCATCAAGGATCTCTCTGTGCTTTGCTCCGTTCTTCTTTCCCTCTCCTAGTCCCTGCCGCTGAAAAACATCCCCACAGCATGACGCTGCCACCACCATACTTTACCGTAGGGATGGTGCCAGGTTTCCTCCAGACGTGACACTTGGCATTCAGACCAGAGTTCAATCTTGGTTTCATCAGACCAGAGAATCTTGTTTGTCATGGTCTGAGAGTCCTTTAGGTGCCTTTTGGTAAACTCCAAACGGGCTGTCATGTGCCTTTTACTGAGGAGTGGCTTCCGTCTGGCCACTCTACCATAAAGGCCAAATTGGTGGAGTGCTGCAGAGATGGTTGTCCTTCTGGAAGGTTCTCCCATCTCCACAGAGGAACTTTGGAGCTCTGTCAGAGTGACCATCGGGTTCTTGGTCACCTCCCTGACCAAGGCCCTTCTCCCCGATTGCTCAGTTTGGCCGGGCGGCCAGCTCTAGGAAGATTCTTGGTGGTTCCAAACTTCTTCCATTTAAGAATGATGGAGGCCACTGTGTTCTTAGGGACTTTCAATGCTGCAGACATTTTTTGGTACCCTTCATCAGATCTGTGCCTTGACACAATTCTGTCTCAGAGCTTTACGGACAATTCCATCGACCTCATGGCTTGGTTTTTGCTCTGACATGCACTGTCAACTGTGTGACCTTATATAGACAGGTGTGTGCCTTTCCAAATCATGTCCAATCAATTGAATTTACCACAGGTGGACTCCAATCAAGTTGTAGAAACATCTCAAGGATGATCAATGGAAACAGGATGCACCTGATCCCAATTTCGAGTCTCATAGCAAAGGGTCTGAATACTTATATAAATAAGGTATTTCTGTTTTTTATTTTTAATACATTTGCAAACATTTATAAAAACCTGTTTTTGCTTTGTTATTATGGGGTATTGTGTGTAGATTGATGAGGATTTTTATTTATTTAACTAAGCAATAAGGCCCGAGGGGGTGTGCCTGGACACAGCCCTTAGTTAGCCGTGGTATAGTGGCCATATACCACAAACCCCCGAGGTGCCTTATTGCTATTATAAACTGGTTACCAACGTGATTAGAGCAGTAAAAATAAGTGTTTTGTTGTACCCGTGGTATACGGTCTGATATACCACGGCTGTCAGCCAATCAGCATTCAGGGATCGAACCACCCAGTTTATAATCCATTTTAGAATAAGGCTGTGATGTAGCAAAATGTGGAAGAAGTCAAGGGGTCTGAATACTTTCCGAATACACTGCATGTCGAGATAAGTTTTGAATCGTTTTTAGCCCCTTGATAGAGACTGCTCAGACCAAAATGTGTTATGTTTTCTTATACGTGTTCTAATCGTAACTTTTCAATGCCTCGGAAAACATGCTGACGAAGCAGGAGTTGTGTTTATATCTAAAACTAGTAGCTACACATAAAAAAGGTATTGTTTCATCTTGTTTCTCTCCAAGTCTCTTCCATGTTTGTTTGCATTTGAAAAATGCTTGCGATCTGGATAGTTCGAGGGGCCGTAGAGAAGTGTCAGTGAGTGATACAGTGGCGTTGGTCTCATCAGTAGAACTGCGTCGGGGCCATTTGGTGCAAGGCGGTGAGATTCATATCACTCACTGTGATGATGCCCCCGTCGGAATCACTCAGCAAGCCCAAGCATACGCCACTGATGGGAACAGCGTGCTCCTGCGAGATAAAGGAGAGAGAGAAAGCGCGAGAGAGAAAGGTTAATACAATTTTCAGTGTACATATCACTTTTTCATAGGGGTGCTTATGATTATACCAAAGGGGCTGAAACAAAAGCTCTCAGTGCTCATTTTGTTCTTGTTCTTCCACTCACCTCCCTCCCTCTTCCTATCAAATTGATGTGTTACCCTGATAGGTGGGCCAAGGACTAGTCAATCGCTGCCCAACTCCAAATGGTGGCCTAGTGTGCCATGGGCCCTGGTCAAAAGTAGTGCACTATATAGAGAATTAGATGCCATTTGGGATACGCCCAGCCTAACAGCCTCTATCGTACCTGGATGGCTGTGGAGGAATTACCGGAGAGGTTGATCATCAGTCCCAGGAGGGGATAAAGGATCTCTCTGTATTCACAGTGAGTACACCACTCCTGTAATAGAGAACAACAATGCAATACAACACACACTGGATTTGGTTTGAGAAATGTCATTGTACATTGTTATCTATTCTGGCTTATAAGTTTCAGTGTATGACATTTCAAAAACGTGTTTTTATTGGACAGAGAAAAAGCAAGTGTGCCATCATTAGAATTGAAAAATGATAAAATAGAGAAATTAACATCTCAGTTCAGTTAAGTTTAGGAAAATAGAAAAGTTGTATGCTCCTTTAAAATAAGCTAGTCATAAATACAATATGTAACCATATTCACCATGGCGATTAGAAAGGCCTGCCAACACTCCGGACAGTTGGCAACCTCTTTATGGATGGCATCATCTCCAGTCATATGGCCTATTGTTGATATGAGCGATGGAAAAATGTGCTGGTTGGATGTGGTGATGTTTCTCTGCAAGCGGAGCACATGGAAAGATTATTCCCAAAAATATTTGGACAATGTCTGATCCCAGATCAGTTTTTGCTATATAACCAACTCATATGGTCGTTGTCAAGTTTGGCATGACAGATCTCGGACCAGGCTACAAGAACTACAGTATCAGGAGCAAATTAAGTATTTGATGAGATGTAGCTAACTTCCAACACAAATATCTTACCAGCAGACTTGCGAAAGGGAGCACAATCAATGTTTTAAACGTGTCCCTTAACTGCAAGCAAAATCTGTAACAGAACAGGGAGTTATCCATGATGAACACGAAATGTACAAGAATATACAGTAGATATGCTACAAATCACTTGCCTATGCTGTATGTGATGTAGCCAACTCTATACAATAGGCTCCTACATGACAAGGAACAATAAAATAATTGGATGCACAGTGCAAACAGTATGGACACAGCCAATAAATCTCAGGCTACAAACATAATCTGTATTATATTATTATGCATGAGTCATGACGAGCGGTACCAAAACACAGTGTGTGACGACATTATCTCAATATTTTATAATTCACACAAGCACACACACATACTTAATAAGTCAACACACACACCCCACTGGGCAACACACACACCCCACCGTTAGCAAGTAATTAACGGCTTTTGGGCCCCCAAAAAAGAAAAGACGATAAATTAAATTGTAGAATTGAAGCAAAACAAATTGTCTGGGAGATGCTGTCTATCATAGGCTACACACCAATTTCACGCTCCACCATTCTCTCACTCTTTGCATGCATGTGCGCACCAGCGCTCCAACTGACTCCGACAGTTGAACTTGAGGTGAGGGAAAATGTTTTAGGCCTAACAGAGTTACTCCTATAATCAAACAATATAATACTTATCTTTATAAAAAACATTTGGATCAGAAATGTATGAATAAGCTTCCTTCTGTACGCCTATATCTGTCTAGCAGACATAGTGATAAATGCATGTTGATGTCGTAGCATGCTTCCAGCATATCTCTATCTCTCTCTCTGTCTCTCTGGGGCTAGGCCTAAGCTTCTCTTCCTTTATATCATTTTTTCTAATATTAATATCATACAGTGGACGCAAATGCATGCAATGGTCTGATGCATTTAGTGCTCAAATCGCCGACAACTGAACCGTGAAGTGGACAATTATTGTTTTAGGAAAGTAAAAACCGATAAAGCAAGGGGCTATAAAGTTTTGCATATGCTACACATCGAAACACAAGGAATAGTGTTTTTGTAGCCCCAGAGAAAAAGCAAGTGTGCCATCATTAGAATTGAAAAATGAGTATAGGCTGTTTTTAAGGACACGTAGCTTAAATGTGGCTCATTTGGCCAATATCCCTCGTTTATTGATGCTGCTGCCTGCACCAGGTCGGAGGTTTCGTTCTCTCTCTCTTTCTACTCTCGGATCTGAATGCACATGGATGTCCGGTAAATTGCTCAAATGTCCAGAAATTAACATCTTTCCAGTCACGTTGTCTGGTGCAAAATCTTCCTGACGGAAACCCTGGCACAGACGTCAATTCAATGTCTATTCCACATTGGTTCAACGTAATTTTGTTTAAATGACGTGGAAACAACGTTGATTCAACCAGTGTGTGCCCAGTGAGACAGGTTTAGCACAAACAGCACTGTCTTCCCATTTTAACCACTACACACTCTCTGGCTCTATTCCTGTGGCTCTGAAACTCCTTCAGTAGCTGTGTCCCATATTCCCTTTCTAGTCAATTTCTTTTGACCAGAGCCCTATGGGCCCTGGTCTAAAGTAGTGCACTATATTAGGAAAAGGGTGCCATTTGGGATGCAGTGACGCAGACTCTATTTTCATAAGTGACATTGTGAGTTTAGGAACGGAGCGGCCATTCAGCTTTCAAGATTAACGGTGGGATAGAGCATGGTGATGGATTGGGATGTCAACCCCATTTGTTCACTTTGCATTCTCTCTGAGTCTCCTAACTGTCCAGCCAAGTGAATTTAAACAGCTCTTTAATATTTATGCCGATGAAATATGGCAATACTAGGTCATCGTCAGAATTTGTATGTATTTATTCCTGTGAGGTGATATCATTGTGATAGCATTGTTCTCCAAACGCTGACGAAGGCTGACGCCGAAACGTGTCCATTTGTTCTGACATCTGCTGCTAAGAAAATACATTAAAACGTAAAGAGTTTTTCCCTCCTTCAAGTAATAGCATCAACCATTTTGTTATGAAAAGCTATTTATTGCATTAGCTACAGTGTACATACTTGTTTTCTGTGGCAAAGTTGTCCAAAATAGTTAGCGCTGTGGTTTCCAGCTGGCTTTGTGTGGATACGCACGCCATCAAGTTTCCCACCAACCTGCAGTGGTGTGAGAAAGACAAATATTTTCAAATTCACACATTAACACTTTTCTTTAAGCCAAGACAATTATCCAACTTACTATGTCATTGTTTTACTGATTAAATAAGACACAATATTCTGAATAGCAGGCACCGACAAGTGCAGCATGAGGACTGATGTGAGACTAAATATAGCAATAGAATATCAACATGTTTTCAATTTCCACAGTACACAAGGGGTAAACTACTAAATTAAATGAGTACTGTTAATAGCACGCAATTTTTTTTGCCATCCTACAACTATGCTTTCCCCCCATAGTTTGCTATTTAATTTCCCTAAGCTCTGAGTGGAAAGCTCTATCTGCTGTCTGAAAGAGCTGAATGAGGAGAAGGCAGGTAGGTTTGATTTGATAATAGTGTGTGGTTCTTGTCAGCCAAAACACGCAATTACCAATAGGGATCTGATCGCTTACATGTGCAAATTCAGGTTCTCAATGGCCAAGCGTCTTCCATGTGGAGTTTGGGAGTACAAAGACAGAAACGCCAGGCATTCTCTCCGCACCGCCGCCATTCCTGATGCTAATAAGTCAACAATGTACTCTTTGGAGGCTGGGCATCTCATCAGCATCTTCTGGTTTTCATCTGAAAGCAAGCAGCCCAGGAGAATAAATACTTTCAGCAACTGGGACAGTTCCAGTGACAGATTGAATTTAATCATACATTGCATGCACTTTGAATCGATTTTGAATGCTATTTGTCAGGGGGTGATTGTAGGCCTACTTTAAATGCAATAGCAACAATATAATTGCACTTGCCTCCTTAATTGCCTGATTTTTTACATCAAATGCATTTCCCCTATTTTGACATTGGCATAACAGGTTTTGGACAGCAGTATAATTGATTTGTCACCGTTTGGGAGAAGAAGGAGGAATTATTTTCTCTTGGTAACAAGTGTTCATGAATTTTGATGTGGTAAAAGGGGCAGTCTGGGATTCAAACAACAACGAAATGGTCACCCCAAATGGAAGTTTTAACCATGTTTTGAAGCTTCAAGGTGTGTGTTTACAATGACATTGTTTACAAACAATGGAGTAAAACAAGGTTATATTTCGTGGGTTCTGCAAGACCAATCCCAGATTGCCCCTTAAGCACACATTGCTTGTGTAACTACAGAACAAGTGGGCACTTAATAAGGAGATGGCAAAAAAGCATGACAGGCAGAATAATGTGAAAACAATGGCATAATTTAAGACGTTTGGCATTTCATGCATTTTTTTCCTCACAATTTCTCTTGACACAAAAAAAAGAGGAGGAAATATCACTCTAATGTCTGTCTACAAACCATTTCCATCGCAAATCACCCTCCACAATTTCAGTACGGACATACATAGCTCCTCTGCGCCTGGCGCTGTCGATTTCTGCAACAGGCAACTGAAAATAAGGAAACCCAATTGTGTTCTTTATGAGTATGGCATATTTTTCTCATTACTTTGTGCTGAAAACTTGAACCACTTTCCTGACAATCTGTGCTGGTCTGAAATATGACCACAAGTCCACAATGCTACACAAGAACAATTGCCTGACGACTTTAGGTTAATAATACCCTCACTAACTTCACATGAGGGAGTTGTGATTAGTGTCTCACCCTACATAACACCTACTATATACATGGGGCACAGCACATTACAGGTTAATCCAAATCTCTAAAGGAGCTCATTCTATTTTGGAAATATTTAACTAGCAACTAACAGAGAGCGAGTAACTTTGAAAGACACATCTCTTTTGTTTGAAAAACTTTTTGGGTCCATGGTTTACTCTGACTGTCCTTAACTCCCTTTCAGTGTTAGTCAGTCAGTCAGGGGCATCTCTCGAGTCTCCTTACCTTCTTACGGTGTCATTGGTTTGGATGATACTGAAGCCATTGTTTAATCGGAACAGCGTCTGGCCAGTGCCTGTTAGGAAGAGCAGATAACGTCAGGACTGGGAGGCCTCTCCTTACCTCAGTGAGCCCCATACATCATCACAGTGCGCCCGTGGCCAGGCTTCAGAAACACAATGCCTGGCGGTCAAGGGCAGGAGAGAGTGGAATAAATAAAAGTCATCCAGAGCCAAAGGTCCTCCACTATTTCTCTCATAAAGATGGTGAGACCGGGCTTGTGTGCAGAGAACATGTAGGAGAAGAGGGAAAAAAAGATCTGCCGAGGTGATTTGGTGGCGATAATGTCAGGCAGGCCTTTTCTACACTCTTAGAGATGTTCAACTGGGAATTATGTTACTTTTGCCCTTTCATTGAATGACATTGTAAGACAGTCAGTCTTACAAGCAGTCGATCATCTGACAGGTTGTATTCATCCATATGACAAGGGAAGTGAAAACCCAGACTGGAAATGTTAGGTAGCAGTCTACCATTGATATCATTGATTATTGTCATTGATGGTATTGTAGTTTGTTCTAATTGATACCGGCAGTTCACACATATCATGTACATTTAACATTATAGTGGGAACATGTGTGCACCTTAAAGGCCCAGTGCACTCAAAAATCAGTTTTTCCTGTGTTTTGTATTATAATATACAACAGCTGATGAAACCAACACTGTAAAAGTGTGAAAAAATTTGATCAGTGTTATTTCCTGCTGGTTGAAAATACAATGTACACAGGACCTTCTAATCAGCCTGTTTGCATGGGCGGGAGTTTCGGCTTGCCTGGTGACATCACCAGGCAGTAAATTGGTTATACAGAGCTCCAAACCTCGCTGCCAATAACAGTTCGTTTTAAGTTTTCCCCTCCCCAATCAGAACACTCCCAGACAGTCCTAGCAAAACTCTTGCTTGAGAAATAGTGTTTTGCTAAAAAGCAATTTTGGTCAAATTTAATGGAAAACTATTACAGTAAGGTACTTCATTGTTACCCAGAAATGATTTGACCTTGATATAAAAACGGCTGCATTGGGCCTTTAAATTATGTCAAATGGGAAAAATCTGTGACAACTAAAATGTCAAATTATTCAACATAAAAGCTTGTATACACTAGCTACTCTACAGCACTACAAATTCTAGCATAAATCATCCAGTACTGTCCCTCTGCATTCTACACAATCTGAGGTGTTGGTAATAGAACAGCTCCCAAATGGATGTTTGGATTGTAAACACATATTTATCATTGCACTTCCGTGTGTCCTTTCCTCTGCCTACCTAGCGCCTCAGCTGGGCAATATTGGGCAGTTAGCTGAACTGTGACAAACAAAATGAACCATGAAGAGAAATCAATACTGCAGAGGGGTCAGGTCAGGTCTTCCCTTCTGTATTTTATTTTCAGAGGATTACAAATTGACCATAACCACAACAACAAACATTAGGTCTTTGCAGTGATTTGATCTCCACTGAGTTTCAAGTTTCTTCAGTAAAAGTAGATGAACTGCATTTTTCTGAGTCGAACCATGAATAAGAGAAACCCACCTGTCAACGCTGTCCTCCCTTGACCTGAAGGAGCATCCATTGACATCCATTTGGCCCACAGGATAGGATGAGGAGGGTTGGGGAAGCGAAGCGAGAAATAGCATTCCCACACACTCTCACTCACACAGGATTTGGAGGGATGGGGAAACTCCCAACAGAGTACCGGTACTCACAGTCTGTAATGGCGTGTGACAGAAGCTTGAGCCCTCCGCAGTAGTATAACGGGAACTGATTGGGTCTGTCCAGCTTTTTCAACAGTTGAAGCACTGTCGTGGCCTTTTCTTCTTCCTTATCAAACTCCTCCCACGCTTTGCTTTCCTGGCATTCTCTTTCTTCCTCAAAATCCACTTGGGTCAGATAATCTTGACGAAGAAAAGAGAAAACATGGGCTCAGAGACATATGGCTTCTGGGGAGCCTAGTATGGGGTAACCTCATTGCGGTGGATCAAAGGAATGTAGGACAGTATGACGACCGTGTTTAATAATATGCATTCATATGTTGTAAATAGCATCATATGCTATAAACAGCTAGTAGGGCCACAGATTAGAAAGGAAACATATGATCATATGTTGTAAATAGCATCATATGCTATAAACAGCTAGTAGGGCCACAGATTAGAAAGGAAACATATGATCATATGTTGTAAATAGCATCATATGCTATAAACAGCTAGTAGGGCCACAGATTAGAAAGGAAACATATGATCATATGTTGTAAATAGCATCATATGCTATAAACAGCTAGTAGGGCCACAGATTAGAAAGGAAACATATGATCATATGTTGTAAATAGCATCATATGCTATAAACAGCTAGTAGGGCCACAGATTAGAAAGGAAACATACGTAAATAAATGAGGGTGCCTAACAGACCTCTCTGCTGAGAGGGGATGAATTGGTGGCAAGATGGTGGGATGTGATCAGGAGTCAGGACAACATCAAAATCTGAATTTTGGCTAAGGGATAAGTCGGTTTCTATACTATGTATTATGAGTACATAAAAAAGCAGTAATTTCTGATTAATCATCCCTGAAGATGGTGCGTTAGCCTAGGCCCTAGGGTTCCCCTACTGGCGGAGATATTATTTGGGCTGCCAAGTTTTCAGAGCAAAAAAATTATTACGCCTGCAGCTGAGTCTAGTTGATGATCCTTGCCCTATGGTTACATGGGTCATATATAACCCCTTACATTGTATGACTTTGTTGAGTTTGTTCATAAATGATTTGTGAGGCATCTATGTAGTGTTTATGGAGATGTTATGAATGCTCTATAAAGCCTTTATAAATTGTAGTTTGTTTAAGTGGGACCATGAGCGAATCTGATTAATAGACTTCACTAGCCAACCAAACTTTTCAGCGTTTTATATTGCCTTACCTTTGACCATCTTTTCCCGTCCTGGCTCAATTTCCAGTATCTTTTGATAGCACATTCGCGACTGTAAAATAGAGATATGTAAATTACGTTTCCTACAGCTCCCTTTGGTCATGCGATAGGATGATGCACTCTACTAATCTCACCCAGAGCCATAGATCAATATATGGGACTCTGGTCTCACTAATACACACAGACAGAGAGTAAGCAGAAATTTTGAAACCATTTAAGAAAGACATGCAGTCACTTTGTATTTTAAATATTGTATTAAGCAGAATGCCTGCAAGAATCTATTTGCTAAAGGAAGGATAAGCTTAAAAAGTTGCAAAATCTGCATTTTAGGAGATCAATATAAAGTTTGAGGCAGATAGGCATCCAGAGTGACTGAATATAGTTGTAGGCCGTTTTCTTTACAATGCAGTTAGATATGGTTAAAATGAAATGGAATGATGCCCACCTCGTTATAATTCTTGAGTGCCAGGTGTGCTTTCCCCATGTGATAATATGCTTTAACACACTTCTCATTACACTGTAAATAAATAATATGAGCAAGAGAATCATACGTCACACGTCAACTGAATATATAATCTGCAATATGGACATTACACAAAAATGGACCAAAACATTTTCAATTGCAAATTTACTCAAGCATCAAGGTGTTCTGAATACGGTACTCCCTTGAATTAGGCCAAACCCATTGTCCAGTTAGTTTGTATGTTTTTCTAAATAGATTGTCCTGAAAGGTGAGCACTGATTTTTTATACTGCTTTTATTACCGATTCTAAGGGGTATATGCAGGACTCCAACCAACGTTCCTCCCCTCTCTACACCACTTATAGTTAATTACTGTCAGTGAGCACTGTCCTCTACACTGCATGGTCTGTTCTGTGCTCCCAGGTCAGTACAGGATCACAAGTGCACTGCCTGGCATGGCGTTATGAAGAACGAGGGAGCAAGTGATTGACCCAAAGTTCCTAGTCAACCTTACCTTTAGAGCCCACTCACAGTCACTTATGGCCTCCTTATATTTCTCCAGTTTGATATAGGACTGCAGAGGAAAAAGTGGACAGATACTGTTCAACATACTGTTTTTAAAAGGGAAGAGTTAAGTAAAGTGATGCAAAGCTGAAATGAAGCTGAGGAGAGTACTTGTGCTCTGTTGGTATACAGCGGCTGCATGTCTCGTCGCTCGTCTAAACCGTCGCTGTAAAGCTTCACAGCAGTCTCGTATTCTCCCTGGGCGTATGCTACGTTCCCCTTTTCTTTGAGGGCTGAGGGAATAAGGACATAAACAAATACAGTGTCAGGTTAAAAAGAGCTGAATTAAGAGAGACCCTAATTAGGAAATTGCAAGAACTAATCCATGCTAGAGAAATGACTTCATACACACCATTTGCTTTTTCCTGTTTCATTTGTCTCCTTTTATGTCTGTCCTCTGCATCGTTTTCCATAATTTTCATGAAATTATCTAGAGAATTAAGGAGAATATGAAACAATATTCTTAAACAAGTGTTTTACATGGAATGTAAACTCTACATTTCTAAACGGTGAAATTAGATATTGCATTAATGAGAAGAACATTTGTGGGTCATTAGTGGTCAGCTGGTCACATAGTAGTTCATTCATGGAGTTGAACTTTTCACTAAATTATGTTAAATATGATGGGAATCCTATGGGATTGACTCTATTCCACTACCCGAGTACAGTACCTGTACAGATATTCAATTTTACACTAGGCACAGAAGAGGACCATGTTAGAAGTAGAACCAATTGAAATTCATTGCAATTGAAATGGGACTACAGTACATCGTTTTCACAGGGGGGATTTTGAGAGCACTAATTGGATTGTGAAAGATACATTATTTGGAAACATAAACACAGGCACAGAATGAGTTCGAGGAAAAACAAAAAGAACTAGAGGAACTTTTTCAAGAAAGATCAAGTGTAATATACAGTGGGGAGAACAAGTATTTGATACACTGCCGATTTTGCAGGTTTTCCTACTTACAAAGCATGTAGATGTCTGTAATTTTTATCATAGGTACACTTCAACTGTGAGAGACGGAATCTAAAACAAAAATCCAGAAAATCACATTGTATGATTTTTAAGTAATTAATTTGCATTTTATTGCATGACATAAGTATTTGATACATCAGAAAAGCAGAACTTAATATTTGGTACAGAAACCGTTGTTTGCAATTACAGAGATCATACGTTTCCTGTAGGTCTTGACCAGGTTTGCACACACTGCAGCAGGGATTTTGGCCCACTCCTCCATACAGACCTTCTCCAGATCCTTCAGGTTTCGGGGCTGTCGCTGGGCAATACAGACTTTCAGCTCCCTCCAAAGATTTTCTATTGGGTTCAGGTCTGGAGACTGGCTAGGCCCCATCCATCCTCCCCTCAATACGGTGCAGTCGCCCTGTCCCCTTTGCAGAAAAGCATCCCCAAAGAATGATGCTTCCACCTCCATGCTTCACAGTTGGGATGGTGTTCTTGGGGTTGTACTCATCCTTCTTCTTCTTCCAAACGCGGCGAGTGGAGTTTAGACCAAAAAGCTATATTTTTGTCTCATCAGACCACATGACCTTCTCCCATTCCTTCTCTGGATCATCCAGATGGTCATTGGCAAACTTCGGACGGGCCTGGACACGCACTGGCTTGAGCAGGGGGACCTTGCGTGCGCTGCAGGATTTTTATCCATGACGGCGTAGTGTGTTACTAATGGTTTTCTTTGAGACTGTAGTCCCAGCTCTCTTCAGGTCATTGACCAGGTCCTGCCGTGTAGTTCTGGGCTGATCCCTCACCTTCCTCATGATCATTGATGCCCCACGAGGTGAGATCTTGCATGGAGCCCCAGACCGAGGGTGATTGACCGTCATCTTGAACTTCTTCCATTTTCTAATAATTGCGCCAACAGTTGTTGCCTTCTCATCAAGCTGTTTGCCTATTGTCCTGTAGCCCATCCCAGCCTTGTGCAGGTCTACAATTTTATCCCTGATGTTCTTACACAGCTCTCTGGTCTTGGCCATTGTGGAGAGGTTGGAGTCTGTTTGATTGAATGTGTGGACAGGTGTCTTGTATACAGATAACGAGTTCAAACAGGTGCAGTTAATACAGGTAATGAGTGGAGAACAGGAGGGCTTCTTAAAGAAAAACTAACAGGTCTGTGAGAGCCGTAATTCTTACTGGTTGGTAGGTGATCAAATACTTATGTCATGCAATAAAATGCAAATTAATTACTTAAAAATCATACAATGTGATTTTCTGGATTTTTGTTTTAGATTCCATCTCTCACAGTTGAAGTGTACCTATGATAATAATTACAGACCTCTACATGCTTTGTAAGTAGGAAAACCTGCAAAATCGGCAGTGTATCAAATACTTGTTCTCCCCACTGTATTATAAAAATAAAGCGAACTGGATGGAATATGGGGGAAAATGCATCAAATAATGTTTTTATCCTCAACAGAGAAATGCTACCAGAAATTATTTACAGACACTTTTTACAAATGACAGAGTCATCCATGATTCACCAAACAATATTTTGAAAGAGGAAGCAAAGTACTTTATGCTTATGTTTTCGTTTCAGTCTCCTTCATCTCCACTAACTGAAGTTAATTGTAAGGATTTTTTTCTATTAATAGTGTAAAATTAACAGCTGTACAGAAAGACTAATGTGAAGGCCAAATTACAGAGGAGGAACTTCTTGATGCAATTAAAGCCTTTAAATCTGGGAATACTCCAGGGCTGGATGGCATACAAGTTGAGGTATACCAAACCTTTCTTGATGTACTCAGAGGTCCGTTATTAACATGTTTTAACCACTCCTATAAAAATGGTAGACTATCAGATACTCAGCAAGAAGGTCTGATATCACTATTACTGAAACAAGACCCAGGTGGTAAATATAAAGATCCAGTCCACCTAAAAAACTGGAGGCCCCTTACACTTCAGTGTTGTGATGCCAAAATTCTAGCAAAATGCATAGCACATAGAATTAAAAAGGTATTGTCGGATATTATTCATCCTAATCAGACAGCGTTTTTACATGGACGATACACTGGAGATAATATAAGACAAGTACTGGGAACAATAGAACACTATGAAAAATCTGGGAAACCGGGCCTGGTATTAATAGCTGATTTTGAAAAGGCCTTTGATAAAGTAGACTAGAATGTATATATAAATACCTGGACTATTTTAATTTAGGAGAATCTCTTATACAATGAGTTAAAGTTATGTATAGTAACCCCAGGTGTAAAATAGCAAATAATGGCTACTTCTCAGAAAGTAATAAACTGTCAAGAGGAGTGAAACAAGGTTGTCTACTATTGGCATATGTATTTATTATGGCCATCGAAATGTTAGCTATGAAAATTAGATCCAACAATTTCAAGGGGCTAGAAATCCAGGGCTTAAAAACAAAGGTGTCATTGTACGCTGACGACTCATGTTTTCTTTTAAATCTGCAATTTGTATCCCTGCACAGCCTCATAGAAGATCTAGGTAATTTCTCTAACCTCTCTGGATTACAACCAAACTATGATAAGTGTACCATATTATGTAAAGGATCGCAAAAAAATATAACTTTTACATTACCATGTATTTTACCATTAAAATGGTCTGACGGTGAAGTGGACATAATCTGTATTCATATTCCCGAAAGAAAGAAAAGATCTCACAACAATTCATTTTTAAGAAAGTTAGCAAAAATAGATAAGATCTTGCTACCATGGAAAGTTTTTTTTTTTTAAATGACCCTGATTAATTCTTTAGTCATATCCCAGTTTACCTATTTACTTATGGCCCTGTCTACACTGAATTACTTGTTTTTAGAATTATATGAGCAAAATATATTCCACTTTATTTGGAACGGCAAGCCAGACAAACTTTTAACCGGACTATTTATATAATGAATATGAATTCGGAGAGCTGAAATTATTAAATATTCAAGAATGTAACCTCTCACTAAAGGCTTCAGTCATACAAAAGTTGTATTTAAATTAGTAAGAATGGCTCACCCAGTGTAAAAAAAGAAAGCCCTTTTTCCTTTATTCAGATTACAACCTCTCACTTTCAGTTATTACAACAAATATTATGGTTAAACTCAAATATACTAATTGATAAAAATGTTTAAAAAATCTATAATCTTTGTTAATGATATCATAAATAGGACTGATGGGGTTATGTCACACATTCAGCTAACAAAAATATATGGAAATGTCTGCTCTATCCAAAAATACAACCAACTGATTGCAGCATTACCGTGAAAATGAAAGAGGCAAGTTGAAGGGGGAGAAGGTAAGGAACCTGTCTGTCGGCCCTACATTAAAGACCAAAATTGGTTAAAGAAAATTGTGATAAATAAAAAAGTATACCAGTTTCATTTAAGGACCAAGAAGTGGACAGCTGCGCCATACAGGTTGCAAAATATAGTGTCTTGCAAAAGTATTATTCCCCCTTGCCGTTTATCCTATTTTGTTGCATTACAACCTGTAATTTAAATGGATTTTTATTTGGATTTCATGTAATGGACATACACAAAATAGTCCAAATTGGTGAAGTGAAATGAAAAAAATAACTTGTTTCAGAAATTTCAAAAGAAATACATAAAGGAAAAGTGGTGCATGCATATGTATTCACCTCCTTTGCTATGAAGCCCCTAAATAAGATCTGGTGCAACCAATTACTTTCAGAAGTCACATAACTAGTTAAATAAAGTCCACCTGTGTCCATACTGTACACATGTTCTGAAAGGCCCCAGAGTTTCCAACACCACTAAGCAAGGGGCACCACCAAGCAAGCGGCACCATGAAGACCAAGGAGCTCTCCAAACAGGTCAGGGACAAAGTTGTGGAGAAGTACAGATCAGGGTTGGGTTATAAAAAATATCAAAAACTTTGAACATCCCACGGAGCACCATTAAATCCATTATAAAAAAATTGAAATAATATGGCACCACAACAAACCGGCCAAGAGAGGGCCACTCACCAAAACTCACGGACCAGGCAAGGAAGGCATTAATCAGATAGGCAACAAAAAGACCAAAGATAACCCTGAAGGAGCTGCAAAGCTCCACAGCAGAGATTGGAGTATCTGTCCATAGGACCACTTTAAGCCGTACACTCCACAGAGCTGGGCTTTACGGAAGAGTGGCCAGAAAAAAGCCATTGCTTTGTGTTCGCCAAAAGGCATGTCGGAGACTCCCCAAACATATGGAAGAAGGTACTCTGGTCAGATGAGACTAAAATTAAGCTTTTTGGCCATCAAGGAAAACGCTATGTCTGGTGCAAACCCAACACCTCTCATCACCCCGAGAACACCATCGGCAGGGACTGGGAAACTGGTCAGAATTGAAGGAATGATGGATGGCGCTAAATACAGGGAGATTCTAAGAGGGAAACCTGTTTCAGTCTTCCAGAGATTTGAGACTGAGACGGAGGTTCACCTGGTGGTTTAAGGGGAAACATATACAGTGGGGAGAACAAGTATTTGATACACTGCCGATTTTGCAGGTTTTCCTACTTACAAAGCATGTAGAGGTCTGTAATTTTTATCATAGGGACACTTCAACTGTGAAAAAAAATCCAGAAAATCACATTGTATGGTTTTTAAGTAATTAATTTGCTTTCTATTGCATGACATAAGTATTTGATCACCTACCAACCAGTAAGAATTCCGGCTCTCACAGACCTGTTAGTTTTTCTTTAAGAAGCCCTCCTGTTCTCCACTCATTACCTGTATTAACTGCACCTGTTTGAACTCATTACCTGTATAAAAGACACCTGTCCACACACTCAATCAAACAGACTCCAAACTCTCCACAATGGCCAAGACCAGAGAGCTGTGTAAGGACATCGGGATAAAATTGTAGACCTGCACAAGGCTGTGATGGGCTACAGGACAATAGGCAAGCAGCTTGGTGAGAAGGCAACAACTGTTGGCGCAATTATTAGAAAATGGAAGAAGTTCAAGATGACGGTCAATCACCCTCGGTCTGGGGCTCCATGCAAGATCTCACCTCGTGGGGCATCAATGATCATGAGGAAGGTGAGGGATCAGCCCAGAACTACACGGCAGGACCTGGTCAATGACCTGAAGAGAGCTGGGACCACAGTCTCAAAGAAAACCATTAGTAACACACTATGCCGTCATGGATTAAAATCCTGCAGCGCACGCAAGGTCCCCCTGCTCAAGCCAGCGCATGTCCAGGCCTGTCTGAAGTTTGCCAATGACCATCTGGATGATCCAGAGGAGGAATGGGAGAAGGTAATGTGGTCTGATGAGACAAAAATAGAGCTTTTTGGTCTAAACTCCACTCGCCGGGTTTGGAGGAAGAAGAAGGATGAGTACAACCCCAAGAACACCATCCCAACCGTGAAGCATGGAGGTGGAAACATCATTCTTTGGGGATGTTTTTCTGCAAAGGGGACAGGACGACTGCACCGTATTGAGGGAAGGATGGATGGGGCCATGTATCGCGAGATCTTGGCCAACAACCTCCTTCCCTCAGTAAGATCATTGAAGATGGGTCGTGGCTGGGTCTTCCAGCATGACAATGACCCGAAACACACAGCCAGGGCAACTAAGGAGTGGCTCCGTAAGAAGCATCTCAAGGTCCTGGAGTGGCCTAGCCAGTCTCCAGACCTGAACCCAATAGAAAGTCTTTGGAGGGAGCTGAAAGTCTGTATTGCCCAGCGACAGCCCCGAAACCTGAAGGATCTGGAGAAGGCCTGTATGGAGGAGTGGGCCAAAATCCCTGCTGCAGTGTGTGCAAACCTGGTCAAGACCTACAGGAAACGTATGATCTCTGTAATTGCAAACAAAGGTTTCTGTACCAAATATTAAGTTCTGCTTTTCTGATGTATCAAATACTTATGTCATGCAATAAAATGCAAATTAATTACTTAAAAATCATACAATGTGATTTTCTGGATTTTTGTTTTAGATTCCGTCTCTCACAGTTGAAGTGCACCTATGATACAACATATTACAGACCTCTACATGCATTTTAATTCCAGGTTGTAAGGCAACAAAATAGGAAAAATGCCAAGGTGGGTGAATACTTTTGCAAGCCACTGTAATTGGGAAGAGATTTTTGATGTGCCGATTCCATGGTTTGTGAACTGATCCAATTAAAATTATTATACAAAATTCTTGCAACCAATAGTATGTTATGTATATGGAGGATACAACCATCCCAGATCTGCAGATTTTGCTGCTAAGAGACAGAATCATTAAATCAATTGTTTTGGTACTTCCCATATGTAGTTTGATTTTGGTCATAGGTTCAGGAATTGCTGAAGAATTGCAACATTTACCTGGAGCTAACTCTGCAAATTGCACAAGTATAATAATACTCTTTGTAAAATTACAGCACATTTGTTTTCAGAGATATATGGGAGAGGTTCAGAGTAGCTGAAGGGTGGGACTAAAAACAAATAAAAAAAGATAACTACTGTAAACTATACCATGTCCGTAAAATTTATATAGTATGTAGTTTACTCCAATTATGGGAGGGGTGGTAGGGTTCGGGGAAAATAATAAAGAAGGAAAAAATATGTTTTTTTAAACATATGAGGGTTGGAAATGATGCAGACAATTACATTGATAGAACCCACAATATATATGCAATATTAAAGCTAATCTACCTCCTCTAAGAAAAAGAAAATACAATTAAAAAATAAAACACAGGGATCGACTGTTACCGGAACTTGATAGGCTGATCTTGGTAATCCAGTTAAGGGTATTGACATCCATAGGCTATTGAATTGGAATTTAACTGTGTGGTGCAATTTACTATATTTGAATTGTATTTATTCTGAGTAAAGCTGATTGATGTTTAGGGATAGTGCAATTAAAGGTGGAGTTGCAGATTAAATAGACAGAGTGCTCTGGGCAGTATGATGTAGTACCATGTAAGCACTTAAAGGGGCAATCTGCAGTTCCAAGAACAACAAAGCAGGCATCCCGCCAGTGTTTTGGTAAACAGCTGAGGGATGGGGCTGGAGAAATGTAAACACTCTCAAATTCATAGACAGAGCTATGGATTCAAGGACTGACTGACCAACCATGAGATCAAAATTATAGTTTTAACCATGTTTTGAGGCTATACAGTGTTTCATTACAATTACATTGTTTACAAATTGCAGATGGCCCCTTTAAAGGGACAAATCCTAACTTGAGATAAATGTACTGTATACAGAGCCAGACACTACCCAAACTTTTTGTGTTTGATTTATGCAAATGTAAAGGACGTCACGCTGCTTACTTAGCTAGTACCGCTTCCTCCTGATTCGGCTCATACCGAGGCTTGAACCCATGACATCTGCCTCGCAAACACGCGCCACCGCCCTCCTGAAGCGTCTTACCCAGTCGCGCTACCGAAAAGCTAGCTATTCGTCAACGCAAGTGGAGACACTCGCTGAGAAGCGAGTTTCACTGATCCCGATCTGCTACACATCTTGAGTACCATGCTCAAATTAAGTTGTTCCTAAATTATTTCTTATATAGTTGTCCCAAACCGTATAATCTCATCATACAGCAAAAGAGACCCATTTTAGCTTCACACACCTGCACTTGAACTGGGATAATTCTGTGAACCCTGTAAGAAAAGAATAGAAAACAAATATTCAAAAACATGTTTCTGCAGCATGACATCAAATTACTTACCTGTACCTTCTAAGAAAAAAAAAATCTAATTAGCCAAATGAAAGGATGCTAAAATGTACCTGCCGTTATAGACAATGCACACACATCCAACCTATTACAGACCACAGGAAAGATTGCTAGTAGATTGGGATTCAATCTGAAAAGTCATTATGTGCTTGCTTTGTGCAGAGAGAGACTCAATATTAAGCTGTTACCGTCGGTGCAGGCGCCCGTTGTGAGGGATTGGTGTTTATCACTGTCCTGTTGAGGAGTGTTTTGCATGGTTCCTCCTTCTCCTTCAAGGCAGCTATGTAGCAATCAGCCTTTTCTACAGCTCTCTGCTGAGACGTTACATCAGAGGAGTTCAGTTCCTTGACCAGGTCGCCTGGATAAGAACATCACAGATTACATAGAGTAATTAAAGAGATTAAATCAAATCTAATTTTATATGTCACATGCGCCGAATAAAACGGGTGTAGTCTTTACCGTGAAATGCTTGCTTACGAGCCCTTCCCAACGATGCAGAGGTAAAAAATAATAATAATAATAACACAAGAGGAATAAAACACAGAAGAATGAAGCTACAGTATATACATTGAGTAGCGGTACCAGATCAATGTGCAGGGGTACAAGGTAATTGAGGTATATATTTACATGAAGGCAGGGTAAAGTGACTAGGCATAAGGATATATAATAATAAGAGTAAAATAAAGAACAGAGTAGCAGCAGCATATAATGAGCGTAAAAGTGTGTGTGTGTGTGTGTGTGTGTGTGTTGTCGTTATGCGTGTGTGTGTTATGTACAGTACCAGTCAAAAGTTTGGACACACCTACTCATTCAAGGGTTTTTCTTTATTTTTACTATTTTTTACATTGTAGAATAATAGTGAAGACATCAAAACGATGAAATAACACATATGGAATCATGTAGTAACCAAAAAAGTGTTAAAGAAATCAAAATATATTTTATATTTGAGATTCTTCAAATAGCCACCCTTTGCCTTGATGACAGCTTTGCACACTCTTGGCATTCTCTCAACCAGCTTCACCTGGAATGCTTTTCCAACAGTCTTGAAGGAGTTCCCACATCTGCTGAGCACTTGTTGGCTGCTTTTCCTTCACTCTGCGATCCAGGGATTGTGGAGGCCAGGTCATCTGATGCAGCACCTCATCACTCTCCTTCTTGGTCAAATAGCCCTTACACAGCCTGGAGGTGTGTGGGGTCATTGTCCTGTTGAAAAACAAATGATAGTCCCACTAAGCCCAAACCAGATGGGATGGCATATCGCTGCAGAATGCTGTGGTAGCCATGCTGGTTAAGTGTGCCTTGAATTCTAAATAAATCACTGACAGTGTCACTAGCAAAGCACCCCCACAACATAACACCTCCTCCTCCATGCTTTACGGTGGGAAATACACATGCGGAGATCATCCGTTCACCCACACCGCGTCTCACAAAGCTACGGCGGTTGGAACTAACAATCTCCAATTTTGGACAAATTTCCACCGGTCTAATGTCCATTGCTCATGTTTCTTGGCCTAAGCAAGTCTCTTCTTATTATTGGTGTCCTTTAGTAATGGTTTCTTTGCAGCAATTCGACCATGAAGGCCTGATTCACACAGTCTCCTCTGAACAGTTGATGTTGAGATGTGTCTGTTACTTGAACTCTGTGAAGCATTTATTTGGGCTGCAATTTCTGAGGCTGGTAACTCTAATGAATTTATCCTCTGCTGCAGAGGTAACTATGGGTCTTCCATTCCTGTGGCGGTCCTCATGAGAGTCAGTTTCATCATAGCGCTTTATGGTTTTTGCAACTGTACTTGAAGAAACTTTCAAAGTTCTTGAAATGTTCCGTATTGACTGACCTTCATGTCTTAAAGTAATAATGGACTGTTGTTTCTCTTTGCTTATTTGAGTTGTTCTTGCCATAATATGGACTTGGTCTTTTACCAAGTAGGGCTATCTTCTGTATACCCCCCTACGTTGTCACAACACAACTGATTGGCTCAAATGTATTTAAGAAGGCACACCTATTAGTTGAAATGCATTCCAGGTGACTACCTCATGAAGCTGGTTGAGAGAATGACAATAGTGTGCAAATCTATCATCAAGGCAAAGGGTGGCTATTTCAAGAATCTCAAATATAACATATATTTTGATTTGTTTAACACTCTTTTGGTTACTACATGATTCCATATGTGTTATTTCATAGTTTTGATGTCTTCACTATTATTCTACAATGTAAAAAATAGTACAAATAAAGAAAAACCCTTGAATGAGTAGGTGTGTCCAAACCATTGACTGTACTGTGTGTGTGTGTGCGTATGTAATGTATGTGAATGTGTGGGGCTTTTGTGTGAGAGTGTCAGTGTAGTGTGAGTGTGTAATGTGTATGTATAGTCTTGTGAGTCAGTGCAAGATAGGGTCAGTGCAGATAGAACGGGTAACCATTTAATTAACTATTTAGGAGTCTTATGGCTATGGGGTAGAAGCTGACTCAGAGCCTGTTGGACCGAGAGCTGATGTTGTGCTACCGTTTGCCGGACAGTAGCAGAATGAACAATTTATGGCTTGGGTGGCTCGAGTCTTTGGCAATTTTTACATCGCGCTCAGCCCCAGTGATGTACGGGGCTGTCCGCACCACCCTCTGTAGCGCTTTGCGGTCTAGCAAGATGCATTTGCCATACCAAGCGGTGATGCAGTCAGTCAAGATGCTCTCGATGGAACAGCTGTAGAACCTTTTGAGGATCCAAGGGCCCATGCTAAATCTTTTCAGCCTCCTGAGCGGGAAGAGGCGCTGTCGTGCCGTCCGGCAGCCTTGCTTGTTTAAAACATTTACATTTTGGTTTCCTTACCCTGTAAGCAGTCAGACAAGGTAAGATATACTGCATATACTGCTTACAGGGTAAGGAAACCAGTGACATTTTGTAATTTGGGTGAAATATCCCATTAAAGATGTGTTGACTTTGTCACTCCTCTGGAAATAACTGTGACCTGCTTTATTCAGTTAGTACTACTCCCATAGTCACTGTTATTGTCTGAATTTATACAGGAACACCTTAGGTCTTTCTTGGTAAAGTTTAAGGTTGGAGCCTGGTAGGGGTCTTTAAGGTAGGGGTCTTTCCATTTAATTTCAATCACTTTCTGACCGCACCCTTTTTGAATTGAACAAAACTTTCCATACATATTTGCCCATGGTAAAAGTGGTCAGAAAGTGACTTTTTGGACCTGAATGCCAAAATTTTCAGAAGGGACCAAAGTTGACCCATTTTGCATACCCCACCATACCATGAGACATTAATGTCTTCATCACTGAAAAAGATAAACAGTTGAGTATTTGATAATTTCTTGAATTGTAGAATTTTTTTCTAAAAACGTTTTTATTTTTTTATTTTACATTTAACGTCAATTCTCTAAAAACGCGGAAACTCTGATAATTGTTTTCTCGCATACGTTGTAGCTTAGACCCTATTTTACATCATCTGTATTCAAGAGTATGCTGTGTCTCAACTGATGGTGGGCACAACACATACACTTCAGATTATGTAAATTAGGGTCTAAACTACAACATATGCGAAAATGGAGAGAAAAAAACAAAGTTTACATGGCTAATAACATCATTAAAAAAAAAAAATTATTACATTGTTTGACAACCCAGTTTGTAAGCTTTTAACTGATATAAAAAAATTATACTGTTAATCTTTTCCAATGATGAAGACATCATGAATGTCTCATGGTATGGTGCTGATGGTGGGTTATTCAAAATGGGTCAAGTTTGAGCACCTCCATCTCCTGAATGTTCTGGCATTCAGGTCCAAAAAGTAGCTTTCTGACCACTTCTACCATTTGAACGTTTCGTTCAAATCTAAAGGGGTGCTCCCAAAAAGTGATTGAAATCAAATGGTTCGATCCATAGATAGGCTAGGTTGGTTGAGCTGTTTTTCCAGCAGTGGAGGCTCCTCAGAGGACGACGGGGAGGACATTGAAAAAGTTATCCTTTTTAGACAAAACTATATTAAATATATTCACGTCACCAAATAATTGATTAAAACACTCATTTTGCAATGAAGGTCTACAGTAGCCTCAACAGCACTCTGTAGGGTAGCACCATGGTGTAGCCAGAGGACAGCTAGCTTCCGTCCTCCTCTGGGTGGGCACATTGACTTCAATACAAAACCAAGGAGGATCTTGGTTCTCACCCCCTTTCATAGACTTACACAGTAATTATGACTACTTCCGGAGGACGTCCTCCAACCTATCAGAGCTCTTGCAGCATGAACTGACATGTTGTCCACGCAATCAAAGGATCAGAGAATGAATGTAGTACTGAAAGCACAAGCTAAAGCTAGCTAGCACTGCAGTGCATAAAATGTGGTGAGTAGTTGACTCAAAGAGTTGAACAGATGAAGGAGAAGCATGAGAGGGAGCGAGAGAGAGATTGTCATTTTTTTCACTTTCAGTTTCACTTACTTAGCTAGCAAATGCAGCTGGCTAGTTTAGTTACTCAAACACCCGGCTCAAACAGAGGGATGCTATGTTAGCTAGCTGGCTATGACTATCCAACACCACACTGTAACTCTTCACAGTCAAGGTAAGCTTTTGGTTGTTTAATTTATTGCCACCGGGGCCCACCGGTGTAACTGCTTACTGACTCTACACTGTAACGTTACTGCATGATTGTAGCGGGTTTCCTAATGCATTAGTTCTATTAGTTATGTTGACTAGGATGTTAATTTAGCTAATATGGGGACAACGATGTAGGCTGTTTGTAGAGGATATGACATGGTTTGACTTGGACCGTTCTTTTCGCCTGGTCACATACAGCTGATGTGTTGTTAATTGAAGTCCACAAACAAAGGGAAAAGGTGAGATGAGGAGAGGGCATAGAGGCTAGAATGAATACAACGTGGCTGCTATGAAAGTGAACTGTGTTTATGCGTAATCAGTTGAAAAAAACGTTTCTTAAACGGAAGCAAAGGGGGATAAAAATACCTGAATTTGTCCAATAGAAACTCATTTGCAACTGTTGGACTAATGACTACACCCTAGATAAGCTAGATGCAGGCAAGAGTGTGCAAGGCGGTATTGAATGTGTCACTGTCTGTCAAAGTGTCACTGTCTGTCATCTCACATTTTTCTTTCGGCCTGTGTGCACCTACGTTGTAAACTTTAATTCATAGGCTAGGTTGTAGCAACCTCATGATGGGTATAGAGAAAATGTGAGTATCATGTAGTAGCCTAAACCTATCGATGTTACATTGAACTGGGGGCATGGAATATGAATGACAGTCATCCAACATGCTGTAATAGAAATAAGGCCATGCTCATGAGAAAAAAATGTGTCCTCCCTCATCATAAACTGCACTGACCGCCACTGCTTTCCAGTACCTGAAATTAGGCTACTGGCTGCCCTTAAAGCCTGCATGCTAGCTAGCTCGATATTTTAAAGGTACTTTAGCTAAGGTTAGCCAACTACATTGGTCTTATGTCTTGCACCAGAACAGCCAGCTAAAATGACTTGACTGTATGGGATGTAGCTCAGTTGATAGAGCATGGCGTTTGCAACGCCAGGGTTGTGGGTTCGTTTCCCACGGGGGCCAGTATTAAAAAAAACATGTATTCACTAACTGTAAGTCGCTCTGGATAAGAGCGTCTGCTAAATGACTAAAAATGTAAATGTAAAATCTGTATCTGTCCCTAACAAATTTCACACTCAGCTAGTTGCTAGTACTCTAGCTAGCTTCCAACCGAACGCACACGTACCTAACGTCAGCTAGCTACTATGGATGAACTGGTGGTGGTGCTGGTACTTACTTATTTCATCAACATTCTTCAAGAAACTCTCAAAATCCTCGAACTCTTTTGTCATGTTGATTTGTTTACCAGTAATCTGCTAAATGAAGATTATGCAATACCAATGAAACAAGCTGTTTCTTTGTTTAGCTAGCTACTGTAGCTACAATAGTTGTGGATGTCAATCTACTCTTCTTCTTGACTTGAGTGTGTAATGTATTCGTAACTATGGTAACGGTCAATCTTTTTTTTTCAAAGTGGGGATTGGATTTCTAAAGGTCACGTGCTCTAAGTAGGGGCGTGTGGTTTCGAAGTGTTCAACGCCCGTGCAGTACCTTATCTACATTTTCTACAAACAAATGTATAAAGGCTTGATACTGCTCCAGTCCTATAGCAGAGAGTGCTTGCCACTGCCACCCCGCTGAAGAGCATAGCTCACCCTTTTTTCCAGTCCATTCGGTTCATAATGGACCGCTTACAGCAGTATCTGAACACAAAAAAGACCAAGAGTGCCGCCATGAGATTTTCAGGGGTATTGAAAATGTGCACAGTTTACTAAGTGATATCCACCTATTGTACCCTGAATTTTACTATTGCAAGCATGCATTTTTATCATTGTAGCATAAATGCACCATGGTACTGGGTCATTCTATAATTTTAACTGAATAATAACAACTGGAACTGGATTATGCATCACAGCAAAGTAATCAATATTTTTTAAAGACAGATTATCAGTTTACTGAATAGTCCCCCCCAGGTGAGTAATTAGGCCTGATTCTGCTTGGAAGGATTATTTTGAATCTGAGTTACAACTAAAGTAGCAGCAAATTACAACCAACTTGTTCATCATCAATAAACATTGTTTCTATAAAGATGCATAGAGTTGCCTACTGTATAAATCAAATACTGAAACAATAGCACTGATGTGTTCTTATCATGTGTTCTTTCGGCAAGGTCCTTTTCCCTTATTGGTCAGCCCCTGTTATCTTATCTCCTGTTGGTTGTTTACGCCTCCAGTATTAGAGGGTTGATTTCAGGTAAACTAATTTAAAATCAAATCAAATTGTATTGGTCACATACACATATTTAGCAGATGTTATTGCGGGTGTAGCGAAATGCTTGTGTTCCTAGCTCCAACAGTGCAGTAGTATCGAACAATTCACAACAATACGCACAAATCTAAAAGTAAAAGAATGGAATTAAGAAATATATAAATATTAGGACAAGCAAAATCAGAGTGGCATTGACTAGAATACAGTAGAATACAGTATACACATATAAAATGAGTAAAACAGTATGTAAACATTATTAAAGTGGCCAGTGTTCCATTATTAAAGTGACCAGTGATTCCATGTCTATAATAATGGCAGCAGCATCTAAGGTGCAGGGTAGGGTATTGGGTGGAGGCCGGGTAGTGGTGGCTATTTAACAGTCTGATGGCCTTGAGATAGAAGCTGTTTTTCAGTTTCTCGGTTCCAGCTTTGATACACCTGTACTGACCTCGCCTTCTGGATGATAGTGGGGTGAACAGGCCGTGGCTCGTGGTTGATGTCCTTGATGATCTTTTTGGCCTTCCTGTGAAATCGGGTGCTGTAGGTGTCCTTGAGGGCAGGCAGTGTGCCCGCAGTGATGCGTTGGGCAGACCGCACCACCTTCTGGAGAGCCCTGTGGTTGCGGGCGGTGCAGTTGCTGTACCAGGCGGTGATACAGCCCGACAGGATGCTCTCAATGGTGCATCTGTAAAAGTTTGTGAGGGTCTTAGGGGCCAAGCCAAATTTCTTCAGCCTCGTGATGTTGAAGAGGCGCTGTTGCGCCTTCTTCACCACACTGTCTGTGTGGGTGGACCATTTCAGATTGTCAGTGATGTGTACGCAGAGGAACTTGAAGCTTTTCACCTTCTCCACTGTGGTCCTGTCAATGTGGAAGGGGGCGTGCTCCCTCTGCTGTCTCCTGAAGTCCATGATCAGCTCCTTCGTTTTGTTTGGATATCCTGTGAGGATAAATATTTTGATTGGACTACTCAGAATGTGTTATGCATTATGAATATAGTATTCATGGGCCGCGTTATGAAGTAAAAACAAATATTTTTAGTAATATTATTAGTAATATTACAGTGGGGAAAAAAAGTATTTAGTCAGCCACCAATTGTGCAAGTTCTCCCACTTAAAAAGATGAGAGAGGCCTGTAATTTTCATCATAGGTACACGTCAACTATGACAGACAAATTGAGATTTTTTTTCTCCAGAAAATCACATTGTAGGATTTTTAATGAACTGATTTGCAAATTATGGTGGAAAATAAGTATTTGCTCACCTACAAACAAGCAAGATTTCTGGCTCTCACAGACCTGTAACTTCTTCTTTAAGAGGCTCCTCTGTCCTCCACTCGTTACCTGTATTAATGGCACCTGTTTGAACTTGTTATCAGTATAAAAGACACCTGTCCACAACCTCAAACAGTCACACTCCAAACTCCACTATGGCCAAGACCAAAGAGCTGTCAAAGGACACCAGAAACAAAATTGTAGACCTGCATCAGGCTGGGAAGACTGAATCTGCAATAGGTAAGCAGCTTGGTTTGAAGAAATCAACTGTGGGAGCAATTATTAGGAAATGGAAGACATACAAGACCACTGATAATCTCCCTCGATCTGGGGCTCCACGCAAGATCTCACCCCGTGGGGTCAAAATGATCACAAAATCCAAGAACCACACGGGGGGACCTAGTGAATGACCTGCAGAGAGCTGGGACCAAAGTAACAAAGCCTACCATCAGTAACACACTACGCCGCCAGGGACTCAAATCCTGCAGCGCCAGACATGTCCCCCTGCTTAAGCCAGTACATGTCCAGGCCCGTCTGAAGTTTGCTAGAGTGCATTTGGATGATCCAGAAGAGGATTGGGAGAATGTCATATGGTCAGATGAAACCAAAATAGAACTTTTTGGTAAAAACTCAACTCGTCATGTTTGGAGGACAAAGAATGCTGAGTTGCATCCAAAGAACACCATACCTACTGTGAAGCATGGGGGTGGAAACATCATGCTTTGGGGCTGTTTTTCTGCAAAGGGACCAGGACGACTGATCCGTGTAAAGGAAAGAATGAATGGGGCCATGTATCGTGAGATTTTGAGTGAAAACCTCCTTCCATCAGCAAGGGCATTGAAGATGAAATGTGGCTGGGTCTTTCAGCATGACAATGATCCCAAACACACCGCCCGGGCAACGAAGGAGTGGCTTCGTAAGAAGCATTTCAAGGTCCTGGAGAATACCTCAAATGTTACTTGGAAGCCAGTCTCCAGATCTCAACCCCATAGAAAATCTTTGGAGGGAGTTGAAAGTCCGTGTTGCCCAGCGACAGCCCCAAAACATCACTGCTCTAGAGGAGATCTGCATGGAGGAATGGGACAAAATACCAGCAACAGTGTGTGAAAACCTTGTGAAGACTTACAGAAAACGTTTGACCTGTGTCATTGCCAACAAAGGGTATATAACAAAGTATTGAGAAACTTTTGTCATTGACCAAATACTTATTTTCCACCATAATTTGCAAATAAATTCATAAAAAATCCTACAATGTGATTTTCTGGATTTTTTTTCTCATTTTGTCTGTCATAGTTGACGTGTACCTATGATGAAAATTACAGGCCTCTCTCATCTTTTTAAGTGGGAGAACTTGCACAATTGGTGGCTGACTAAATACTTTTTTCCCCCACTGTATAAGCAGTTTATAAGAACACCTTATACATTGTTACCAAACCAACATTATAAACTAAATTAAAAGTTCTTATTAATAACCTTTCTTTCATGGCTTAATCACCATTTTATTTTAGTACAAATCCCACAAAAATACGCCTAGTATTAAAAATACCTCAAATGTTACTTGGAAACCACTTTCACTAGCTAGGATCTTGTAATTGGAGGCTGCCACTTGTTAGTCTCTCCTCCCACTCATAACTCCAGCAAGTTTCTATCCAGCCCCCAGACACATGATGCCCACTAGTCCCTTGGTCCTCCCCTGTTGCAAGGAAATCAGCATAATTGCTTTGCCCCTTGTTTTTCCATACATTCCCAAAAATGCCACACCTCTTTCTTAGTCCACATAACCACTGAATAAAGGCCTGTTGATCCCCAATCCCCACCACTTATTTGCAGTGGCGACCCGTCATTCAGGTCAGGCGGGCCAGAGCCCCACTTGTTTTGAGCCCCACCTGTTTAGCAAAAAAATTAATATTATTTTGCATGTTATTTTGCCATTAATACATGTCACATATAAGTTTGCAAACAATATAAAAAAAAGTATAATTGAGTTAATAAAGCCACATACAAACATGGTCTCTTTTTTGAGTAAGGCAGCTCCAAAATGCAGGTGTTTCAGCCATGCTCAGTGCTTTCTGTGGTGGTGGTGGGGCAGCCAGCGGAAAATATGGAGCATAAGGGTTGGTAATGTTCTCTAGTTGTGCTGTGATTGGCTCAGTGTTCTGTCACTCATGGGGACACTACGTCACCGCAAAATCTATGGGTAGAGCTCGAAAATTCAAGCCACTTGGGTGCTGCCATAGAGTTACATTAGAAGTGCCCATCCAAGAAGGGTCAAGGTCATTGACCACAGATAAAATGACGTCAAATCACATTATATCTACCATAGCTTTGATTGGACTGTCAACATCATACTTTCAAAATCTTAGCTAGCAAGCTAGCAGTCATCATCATGAATCAAGTCGACAATCTACTGGCAAATCCTTTTCAATCCTTGTCATATGAAGAGAAATTATAGATAAAAAGTATCAGTGCTCTTTGGCCATTGGACATAAACATTACACAAAAAGTTGGAATCGCAAATTCAACAATGAGTGGTTTGGAAGGAATCAGTGGCTAACTGCAAGCGTTGCAAAGCAATCACTAGCCTACTATTCAGTGGAGTGGCTGTGTGGTCCATGTCTTTGTTTAAGGCTCTCTTTTCCAAGCTTAAAAGGATAAACATTCAACACCATGGGCCATAAAAGGTTGAATACATTGGCCATGCTGTCAATCCACATTCAAAACAACTGGAAACTCAGAACTGGGAAGTCTCAGACTTCAGTGAGTTCAAGACAACTGGGAACTGAGCTCCGACTGGGAAAATACGATCATCCAACTCGAAATTCCAAGTCGGGAACTCGGGCCTGTTTCTAGAGCTCCGACTTGAAGATCACTGACGTCAAGAGTCGACCTATTTTATCCGAGTTCCCAGTTGTCTTGAAAGCACCATAAATCCAGAGAATTGTCTGCTTATATGCCCCCTTTATTTATCCTACGGTTCTGACTTGGTGTACAGGGAGAATACTGTAAGAAAGTCCCATGTTCTGAATTCTGTCGCTGTACATTTCAAAAGTGCTGAACAAATAGTTTGATTGACTACGTCCGTCCTAGCTCGCTCATTAATGTCTTAATCGAAATTACAGATTGCCTCTTATACGCTCGTCGTCCCCTTATTCCATAGTTTGTACATCTCAATTGTCAGTAGAAACCACATTTGTTTAAGCAAGTCAGACATATCAAGGCAGTAAATGAGGCTGAATGACAAGGCTCCGCTGATAGCCAGGTGTAACAGAGGTAAGGACTCACTACATGGTGCTGAAAAGAAAGCTCTGCTGTTGGGACAGCTTTATGTAGGCCCTAACAGTTTGTGGGCACCGTTTGTCACCGTTATAGTGCAATTCATGTATTGTTTAGTGTTGTGTAGTGGCTTTGCTGGCATGCATTAAAAAAAATTGTGGGAGTTTGCCCCACCAAGATTTACATTCTAAAATCGCCACTGCTTATTTGGGACATACATGGACCAGCTCTAACTTGTTTCACATTAGTACGTCGAACTACAGAAAAACAGAAACAACCCAAGTCTGCACCAATATGCCATCCTACCTAGGATGGTCCATTCTTAACACTTTATGCTGCTGTCTCCCTTTTCAAATCAAATCAATCAAGTTTGATTTGTCATTTGCTTCGTAAACAACAGGTGTAGACTAACAGTGAAATGCTTACTTACGGGCCCTTCCCAACAATGCAGAGAGAAAAATAGAAAAATTATAGAAAATGAATAAATACACAATGAGTAACGATAACTTGGCTATATACACGGGGTACCAGTACCGAGTAGATGTGCAGAGGTACTAGGTCATTGAGGTAGTAGATAGGTAGGGGTAAATTGACTAGGCAACAGGATAGAGAATAAGCAGTAGCAGCAGCGATTGTGATGAGTCAAAGGAGTTAGTGCAAAAAGGGTCAATGCAGATAGTCCGGGTAGCTATTTGGTTAACTATTTAGCAGTCTTTTGGCTTGGGGGTTAGAAGCTGTTCAGGGTCATGTTGGTTCCAGACTTGGGATATGTACAGTCGTGGTTAAACGTTTTGAGAATGACACAGGTATTGGTCTTCACAAAGTTTGCTTCTTCAGTGTTATGAGATATTTTTGTCAGATGTTACTATGGTATACTGAAATATAATTACAAGAATTCCATAAGTGTCAAATGCTTTTATTGACAATTACATTAAGTTTATGCAAAGAGTCAATATTTGCAGTGTTGACCCTTCTTTTTCAAGACCTCTGCAATCCACCCTGGCATGCTGTCAATGAACTTCTGGGCCACATCCTGACTGATGGAAGCCCATTCTTGCATAATCAATGCTTGGAGTTTGTCAGAATTTGTGGGGTTTTGTTTGTCCACCCGCCTCTTGAGGATCGACCACAAGTTCTCAATGGGATTAAGGTCTGGGGAGTTTCCTGGCCATGGACACAAAATGTCGATGTTTTGTTACCCGAGCCATTTAGTTATGGCAAGGTGCTCCATCATGCTGGAAAAGGCATTGGTCGTCACCAAACTGTTCTTGGATGGTTGGGAGAAGTTGCTCTCGGAGGATGTGTTGGTACCATTCTTTATTCATGGCTGTGTTATTAGGCAAAATTGTGAGTGAGCCCACTCCCTTGGCTGAGAAGCAACCCCACACATGAATAGTCTCCTGTAGCTCAGTTGGTAGAGCATGGCGCTTGCAACGCCAGGGTTGTGGGTTCGTTTCCCACGGAGGGGCAGTATGAAAATGTATGCACTCACTAACTGTAAGTCGCTCTGGATAAGAGCGTCTGCTAAATGAATTAAATGTCTCAGGATGCTTTACTGTTGGCATGACACAGGACTGATGGTAGCGCTCACCTTGTCTTCTCCAGACAAGGTGTTTTCCGGATGCCCCAAACAAACGGAAAGGGGATTCATCAGAGAAAATGACTTTACCCCAGTCCTCAGCAGTCCAATCCCTGTATCTTTTGCAGAATATCAGTCTGTCCCTGATGTTTTTCCTGGAGAGAAGTGGCTTCTTTGCTGCCCTTCTTGACACCAGGCCATCCTCCAAAAGTATTCGCCTCACTGTGCGTGCAGATGCACTCACACCTGCCTGATGCCATTCCTGAGCAAGCTCTGCACTGGTGGTGCCCCGATCCCGCAGCTGAATCAACTTTAGGAGACTGGTGCTTGCTGGACTTTCTTGGGCACCCTGAAGCCTTCTTCACAACAATTGAACCTCTCTCCTTGAAGTTCTTGATGATCTGATAAATGGTCATTTTAGGTGCAATCTTACTAGCAGCAATATCCTTGCCTGTGAAGCTCTTTTTGTGCAAAGCAATGATGACGGCACATGTTTCCTTGCAGGTAACCATGGTTAACAGAGGAAGAACAATGATTTCAAGCACCACCCTCCTTTTAAAGCTTCCAGTCTGTTATTCTAACTCAATCAGCATGACAGAGTGATCTCCAGCCTTGTCCTCGTCAACACTCTCACCTGTGTTAACAAGAGAATCACTGACATGATGGCAGCTGGTCCTTTTGTGGCAGTGCTGAAATGCAGTGGAAATGTTTTTTGGGGATTAAGTTCATTTTCATGGCAAAGAGGGACTTTGCAATTAATTGCAATTCATCTGATCACTCTTCATGACATTCTGGAGTACATGCAAATTGCCATCATCAAAACTGAGGCAGCAGACTTAGCGAAAATTAGTATTTGTGTCATTCTCAAAACTTTTCACCACGACTGTACGTACGGTCACTGTGGGGACGACGTCATCGATGCACTTATTGATGAAGCTGGTGACTGAGGTGGTATACTCCTCAACGCCAGCCGACAAGTGTCAGAGCTGGTGTAATAGGATTCAATCTTAGTCCTATATTGACGCTTTGCCTGGTTGATAGCTCGTCGGAGATAGGAGTGGGATTTCTTATAAGCGTCCGGATTAGTGCCCTATCAAATAAAATAAAAACATTATTTGTCACATGCGCGGAATACAACAGGTGTAGACCTTACTGTGAAATGCTTACTTATACAGCTCATTGAGTGCGGTCTTAGTACCAGCTTCGGTTACTAGTGGAAAAATTATTGGTAAATAGTATGGTCTGCAGTTTATCATGAGGTATTCTTACAAAAAACTTGAGACTTCCTTAACATTAGAGATCGCGCAGCAGCTATTGTTAACAAAGAGACACAAACGTATTGATTATCCCCCATTGTATGTTTGAAGGCGGATAATGCAAACGGAGTTGGAGAGGCAGCAGCAGAGGCGTCCAGGATAGCCTACATCCTCAACATCATTGGGATTGTGTTGGGCACCATTATTATTGCACAAAAACTCACCGCAACATGAAAAAGGAGTGTATGTTTTTGTACCATCTTTTGCCCATTTTATTCCTAGGGCTGCAAATGTTTGACCAGCTGTGCCCCTAACCGAGCCCCAATGTAAACAAATGCCCTGCAAGCAATTAACAGACCAGCGCTTGTGCTCCATTCTCAGTGTGTTCTTATCATGATACTGTATTTTCTTTTGACAAGACCCAATTGTCATCCCTGCCTCGCGGGGCGGGCGGGTTTAAGGTCATGAAATATTGTGTGGGTGAAGGGCGGATGGGTGGAGGATGGGTTGAATAAAGAGAAAACACTGCATTAAAATGTATGTTTCTTGTGCAATTCATATTTATAGGCTACATTGAGGTTTTTATTTTATTATTTTTATCTGGCATTAGTGAGTAAGCCTAAGCTTTAGGGCCTAACTGTACGCGCACCAAATAAATGAATAAATGTTGAAGAACAATGGCATTGTTCAAGAGAGAAAAAAGGGAACTGTACAGCACATTTTCTATATTCGCAGGTTAGGGTCGGGTGTGACCCTGAGATTTTAACTTTGTCACATATAGTTGGGCGGTTACTGACGGCTTATTAGCAATTGCGGGTGGTTGCTGGAGAACAAACAGCTGAACCGCACATCACTAGTACTCAGGCTAAATTATGGTAAAACATTAATTATTTTCTGTTCTCATTATTACTCCATAATAAAGGTACTTGTCTACACCATTGTAGTCTCTTGATGAAGCCGCTATGCCTCAGCAGTATCTTCAGCAAACACTAGAGGGTGACATTTACTGATTGGCTCAAACCATGTTGGCAATCATCTAACAATGCACTGTATTGTGAATCAGAGTCACTGTTGCACACACACAAAAAAAACTTTGCTCGGTTATATAACCCACGTTTTGGTTTTAATTGAATTAGACCAGTGGTTCCCAACCTTTTTCAGTTACTGTACCACCAACTGAGGGGGTACAACCCCCTCATGTGCACTTTACCAGTAACCCTATGAGCTCATGAGTCTTCTCAAGTTCCCCTTGTGGGTAGGCCAAGTACCCTCAAGGGTCCTAGTACCCCGGTTGGGAACCACTGAACACTTTTGTTTGATAGTGTAATATCATCTTTCCTTAGATGTTAATCCACGTTGGGGATAATTTATATAAAATGAATAGATTAATACATCACAAAAACAATATATATTTTTGAAGAATTGTATTGGTGCATTTGCAGTACCTGCTTGTGCAGCAGTTCTTCCTGCATCTCATGCTAGGTTGGAGTGAGTAGAGTGACTTGAAACAGCCTGAAAGCTTTCCTGTAACGCAGTTGGAATGTTAATGAGAACCAGACAAGCCCAAAACGATGCATGTGTGGGTTGTTCATAGTCCTCATCAGCACGCAACTCCAGTACTGAAGACACTCACCAAGGAACACTGAACACTGTCTTTCACTGCAGCAGATAAAGATTTTTGTTTGTAAGAGCAACTGTAGCCTACAACAGCCTTCATTAGTTATTCCGTCTGATGAGAGCCATACCTGGGTTCAACTAGTATTTGGTTTCTTTCGAACACTTTAGCTGCACTTTATTGAGCTGGCCTGGCATAATGGGACCAATGGAATAGTCCCAAAACTGCAAACTCCACCCTTGTGGCACTTCAGTCAGGCTCAAACAAATGTTCAAAGTATTTGAAAGATTTGAAATACTATTTGAATCCGGGTCTAATGAGAGCCAAAAGAGAAAAATAGTAAATTATTACATACTGAACTACCTGGGATGGTCCATTTTCAACACTTTATGCTGCTGTCTCCCAATTGGAATTGCTGCAATAGTTTGCTCATGCAGGGTAAGATATCCAAAATTCAGACTCAATCCAATATTCAGCAATTATAAAGGTATTTACAAACGCATCTGCTGATTAACAATTGAATAGCTTGTGTGATTTTTGAAGTGGATTCTATGGTTAACTAAGTGAAAGTGGGATAATACATTGATTATCCCCCATTGTGTGTTTGAAGGCGGATAATGCAAACACAGTTGGAGAGGCAACAGCGGCAGCAGAGGCTATCAGGATAGCCAAGATCCTCAACATCGTTGGACTTGTCGTTGGGATTGTGTTGCCCTTCATTATTGTTGCACTGCAACTCACTGGTGGCGCGTGAAAAAGGAGGATTTGTTTTTGTACCATCTTTTGCCCTTTGCATTCCTTTTTACGACTTCATACAGCACACCAGCCCAAACCTGCCCTGATGAGGACCAGCTGTGCCCCTAACTGAGCCCCAGTGTAAACAAACGCCCTGCAAGCAATTAACTGACCAGTTCTTGTGCTCCATACTCAGAGACAACTAGGTAGAACTTGACTTAGGATGTTGCAGTTGCTGGTTTGAGAAAATATATGAAGCTTCCTGACTGTCAAATGTAATAATAAACATATGAATCCACCACAATTCATGGTCTTTGTTTATTTATTTCCAAGCACATTTGAGACATAGAAATGTTGATACAAGCAATACAGGCATAACGGTTTACATCAAAAGTGCATTGCAAAAAGTTTATAAATCAGTCTTAGATTTGTTTAAAGGTTTTAAGACTTATCTCTACTCCTGTGTCAATACTGTGTAGACCAATTTTCTAAAACTCAAAACCTCCACTGCTATGTAGCACAATCTGGAGTCTGTGTTTCAGCCCAACAGCAGCCCCTGCCATTTAAGCAGGGTGGTGGAGCTGAAAAAATGAAACCACTCTTAAATTCATACACTTATCTATGGATGCACAGATTATCAAAAAGATTGATATGATAGTTTTAAACATACGTATTTCTTTAAGTTATACAATTATTGTTAACAAAAACTAAGATGACACAAAAAGCATAAACATGGAGCAATGCCACCTATATTTTAGATTATGATAGAGTAATGCAGTTGCACTAAGTTCATAAGGCATTTCTAAGTTAGAGTCCTCAAGAACCAATGGTTATTCATTGATATGACCATTGAACAGCAGGAAATATCACAGATTGTGTCTGTAACTGACAACAGCATCCTAAAAATAGTCTCAACACAAATAGGCCTCCACACACACATAGGGTTGAGGGACACCTCCTGCGCCCCCCTCCCAGCATTCTAGTCCCAGTAGGCGAACCTGGTTGCAGTGATATCAGTCTGATGTCTTTTGTGACGTTATGGTCAGGTTGTATACAGATTGTAAAAGGATATGTGTGCGTGTGCATGAAGAACCTCTCTGTCACACTTCCAAGGAAAAAGTTTTGGTCTTTCATCAGTTGCCAGTCCATACATAACTGTGTTTTTTCTAAGGAGAGCAGCCATCATGAATTGTACTCAGTACTGTATGTGAGGGGCTCTCAACCTTTTCCGTTCCGACGCTTACTAAAACGCTTTCCAAAAATCCGGGGACCCCTACATCATGTCTTGCCATAGATCACTGAGCTAGATCACTATTTTCTTCCTGGGCTTTGTGACGCACTTCCATGTTTCGGAGCCCCAAGCTCTTCTCTCTCAACAGCCTTTCGACATGGAGGAACACCGACGCCTCCCTGTGCTTCTGCAGAAGTCCCTCCACCTCCTGCTCAAGGAAAATACATGAAACAGACATGGAACATTGTAATTGCCAAAGATTCACTGACTGTGGCTAACGCATGCGTGACAGTTGTTTTCCATCACCATCGCATGGAATGCTCTAGAAATAAACTCGGTATCACTTTATTTGGAAAGGCCACAATAGATGGTTTATTTATTATTTCTAGCTATCATAATCATTGAGGTAAAACACCAGCAAGACATTGCAATAATGTCGATCCCCCGGAGAGGAAGTACTTACCTCCTGTGAAAGGAGCCCCCGACTGGGCCTCTGAAGCCTCTCCAGCAGGGAGGTGGGGTGGGAGGAGGAGGGATGGGAGTCCCATGGCATGGAGCTCTGTGGAGCAGCATCCTCCCTACCCATTGAGGAACTCCCTAGTCTGGCCTGGAATAGCTCACCCAGACATGCTTGCAGCAGCTAAGAAAGAAAAACAGTAACATATTACTAAAGTCTAACATTATAATGCTTTATAACTTCTTATAAGCACAAATTTGTCTTTAAAAAAGTATTATAACTTGTGGTGTCACTTTACTTGACACACCTACTTATGAAGACTTAGATCGCCTTATAAATATATTCATACTGTAGGACCTTATAGATAAAGTCATAGAGCATTATGAAACTATAATAAATCTAATTGTCTTGAGTGTGTATGATCCCTTTATAATGTCTTATAATAACCTTATAATGATCATAACATATTATAAGCCTTGTTATAATACACTGCTCAAAAAAATAAAGGGAACACTTAAACAACACAATGTAACTCCAAGTCAATCACACTTCTGTGAAATCAAACTGTCCACTTAGGAAGCAACACTGATTTCACAAGCTGTTGTGCAAATGGAATAGACAACAGGTGGAAATTATAGGCAATTAGCAAGACACCCCCAATAAAGGACTGGTTTTGCAGTTGGTGACCACAGACCACTTCTCAGTTCCTATGCTTCCTGGCTGATGTTTTGGTCACTTTTGAATGCTGGCGGTGCTTTCACTCTAGTGATAGCATGAGACGGACTCTACAACCCACACAAGTCGCTCAGGTAGTGCAGCTCATCCAGGATGGCACATAAATGCGAGCTGTGGGAAGAAGGTTTGCTGTGTCTGTCAGCGTAGTGTCCAGAGCATGGAGGCGCTACCAGGAGACAGGCCAGTACATCAGGAGACGTGGAGGAGGCCGTAGGAGGGCAACAACCCAGCAGCAGGACTGCTACCTCCGCCTTTGTGCAAGGAGGAGCAGGAGGAGCACTGCCAGAGCCCTGCAAAATGACCTCCAGCAGGCCACAAATGTGCATGTGTCTGCTCAAACGGTCAGAAACAGACTCCATGAGGGTGGTATGAGGGCCCGACGTCCACAGGTGGGGGTTGTGCTTACAGCCCAACACCGTGCAGGACGTTTGGCATTTGCCAGAGAACACCAAGATTGGCAAATTCGCCACTGGCGCCCTGTGCTCTTCACAGATGAAAGCAGGTTCACACTGAGCACGTGACAGACGTGACAGAGTCTGAAGACGCCGTGGAGAACGTTCTGCTGCCTGCAACATCCTCCAGCATGACCGGTTTGGCGGTGGGTCAGTCATGGTGTGGGGTGGCATTTCTTTGGGGGGCCGCACAGCCCTCCATGTGCTCGCCAGAGGTAGCCTGACTGCCATTAGGTACCAAGATGAGATCCTCAGACCCCTTGTGAGACCATAGGCTGGTGCGGTTGGCCCTGGGTTCCTCCTAATGCAAGACAATGCTAGACCTCATGTGGCTGGAGTGTGTCAGCAGTTCCTGCAAGAGGAAGGCATTGATGCTATGGACTGGCCCGCCCATTCTCCAGACCTGAATCCAATTGAGCACATCTGGGACATCATGTCTCGCTCCATCCACCAACGCCACGTTGCACCACAGACTGTCCAGGAGTTGGCAGATGCTTTAGTCCAGGTCTGGGAGGAGATCCCTCAGGAGACCATCCGCCACCTCATCAGGAGCATGCCCAGGCGTTGTAGGGAGGTCATACAGGCACGTGGAGGCCACACACACTACTGAGCCTCATTTTGACTTGTTTTAAGGACATTACATCAAAGTTGGATCAGCCTGTAGTGTGGTTTTCCACTTTAATTTTGAGGGTGACATGGGTTGATAAATTTGATTTCCATTGATAATTTTTGTGTGATTTTGTTGTCAGCACATTCAACTATGTAAAGAAAAAAGTATTTAATAAGATTATTTCATTAATTCAGATCTAGGATGTGTTATTTTAGTGTTCCCTTAATTTTTTTGAGCAGTGTAGAATGAGGAATTGGCTTGCTCCTGTGGCAGTCGGTGACGTTTAAGATGAGGGAGGATGATAATTTTTTTAATGCGCATGGTCTTATTTCTATTACAGCATAATGGATGACTGTCATTCATATTCCATTCACCCAGCTCAATGTAACATTGATAGGTTTAGGCTACTACATGATACTACAATTTTCCCTATACCCATCATGAGGTTGCTACAACCTAGCCTGTGAATTAAAGTTTACAACGTAGGTGCAGAGGTTGAGAGAAATTTGAGTAATCAAGGGTGACAGACATTGACACATTCAATACCGCCTTGCACACTCTTGCCGGCATCTAGCTGATCTAGGGTGTAATTATTAGTCCAACAGTTGCAAACAAGAGTTTCTATTGGACAAATTCAGGTATGTTTATCCCCGTTTCGTTTAAGAAACGTTTTTCAACAGAATCGGTGGAATGAATACACCCTTGATCACAGTTCACTTTCATAGCAGCCACATACAAACAGCATGATCATCGTTGTATTCCTTCTCGCATTTACATTTTAGTCATTTAGCAGACGCTCTTATCCAGAGCGACTTACAGTTTAGTGAGTACATACATTTTCATACTGGCCCCCCATGGGTATCGAACCCACAACCCTGGCGTTGCAAACGCCATGCTCTACCAACTGAGCTACACGGGACTACTTGCATCTACCCGCTCTCCTACTTTCACCTTTTCCCTTCGTTTGTGGACTTCTTCGCACAACAAATCAGTTTTCTGTGACCAGGAGAAAAAACCTTTCCAAGCCAAACCTTCATATCATAATCGCTAACCGCTACACACAGCCTACATCGTTGTCACCATATTAACGTCATAGTTAACATAGTTAGCTACTAGAAATAATGCGTTAGTAAAACTGCTACAATCATGCAGTACAGTGTACAGTCAGCAGCAAACAGTTTAGCAGTTACACCGGTGGGCCACAGTGGCAATAAATTAATAAAACCAAAAGCTTACCTTGACATGGAAGAGTTCCAGTGTTGAATAGCC
The DNA here is from genome assembly GCF_964263955.1 of Coregonus lavaretus. NCBI lineage: Eukaryota > Metazoa > Chordata > Actinopteri > Salmoniformes > Salmonidae > Coregonus > Coregonus lavaretus. The sequence goes on along the minus strand of NC_140013.1, from coordinate 4,903,818 downwards.
ATAACCAGCTAGCTAACATAGCATCCCTCTGTTTGAGCCAGGTGTTTGAGTAGGCTAAACTAGCTAGCTGCATTCGTTAGCTAAGAATTTAAAGTGAAAAGAATCTCTCTCTCTCTCTGGCTTCTTCCTTCATTTTTGAAGAAATTAATTAAACTGTTCAACTATTGTCTTTCTCTCTCTTTGAGTCAGCTACTCACCACATTGTATGCACTGCAGTGCTAGCTAGCTGTAGCTTATGCTTTCAGTACTATATTCATTCTCTGATCCTTTGATTGGTGGACAACATGTCAGTTCTTGTTGCAAGAGCTCTGATAGGTTGGAGGACGTCCTCCGGAAGTTGTCCTAATTACTGTGCAAGTCTATGGAAGGGAGTGAGAACCACAAGCCTCCTAGGTTTTGTATTGAAGTCAATGTGCCCACCCAGAGGAGGACGGAAAGTAATTGTCCTCCGTCTACACCATGGTGCTACCCTACAGAGTGCTGTTGAGGCTACTGTAGACCTTCATTGCAAAACAGTGTTTCTTCATCAATTATTTAGTGACGTGAATATACAGTGGGGAGAACAAGTATTTGATACACTGCCGATTTTGCAGGTTTTCCTACTTACAAAGCATGTAGAGGTCTGTAATTTTTATCATAGGTACACTTCAACTGTGAGAGACGGAATCTAAAACAAAAATCCAGAAAATAACATTGTATGATTTTTAAGTAATTCATTTGCATTTTATTGTATGACATAAGTATTTGATACATCTGAAAAGCAGAACTTAATATTTGGTACAGAAACCTTTGTTTGCAATTGCAGAGATCATATGTTTCCTGTAGGTCTTGACCAGGTTTGCACACACTGCAGCAGGGATTTTGGCCCACTCCTCCATTCAGACCTTCTCCAGATCCTTCAGGTTTCGGGGCTGTCGCTGGGCAATACGGACTTTCAGCTCCCTCCAAAGATTTTCTATTGGGTTCAGGTCTGGAGATTGGCTAGGCCACTCCAGGACCTTGAGATGCTTCTTACAGAGCCACTCCTTAGTTGCCCTGGCTGTGTGTTTCGGGTCGTTGTCATGCTGGAAGACCCAGCCACGACCCATCTTCAATACTCTTACTGAGGGAAGGAGGTTGTTGGCCAAGATCTCACGATACATGGCCCCATCCATCCTCCCCTCAATACGGTGCAATCGTCCTGTCCCCTTTGCAGAAAAGCATCCCCAAAGAATGATGTTTCCACCTCTATGCTTCACGGTTGGGATGGTGTTCTTGGGGTTGTACTCATCCTTCTTCTTCCTCTGCTAAATGACTAAAATGTAAATGTAAATGCGAGAAGGAATACAACGAGGATCATGCTGTTTGTATGTGGCTGCTATGAAAGTGAACTGTGTTTGCGTGTGATCAAGGGTGTATTCATTCCACCGATTCTGTTGAAAAACGTTTCTTAAACGGAAGCAAACGAAAAAGCTCTATTTTTGTCTCATCAGACCACATGACCTTCTCCCAATCCTCCTCTGTATCATCCAGATGGTCATTGGCAAACTTCAGACGGGCCTGGACATGCGCTGGCTTGAGCAGGGGGACCTTGCGTGCGCTGCAGGATTTTAATCCATGACGGCATAGTGTGTTACTAATGGTTTTCTTTGAGACTGTGGTCCCAGCTCTCTTCAGGTCATTGACCAGGTCCTGCCGTGTAGTTCTGGGCTGATCCCTCACCTTCCTCATGATCATTGATGCCCCACGAGGTGAGATCTTGCATGGAGCCCCAGACCGAGGGTGATTGACCGTCATCTTGAACTTCTTCTATTTTCTAATAATTGCGCCAACAGTTGTTGCCTTCTCACCAAGCTGCTTGCCTATTGTCCTGTAGCCCATCCCAGCCTTGTGCAGGTCTACAATTTTATCCCTGATGTTCTTACACAGCTCTCTGGTCTTGGCCATTGTGGAGAGGTTGGAGTCTGTTTGATTGAGTGTGTGGATAGGTGTCTTTTATACAGGTAACGAGTTCAAACAGGTGCAGTTAATACAGGTAATGAGTGGAGAACAGGAGGGCTTCTTAAAGAAAAACTAACAGGTCTGTGAGAGCCGGAATTCTTACTGGTTGGTAGGTGATCAAATACTTATGTCATGCAATAAAATGCAAATTAATTACTTAAAAATCATACAATGTGATTTTCTGGATTTTTGTTTTAGATTCCGTCTCTCACAGTTGAAGTGTACCTATGATAAAAAATTATAGACCTCTACATGCTTTGTAAGTAGGAAAACCTGCAGAATCGGCAGTGTATCAAATACTTGTTCTCCCCACTGTATTTAGTATAGTTGTATCTAAAAAAGGATAACTTTAATGTTTCACTATTTCAATTTTTCTGAAATTCACTGAGGAGGATGGTCCTCCCCTTCCTCCTCTGATGAGCCTCCACTGGCATGCTTAACTCAAAAGTTTATAGTAACAAAAAGTATTTGGGTGCCAGGTTTGAAAGGCATATACTGGGGTAAAGGGAAAACCCACAATCACTGAAAGATTCTTCAAGTTTTAATGTATTTTTAAGCAACAGAGGTCAGAGCAAACGGACATGTTTTGGTGACAGCCTTCATCGGCGTTTGGAGAACAGTAGGCATTTACCCATAGCCTTCAGAAAGTATTCACACCCCTTGACTTTTTCCAAATTTTGTTGTGTTACAGCTTGAATTTAAAATGGATTCATTTGAGATTTTGTGTCACTAGCCTACACCCTATAATGTCAAAGAATAATTATGTTTTATGAAATGTTTACAAAAAAATAAAATAAAATGAAATGTCTTTAGTCAATAAGTATTCAAGCCATTTGTTATGGCAAGCCTAAATAAGTTCAGGAGTAACAATTTGCTTAACAAGTCACATAATAAGTTTCATGGACTCACTCTGTGTGCAATAATAGTGTTTAACATGATTTTTGAATGACTACCTCATCTCTGTACCTCATACATAAAATTATCTGTAAGGTCCCTCAGTCAAGCAGTGAATTTCAAACACAGACTCAACCACAAAGAACATGGAGGTTTTCCAACGCCTTGCAAAGAAGGACATCTATTGGTAGATGGGTAAAACAATTAATAATTACATTTTGGATGGTGTATCAAGACACCCAGTCACTACAAAGATTCAGGTGTCCTTCCTAACTCAGTTGCCGGAGAGGAAGGAAACCGCTCAGGGCTTTCACGAGGCCAATGGTGACTTTAAAACAGTTAAAGAGTTTAATGGCTGTGATATGGGAAAACTGAGGATGGATCAACAAAACTGTAGTTACTCCACAATACTAACCTAAATGACAGAGTGAAAAGAAGGAAGCCTGTACAGAATTAAAATATTCCAAAACATGCATCCTGTTTGCAGAAAACTGCAAAAAATGTGGCAAAGAAATAAACTTTATGTCCTGAATACAAAGCATTATGTTTGGGGCAAATCCAACACAACACATCACTGAGTACCACTATTCATACTTTCAAGCATGGTGATGGCTGCATCATGTTATGGGTACGCTTGTCATCGGCAAGGACTAAGGAGTTTTTTAGGATAAAAATAAATGGAATAGAGCTAAGCACAGGCAAATTCTTAGAGGACAACTTGGTTCAGTCTGCTTTCCAACAGACACTGGGAAACAAATTCACCTTTCAGCAGGACAATAACCTAAAACACAAGGCCAAATATACACTGGAGTTGCTTACCAAGACGACATTGAATGTTTTCGCCCCCGCTGGAAACTTCTTTATCAAATCTAAGGATCCAAATCACATTCTGTGCATGTGTTATTTTATAGAAACATTCAAATTTCTCTCTTTACTCACCCTCTTCTGAACCCTCAACCAATTTGATCAATATGATGATGTAGCCTATGTCTGTGCCTCATATTTCTGAACAGCTGCGATTTGAATGAACATTCCAAAAATATATTTGAAGGCTACAACTGTCTGTGGTAACGGATATTGCCGTAGCACAAGCAAGACGCAGTCTACACATTGCATTGGAGCAAAACAATTTTCTGCCTCCTGTTTAGCCAATGTTTGCAATGATGATGAAAAAATAACATTACATCGCTATTGATTGCCTGTCTATGTCTTGCTTGTTTGATATGCTGTGCAGGCTACATACAGTTGAAGTCGGAAGTTTAACTACACTTAGGTTGGAGTCATTAAAACTCGTTTTCCAACCACTCCACAAATATCTTGTTAACAAACTATCGTTTTGGCAAGTCGGTTAGGACATCTACTTTGTGCATGACACAAAAACATTTTCCAACAATTGTTTACAGACAGATTATTTCACTTATAATTCACTGTATCACGATTCGAGTGGGTCAGAAGTTTACATACACTAAGTTGACTGTGCCTTTAAACAGCTTGGAAAATTCCAAGAAATGATGTCATGGGTTTAGAAGCTTCTGATAGGCTAATTGACATAATTTGAGTCAATTGGAGGTGTACCTGTGGATGTATTTCAAGGCCTACCTTCAAACTCAGTGCCTCTTTGCTTGACATCATGTGAAAATCCAATGAAATCAGCCAAGACCTCAGAAAATAAATTGTAGACCGCCACATCTGGTTCATCCTTAGGAGCAATTTCCAAATGCCTGAAGGTACCACGTTCATCTGTACAAACAATAGTATGCAAGTATAAACACCATGGGACCACGCAGCCGTCATACCACTCAGGAAGGAGACGCGTTCTGTCTCCTAGAGATGAACGTACTTTGGTGCGAAAAGTGCAAATCAATCCCAGAACAGCAAAGGACCATGTTAAGATGCTTGTAACAGGTACAAAAGTATTTATATCCACAGTAAAAACGAGTCCTATATCGACATAACCTGAAAGGCCGCTCAGCAAGGAAGAAGCCACTGCTCCAAAACCGCCATAAAAAAGCCAGACTACGGTTTGCAACTGCACATGGGGACAAAGAACGTACTTTTTGGAGAAATGTCCTCTGGTCTGATGAAACAAAAATAGAACTGTTTGGCCATAATGACCATCGTTATGTTTGGAGGAAAAAGGGGGTACTTGCAAGCCGAAGAACACCATCCCAACCGTGAAGCACAGGGGTGACAGCATCATGCTGTGGGGGTGCTTTGCTGCAGGAGGGACTGGTGCACTTCACAAAATACATGGCATCATGAGGAAGGAAAATTATGTGGATATATTGAAGCAACATCTCAAGACATCAGTCAGGAAGTTAAAGATTAGTCGCAAATGGGTCTTCCAAATGGACAATGACCCCAAGCATACTTCCAAAGTTGTGGCAAAATGGCTTAAGGACAACAAAGTCAAGGTATTGGAGTGGCCATCACAAAGCCCTGACCTCAATCCTATAGAACATTTGTGGGCAGAACTGAAAAGGCGTGTGCGAGCAAGGAGGCCTACAAACTTGACTCAGTTACACCAGCTCTGTCAGGAGGAATGGGCCAAAATTCACCCAACTTATTGTGGGAAGCTTGTGGAAGGCTACCCGAAACGTTTTACCCAAGTTAAACAATTTAAAGGCAATGCTACCAAATTCTAATTGAGTGTATGTAAACTTCTGACCCACTGGGAATGTGATGGAAGAAATAAAGGCTGAAATAAATCATTCTCTCTACTATTATTCTGACATTTCACTTTATTAAAATAAAGTGGTGATCCTAACTGACCTAAAACAGGGAATATTTACTAGGATGAAATGTCAGGAATTGTGAAAAACTGAGTTTAAATGTATTTGGCTAAGGTGTATGTAAACTTCCGACTTCAACTGCAGCTGCATGTAAATAGCTGCATGTAACTCCCCTCCTGAAAAAATAACATAAAATTGCTAGAATACCTGTTTGTGCCGTGCTTATGTTTGCAATAGCCTACTGTTACAACAGTCAGAGAACTAAGTTTGTTCTAAATGTTTTGTGTACAAGCACCAACTGAAAGGAGGTAGGCTAGTGGATCCCGCATGTGTTATGCCCCTGAAAGGGGGAAATATAGAAATAAATCACATGTAGATGTAGCTTCGGCTTCAGGTCACTTGTAATGACTGAGCTGGGAATGCCCGTGCACCCCTATAGGAATTCCTAGGTATAACCAATCAAACTCAGATCAGACATTTAATAGAGCACACAGATCGTATAATCAACATTTAGATAAATTAATAGCATATTACTTACTGGTACACATAATGATTTTGTATTATTATTTAGTTATTATTAAGGCACTTTTAATTCTATCACACATGCACAGAAATCAACATATTTTTAGGTTTCCAGAAAATCCAGAACTGCATCCACTCTGTTAAAAAAAGCAGCCAAAAAAAAGCTACTCCTTGAATGACTTTTCCTAAATATTTATATTTTACATTGCTCAGTTGTCAGAATTGTACAATCACAAACAGAAAAGTATTTAGAGGCTGGTAACCAGTTTTTTTTGTTGGTATTTTTTTTACAGCTATTGCTAACTTAAGGGGCCTAGACAAACGTGCTGAAGGGTGTTTGTACCCAGGCACTAATGCGTCTCTCTCCACACTGAATGAATGACATCAATTGATGAATTGGTGATAGAAACCAGATAGAAACTGACAATTTGCATGTGACTTCACAATTTAATTTGAATGATCTGAATGATGAGGGTGAAGAGGATGTTTGAATTTAGAACAATAGTGCTGTTTGAACTGTCTGATTGTGCAGTACTTCTAACTGTCGTTGTGGACTTGGATTAGTTTCAGGCCTATTATGTAATTGCCCTTGGTACTGTTGGTTGTTTTAAGAGGGAGTGGCCTTGCCTGTCTTCCCTGACTATTTAAGGAGCCTTACTTGGGCCCAGTCTTAGTGTGTCATCTATAGTTTGGAAGGGGATCAACTCTTACAAGAGCAGCAAGTATATTTTTTGATTCAATAAGTAGCTGTTGGTATTGTCTTGCTAGGGCCATTGCATTTAAGTGCTGTCTTTTACCTAGTAGCCTAGTTAATCATTGCTGTTTGAACTGTCTGATTGCTCAGTACTTATGACTGTCTTTGTGGCCTTGGATTAGTTTCAGGCCAATTTGTGTAGGCCAATTTTCTCTGTCCTGGCACCCCATTGGTTGAACAAGCTTCCCTCTAAAGTCAGGACAGCGGCGTCCCTGCCCATCTTTCAAAAATGTCTGAAACCCTATCTCTTTGAAGAGTATCTTAACTCTCACGCCGCCCCCGATGCTAAGTAAAACATACAGCGTATGTAATTCATAATTGCAATCCGAACCAAACAAATGGACAAAGAATTTAGATGAGCTGGAGTCGGATGTAGGATCGGATATTGAACTTGAAAGCAGCATTGCTGATGAAGAGTCTTCATCTGATTCTGGTGCCTGAGCCTCGCCGCAGAAAAACCAGAACAGGGCCAACTGAGACGGTAATCCCAACTGCCATGGTGAAACAGAAGTCTGAGAGGGAAGTGTTATATCTAGCCTAGTTGTAGAAGAACGGACATCTGCACAGTTTCACATTGAACATCACTCTGTCGTTTAATGACATGTGCTACGCATTCTGACAACCCATTCATCCGTAACGCAGCACACTGTCGTAAACCATAACAACGTACAGTACGACGTACAGCACGTCGTACCATACATAACATTTCCCCCCCCTTTCCAAAACCAGGGACTGGTACCATATATAAAATGTCCATAGGGCAAGAACCTAGAGTGATACCTGTAAGAAATAAACATTAACCCTTAAACGGATGGACTCTCCAAACTAGCCAGTTCAGTCCATTAACCTGGAGGTTGACTAAGACACCTAACGGAGCCTAAGAATGAAAAGAGGTTAAGTAGTCCCCCAGATAAGCAGGGCGAGTTCGTGCCCGCATAGGCCTTTCTTCCACCGCCACCGCTTGTGGCTCTGGCCCTTGGGGAACCCACAGAGGCTGGGGCTCAGGTGGTAGTGGTGGAGGAGGTCCATCCGGTGGCGTCTCTGGCCTGCATGTCTGTTTTGTGTGCCTTCGTGTTCCTTGAGGGGCAGGGACTTTTCTGAGGCGGCTGGCGTGCCAGCGTGATCCATTGCTCATCATGAATGTGGCGGGCCCCAGTTGTCGACTGACCTGCAAGGGGTCCGACCAGAATGAGGCCATTTTGTTGCACCGCTGAGGCCGTCGGGCTCGGACCCAGTCTGACACTTGAATGATCGACTTCTTCACCCTGTGTGCCTTGTCAAAACGCTGTTTCATTGCTCTTTGGTGCCTGGTCACTGCCTGCTGTTCTTGGGTGCGCCTAGTCGCCGGTTCTGCTACTCTCTGTGTTCTGAGTCTGTCCAGTGGCAGTTCCATCTCACGACCTAGCATGAGGGATGCCGGGGAGACCTGTGTTGTTGTGTGTTTGCTTGCTCTGTAGTGCATTAGCGTTTGATTCAAAGCAGTTTGGAACGTGCACCCCTGGACCAGGTGCGCTCTGATGCCGTTCTTCAGCGTTTGGTTGAAGCGTTCCACCCCTCCATTAGCTTGTGGGTTGTAGTAGGCCGTGCGGATGTGTTTGATTCCCTTGTTGCTGAGATATGAGGAGAACTCGGCAGAGGTTAGCTGGGGCCCATTGTCCGTGGTAAGGGTGAGGGGTAGGCCCCACCTTGTGAACAGGCTGTCTAGGATGTCCACGATGGCCTGTGCTGTGACAGTTCCGACAGGAACCACTTCTGGCCACTTAGAGTGGAGGTCATACACCACCACCAGGAAGCGCTGATGGTGAGGGACTGCGTGTCCATGGATCTCGCCACAGATGTCCAGTTGGATGTGCTCCCAGGGGTGGGACGGCCATGCGAGAGGCTGCAGGGGGGGTGGGGCGGACTGTCCTGTTTTCCCACTGAGGAGGCATGCAGCACAATCCCTGACCAGGGCTTCAATGTCGTGGTCGATGCCTGGCCACCACACAAGGTCTCGACATCGCTGTTTGACCTTGACTATGCCCAAGTGACCCTCGTGCGCCATGGATAGAACACGCGCACGCAGGCCACTCGGGACCACAGTGCAAAACCCTCGAGAGACACAGACTTCTTCCCAGCAAGAAAGTTCGTGCTTCACTCTGGCGAAAGTCGCCAGCTCTTCCGGCACATGTGCTGGCCATCCAGTGCGTATGTAGGTGCGCAGGGTAGACAGTGTGGGATCCTGTTCCGATGCTTGCTTCAGCTCCTCCAGTAAGACGACTGACTGAAGAGGAGCGTAGAGCATTTGTACAAGCTCTGTTTCGTTGTCGTCTGGCAAGACAGTCGGAGTAGGAGCGTCAAAGGAGCGTGAGAGGAGGTCTGCCACCACGTTATCCCTCCCCGGAGTGAACTTCAGCTGATAGTCATACTGTCTGAGGCGGTCGGCCCATCTGTGCAGCTGAAGTGGCTTGTGGCCAGTTCCTGATGCTGACAGTAGCGTTGTGAGGGACTGGTGGTCGGTTCGGAGTGTGAACAGACGGCCATATAGGTAGAGGTGCCACCTTTCGCACGCCCAGACACAGGCCAGTGCTTCTCGTTCGCCCACAGAGTACCGTTGTTCTGTGGGGCTCAGGGCCCTTGAGGCGAAGGCGACGGGCCTCTCAATGCCATTCTGCAGCTGTGAGAGGACAGCTCCTAGTGCTCCAGCTGAGGCGTCACATGTGACAATGGTATGGCAGATGGGGTCAAAGTGAGCCAAGACTGGGGCTGTGGTGAGCTGGCTCTTCAGTGAGCGGACCGCGTCTGAGCAGGCTGCCGTCCAGGCCCATGGCTCATCCTTCTTGAGGAGCTGGCGAAGGGGCGCTGTGGTCTGAGAGTAGTGGGACAGAAACCGGAGGTAGTAAGCTGTCATGCCCAAGAATGAGGCCACCTGAGAGGCTGAGGTCGGTTCCGGGATCCGGTGGACGGCTTCAATGTTCGACATGAGTGGGGCAATGCCTTTGGCCGACAGGCGGAAGCCCACAAACTCGACGGCTGGAGCTGCAAAGGTGCACTTTCCACAGTTCAGGGTCAGGTTGTTCCGCAGTAGAGCACTGAATACTCTGTGGAGTCGATAATCATGGATGTGGAGGTCAGGGCCGTGGACCACGATGTCATCCAGATAGACCGCCACCCCAGGTATTCCAGCGAGGATGGTGCTCATCACCTTCTGGAAGCAGCTGGGGGCGGAGCTAAGTCCAAAAGGCATGCGTGTATATCTGAACATGCCAGCATGTGTGACAAAGGCCGTGAGGTCTCTGCTAGCTGCATGGAGGGGTACCTGAAGATAACCCTGACGAAGGTCAAGCTTCGTGAAGATCGTGGAGCCATGGAATTGTGCGGTCAGCTCCTCAGCTGTAGGCAAGGGGTACTTATCCGGGACATATGCCTTGTTCACAGCACGGAGATCCACACAGGTCCGGATTCCACCAGACTTTTTGGTTGCAATGACCAAGTTTGAAATCCAGGGGGCAGCGTTGACTGGCTCAATGATGCCTGCATCCAACTGTGACTGGAGATCTTTTGTGACGTCATCACGCAGTGCAAAGGGAATGCGCCGCAGGGGCTGCATGACTGGGGTCACTTCCGGGTTCACTAGGGGCCTGTGAGTAAAGGCTGTGAGGCAGCCCAGTCCATCAAACAGAGTCGGCCAGTTCTGTTGCCATGTGCAGGTAACCTGGTAGATAGCTGACCCACTGTCATCTCTCAGTGTGAATCCCAAGCCTGTGAAGAGGTCGAGGCCCAGGAGGTTGGCACCCCGCTTTGCAACATGAAATGTTTGGTGCCGTAGTGTACTGGGACCTGGAGGGTGCCTACAATGTCTATCTTAGATCTACCGTACCCACACAGGGCAGTGGAGGGCTGTTGGAGTGGTAGGTGACTGAAAAACTTGGAGTAAGTGGCAAGGTTGAGCAACGACACCGCAGCGCCAGTATCCAGCAGCAAAGGCAAACCCACCTCACCCAGCTGCACAGTGCATGTCCTGAATGACACATGGTTGGTGGAGACGGTTCGGATTTCCGTGTGTTCATGTTGAGAGTGAGATGAAACGAAGGGCCTGTTCTGGGTGGAGCTAGTAGCAGGGGCAGAACGACACACTTTCGCAAAGTGATTGTATTTTGAACAGTTCTTGCATATTTTCCCACGGGCTGGGCAGTTTGAAGCCCTTGAATTGTGAGAGCTAGCCCCACAGTTGCCACAGCTAGTTCTGTTTGTTTGTCTGTGTGCCTGCTGCACGGGCATGTCGGTGTCTGTGTCCATGCAGCTATCGACGCGGGAGGGCGTGCGCAGCGCGTGATCGTTGTAGTGCGCCTGCGCGGGCTGAAGCTGCTGTGTGAGAATGGCTGGGGGCCGAGTGTATGCTGCAGAGCTGTCTGTTAGCATAGAAGAGCATTCCAACGCCGCTTCAACCTGGAGTGCTATTTTAATAGCTCCATCTAGTTGTAAATTATCCGATTCCAAAAGCAGTTTCTCCCTTGTCTTTTCACATAACGTCCCCTCTATCAACTGATCCCTGATGATCTCGTCCTGAAGTGTCCCGTAGTTACAAGAGCTAGCCAAATCCCTCAGATTAGCCACGTAGCTTTGAATGGACTCACCCGGCCGTTGGTGTCTCTTCCGTAGCCGGTAGCGTCGGAGGAGCACTCGCTCTTTCCCGGCGAAGTGGTTCCGTAAGAGGCTGACTGCAGCAGTGAATGTAGGAGCCGATCCAAGCGCTCTGAAAATCCTCTGTCCCTCTGTACCAAGGCAGTGACGGAGCAGTGCTGTCCTCCGCTTGTCGGAGATTGTAGAAAAGTCCATAGCTTCTAGATAAGTGTTAAAACTATCAAGCCAGTTATTCCACGGGACTGGAGGTTCGCCAGGCACGGCGAGGAATGGTGCTGGCGGTGGTAAACTGAATTCAGCCATCTTCGTCGCCAATGTTATATCTAGCCTAGTTGTAGAAGAACGGACATCTGCACAGTTTCACATTGAACATCACTCTGTCGTTTAATGACATGTGCCACGCATTCTGACAACCCATTCATCCGTAACGCAGCACACTGTCATAAACCATAACAACGTACAGTACGACGTACAGCACGTCGTACCATACATAACAGGAAGGCACTGTTTGGGTAGAAAGAGTGACGAGAGCGCAACAGGAAGGCTCCCTTTCCAATATATTCTCACAGAGAGAGCAGGCCCTACACCTCACGCAAAGAGACAAATTGCCAGCGCACTCTACAGTTTTCTTTGCTTATGTGACATGCAGATGTTGTAGCACATCATAGATTGTACTGTCGCTCATGCGCACAGGAAAGTAAACAGTACGTGGGTGGGACATGCCTTTATTGCACTCTTGTATGTCTGCGGGGCATACGGCAGAAAGAGCAGGGATGTGGAGTCATTTTGGTCTGATAGGTATGCAACCGCTTCAGTAGCCCCATTTATACCTGGTCCTATCACGCATCCTTTGTCCAGATCTTGTCCACATTCTGATTGTGCCCAGAATTTTGGACAGGTGTAGACGATTGTGTCTAGGGGTAGTCAGGGATGCATTGTGTCTGGATATCTTACAAGTGTAGATGGATCTGGACAGTGAAACCATATAAATCATAATTATCCTGCCGTCCAAATGAATCACAGGTGGCACCATTGACTTATGGCATCAATATTTGTCTTAAAATAAATGTAGGAATATTATTTTGAAAAACAACATCTGTCAAATTATTTGCATACAATGTGGACACAGTGGATGGGTAACAGACACATTTTAATACCATGTGTAGATGCAACGGATAATATGTGGGCACAATCAGATAGTGGACAAGATCAGAACAAAGGACGCATGCTAGCACCAGGTATAAACAGGAGTAGAGAGATGACTCTAGTTTTGATGACAAGGAGACAAGACCAATATGTGTGCAGACAGACAGGTTCGCCGCTCTCAGACACCTGGAAAAGTTCTGTGAAGAATTGCATTGCTTGTTACAAGCCAGGAGAGAACATAACTGTTGATGAGCAACTGTTCCTGACCAAAGCTTGGTGCCGTTTTACCCAATACATGGCCAACAAACCAGACAAATGTTTATTTAAGTTATGGTTATGCTGAAACCAAGTACTTAAGATTAAACAAGGCCAGCGGGTGAGCGACGGTCTGAGACTGGTTTTGAGACATATGGAGCCTTACATGGGCAAAGGCAGAAATGTGACTGTGGACAACTTCTTTACATCAATTTCCCTGGCAGACAAGATGATTGTAAAGAAGACCTGCTCGGAACAATAAACAGAGAGGGGAGCTGTACAGATGTAAAATAAATAAGAGTCCTCAGCACCATGCATCCCACTGTTGCCATCGGCATTGACCAGAAGAAGAAACCGGAGACGGTGACAGACTACAATCGCACAAAGGTAGACTACATGACCAAAAGTATGTGGACATCTGCTCGTCGAACATCTCATTCCAAAATCATGGGCATTAATATGGAGTTGGACCCCCCTTTGCTGCTATAACAGCCTCCACTCTTCTGGGAAGGCTTTCCACTAGATGTTGGAACATTGCTGCAGGGACTTGCTTCCATTCAGCCACAAATTGGCAATTGTGAGGTCAGGCACTGGTGTTGGGCGATTAGGCCTGGCTCACAGTCAGCTTGCCAATTCATCCTAAAGGTGGGGTTGAGGTCAAGGCTCTGTGCAGGCCAGTCAAGTTCTTCCACACCGATCTCAACAAAACATTTCTGTATGGACCTCGCTTTGTGCACGGGGGCATTGTCATGATGAAACAGGAAAGGGCCTTCCCTAAACTGTTGCCTCAAAGTTGGAAGCACAGAATCGTCTAGAATGTCATTGTATGCTGTAGCGTTAAGATTTCCCTTCACTGGAACTAAGGGGCCTAGCCCAAACCATGAAAAACAGCCCCAGACCATTATTTCTCCTCCACTAAACTTTACAGTTGTCGCCAGTTGGGGAAGCGTGATTCATCACTCCAGAGAACGCGTTTCCACTGCTCCTGAGTCCAATGGCGGCGAGATTTACACCACTCCATACGACACTTGGTATTGCGCTGGTGATCTTAGGCTTGTGTGCAGCTGCTCGGCCATGGAAACCCATTTCATGAAGCTTCCAACGAACAGTTCTTGTGCTGACGTTGCTTCCAGAGGCAGTTTGGAACATGGTAGTGAGTGTTGCAACCGAGGACAGACGATTTTTACACTCTGCGTTCGTGTTCTGTTCGCGGCTGAGCTGTTCTTGCTCCTAGACGTTTCCACTTCACAATAACAGCACTTACAGTTGACCGGGGCAGCTCTAGCAGGGCAGAAATTTGACGAACTGGAAAGGTGGCATCCTATGACAGTGCCACGTTGAAAGTCACTGAGCTCTTCAGTAAGGCCATTCTACTGCCAATGTTTGTCTATGGAGATCGCATGGCGGTGTGCTCAATTATATACACCTGCAGAAATAGCCGAATCCACTAATTTGAAGGGGTGTCCACATACTAATGGACAATAAACTTGTATTGTATTGTATTGTTTCCACTGAAACTAGAGATCCTTTTGACACAAAGATCCACATAAATTCTGGGAGGATTCAGTTCTCAGTATGTGGCGGTCTGACTTTTTTAGGGGGGGAAAAGTTTCTGTGGAAAGCAACTAAGCAGTTTTTGAGATTTCAAAATAGATAGATTAAAGCAGATAGGAACAGCTTCCATTCCCACTGAAAGGTCACTTCCGAGCTGTGTGGCTCAGCACATCTTTCAAATATCTGCCATTTCTGTGTGTCTGAGGCAAACACTTGCAGCTCACATCTTGATATTAGAAGTCATGTAAAATATATTCAACTGTTTTTAAGCATGTAACTGTAATCTAATTACACATTTTTTAATTTCATCTGGGCTGATTACAGTTACTTAATTTTTGTAATGTGATTACCTAATCCCTGTTACAGGTTATCCGTTACTACACAACCCTGTTCACGATACAGTCACACTTGTCACACACATAAACACAAACAAAGACATTATGTCATCTCCAGACAGTATTTTGGGAAATGACACCCTATTCCCTTACATAGTGCACTTCTTTTGACCAAGGCCCATAGGGCTCTGGTCATAAGTAGTGCACTATGTTTGAAAAACTTTCTGGGATGCAGACAGAGTTTGGCAGCACCTTGAAGAAAGCCCGTTGGAAGGTAGGACTGGAGTCGACGCTCATATCCCCAACAGCGATGTGTGACAGACAGTGCAAGAGGAGCAGAGAGAATCCTCCCACTGACTGCAGTCTCTGGCGACGCACAAACACTGTCTGCTCAGCTTCCTACTGACACACGACATCAGTTAGCAGCAGACAGATGTGGCACACATGTTAACATCACAAAGGTCAGAAGCTAAACTGCAAGATTCAGAGCTATCATTCAATCCTAAAGGGAAATAGATTTGATTGATGTTGATTATCATATCTCTGTACAACATGCACACTGTTCCCCAATGCATATTTTTTTCCAAAATAGAAATGTAATCTCCCTCTCTCTCTCTCTCTCTCTCTCTCTCTCATATAAGCACACACTCACGCATGCACGCATGCATGAATGCACGTACACACACACACGCACAGCGGAAATTGGGACATCACCTGATAAAAGAAGGAATTTCGGAAGGCGTTGTATTTGTAGTTATTGGATGGAAGACTAGTTGCTATCTGGAGTGACACTGCTGGAGTCTATGAGAGGAAAAGTATTAACAATTGGTGCTAAGAACATTCACACTGACAAAGAAAAATACTTTTCGATAGACAGTAAAGACCACATTTAATGATGAATTAATCTCCTTTTGACTGGAAAGATGAGTTGAACAATGCTTTGAACTATGACCCATCACTAACCTCTCTCAGTATGTGGGAGAGAAGGTGAGTGACTAACCAGTTTGAGAGTATGTAGTGTTTGCAGTAGGAATAGTCCATGCTGGTAGACCAGGAACTCTCTGGGATTAAGACTATCTGGGTCGAGAAGGAGCAGCTCTCCTTCACACTCCCACTGTGCATCCAGATAGTCAATAAAAGAGGTCCCTCTGCCTGAAATACAGAAACAATCCATAAATCCAGTTGACCATTTCTGCTTGCTGGGTTTCCTATTCACACTTCACGTAGCACAAGTAGTCTAGGAACTCTCAAAGGCTGTGTATTATCACAATTGAAAGTATACATTTTAGGTCAAGTAAAGTTGTATTGAGTGTTGTGGGTGGGACATTTGGTAATAATTACCAAAGCACCAAAGCAGTCATTAACAGGGGATTGTCTTTTTGGCAACGGCTATTTTGTCCTCACTACTTTTGTCTTTTGCTTGTTTTCACTTTGATTCAGATATTTTTCTAGTTCCTTCACAACCACAGCTGGTTGAGATTTTCCCTGAACAAGTGGTCCGGTTTGGCCTTTTTTGGTTGCATTTTTGTTGTGTAATTTCGTGACTAATTTCATAGTCAGACTGAAAAAAACATATACTATTATGGACTCTATGGATTTTTCACATTGTCTCACCTAGCCATCTTAAGATGAATGCACTAACTGTAAGTCTCTCTGGATAAGAGCGTCGGCTAAATGACTCAAATGTAAATGTAAACAAAGACCGCCAAAGGGAGGGGGATAATGTCTCACGGTGTTGAGAAACCTCGAAGGATAAGAAGCAGCTGTGGTGTTATGTTGCTATGTCAGACACTTTAGCTGCTTTTTTCCCGTGGTGGTGGGGTGATTAGATTATGATGGATGGTCAGTGTTTGGGAAGCAACTCTGAAAATATAGTTACCAAGCTACCAATTACTTCACACTGGAAGAAGTTAAGCTACACTAAAGCTACCCTTCTGAAAAATATACTTTACTTAACTAAAGTTACTTTGAAAAAGTAGTTCACTTCATCTAAACTACTTAGTGAAAAATTATCATATGTATCGAAAATGTCATAGACTACAAATTGCAAATTGCAAGAAGAGATCACTTTGGGTTCATATGGTAACATACTGTAATGTGTAATTTAGCCTATTAAACACAAAAACAATGATTCAAGTGAGAATTACGCAGGCCTGATGCCGAAAAAGAAAGGAAATGATTACGTAGTTCCAGTAGCTAGCTACATCGCTACATGGCAAAAAAAGTCATTAACTACTGAAAACACTAACTTCATTTGAATTTAGTTCAACTACCACCAAGCTACTGCAAAATGTAGTTAAATTACCAGTTGAACTACATGTAGTGGATGATAATCCTTATCTAATAATTAGATAAGGTAGAGCATGGCGCTTGTAACGCCAGGGTAGTGGGTTCGATCCCCGGGACCACCCATACGTAAAAATGTATGCGCACATGACTGTAAGTCGCTTTGGATGAAAGCGTCTGCTAAATGGCATATTAAGTTATTTGTATACCATGACAGTTTGTTTCAAAGTGCTCCACACAAAAATGACATCTAATCTCACCTCAACTTCATTAATAAAGCATCTTTCCCATTCTGCCATAAGTCCCATGATGAAGCTTCCCATCTGTCTTCCTTCCTGTCCCGTTTCTCTGTTTAGACTTTTACTGTTTCTGAAATGTTCTTCTTCCTATTGTTTCCTTATTGAACGCCAGAGTTGGTCTCAAATATTAACTGCTACCGTGTGATATTACATTTGTGTTGAACAAGGACTGACTGAAAGAGTCCCTCACAAAGCCTTTCAGTTTAATGAGGTGGCACAGTATGTTCTTAGTCAGAACACATGTTTTTCTGACCACCCAGTGACTGAGCTCCCCCTCTAAGGTCTTGTTCTCTTGAATAGTTTTCCTCCCAAAGGACTTTCTCCATGCCAGTGTCATTCTTGCCTTCCTCTTTTGGGGGTTTTGGAACAAACTATTTGGTAACAAGAGAAGTACATATAAAAATAAATGTTGTTTTGTTTGTTATTGTGTATTGTTTGGTTATTATATATTGCAGTATGTGGTGGAGCAATCGTGTGTGTGTGGGTCCTCTGTAATCTCTACAAGTCTTCGGCCCAAACACATCACAGGACGTTTGTGATGTGCATTTGACTATACAGACTATTGTGTAACCCACCGTCGAGCTCCCCCCTCAAAAGTCGTGCATCTCGCGCCAGGCCCCTGAGCTTCCTCTCCACACCCTTTAGCAGCTGGAAGAGTGGGGAGAGCTCCAGCAATTTATCCCACTCCTCCTCTGTATGGGAAACATCATCACAGACACATACTGTACACACATAGCAGGTCACACATAAACATTGACATGCCATTATGAGACACTCATAACTTATATCAGGGCTACATTTACAACAAGTCATCCTTGTGATCTTCCCTGGGAACTTCTGGTATTCATGTCCAAATACTATATGCAATTAATGTGTTGCCCACAAGGTAGAGACATAGTCAAAGCACTTGAGTAGAATTGAAACGAGATGAGATTACAATTTCTCTGCACACAGTCATAGTGGAAACAAAATAATAGTCATATTAAATCTTTATTTTGTAATAAACAGCCCATTTCAATGTTGTTCTTTACCTGACAGTGTGGGGACACAGACATGTGAAGGCTGAACAGATTCTTTCATAGGCTGGCCCTCTGTGAAGGAATGAGACATCATTAGGACTCTTCATAAATATGATCAGCAGAGCCTATGATGAAGTAAAGGTCATTAATTAATGAATAAATGAATCAATTAATCTTACCTTGTGAGTGTATGTCAGAGATTGCAGTCGTTCTGTGAGCTGTCTGTGAGTGAGGAGGACTGGGCTGTGGGACACCGAGGCCCTTAGAATCCTGGTCCTGAGGCTGAGCCTTCATTGGGTCTCTCAGAGACTGGGTGGAGATTCCTGCATAGATATCTCTCACTGTTAACGACAGAAACTCATAGAAAATGGATCCCTTTTTACTAGATAAGGCAGTGCTATGAACAACGAGCAACCGCAGTTGAATGGTTCTATCACATAGAATAGTGTGATCATTTAAGTCTTTCTGTGCCAACCTACAACACCAGTGTTGCCGGTACCATGCTCCAACCAAGTGAGCCACCTGACCCACTAGGGCCACCGTCTATTGTGCCTACCTTTAACCACAGGCACTGACTCGGTCCATGCACGAGAACATGTCTCCAATCCAAATGTCTGTTTTGTTGACAAACCTACGAACAAATATTTGACAAAAAAAGCTATGGAAACAATATCCTTATCATCAGAAGAAGAAAAAAAGACAGAAAAATGCAACTTCACACCTGCTGAGGTACCAGAGATGCGCTGGCAGTAGGTGCTCGGGGAGAAACTTGGCTGTTTGCTCTCCTCCAGTAGCTGAACGAGGCGCTCCAGGAGAGGCACGGCTTTCTGCTGGGTCAACGACACCACCTTCAGTGGGTTACTGGGGACCGTCGGCCTGGCCAGCCCAAACTCCTTGTACCAGAAGGAACCTGATAACACAGACTGGATAGAAAGATACGCTCAATAGCAACACTAGTCAACTATATTAAAGGGATAGTTCATTCAATAACAAATATACAGTGAGCTCCAAAAGTATTGGGACAGTGAACAATTGTTTGTGAAATGATACAATGACTATTTGGCTAAAGTTAAAGTTAATCTATATCAGGTGAACCGTTTAGAAATGACAGAACGTTTTGTACATTGTCCCCCCAAAAGTATTGGGAAAAATGCACTTATTTGTGCTTCTGTAACTTTCTCACTCATCATTATTCAGGATTCATTCAGGATTATCCGTAATCATGGTAGCATCCACATTACTGTAGAAGTGTTTAGAAACATATTCTATTCTTATTTACAATAAAAGTGACTCCAAAATGACACAATACATTATTTACCATTCATTTCTATTGGGCACAAAATCATCTGAAACACAACCAAAACAAACAGCAAATGCATCCAACAAATGTGTAGAGTCACAAGCTTGATGTAGTCATTGCATGCTAGGAATACTGGACCAAATACATAACTCTTTACTACTTTAATACCCAATTATTTTGGTCCCCTAAAATAGGGGGAGCATGTACAAAACGTACTGTAATTTCTAAACGATTCACCCGATATGGATGAAAATAGTCTGCACTTTAACCTCATAGTCATTGTATCATTTCAAATCCAAAGTTCTGAAGTACAGAGCCAAAACAACAAAACATTTGTCAATGTCCCAATACTTTTGGAGCTCGCTGTACATGATTTTCCACTTATGATACCCATGGCACTGGTATCTCAAATAAACACTTTTAAATGGTCTGGGTATTATTGACAACAGCCAAGTTAAGTGGAAAATAAAGTTAGTACTTTTGCGTAAATGATCTCTTTAAAGATAGTTCCATTCTGAAGCATTAGATGTATTGCTTTCTGCGTGTGCTTACCTGCGCTGTTTCTGCGCGGAGCTGGCAGAGTTCTCGGACACAGTGCAGCGCTATAAGAGCAGCATTTAGTTCAGCCTGCCTGGAGTTTAGCTGCTCCCATATTTCTCTCTGTCTCAGTTTCCCATCCTGGGAGACATACAACAGAGCCTCAAAACAACACACCCTCATTTTTGAGTCATTGTGACACATTCATTTACTGTGCATTAACATACATTCATCTGCAGAATACGATCCTACTCCCCTTAATAAAATTTTACAATCCATCTTCATGGTAAAGGGATAAACATTCTAGGGCCGGTTGCATGACACAGATTAAGAATAGGGAAAAAAATATATTTCGTTTTTCTAGTGAACAAGCTTTTTAGTCTTGGACTAGGCTTAATCTTTGTCCGGGAAACCGGCCCTAGAATGTTTATCCCTTTACCGTGAAGATGGATTGTAGGGGACGGTTTCCCGGACAAAGATTAAGCCTAGTCCTAGACTAAAAAGCTTGTTCACTAGAAAAACGAAATATATTTTAATGTTTACTTAATCTACATATCAGCGTAATCGGATTGAACTATGCTAGATCTGACCATGACATGGATTGATGCCGTCTGCTCTCCCCTCTGTGCTGTCCATCTCTCATGGTCCTGCTGCAGTTTCTCCACACACACGTTCACCCTGTCCAGGCCAGCCACCAGCTCTGTCTGCCAGCAGCACTGCTGCTCCCACTCCTTATCATCACCTAAACACAGTAAGACACACACAGACACGTGCAGAGTGGTGTACTGGTAACACAGCATAAGCCACATTTCCCTACCGGAGACCGGGGCTCAATCCCAGCCACCACTTTTTCCACTGTTACTCTCCCCCTCTGAATTCCTTATTCTAAATAAAGTGAAAATCCATAAAATATATATTTGGAGAAAAAAAAGACACACGGACACGTGTGAACACACACACACATCACAAGGTAGCCTAATATGCAATCAAACGTATATTACAATGTAACTTTGAGCTATGGATAAGCATATCCAAATCCACTCTCTAACGATTAACTGAAGTTATGCCAGACTTGCTATACCTTGAGTGAGGATGAGCAGAACGTGAGGAGGCAGGAGTAGAGACAGGTCTGAGAGCTGGGACGCTCTCCTCTGGGCTTCTGACTGGCCAGACTCCTGAAGCTCCGCTGCAGCCTCCCTCAGCTGCCTCTCGGTGTCCACCCAGTGGGCCTACAGTGCACACACACACACACACACACTCACACTCACACACACACACACACACACACACACACACACACACACACACACTCACACTCACACAGGCATGTCCACACACACACACACAAACATTAACACACACACACACACAAACAAAGAATGGATAAGGATCTCCATTATACAGTAACGCCACTAGGGAGATTAACATAAACCAAAATGACATGTATGCATTCAAACACTTCAGCATAAGAGAAATCCTTTCCTGTTTGTTGAGGACTGAGCAGCCCCATCCATCCCAGCCTAGTTCAGTTTACCTGCTCAGAGTCCTCCTGAGTGGCCACAAGGATACAGTGCTGCAGAGCTGCATCCAGATCCGCTAGAAGCTCCTCCTCCTTCTGTTTCTCCTGCTTCCAGTACCTGTTCCTCAGACACCGCTCCTCCTGCAGGGCCTCCAGCTGGCATGCACAACAAGTCAAAAAGAGACCCGCGTGATTTATACTATGGAACTCAATCACTATGTGTTGATTATGTTCGCTGTTTGAAGAAGGGACTGAAAAACAATCAAAACGCAACATGTTGGAGCCACCTTGTGTGCTTAACCTGTCATTTTGGCAACATGTTAAACGTGTTGAAAAGAAAAGTAGCCAGTGTAATTTATCTTCCTTACCAGCACACTGTCGGTATTATCTCCCAGAGCCAGGCAGTATGAAGCAGTAACAGGCACAGCAGTCTGTCTGGGCACATCCAGGCGAACCCCCACAACAGGAGCCAATACCCCTGTTACAGGGTCCACTGTCAGGGCCCCGAAACGAATCGCAACCAGTCCTGTCGAATAACATACAGTAGCACAGAAATACTGATATACAGTGGGCTCCAAAATTACTGACACCCCTGACTGGCAATGCACAAACAATACTTAGAAAAATGTAAAAAATATATAATTATAGAGAAAAACTGAAAATACCAACATGTGAGGAATACTGTACTATATTAATGTTCCAATGGATCCCACCAAAATCATTTATTGATTTAATTAAAAATCAATGTCCTCCAAATCAAGGTTGCACAATGAATGGCACCCTTAAAGATGATTGAAAATAACATCTACCAAAATTAAACCAGGAATTAAATTCCACTTATTTAAGTTTATCTAAGTCTTAAGGAACTATATTGAGCCATTACATCATTTCCTGTTTCACTAGGATATAAAAATGAGGTAACATGCATGCAATATCCCTTTGTCATCCAACACCATGAATAAAACGAAATAACTGGCAGTTCAAAAGAGACAGATGGTCGTAGACCTTCATAAATCTGGTAATGGCTACAAGAAGATCCACAAACGATTTGAATATACTACTGAGCACAGTCAGGGCTATTATTAAAAAATTTAAAAGATATGGAACAGTTGAAAACCTCACGGGTAGAGGACACAAATGCATTTTGCCCCCCAGGATAGGGAGGAGGATGGTGAGAGAAGCAACAAAATCCCCAAGCATCACTGTGAAAGAATTGCAGGCCTTGGTGGCGTCTTGGGGTCACCAGGTTTCAAAAAGCACCATCAGACGCCACCTCCCCAGCCACAGGCTCTTTGGAAGGGTTTTCAGAAGAAAGCCCTTTCTGACCCCAAGACACAGACGCAAGCGCTTGGAGTTTGTGAAAGGTCATTAAAATTATGACTGGAAGAAGGTGCTCTGGTCAGATGAGACCAAAATTGAACGTTTTGGTCAGATACAGCATCGGCATGTTTGGCGTCGAAACAGAGATGCATACAAGGAGAGGCACCTCATACCCACGGTGAAATATGGTGGTGGGTCAGTGATGTTTTGGGGCTGTGTTAATGCCAGAGGTCCAGGGGCACTGGTTAAGATTGATGGCATGATGAATTCCACCAAGTATCAGGCAATTTTGGCTGACAATCTGGTTGCCTCTGCCAGAAGGCTGGGACTTGGCCGTAGGTGGACTTTCCAACAAGACAATGACCCAAAACATACCTCAAGATCCACACAGAAATGGTTCTGTGACAACAAAATCAATGTTCTGCCATGGCCATCTCAGTCGCCGGACCTCAATCCAATCGAAAATCTGTGGGCTGAGTTGAAGAGGGCAGTTGATAAGTGCAAACCCAGGAATGTGAAGGATCTTGAAAGGACCTGCATAGAGGAATGGTCCAAAATCCCTCCAAATGTATTCCTTAACCTTGTCAAACATTACAGGAAAAGACTCCATGCTGTTATCCTTGCCAGAGGTGGTTGCACTAAGTACTAAATGAGGAGTGCCAATAATTATGAAACCTTGATTTTGTATTAAATAATTGTATGATTTTGGTTGGTTCCATTGAAACATTAATAAAGTACAGTATTTCTCACATGTTGGTATTTTGATTTTTGTGACATTTATTTTGTATTAAATAATTGTATGATTTTGGTTGGTTCCATTGAAACATTAATAAAGTACAGTATTTCTCACATGTTGGTATTTTGAGTTTATCTCTATAATTATATTGTTTATATTTGTATTGTTTGTTTGTGCATTGCTAGTCAGGGGTGCCAGTAATTATGGAGCCCACTGTACTATAAATGTATGGCAATCAAATACATCAAAAACATTAAATATACTTCCGTATCAGGAAATCAGTCAGTCCATCCATCCATCCATCAATCAACCAATCACCTTTGCCATCTGGGTCCTCCATGGTTCCAGCCAGGGGGACAGTGAGTCCTGACACGGGGTCCATCTGAGCCCCCAGGATGGGGACCGTTAGGCCAGAGCCCTGTGGATCAGGATATTCCATCCCAGGCAGCGCCGGCAGGGACAGATCAGAACCAGGGAGATGGATTTCTCCTAATGTAGTAGGATACAGAGTGTCATGTCCCATACCTCTTAACCCTTTTAACCCCGAAAGCAGTTGGTATAAGGGGCGGCCATGAAGACAGATTAACCTTTTGACGGACAAAACTGATTTTTTCAGCCATTTCATCCGCCACTGCCTACACCCGGCCTAAACTTGGCCTTCCATTCTCTCTATTTCTAAACTGCTGGATTGGGAGTAAGGATTCAATCAGATCATTGTTAACCCGTGGTAACCGATAAACGCATAGCTTATCATTGCTCTTGTCAAGGCGGTGTTGGAGGTGTAACTGTGTTGGAGCTGTCAAATCCGTCAGCGGCTAATCTTGCGGTCATTGTCACAAAACCATCCCGACTCCTTATATCCCACCCGCGTGAGAAGTTCAGAATATATCCCACCCGCGTGAGAAGTTCAGAATATATCCCACCCGCGTGAGAAGTTCAGAAAATAATGACACTCAAATTGAAAATCATTCAACAAAATAATAAGGATTTATATCTGCCTAAATGAGGTGTAGATGACATCACAAATCCCAGTGTTCAAACTGCATGGGATTTCTACTAATGTGATGGCAATGTCCACGATAGGTATAATGCTGGGTGCCGCTTGTGGATTTGATCGTTTCAGTGCATTTACACCTCCGACACACCTAAACAAAAGCAATTATAAGCTATGCATTTGTTGGTTACCGCAGGTTAAGGTTGATCTGATTGAATCCTGGCCGAAAATAATTGGCAAAGTACACAAGCAGTTGTGAAAACAACCTACCTTGGACGCCACCATCTTGGGCAACGCCCCAGGCCCAGTCCAGGAGGGTCTCCAGCCGGCTCAGCAGCTGCAGGTGACAGTGTAGCCCTTTCCCCCAGGCCTGCTCCAACTCCTTGGCTGCAGCCTGGATCCGTCCCAGCTCAGTCTCCTTCCTCTGGGCCTGCAAACCCTGCAAACCCATCTCCCCAGAGCCCCAGTCCTCTCTGAGCCCACGCAGAAGCTCCACCAGGCGGATACGGGCAACCAAAGTCTGGCTGTCCAGTAGAGCCTGGAACCCCCCGGCATGAGGCACCAGCTTCCCAGCCCGGATGCTACCGCCACCCACCCGGACCAGCATGCTGCTCAGGGGCTCGATGAAGGACTCACCCAGGAGGAGGCCGCCTACTGGAAGCACCGCTCCTAGAGAGAGGGATATGACATTATATGTAGGGCCAGGAGTTTGTCCTTACCATTTGACCTGACCAAGAGAAACTTAGTGCCTAGTTACAGTTTTTCCTGGTTTAGGTCAAGTGGTCAGGGAAAACTCCTGGTTCTAATTATGGTTAAATCACCAGTAGATAGGCCATTGTCTTTTTTGCAGAGCTACCTTTAACTTTGCTTTAGCTAGATCTTAAAACACAAAAGGATTGGGGAGTACCCATTTAAAAAATACTAACGCTTACTATAGAATACTATAGTACTTGCTATAGAATTCTATAGAATTCTGTAGTAAACTGTAGTATACTGTAGAATCCTATACTCCACACTGTAGTATCCCTATATCATGCAGTGCTTACTATAGACATTTGTAGTATACTTTATAATACTATACTACACACTGTAATATCCCTTGATCATGTGTAGTACTTACTTTAGAATTTTGTAGTATACTGTAGAATACTATACTAGACACTGTTGTATCACTCGTTTATGCAAGAATTACTTTAGAATTGTGTAGTATACTGGAGAATCCTATACTACACATTGTAGTATCCCCTCGATCGTTGAAGGGTACTTACTATATAATGTTGTTGTATACTGGAGACTACTATACTACACAGTGTAGTATTTAAAAAAAAAAATTTTTATTATTTTTATTTTATTTTATTATTATTTTTTTTTTTTTTGTCATTTAGCAGACGCTCTTATCCAGAGCGACTTACAGGAGCAATTAGGGTTAAGTGCCTTGCTCAAGGGCACATCGACAGATTTTTCACCCAGTCGGCTCGGGGATTAGAACCAGCGACCTTTCGGTTACTGGCACAACGCTCTTACCCACTAAGCTACCTGCCGCCGTAGTATCCCTTGATCGAGACCACATATTGAGTGTCTCGGTCTTTGTCTCGGTGTTGGATACATTTGTCCTCGGTCTTGACTCGGTCTCGAACAGTGAGGACTCGTAATTTCTTCCCGAGACCAGCAGAGTAAAAAACTCATAATTATCAGCTTCCATTCAGTCAGCGCATAAAACCGCTTCACCAGGCCAAATATATACACTCCTTTCTTGAAACATTAATATCTTAACAGCCTTTTGTGGGGATCTATTTTCTTATAACTAGATGTGATGCCTAGCTTAGAAAGAATACATTAATGATTATACATAATAGGTTTGTACTGTACTGATATAGATTGTTTAATATAACAAGCTGTGATTAATGTGGGTAACTGTTAGGGGGGTAGGATGAGATAAGACTTGTGTCTCACATACACACACACTGCCTCTTTGTTAAACCGCTCAAGGACATGTGTTCTGCTACAAAGATGTCTAAGGTTGCTGACTCGAGACAAGTTGTGGAGATAACAACTAATGCCTGGCAACAGTGAAGCGCCAAGGGGCTGGGACCAGCCTGTGCGTTAACGATAGGCTGGGTAAGTTTAAACCACGCCCAGCCTTTACTCTGATAGGCCTGCTTGGAGCAGGAACTATCTCTGTCAGAGTATTTAAAGAAGAACTTATAACAATGGCTCAGTTCTCTGACTGCCTTGCGTGGTTTTTCAGTGGGCCCGTATATACGAACATCATACTTACCATTCAAGTGTTTGCATTAATTAAAATACTAGTCTATTTTAGAAGACGTGTATTGACCTCTTTTTGTTCCTATACCAGATTTGAATTGACGCAACTTAACAATTGGTGACCGCCGACGTGATCTGGTAGAGGGACTTCGCTGGGTATTGTCCGGCCGATTGGACATCGCTGTCGTTGGACGGTGTGTTTCACAAAGAGTCCGGACTACTAAAAACAGGTAAGCAGACACCTATTGTTATATAACTAAAGTTCTGCACATTGGCTTTATCCAAATTAATTTTGTGAAACACCTGTCTGATGTAAGTGAACTAAATTATGAATTATTATACGAATTATTATGAGTAGATAAGCACCATATTGTGACATGCAAACCTGTGGTGAATGTGATGTTAAACCTTGGTACCATAGAGTATTGTTCCACCGACACGTACCAGAGGGCTAGGTACGGCTAGGATCGGGGAAAAATACTGAAATCCCCAGGCTAGGATCACCGGGAGTGAGAACTGAGGATATAGGGAATTATTGGTTAAAGGTGTTACGCTATTGACACGTATCAGAAGGCTAGATACGGCTAGGATCATAGGGACACTTACATTTTAGTCAACTCCAGGCTAGGATCACCAGTGGTGAGAACTGGAGGCGTAGGGAATTATTGGTTAAAGGTGTTGCACTACTGACACGTATCAGAGGGCTAGATACGGCTAGGATCATAGGGACACTTTAGAGTATAGGGAGTTGTATGCATGAGAGTGCGAATGATCCCAGTGTAATAAAAGAGTGAATGCGGGTTATTAAAATTAATAAACCTGTATACCTTGATAGAAAACTAATTAGGAGTTAAAGAAGTCTGTAGCTGCTTAAACCGTATAACCCGTTAATAATAATTGGGAACATAAAGGTAAAATAATGAATAACTAGTATGACTAAACTGAAACGTTTGAACTGATATAATTGAACTGTAACGTTTGATGTTTGACATAGCATAATACTGGTTTTAAATAATTATGTTGAAGCAATCATGTGATGGGGTTTGATGGGTGATCGGACCATGACTGGTGTGGTTTTGGAAGTAATGTATGAATAGTGGAGAGCCAATAGGGGGTTCCATTGAACTATTATGTTTTGTTGGGCATTTCGGTGGCATGGGGTGGGGTCTGTGTGTATGAGTGAATTCGGCGGCTGGTATGGGTGGTGACCGGATACTACTGAGTATTTGGTTTGTTGATGTTGTATGGAAGATTTGTAGCGTGGTTGGAGTTAAATAGAAAGACTCACTTATTCAATAGGGAATGGGTGAAGGGAGAGAGAGTTTTTGTGTTGCTGAATGAGGTGAGAGCTAGTGCGGTTTTCATTTGGTGACGTCACTTGCTCTATGAACTGGAAGTATTTACTTTGAAAGCATCGCGGAATGTGTGGGGTGACTGGCAATGTATGTAGAGGGTCCCGGGTTCGAACCCAGGTAGGGACAGTGGGTAAAGCTTTCGCATTGGGGCTATAGACCTAGATTACTACGTGGATTGAGAAATGTGAAAGGTTGAATTAGATAGCTTAAGTAGAAGTATTCTAGAAAGGTCTATGAAAATATGTTACAAGGTCCCACGCCTCCCCCGTTGTGTAGGAAGGAGCAAGGGGAGGGGTGAGAGATAGTTCAAATGATAGGAATATAATTAAATGTATGCTTATCAACGATAGCAAGTATTTGTTTTATTAATTAGGGCCTAATCAGAGAGAACAGTTAAAGAAATTGAATAGCGAACTGAAATGGCGATAGAGCAGTGAAAATTTAGTTGAGGACAAAGGAGAATAATTTATGGCTCTGGTTAGCGGAAAAAAAAATTGAGACAGTCAAGCGAGTTAGATTGAGCTGTAAGATTTCAAGTAGAGGTCTAAATACTTGACTGGAAGGCAGTGCTTTGATAAATTCTAATTGTTATTACTTTATTCGATAGGTTGCTTAACACCAGTGGTGTATGCAAATAGTTGGTGAATTCTAGAACTATAATTTATTTTCGTTACGGGGACCAGGGGATGCAAGTAGCTTTAGCTATTATGCTGAGGGAATAGCACCAACCTATAGTGGGTTCTAGATTTGTTAAATAAACAAACTTATATTTTAAACTAAAGTAATGCAATAGGCTAAAATTATAACATTATCAGAAAAAGGCACAATTTAATGTGAAATAGTTATTGCAGTTATTATCATTGATCCAGTAGTGATAGAAGGATAGTAGAGGAAAGGCAAGGGATTAAATCTCATTTAGGGAAAGAAGGAGAGTATGAAGATATATTAGGGAGAAAATACCATTAACTGAGGGATATAAAACATTTAGCTGAAAAAGACAACAGGAATAATTTACCTTACACCCTAATATAGACATTAGACCACACCAGAAGTAGAGATGGCAGGATCACCAGTAGCAATCATGAAGAGAAGGTTCCCAGAAAATAGTGAAGATATTGGTAATATCTCTAACAAATGAGAAAAAGGACCAGAAAGATAGTAACTAAATGGCCAAAGGAGGGAACATTTGATGTAACCGTGATTGTATTGGCTAAAAAAGGAAATATGACATTTACAGGGGGGACAGGAACAATAGAAGGGGAGACAGATTTTCCTAGGGGGTTGATCAAATAATTGATAATGGATCATTTGAGATGAGATCACATGTAGCAGATTTAGGGTAATCAATTAAATAATCATTTTATACTCGAGGAATTTTGAGTGGTTTTATGGATTAGTTATGAGGAATTAGATTGATACAAACAATTATTGATGGGTTAGGACTGGGGATATCTGTATCATGTTTTGTGTGTACTACCATCTTTAGATTACTGATGGTAATTGAAGGTTAACAAAATGTATAACCAGGAGAAAGAGATTAGCTTATCTCATTGGAATGTTGCCCAGGGCGAGGGGGAGCAGTAGTGAAGTTAGGCAGTGAGCTACCAAATCAAGTGGGGCCTGGCTATTTGTGGTTGTTGTTTTTCAAATTGGGTTTTTCAAATAAAAAACAACACACCTAGTATGTTAAAATTAGGCAGTATTTAAAAATAAGGGATGGCAATTGGATGATAAATTACCAATATTACCTAAGTGATTGTTTAGGTAGGTGGTAATATTGACACATGAGCAAAACATGTGTCAAAAGGGGGATGGTAGGATTAAATAATAAATATATACGAAGGAGAGGACAAAATACTTTTAAATTTTTTTTTTAGATACAGTCTAGAAAGAGAATGCAGTCAGAAATAGAAATTGAGAGCTGAACATGTGTGAAGATAGTTTATTAACCACACCCGTATGTCAGAGGTTTTGTGCCCCACAGGTGAACTAAAGGAGAAGGTGACTGGTGAGCATCCAGTCCCTAAAGAAGAAAAACTGGAAGCAGGCCTGTTGGGAAGGGCCCTATCAGGTTATATTGGTCACTGCCTTTGCCATTAGAATAGCAGAAAGAGCAACCTGGGTCCACGTTACCTCACTGCAAAAAGGTAAGAACACATGCAAGCACCACTGAACACATGCAGAGTTAGAGAGAAGAACTAGACCAATAGGGTCTGGGGATCACCTCTGTTAACGAAGATCTCCTACCCCGACCTATCATCACTGTAGTGTGTTCTCAGGGTGTGAGTATGGGGTAGTACCAAGCAGAAAGACTGAGGACAGGAGAGGGTTGGCGGTTTTTGGGAATATGGATAACTTGAGTTGCACCATAGTCTCGGTAATGGTCTTGATATGTCAAGATCCACCACCAGTTGCGCTATGCCCTTACCATTGTTAAGAAGTAAAAGAGAAGAGAAGCGACCCGACATACTGACCGTCAAGGACGAGTGGCCTACAAAATGGGAGTCAGAGAAGGGCAGACTGTCAGATTCAAAATAAGGGTTAGGGACGTAGCCAACGGGTGGGGTACATGTCAATAAGAAAATTGGGATTATAAAATCCCATTATATTCGTGTTCGGCCCCCACGGCGGATTGTTCCTAGACTCAAGTGTTTAAACACACTTGGGGATGGGGATATGAGACCAGGTGGGACTGAACATCCAGAAGGGGGGTAAAGAGAAATAAAGACATCACCAATTATCAATTGGAGATAGTAGTAATGTGACAGACTTAAGTTCGGAAGCACAGGAGAGAATTCTAAACCTTACAGCCCCTGTAACCGATGTGTGGTGGGCGTGTGCCAGTAAGGGCAGTGTAGGCAGAGAATTCCAAAGGGGTGGCTAGATACATGCGCCCTGGTTCTACTGGTTCAGCTAGTTAGAATTAGTTACCAGGAACCAAGGATTAAACAGATGTAGGAGGAGTTTTAACAAGAAGGAGAATAGCCCTATTTAGATGGATGCGATTGGGATACCAAGGGGGGTATCGGATGGATACCGAGCTATGAAACAATTAGGGGAAGGGTTTACTACCACGTTCTTTTGGTGGGTGACAATAAACAAAATTGTGAATTGGATTAATTATATCTATTACGACCAACAACGATTTATTGGCTGGACTAGGGATGCAACAGAAGGGATCTTTTGAACAATTATCCGCCATCTCACTCTTATGACTTAGTAAAAAGAGGTTGGCTCTAGATCAGGCAGAAAGGGGTGGTGTCTATAGAATGGTAAGCCATTGTTGTACGTTTATCCCTAACAATACCAGTCCTGATGGGAGTATCTCTAAAGCCCTAGTTGGTTTAGATAAACTGTCAGCTGAAATGAAGAGCATGGCTGGAATGGAGGGAAACGGACTGTTCTCCTGGTTGGGGGAGTGGTTTGGTAAGTTCGCATCATTGGTGGTTACTGGATTTCTGACCCTAGTAGTTGTGTTTCTAATATTAATGTGCTGTGCTGCCTGTGTAATTCCTTGTCTGAGAAAGTCTGTTACAGATGTCGTGCATGCGGCTGGTATGATGCCCCTCCTAGGGGCTCAAGAAGGGGATGCAGACACTGAGATGGGGTTGACAAAGGATGACCCTTGGTTTGCTATTGGTGAGGTGGTGGAGTGACACCCTAGAGGGTGTCTAAAGGGGGTCAACGTTTACTTCCCTGTTTATGTTTTATGCTTTATTAATCAAGTTAACCATTGTGAATTTTTGTCTTTCCTTATGTGAAGGTTTAAAGTTCCTGGGTGGCTGGTAGCCAACCTAGTACAAGTTAGGTGTAGATGGAAGGACTGAGGGTTTTTATTTTTTATTATCATTATTGCCTATTAATAAAAGTGTGATTCTTTTTGTTTGTATTGTATTTTAATGAGTGACACCCTAGTGGGTGTCAAAAGGGGGAATCCTACATTTCCCTGAAATTTCTTATTTTGGGTTCACACCCAGCGGGTGTGAAAAGGGGGATTGTGGGGGTCTATTTTCTTATAACTAGATGTGATGCCTAGCTTAGAAAGAATACATTAATGATTAAACATAATAGGTTTGTACTGTACTGATATAGATTGTTTAATATAACAAGCTGTGATTAATGTGGGGAACTGTTAGGGGGGTAGGATGAGATAAGACTTGTGTCTCACATACACACACACTGCCTCTTTGTTAAACCGCTCAAGGACATGTGTTCTGCTACAAAAATGTCTGAGGTTGTTGACTCGAGACAAGTTGTGGAGATAACAACTAATGCCTGGCAACAGTGAAGCGCCAAGGGGATGGGACCAGCCCGTGCATTGACGATAGGCTGGGTAAGTTTAAACCACGCCCAGCCTCTACTCTGATAGGCCTGCTTGGAGCAGGAACTATCTCTGTCAGAGTATTTAAAGAAGAACTTATAACAATGGCTCAGTTCTCTGACTGCCCTGCGTGGTTTTTCAGTGGGCCCGTATATACGAACATCATACTTACCATTCAAGTCTTTGCATTAATTAAAATACTAGTCTATTTTAGAAGACGTGTATTGACCTCTTTTTGTTCCTATACCAGATTTGAATTGACGCAACTTAACACTTTATATATATAATAGACATGTTTGCGCAATGGAGTACCTATAGGCCATCAGTGTGTGACAGCAACCGTAATACCAGCGCACTCATGTAGGAGAGCGCACTTTTTGTAAAACACAAAGAGCCAGTGGTGTAGTGGAGGGTATACGCAGGTATAAACCTTATACCCACTTTTTTTCAGTGGGCATTGCTTATACTCACTTCTTAATCCCTACTGATGCGTATCAAAGTAGTGTAGTGGAGGTATACGATTGATCAATGATGTAGCACAATAGAGAAATCATGCACAAAGTAGGCTACACAATCGCAAAGCACGTGAAATATGTTCACATGCGCGCCGCACACATAGCCTAGTTTCAACGGAATATCATCTGCAGGCAGCAAGTGTGCAGCTCTCAACTTGTTTTGGCATGGAGCAGCACACAGAAGAATGACATCGGTAGCCGGTAGGGTAGGAAAGACGTTTCAACTTATGATATCTACCAGAAATGGGTATGCTAACCAGGTAGGCTATTTGTGATGTGCATGATGGCTGTTTGCATGAGGGACGTAGACATGGATGGGGTGGACAGAGGCCCACCCACTGGGGAGCCAGGCCTTGACAGGCCCACCCAATCAGATTGATGTGGTTTAAGCATTGTTGTGGACTTAGACCATCAATATATTATATTTTTTTTATATTAAAAAGCGTGATTTTGAGAGTGAAAATCAGACAAATCTATAGGAAAACTAATAAAAAATCATAGCAAAACATAGGAATTTTCACACAGGGTGCCTTTCCTTCGCTGGGCGGGCCGTTTGGGACTTTTTGGCCAAATTAGAGTATACCCACTTCTCCAGGCACCACTACACCACTGTATAGGGCCAATGGAAAGACAGCAGTCACACACAGCATTATGTTAAAGGATAAGCATTCCATAAACTCTGACATAATAAGCCAGTAGGTCCCAATCATAAGAATACAAAAACACAACCATTAAGCATTTCCCAATCGAAATGTACAGCTATTACTTCCCATTGCAAAAAGCATTTAATGTTTAGCACACAAAGTAACCAGTGACCTAAAGTTTAAAGTGGAACTGACAGCGTTTTAACTACTTTGCAATATGAAACAAACAGACAATCATAATATCAGTAAAAAATATCAAATTCCCAGTTTATGCTACAAAACCAACTTTATAAGAGGTTTTAAAAATAGGTTATATTGTACACTAAGGCATTGTTGGCAGAATAGATGGATGCTGTTCAATGCATGATTAATATAATTCACCAATACATTTCTTGGTAGTCAAAAAAATATTGCTATCAGGTTGTAAATCACAGCTGGCCTGGTCCATTGTTTGCTGCCTCCATTCGGAATGCACTGTTTCAGTTTCAATGACTCAATAATCTGGACAAAAACGGACGAATGTAACTAAGGCTGGGAATGTCAATACAATCAAACTAGCAATGGCAATGATCACAAGTCAGTCATAACGTGGCTAATAGGCAAGCGTATCTATTTATTTAGCAAGCTAAAAATATGGAGCCGAACGTTAGCTAGATAGCTAGCTGCTAGGAGGATGTCATGTCATGCCATTGGAGGAGTGGGTGAGTGACTGACTTTTTCCCCTCATATCATATTGTTTTTCGTTGGCTATACACAGCTAGAGATGCAGGTGTCATTTGGTAAGCTAGCAAGAACTTGAACGACTTTTACAGAGTTAGCATATCTCTTGCGTTTGCAAATTCACTCTGGAGCACTTTCGTCTGAATCTGCCAGAGAGCAGAGCAACTGATGAATTTACGAACGTGCAACAACTGCTGAATATGACCAGTGTCAGTAAACGTAGGCAAAAAAAGTAATAGTTAGTCAAGAACGCTGTAGATAACATGTAAACAGCCTAACCAGCTCTGCTATGGCGAGTAAAATGGTCAGAGTGAGGTGTTCTCTCATTTGTGTCTGGAAGTAGCTAGCTAGCAAGCTAGCCAACTTTAGCCAGTTAGCGTGGGTGCTTGGTTGGGACAAGCTGCAGAAGGACCAGGAGGCTACAATTCCCCATCGTTTATCAGTGCAATTTTGACGGCCAACTAGCTGAAAAAGTTTGAGAGGGTTTATCTAATGTTCCTTCATTAGATTTTAGCTCATCTTGCTCTGGCTAGCATTAGTTGTTGATGTTGTTGTTGTTGATGTGCATAACTGAGGGAGAGAAAGCCTACCTTTTCATGGTTGTTTGATCAATAGGACTGTAAAGTTACCAAATGTAAGAGGACTCCCGAATGCATTCTAATGATCTAAAGTCGCGCTGTTGCAACTGCCTGTAAACACACAGTCCAGTTCAAAGTGAATGATGGTAGGTGAATTGCTTGTTTTTATAAAGGTCTACTGTAGCTCTGATTGGCTATAGCGCACCAGTCTGTGTAGACTCTGTTCCTGGACAAGACAGATGTTTTTATTCACAGCAGTGTCTATTAATTGTCCAAACGCACGGCCGCTTTCCTACTCTATATTGCTATAGAATTTTCACAAATGCCTTAGTATACGTAATTCCCAAACATTCTCAGAATTTATGAAAACTTGAAAATGACCATATCTAAGTGGTCGCTTGTCTTCCTGGGTGTGTATATGAACAGATTTTAATAAGATTTAATGTTGCTAAAATGCTGTCAGTTCCAAGTTAAATGCAACAATGTTTCACACACATACAATAAATTCCAATTATTTATTTTAATTATTTAAGTCGGAAGTTTACATACACTTAGGTTGGAGTCATTAAAACTTGTTTTTCAACCACTCCACACATTTCTTGTTAACAAACTATCGTTTTGGAAAGTTGGTTAGGACATCTACTTTGTGCATGTAACAAGTCATTTTTCCAACAATTGTTTACATATATATTATTTCACTTATAATTCACTGTATCACAATTCCAGTGGGTCAGAAGTTTACATGCACTAAGTTGACTGTGCCTTTAAACAGCTTGGAAAATTCCAGAAAATGATGTCATGGCTTTAGAAGCTTTTGATAGACTAATTGACATCATTTGAGTCAATTGGAGGTGTACCTGTGGATGTATTTCAAGGCCTACCTTCAAACAGTGCCTCTTTGCTTGATATCATGGGAAAATCAAAAGAAATCTGCCAAGACCTCAGAAAAAAAAATGGTAGACCTCCACAAGTCTGGTTCATCCTTGGGAGCAATTTCCAAACGCCTGAAGGTACCACGTTCATCTGTACAAACAATAGTACGCAAGTATAAACACCATGGGACCACGCAGCCGTCATACCGCTCAAGAAGGAGATGCATTCTGTCTCCTAGAGATGAACAAATCAATGCAAATCAATCCAAGAACAACAGCAAAGGACCTTGTGAAGATGCTGGAAGAAACCGGTACAAAAGTATCTATAGCCACAGTAAAACAAGTCCTATATCGACATAACCTGAAAGGCCGCTCAGCAAGGAAGAAGCCACTGCTCCAAAACCGCCATAAAAAAGCCAGACTACGGTTTGCAACTGCACATGGGGACAAAGATCGGACTTTTTGGAGAAATGTCCTCTGGTCTGATGAAACAAAAATAGAACTGTTTGGCCATAATGACCATTGTTATGTTTGGAGGAAAAAGGGGGTGGCTTGCAAGCCTAAGAACACCATCCCAACCGTGAAGCACGGGGGTGGCAGCATCATGCTGTGGGGGTGCTTTGCTGCAGGAGGGACTGGTGCACTTCACAAAATACATGGCATCATGAGGAAGGAAAATTATGTGGATATATTGAAGCAAGACATCTGTCAGGAAGTTAAAGCTTGGTCGCAAATGGATCTTCCAAATGGACAATGACCCCAAGCATACTTCCAAAGTTGTGGCAAAATGGCTTAAGGACAACAAAGTCAAGGTATTGGAGTGGCCATCACAAAGCCCTGACCTCAATCCTATAGAAAATGTGTGGACAGACCTGAAAAAGCGTGTGCGAGCAAGGAGGCCTACAAACTTGACTCAGTTACACCAGCTCTGTCAGGAGGAATGGGCCAACATTCACCCAACTTATTGTAGGAAGCTTGTGGAAGGCTACCCGAAACGTTTGACCTAAGTTAAACAATTTAAAGGCAATGCTATCAAATACTAATTAAGTGTATGCAAACTTCTGACCCACTGGGAATGTGATGAAAGAAATAAAAGCTGAAATAAATCATACTCTCTACTATTATTCTGACATTTCACATTCTTAAAATAAAGTGGTGATCCTAACTGACCTAAGACAGATACTTTTTACTAGGATTAAATGTCAGGAATTGTGAAAAACTGAGTTTAAATGTATTTGGCTAAGGTGTATATAAACTTCCGACTTCAATTGTAAGTTATTTTCAAAGAGATGGCTACCAACAGCAAAGCAGCTGCAATAAAAAACACAGTTCCACTCACCAGATGATGATCATTTGAAACTTAACTTCTTTTTGAAAGTTATTTTTCAAAAGGGAGAAGCTAACAAATTAGCAACAACATTCTCTTTGATAACACCTGCTGCAGCCTCTGCAAATTAGCAGACAACAAAAGCTAGCTAGCTAGACCATGGGAAAACTACTGCTCACTATTGCAGTGACTTGTTGGCCTTCAAGAAGGCAGAAGTTGCCATACGTTTTTGTAAAAACTGACATTAAGTTAACATTTGATTGGTTGATTCCACTGTCACTACAAAATGTTTCCCTAATACAGTTGAATGGTAGATGCCTTTGTCTAGCTTCTGATGGCCTAGCCAATGGCTGACTTAGCTAGCTAGATGTATCCCCCAGAGACCAGCAAAGAAAAATCCTGATTGGATTTTTTTTTCTCTTTGACATTTACATTTACATCATTTAGCAGACACTCTTATCCAGAGCGACTTACAAATTGGTGCATTCAACTAATGATAGCCAGTGGGGGGGTGGGGGGGGTAAGTGTTAACCCTTTCCTTTCCAACAAAAACTGCAAATATTAAATCGGAACATCATTGAGAATAACAATATAATAATCATTATTTTATTAATCCTTAGCCCTTCTCTGAAGGTAGAGTGGCTCTATTTTCCATCAGCATGCATTTCTTCACTATTCTGAATGTCTAAAGAATCCATATGTTGTTCTGAAATATTAACACAGAAATACTGGACATTTTGAACTCTTTTTTTTTTCTCTCGCACATATATATATA
Organism: Coregonus lavaretus; assembly: GCF_964263955.1. Taxonomy (NCBI): domain Eukaryota; kingdom Metazoa; phylum Chordata; class Actinopteri; order Salmoniformes; family Salmonidae; genus Coregonus; species Coregonus lavaretus. Next base: position 4,865,641 of record NC_140013.1, on the reverse strand, counting down.
TATATATATATATATATATATATATATATATATATATACATACATATACGCATATACATACATTTATATACATACATATCCTTTAAAAATATATTTCCCTTTATTACTTTCCAACCCCACCATCCCTTCCCTAATTGGAGTAAACTAGTAAACAACAATGCTTAGGCCTCTACTTCATGCTTATACATACTATATACATTTTATGGACACAGTCAATAAATATATTTTGTTTGTTTTTACTCCTGAACTTCCTCCGATCATTTTCATGATGTCCATCTGGTATGCTTCTATATGCCATATCTTTCTAACTGTGCTCTTTCACAAAAGCTCACAATATATAACCTATATACTTATTATGGACACAGCATGTCTTACACTAGTTATCTTGTTGTTATTAGTTGTTGTTATTAGTCCCATCCTTCAGCTCCATTCAACACCTCCCATCTATCTCTTAACACCATCCATATTGGATTTCTATTTGCCATATATTTTTCAACTGTACTGTGATGTTTTACAAAAGTTCTGAACCTTTCTATTCTCATTGTTTCTACAGTTTGTGAATTGAAAATAAACATTTTTGCTAAAAGTATTATTATATTATTGATCGATTGACTATGACTTTTCAGATCACCCAGTAGTGCTATCTGCAGGGTCAGCTCCATGCAAATATTGCAATCCTTCAGCCATTCCTGGACCTGTGTCCAGAAACAAGCTACAAATGGACAGTACCAAAACAAATGATCTAATAATTCTGTCTCTTCACAGCCAAATCAGCAGAGCTAGGAAGATTGTATCCCCCATACAAATAACATTCTATTGGTTGCAAGAATTTTATATAATAATTTAAATTGAAAAATTATATGTTTTGAATCCGGCGTCGTTTTGTGTATCAGTTCATAAACACTATGCCATGCAATCGGTACGTCAAAAATCTCTTCCCAACTATTTTGCAATCTATATGGGACGGCTGTCAAACTTTTGGTCCTTAAATGAAACTGGTCAACTTTTTTATTTATCACAATTTTCTTTAACCAATTATGTTCTCTAATGCAAGGCCGATAGACAAGTTCCTTACTTTTTCCTCCTTCCACTTTCCTCTTCCATTTTTACGGTAATGCTGCAATTATTTGGTTGTACATTTTGAACTCTTATTATGGTGGTGATTTGACAAAATTACAATCATGGTCTTGAATTGGACTCGCATTTTACTGGTCTCAGTCTTGAATCGGTCTCACTTTAGGTGGTCTCGAACACAACACTGGGTCGACAATATCACTAGAAAAGGAACCCACAGCTAGACACCAATGCGCAACAAATCCATCCAACAAGTAGGCTATACGTTAATGACATAGGCCTATAAGGTAACTGCAAAAACACTACAGTGAATACTATATAAATATAGTAATACTACACTATGTAGACCATAGTATACCATAGTATTTTTTTCATGTGGGTAATTTGTTAACCCAGGCAATACTGACCTGTTATTAGATCTAGACTGACTCCGGCAGTAAGCACCACATTTCCTGTCATGGGGTCCAACATGGGAGAGCCCACCTGGATGGGCTGGGGCAGACGGGTGAGGGGGCACACATGCACCCCTCCCAGGGGGTACACCAGCCCAGTCTGAGGGTGGATGGTCACAGCTAAAATGGGCACCAGGATGCCTGTGTCCGGGTCACACATGGGTCTCCCTAGCAGCAGTCTTTGTCCAGGGCGGAGGCCCCTCAGTCGGGTCGTCACGGGCTGGGCTGAATGGCGGGAGAGGGGGTATGGCACAAACGGCAGGAGGGGAAACTCCCACTTTCTCATATCCCCTGATAACAAGGAGCAGGACATTTTAAGTATCTACATCCTTATCTAAATCACACATTTGGATTTGAGTGAATCTAAATCATTACTATTCCTTTAAAAAGTGAAAGAGTGTGAATTGTTTGTATGTGAACTTGTTGTACGTACATTTACAAAGTTAAAGTGCATTACAAAGTCGTAATGCATGTACTATCGATCTCTAGTTGTGGTTACCACACAGCGCTCTTGACTCACCTGTACATGAGTCTGTTGTGAAAACTAGGGTAGAGCTGGCTGGGTCATAGCCCACGTTGCCAGCTACGGGCAGCAGTCTGCCAGTCTGAGGGTGGAGGAAGAAGTCAGGGGGCACTGGCATACTGTGCCCGCTGGCCAGGAGCATGTGGGTGTGGGGTTTGGGTAGTATGAGACCTGTGAAAGAGTCTGTATGGACCGCTCCACAGGCACGCACTGACCCATCAGGGGCTGGAAGAAATGAAGTAGGAAGTGATATGTCAAACTTTATAACAGTATTTCAGTAAAATCTCTTACCACAGCCAATGTGTCTATGAAGCAAAATTAATCTGACTTGAATGTAGGCTGATTTACATTATATATTGTCCCTCTTGTCCCATTGACAAATGCATAACATCTTTGTACCACAAGGTGGCGTCAATTCACTCGCTACAGCTTTGGAGTGAACAAAACACAAATCAGGGTGACTTGTGTGAGTAACTACTATTTATTTATCTTCATTCATATAAAATATGTATTTCTCTGAACTTCACAACTTTAGCAGGGACAGATAATAGAGCCTAGAATGACTGTTAATTGCAGTTGTGTGGCTGTACTGTAAGATACTGTATCAGTTATTTAATGACTTCGGTTTCAAGCCTGGTGCAGTATGGTAGGAGGTCTCACCTATGATGTCTTCCTTGCTAAGGACTGAGCCAGTGTCGGGACACAGAAGCTTCGCGCCCGTGCCCTCTCCCAGGGTCGCCCATGCCCCCTGCCGCTGGCACTCCCCCGATACCTGCTCTGCCATCTCAGATGCCAGTGACGCCACCCTCTGGACAACACTGCATTAAAGATCATAGGGCCCAGAGTTTTTTTCTGGTCAGGTCACATTGTCAGGCATTGGGAAAACTCAAGGTCCTAACTGTGTACCACAAAGCTCTCATCACAAAAGCATAGTAAGGTCTATCTAACTTGGGTGCATAGCTCCTGTTCTCAAGGGCTGCTGTATTCCTGATGGTTTTCATTTCTCCATTGTTGTTAATTGATCACATAACATTTCTGATTGTATAGAGTCCAGACACTTGGTTTCCCAGGTCTACCGTTACTAATATAACTACTGTTAAAGGCAAGGATAAACAAGCTCATCACCAAGCTAGGGACCCTGGGACTGAACCCCTCCCTCTGCAACTGGATCCTGGGCTTCCTGACGGGCCGACCCCAGGTGGTGAGGGTAGGCAACAACACCTCCGCCACGCTGACCCTCAACACGGGGGCCCCTCGGGTGTGTGCTTAGTCCCCTCCTGTACTCTCTGTTCTCCCACAACTGCGTGGCTGCGCATGACTCCAACACCATCATCAAGTTTGCTGACGACACAACGGTGGCAGGCCTGATCACCGACAGCGAATAGTCAGCCTACAGGGAGGAGGTCAGAGACTTAGCAGTGTGGTGCCAGGACGACAACCTCTCCCTCAACGTCAGGATGACCAAGGAGCGGACTGTGGACTATAGGAGAAAAAGGGGAGAGCATGCTCCCATCCACTTCGACGGGGCTGTTGTGGAGCAAGTCGAGAGCTTCAAGTTCCTTGGTGTCCACATCACTAAGGACTTAACATGGACCACAAACACTCACACAGTCGTGAAGAGGACACGGCAGTGCCTCTTCCCCCCCAGAAGGCTGAAAAGATTTGGCATGGGCCCTCAGATCCTCAAAAATGTCTACAGCTGCACCATCGAGAGCATCTTGACTGGCTGCATCACCGCTTGGTATAGCAATTGCACCTCCCTTGACCGCAAAGCGCTACAAAGGGTGAGCTCCCTGCCATCCAGGACCTCTATATTAGGCGGTGTCAGAGGAAGGCTCCAAAAAATTTGCCAAAGACTCTAGCCACCCAAGCCATAGACTGTTCACTCTGCTACCATCCGGCAAACAGTGCTGGAGCATTGGCTCTCGGACCAACAGGCTCCGAGGTAGCTTCTACCCCCAAACTCACTCACTCACACACACACTACACTGTCACTCCCACACAAAACCCTGACACATTCACAAACACTACATACGCACACACACACATAACACACACACACATACCGACACAGCACACACACATATGTACACACACACACACACACACTTTTACACTCATAATTTGCTGCTGCTACTCTGTTCTTTATTTTACAAGTATTATCTATCCGGATACCTAGTCACTTTACCCTGCCTTCATGTACATATCTACCTCAAATACCTCGTACCGCTGCACATTGATCTGGTACTGGTACTCCCTGTATATAGCTCCATTCTTATGTATTATATTTTATTCCTCTTGTGTTAGTTATTGTTTTTAAACTCTGCATCGTTGGGAAAGGTTCGTAAGCAAGCATTTCACTGTAAAGTCTACACCGGTTTTATTTGACGCATGTGATAATACAATTTGATTTGATTTGATTTGATGTGCTGCCCTCCAGGAGTCAAGCTTGACACCCCTGATCTTAACAGACCAATGAAAGGCAAGTTCGTTTTTTTTATCACGTACAAGCAATGTTGGGATCTGTGTTAAAACGTATCTATAGCAGAACAGCAATGATCAAATTCTTAAATACATTTACAGAACTTCTGATTATTTTATTGCCTTTGTACCTGACTTGCATATCTTGCTGAACTTTAAATACAAATGTAATTTAAGTGTTTTGTTCACCGAATATTAACACATATTTTCATCGGAAGAGAAATGTGTTCACTGTTTCTGGCAATAAGTAAATACTACCGTATTATACTACTAAATTCTAAATCACACAATCAGTATATATAGGGAAATAGCTAGGCAATGGGGACACATTTTTTTGATTTTTTTGATTAATGAATCCTGCACACAATGTGCTTATTATTTATTTTATTTTATGTGTATAAAATTGTTTGGTGAAATATGCATAAAAGGAGAGTAATTACCCATAATTCTGCACCTTTGGATAGTTGTTCTTCCAATTTTGATCATCATTATTTAGTGACTGTAAAGAAAATGTGTTGATCTACTGGAATTTTTAAAAGACAAACTTTCTCTTTTGTCTGCTTGGACTCAAGAGATAAGTATGGTTGCGTTAATGTTTTTGCAGGCGGTCGTGTTCTTTTGATGAATTGATTTGCAATTTTGACAGTATAATATAGTTTTGATGAATGTATTTATGTTTTGAGTTTTGCCAATGGCCACAGAGTTCTGTGTTTTGTGGACTCTGTTTTGTAAATCGACAACATTGGTCCAAAAGATGCTTGTACGCGATTGAGAATAACTGTAACAGTCTCATTAAAACCCCTGGCCAATGAAAAACAGCTGTAGTTCAAAGCTCTTCCCAGAATACACAAGCATGACAGGAAGAGACAACGGACACAGATTCAGACATTACTGTTGTGGGTGTTCATCCCAGAGAGGGTGGTCAGTGTTGTCCACTGCTTGGCCCAGTAGCCTCACACACTCCCTGAGACGGGCCCCGAAGGCCCTGTGCACCGTCTGCTGGGCCCTCAGCTCCGTCCTCAGGACCCCAAGCTGGCTGTCCAAGAGATGCCTGAGCTGCTGGGCCAGGGACCTGCGCCGGACCACCTCCTGCTCCACCTGGTGGTGTTTAGTGGGAGAGATGGAGGCAGCAGTGGATCACAGTGGCACATGACAATGCCCTCTTATGGCAACAGGGGGATAGCATCTGGTATTGCAGTACTTTACTTACCACAATGTTAGTATGGAATGCAATGGATGTAAAACAATGAGACCTGGGTCAAATACAAGGTGCACTTGATTTAGCTTGACGTTTGCACTTCTGGGACTATTTCGTTAACTCCCTTGGTACTTGTACAGCGGAAGTATCATGTATTTGATTCAGGTCAGGGCAACACACACCTGCCTGCGCAGCCTCTCATAGCCCTCCTTGGTCTTCCCAACTGCAGACCAGCCCGACTGCAGCTGGAGCCCCTTCAGCTTGCCCATCACCCCCTGATACAGGTCCTTCACCTGCACACCCACACACACACACACACACACACACACACAAACAAACACTGTAGGGCATGGCACGTTTCTGTCTCCGAAACAGGGTTCACAAAGACGTGCAGAGTCCACGCTCCTCATATTACAACCTTATCGGCCCAGCTCCCCGGAGCGGTGTAATAATCCTAACCAGTCTCCTATACTCTAACCACAAACAGGAAAGACCGATGCGCACTTGAGCAAGGCACTTAACCCTAATTGCTCCAGGGTTGCCGTTGATAATGGCACACCCTGGCCGTGACCCCATAGGGTGAAGGACATGGCAAAATGTGTAGAATTGCAGGAAATTCTCTATAAAACTGCAAAAATGTCTCTTCACCCTATGGCAAAATGTGTATAATTGCTGGAAATTATCTTTAAAACTGCAAATTTTTCTCTCTGCCCCATGACAAAATGAGTAGAATTGCATAAAATGCTTTATAAAATTGCTAAATCTTCTCTCCGCCCCATTACAAAATGTAGAATTGCTGCAAACTTGTTTTAAAACTTAATTTTCTTCTCTCCGCTTTTAAAAGGATGGCCACTAAAATGTTTTGCCCATGAGGTGCTTAGGGCCCCCAAAAGGCTAGGACCGGCCCTGAATATGGTGAAAAAGGGGTGTAACCAAAAAAAACACAAGCATTCCAATATGTCATACAATATGAGAAGACTATACAATATGACATTGTCTCGATTTACTTGGGCTTTATGTTCGGGATATTTGAGGCCTGGGAAGGGGATGGATGGTGGTGAGAGTGAGAGGTGTCGTGCGAGGTGGGCTTACCTTTAGAGATACCTGTACATAGAGTATAATGTAAAATAGCTGTGAGTTTGTGAGATCATGTTGCTAAAACTATAAAACAAAATCTAATCCTATAGAGTTACATTATAATACTATAATACTATTGTTATTCAATTTCTGCAGGGTTATACCTCTCCTCTGAGCTGACCCAGTGTAGCGGTCACAGACACACTGTGTTTTAGTAGGATGCTGTAGAAGGTATTAGTGCTGAAGGCCTCCAGGTCCACCTGATGCTCATAGTCCCAGAACTCATCTGCCTCCAAAGCCAGGTCTATCACAGAATTAAATAGAACACAGAATGTATAGCATAAAGCATGCACTTGCAACCAAGGGTATGGGGCCACCCATATGTAAGTCGCTTTGAATAAAAGCATTTGCTAAATCCCACTGGGAACAGACGTCAATTCAACGTTTATTTCACGTTGGTTTAACATAACTTCATTGAAATAACGTGGAAACAATGTTGATTCAACCAGTGTGTGCCCAATGGGATGTATATGAGGGCTACAAAGAGAAATAGTCAATATGAAGGGTGGTTATCCTGAATAGGTATTTTGTTGTATTAGCATATTAATACTAAACCGAATCCTAACTTGAGATCCATGCTCTTAACTCAAATTGATATCCATGAATGATATTCATGAAAGTCGGGAGTTATGTGCACAGATCTCAAGTTAGGATTTGGCCCACTGTGACTTACTGATATCTGTATTCAGTGATAAGTATTTCGTGTATCATACTTTTCCTTCAATTCGCAAGAGGCTGAATGAAGCTCACCTGAACCACCGCTACAACGCGTAATATTTTACCGCGAACACCGCATCAGAATCAAACTCCTTCCTCCGCCACTCTTTTATCCCGGTGAGGCTACAATATGTAGAGTTTCCCCGGGAAGCCAGCTGTAGACTATTGCGTGATTTTCTTCATGAGTCCGTTATTAAAGAATGTTAAACAATGTTGTGTATGTTAACTATTGCCTGATTGTGTTCATTAGTATTTTATTAAATGCATATGTTTACTGCTTTTCATTAAATCACGTATGGCTACAAATATTGTATACACATTCCTTCATATGTGCTGAATATTGTAGCCTAGGCCTATATCAATTAGTTCATATGTGCAGAATGTTGTATATACTGAACAAAAATATAAATGCAACAAATGCTACAATTTCAATTTTTTTACTGAGTTACAGTTCATAGAAGGAAATCAGTCAATTGAAATAAATAAATTAGGCCATAATCTATGGATTTCACATGACTGGGCTGGGGCGCACCCATGGGTGGACCTGGGAGGGCATACGCCCACCCACTTGGGAGCCAGGCTCACCGACTGGAGTGCCAGGCTCAGCCAATTGGAATGAGTTTTTCCCCACAATGGGGCTTTATTACAGACAGAAATACTCCTCAGACTGGAGAGCCCAGTACACTCTTAGAAAAAAAGGTGCCATCTATAGAACCAAAAAGGGTTATTCTGGCTGTCCCCATAGGAAAACCCTTTGAAGAACCCCTTTAGGTTCCAGATAGAACCCTTTTGGTTCCAGGTAGAACCTTTTTGGGTTCCATGTAGAACCCTTTCCACAGAGGGTTCTACATGGAACCCAAAAGAGTTCTACCTGGAACCAAAAAAGGTTATCCTATTGAGACAGCCGCAGAACCATTTTGGAACCCTTTTTTATAATAATAATAATAATATGCCATTTAGCAGACGCTTTTATCCAAAGCGACTTACAGTCATGTGTGCATACATTTTTACAAATGGGTGGTCCCGGGGATTGAACCCACTACCCTGGCATTACAAGCGCCATGCTCTACCAATTGAGCTACAGAAGACCAAGAGTGTATAGACTAACCCTTTAATCACAGGCTATTGTTACTTTATGTCTCTAAAATCACAATGTTTCTATTTCTATAGTAATGTGACAGTCTTTTTTAATTGAAACGTCCAAATGTCGGCCATATAAAGAACAGCTATGCATGATTTAATGACAATTAGCAAACAGACAAAAAAAAAATTCACATTCAGGCAATAGGCTACAAGGAAACTCAACATATCTCGACAGACGCTGAGTGTGCAAGGGGGTCTTTGCGCTGTGTATTACCTTCCACAAAAATCTAAGCTTATCTGGTCAAAAAGAGTATGACATTGTTGCCGCCCGTAGCATTGAATGCAAGGGAAGCCAGCAAGCATTTGGCCTCCCTTGATAAAATAAAGTATAAAATAATAGCCAATCAGCGTAGAGCTAAACTGAGTGAGCTCAACTGTGAATGGTCCTGGCACACCAAAAAAAGTGTCAAGGGAAGCCAGCTTGGATTTGGCTTCACACCATTCACATCACATCGAGAGCAAAACATCAAAAGACAGAAAAAACTAGAATTGTTGCATCTCATTGTGTTGTTGTCCTCTGGTGGCTAGCTAGCTAGCTAAAATTGGCCCTTTCATAAATTAGCCATGGATGGAGATAGGGATTTGGACTTGTGGGTTTTACTTAATTCTCTGTATATTGGCCAATGATTTTAACAGCGATTCTGATACAAACCATAAATTCATAATTTGTGCCCCTGGCCTGAGAGGATGGAAGCTCAATATGTAGCTAGTTGTAGTAGTTGTAACTGGCTAACGTTGCCCATGAAAGGAAGTTAGGCTAGCGAGCAAGCATTTTAGCCAGGTAGCCTATGACAACAAAAACTAAAAGCATACTGTATGACGGAGTCATAGACCGTTTCGTCAACATGGAAGAGAGGAGGATGGCATTGGCGTTTCTCTACAAGCAGGGTGAGTCAACATGTTTTTTTCTACTTGCACGTACACACAGAGAGAAATCAGAACCATGGACATCCTAATCATATTTAGCTTATGTTGATTGGACTAAATTGTTTTTGGTATCTTCTAGTTGTCATTGTATTAGACTAAGCATAGGTGATTTGATGAAATGGTGCTGGAATAGTGGAGGCAGCTCCTGTTTTGTTTGCGACTTGCGGTAACTCTCTGTGGTTCTAAATCAATAGTTGTTTAGTGGTCTGAATATGTTGGAAACATTAACTTGCTTGACCATGCTGTAGGTCATGTAACTGTTTGTTACATGCAATATGCTTTGTGGACTTCACCAGACAGAGGTTGCTCTCGGGTTTTGTGATGAAACAAAGGTGTGGTTGAATTTATTCTGCCACTGTGTCTTCTTATTGTCTCGGCCTTAGGCCTATGTATCACAGTCGCAAGGCATATGAACTAACAGGTTATAGAGCAAACAATGCAATTATCACAACACATAGGTTGGAATATGGCATTTTTGTCTGGCTTGGCTTCCCCAGTGATGTTACCCACGCACTGCTACTGATATTACTGTAACATTGTGTCCCTATTGTCTGGCACTGATTGTTCACATAAAAAAAGTACTCCATTATAAATTCTGCTGAATCAGCTACTGAGACGATTTGTCTGCATACTGATCTTATTCTTAAACATTTTACATTTCCGTCATTTAGCAGACGCTCTTATCCAGAGCAACTTACAGTTAGTGAGTGCATACATTTTTCATACTGGCCCCCCGTGGGAATCGAACCCACAACCCTGGCGTTGCAAGCGCCATGCTCTACCAACTGGCCTGTAGCCACTGAAGTGATTTCATGCAATGTAAATTGCAAAGAAATTCAATTGCCAAAATATTAATATAACAAATCTAAGCATATTTGGGCTGATTGTCCAACTTGATCAAGATTGTTTCAGTTGTAGTATGTGTGGCTGTTGATATTGCGTGAGCATGCACGTGAATGGTGGTATTTCGCAAGCACCACACCAGTGTGATTGGTTGTGGCTTTTGGGTGCCTACGGGTCACTCTCACTGTTATGTAAACAGGGTTGTGTAAGGTAGTAAAGGGTACAGGTGTGAGCTGCTATACTATGGTCCGGTCCCTGGGAATGTTGTATAATAAGGTGGTTGAGTAGCTTGTTTGCCTATGGGCTATGATGGGTGAAGAGTGAGTGGGAATGAGGAGGATATATTATACTGTACCGGGCTGTACAGAGGCCTCTGTCATCCTGGCCTGGAGATTTCTGTGGTGTTTCTTTAATGTGGTCACCCTGGAACCCTTTGAGGAGTAGTCTTCCATAGGGTACTGGAGCTGGAGCGAACGGTACCGGGCTCTGGTGGCCACTTTCTCTGGCCAGCCATACTCCCGAAACAAGATCTACACATGGGAATACAAATCTGTCTGACTTGCGTGTAAAAACAGAATTGTGTGTACAATGTGCATGACCTTTGCTCCACTAGAAGCTAAAAGGTAGTCAACACCAGCCCAAGAGGCTTGTAGGAAGTCAAAACAAAAAAAGGCAGTGAATGTCATCAACACAATAGAACAGTGAATAATCAGTGTCCTTGTACCTCCATTCTGATGGCAATCAACAGATATGAGAATAATTCATAACATTCAGTATAAAGGTCTAGTGACCATCAACCCGCACCTTGAGTGTCACAAATAGAACACTGAAAATCATGTGTATTACAGAAAGGAAAAATACAGTGGTGGAAAAAGTACCCAATTGTCATACTTGAGTAAATGTAAAGATACCTTAATAGAAAATTACTCAAGTAAAAGCGAAAGTCAACCATTAAAAGAATACTTCAAATTGCTTATATTAAGCAAACCAGACGGCACAATTATTTGTAATAATTTTTTTACGGATAGCCAAGGGCACACTACAACACGCAGACATAATTTACAAACAAAGCATTTGTGTTTAGTGAGTCCACCAGATCAGAGGCAGTAGGGATGACCAGGGATGTTCTCTTGTCAAGTGTGTGAATTGGACCATTTTCCTGTCCTACTAAACATTCAAAATGTAACGAGTACTTTTGGGTGTCCTATTTTCTTTAGGAATGTAGTGAAGTAAAACTTAAAATTGTCATAAATATAAATAGTAAAGTACAGATACCCCCCCAAAAAACGACTTAAGTAGTACTTGAAAGTATTTTTACTTAAGTACTTTCCACCACTGCCCCACAGCAACCATTTTGACTATATTAGCCCACACAGCTACACGGATGCACTTTCATGCTAGGTTTAGGACCGCATATACTGTATAAGCTTATAGAGACTCTAACTGATGTATAGAACAGTATTAAAATGATCTTCTACTTTGGTTTAGATACAAGCATCATGAAACCTATAACACAATACATTCATTTGAAAATCATTTTTTTGGACCTAACTTGCTTACCACTTTTTCCATGTGGTTTCTTTCTTCACAGACTCCATAAAATAATTTTTTCCTAAATATTTGGTGACATTATTCATTTTATGTATAGTTTCCTAGAAAGAAGGGGTGGCTCAACTAACCCTTTGGATCAACTGACCCCACTCTCCCCTACATTCTTAACTGTTACACACATGCATTTTCTAAACTGAATATGGTACTTTAGTGATCTTAAACTTCCCCATTACACTTGCCAATAATGTTTATGGACGTGTGTGTGTGTGCTTGCAATCAGGGCATGCCTGTGAAGACGCATGTGTGTGTCTGTCAACGCCAAGAAGTGCTCTTACCAGCAGCGTCACACACAGGCTGAGGACGACCACAGCACCAAGCAGCAGTCCTCCTGTCACCAACCAGTCTGGGCGTAGGAGCAGGTGTCGTCTCTTGGCGATGCCCATCCTTGTCACATGATGGGGGACAGTGGGGAAGAACGGTCCAGCCTCATAGCACTGTCCACCTGCGGGCATTACCCTCACATACTGGAGGAGCAGATGAGCAGATGTGCTTTAGAAATTGGGAAGGCTTATGGATTTCACTTTTCTCAGTTTAAAGTTACTCCGTAACACAATAAAGAAAATAAATGAAGAGGAGCATGACGTTACTATACAACGATTGCACCTTTCACCCATTTTGTTCATTACATAAGAACATCTAAGGCCCTGTTCGAGCAAACAGGGTAATACCATGTGTTTGTATTGGTGATCACTGAGTTTGAAGGCGTACACCCCAGGTTGAGTGAAGACCATGGAGAAGAGTGTCGGGGGAGTCCTGGCCAGTTTCAGGTCCTCAGCCAGCTGCCTCAGAGGACCCCAGTCAAAGTCACGGTTGGTATTGAACAGGTTCTCTCTGGACAACAAGACAGGAAGCTTGAAGCTCAGTAGTAAAAAAGGATAAAGAAAATACTGATCATAGAAAGATACCCACACAAAGGCCGAAATAATTTTTGCAGATAGTGGCTTTTCCATACTGCATTTTCAGAAGTGCGTTGGATTTGCAACAGCACCCTGTCCCGGATGAAGAGGTTTGACACTATGCAAATAAGAAACACATTTCTGAGAGCGAAGTGTAGAAAATCCACTATCAGGAGCACAGTCTGATTGACTTACACGTCATATTGAGGGTAGTGTTGTCTGCTGACAGTGAAGAGCAGTATGTCCCCTAGGTGTAGACATGCAGTAGGGTTCAGAATCCCCACAGAGCTGGAGTTCATGGTTCCTCCCCAGATGGTCGCTCTGCTGGACCAATCAGACCCTCCCTCTCTGACACCAAAGTCACCTGGTAGCAAATAGTCATGGAAGGATGGATGGATGGATGGATGGATGAATTAATAAATCAACAAATTAACAAACGAACAAAGAAACAAACAGAGGAATGGATGGATGGATTAATTAATCACAGAGAGAATAATTTATCAGTAAGAGTGTGTAGACAGTAAAATTATGATAACATGTACAGTGCCATGACAAAGTATTTGCCCCCTTTCTGATTTTCTATTATGTTGCATATTTTTGATACTGAATGTTATCAGATCTTCAACCAAAACCTAATATTAGATAAAGGGAACCTGAGTTTACAAATAACAAAAATGATGCCTGGCGAAAACCAAACATTGCATTCCACAGTAAGAACCTTATACCCCCGTGTAGCTCAGTTGGTAGAGCATGGCGCTTGCAACGGCAGGGTTGTGGGTTTGATTCCCACGGGAGGCCAGTATGAAAAAAAAAAGAAAATGTATGCACTCACTAACTGTAAGTCGCTCTGGATAAGAGTGTCTGCTAAATGACGTAAATGTAAATACCAACAGTCAAGCATGGTGGTGGTAATGTGATGGTCTGGGGATGCTTTGATGCCTCAGGACCCAGACGACTTGCCATCGTTGAAGGAACCATGAATTCTGCTCTGTATCAGAGAATTCTACAAGAGAATGTCAGACCATCCATCTGTGAGCTGAAGCTGAAGCGCAGCTGGGTCATGCAGCAAGACAATGATCCAAAACACACAATCAAGTCTACATTACAAAGCAACAAATTTGAGGTTTTGGAATGTCCTAGTCAAAGTCCAGACCTAACCCCAATTGAGATGTTGCGGCAGGACTTGAAATGAGCAGTTCATGCTTGAAAACCCACAAATGTCACTGAGTTAAAGCAGATCTGCATGGCAGAGTGGGCCAAAATTCCTCCACAGTGATGTGAGAGACTGATCAACAACTACAGGAAGCATTTGGTTGGAGTCACTGCAGCTAAAGGTGACACAAGCAGATATTGAGTGTAAGGGGGCAATTACTTTTTCAAACAGGGGCATTGGGTGTTGCATAACTTTGTTTATGAAATAAATTAAATAAGTATGTTATTGTCGTGTTATTTGTTCAGTCAGGTTCCCTTTATCTAATATTAGGTTTTGGTTTAAGATCTGAAAACATTCATTATCAAAAATATGCAACAGTAGGGACATTTGAAAGGGGGCAAATACTTTTTCACAGTACTGTAGGTTTTGTATCATTCTCTGATGATAGGTAACCTGTTGTGATGTGCGTTCCATTGCTTTTCTCTGGAAATAACTTCTGAATCTCCGCTGGGATGTCATTGAGGAGACCAAGGAACCCTGCATCTTTAAAAAAGCAGAGACACACAAAGACAGTCATTGTTGGTGGTGGGGTTGGAAAGTTATAAAGGGAAATATATTTTTAAAAATCAAATCAATAATAAGACACTCATTGTTATTATTGGTCCTACTATGGGTTAAGGGCCTATTATTACTGGGCCCACACTGTACCCGAGGAGCTCACCACTTGTCTGCACTGTATACACAGGAAGGGAGACATTGTGGCGACCGTCACACTGCAAGGTCCCCTGGGAGTCCCAGCGTTTGAACGCGGTCTCCAGCAGCACACTCCCCGAGACGCTCACCTGTTACAGAAAACACTGGGCCGTTTACTGATAAATATGTCAGGTTGTTACTCTACGTGGCTGTCTATGATGTCCAAGCATATGATATCCAAGTATGTGATATTCAAGTTTATTCAGTGCATCTTCTATACATTGTCTGTGATTGTACAAGCTAAGTTGCAACTCAAGCTAGTGTACTGTATACCCTTGTACATTTTTCAATAAATTGTCCTATGGATGTTGGTTGGAGTTAAGGGAACAGGATAAAATGTTTGTAATGAAAGAGTTTCATTCCTAAATGCAATATATCCATTTTCAGAAATGTTGGTAAATGAGCTTTTATTGTTTAAAGAAATTATGTAAGAGATTGGTGTGTTTCTTCACTATCTAATCATGGCATGGGGTTATTCAATGACAGACATCACTAGATGGTTTAATTTCAGAGAGACAAATAATCGTGTGTGTGTGTATCAAATCACATTTTTCATTGGTCGCATACATGTATGTCGCCTTGTGAGTGTGTGTGCGTGGTGCCTTGTGTGAGTATGTGCTCATAATGTGTCTGCCATACAACTCTTTCCTACACATGCTGAAGTCATCATGGCTTACCTGGCCTTCAGAGTTGCTATATACCAGCTGCAAGTTTACAGCAGCACACACTAAATGCAGTTCCAGCTTTGGCCTGCTCCTACACCAGCCACCACACACTGCTCTCTCTGGGGGTTCCCTACACAGACACAGGCCCAGAGCTCCATCAAAGCCCTGGTAGTCCCCTGGAGAGAGACACACCTGGGAGAGGAAGAGAGGAACACTTGGGGTCTGTTGACCTACAGACTAAAGGAAAGGGCTGGGACTGAGCAGCAGCCAGTCAAGTGAAAAAGGTTACACATTAAGTTGGACTCAATTATGTACATAAACCCAGGATTGCTGATGCTATGTATTGGCCAATGATAGAATAATAGAATAAATGTGGCAAAAACAAATGTAGACATTAATAAATGCATTTCCATAGCTTCCAAAATATTTTTTTTAAATGGTGGGGGAGTGCCAAGATGGAGGGGCGGTGGCTTCAAAACAGTGCCCCCTGTATTCATCTAGTGCAGGGGTTCCCAAACTTTTTCACTCCGGCCCCCCTTCCAGCATTCGAGAACATCCCGCGCCCCCACTGCGCACGCATACGTGCGCCACGTTTATTTCTATGGGCACAAGCAATGTTCATGACACAAACTGTTCACACCCCTCTTGTTGGAGGAGTGAAAATGTTGCAGGTTTAAAGCCTATTTCAAGCAATTCTGCACATTTTGTCATGGGCTGCAGAGAACATTTTGCAGGTTTAAAGCTTATTGTCTTGCAATTCTATACATTTTGCCATGTCTAATGTGTATTCAAGTGATATTTGAGTGACTCAAGCATTACAACAAAATCTATGAGCTGAAAAACCTAGCTAAAAAACATTAGCTGACATGGGCTAGTTGATCTGGACATTTCTGACAAGTCATAAATAGCTCTCTAAGGTATGCAATGACTAACATGACAAGAAGAACTGATGATGCACTACCCAATTTTGAAATTGCACCTTGTGCATTCTACTATTACAACTTTCAAGAGTAAATTGAAAGCCGGACTGAGTTCCTACATTTTTTTTTGTACTCGCGACCGTGCGCCCCACAGTTTGGGAACCACTGATCTAGTGTATATATCAATTATTGGTTGGACTAGTACAGAGTAGACACCCATGTTGCTACAGTTCCATCTGTACATTGTCTGTGATTCTACACAGAATAGAATGTATCAATGGAAACAGTTTCCACGGTTTTTGTATGCATGTCTTGGTAAAGCAAATTGTATTATCAAAAAAGTACTATCAACACACCTGTACTGCACACAGTACTTTGTTCAATGAATTACAGTACGTTGTTCAATGAACCATTGACACGGAATGTAGAGTTTGTGTGTGTGTGTGTCCATGCATGGGTGAGTTATCTTCTCCTAACCTGCTGGGTACAGTGCTGTGCCCACTGCTGCCTGTCCAGACAGGTTCCATGTTGTGTCCTCGCTCTCCCATCTCTACAAATATCATACACACTGTGCAAACACGTGTCCCCTTGGCCCATGAGCCGGTACCCTAGGGCACAGGGGCACTGCCCATCACTGGCCTACATTGGCGCATGCACACACACACACAACACACACACACATGCACACAAATAGACATTAGACCTTTTGCACTAACTCTTTTGACTCTAAGCACACACACTGGACTCTCCCCACACACTTGTTTATGAAGCATGTGACAAATACAATTGGATTTTGATTTGATTTGACATGAAAACGCTTAGATCAACACCCAATCTCCAAAACCTGGAAGTCTTCCAGAGTACCTAGAGTCATTTCCCTTTTGAATATGAGCTGCTGAGTGGAAGGCTCAACAGTCACTGGGTGACTGGCACAGACGAAATTAGACTCCGGCTATGTTGAAACTCGATATGAAACATTCTGAGCCGCGGGCTACAGATTGAACCCATGAACCCAGTGGATATACTGTATATTGTGTTAACTGTTCTTGCATGCAACCTGTGTGCCTGGTACTACGAAAGATTGACAGGACAGAGTCATTGATACACAATACTAAACATAGAAGAAGGGCTTTGCACCCACACAAGCACGCACGCACACACACACGCACACACACACACACACACACACACACACACACACACACACACACACACACACATACACAAACACACAGACACATATACACACAAACACACAGACACACACCTGGAAGGTTTGCCCTTCTCCAAGACACACACATCTGTCCTGGCCAGGTAGGGGCTGCTGTGCCCACGCTCCACAGGGTAGGCCAGAGGGCAGAGCAGGCCGCGGACAGTAGTGGTTGGTTGGGCAGCTGAGACAGCGGTCTATGGATCTAGCACCAATCGTCGGCCCAAACGTACCCTTTGGACATGGCACCGGTGTGGGACTTCCCACTGGACAATAGTATCCTGTTTGAATAAATAGAGTTTTACCACATGAGATGGTTGTGGTAGTGTAGCACCAAGGGTATTCATGTATTGCCACAAGGTGGCATAGTCAGGTTTCGTCTCTCATGCCACACACAGTTAAAACACAATAGCCTCACAATAGGATCCTAATTATTCTCAATATCCAGGTCTATCTAAGCACGCAGAGACTCACAGACAGTCTACCTTGTTCACAAAATGGCCTCTCCAGCTCCCTGGTTTCCTCAGTTCTGTTGTGGCCATAGACAGTGTGCTCCTCCACAAAGACATACAGGTACCAAAGCAGCAGGGTGGGCCACCTGCAGACTCCTGGCCCTAACTTTCTTAGCATCATCCCGGTCCTGGACGGTCCTGCTACTGCTGTCCCAGACTCAGTGGGGGACAGGAGACCAGCACTTTCCCTGGTCTACTGAATAATTGATGGGGCCTGAGAGGTAGGGTAACATGGGAGGCTGGTGGGTTGAAAGCGGCAACCCAATGCATCCAGGTCAGATTACAGGCTTTGTTCATATCAATCATAACATGGAACTGATATTGAATTGATAGTGATTTGTCTCTCGTCACATCATCACAACTTTGCTTTGCGGTTCATTGCAATTCTCCCAAAATTCTAGGAATGTACTATTTATTTGCATTGGATGTTCAGAATTAGCAGATTGTTTTTCAGACTGTTTCTGATTGGCGTTTTGCTAGGTCAAAGAGTGGTCGTGATAAATGAATACTATGTTTTGCTGCTTATCCAGTTGCGTCAAACTTTGTGCTGTGTACTGAAATGCTGCCAGCTTGTGTTCAAAATCCAAGGTAACATCTTCACCCTTTGCTTCCTCATCAAATTAAGAGATAACGGGCCTGTCCTTTATCTAGTGGTACACATACGCTTACGCATGTACTAAATCAATACCACTTACCAAATAAATATCAATGAAAACAAGTAGCAGTTTGAATACAGGCCAACTGCCTAGAAACCACAAATACAGAACTAAAGTGTATAATGCAAGGCTGTGTGTGTGTGTGTGTGTGTGTGTGTGTGTGTGTGTGTGTGTGTGTGTGTGTGTGTGTGTGTGTGTGTGTGTGTGTGTGTGTGTGTGTGTGTGAATGCACTTGAGTGTGTGCCTGGGATGTGTAATGACCTACAGTATGTTCAGAAGTCAACCGTCTGCACAAGCAGAAGCAGCTGGCCTTAATCCACCGCTGGAGGTCCCCCCCCCCCCCCCCCCCCCCCCCCCCCCCCCCTCCCTAGATAGCATAATGAACACGTCATAAGTGGCAGGAAATTAGCTTTAAAAATGCAAAATCCTCTCTGCCTCATAGCAAAATGTGAATATTGGCATGAGATTAAAACTACACATTTTCTCTTTGCCCCATGGCAATATGTGTAGAATTGCAGGAAATTAGCTTTAAAACAGGAGCATTTTCTCTTTGCCCCATGGCAAAATGTGTAGAATTGTAGGAAGTTAGCTGTTTCCCACCCTTGCTCAGACCTTGTGGTGCGCCACTGTTATCCACTCTCTATGACATTTCATGTAATATATTTTTCCACTTTTTTTTTTTCAAGAATGGACTTTGGCTACATGGAATAACCTACATTATTCACCACAGAAACTCTGGACTATGCCCTGTCAATGACAACTAGCTAGTTACCTAAGAGAATTGTGGTGACCTTTTACACACATACAAGCAGGATGAGATGAGTGAAGGATGTGCTCTGGCTGCAGTCAATGGTTAAACCGTCTGTGTTGGCATGATGGCTGCAGTCAAAGGTTAAACCGTCTGTGTTGGCATGATGGCTGCAGTCAATGGTTAAACCGTCTGTGTTGGCATGATGGCTGCAGATCAATGGTTAAACCGTCTGTGTTGGCATGATGGCTGCAGTCAATGGTTAAACCATCTGTGTTGGCATGATGGCTGCAGTCAATGGTTAAACCGTCTGTGTTGGCATGATGGCTGCAGTCAAAGGTTAAACCGTCTGTGTTGGCATGATGGCTGCAGTCAATGGTTAAACCGTCTGTGTTGGCATGATGGCTGCAGTCAATGGTTAAACCGTCTGTGTTGGCATGATGGCTGCAGATCAATGGTTAAACCGTCTGTGTTGGCATGATGGCTGCAGTCAATGGTTAAACCGTCTGTGTTGGCATGATGGCTGCAGATCAATGGTTAAACCGTCTGTGTTGGCATGATGGCTGCAGTCAATGGTTAAACCGTCTGTGTTGGCATGATGGCTGCAGTCAATGGTTAAACCGTCTGTGTTGGCATGATGGCTGCAGTCAATGGTTAAACCGTCTTTGTTGGCATGATGGCTGCAGATCAATGGTTAAACCGTCTGTGTTGGCATGATGGCTGCAGTCGATGGTTAAACCGTCTGTGTTGGCATGATGGCTGCAGATCATTGACATTATGACTGGTTATACTCATTCATATATGAATATTTATGACTCTTATAGAGATATTGCAACAGATGAGTTCAAATGAGGTGAGAGTAATATAGATGGGTGGGTTGTTTACCAACAAAACCAATACATGCGCAACTTGGAGGCAAAACAGATGGGGTTGGCTTACAATCAAAGGAATACTGACCAGTGTAGGCTGCTGAGGGGAGGACGGCTCATAATAATGGCTGGAACGGAGCAAATGGAATGGCATCAAACAGATGGAAACCATGTGTTTGACGTATTTGATACCATTCCACCGATTCCGCTCCAGCCATTACCACGAGCCCGTCCTCCCCAATTAAGGTGCCACCAACCTCCTGTGATACTGACAACACGTAAACTATATTTAGTCTGCAAATGTTTATTGAAAACATACATACATGTGCCCAATAAGCACTGTCTCTCAAATACATTGTTACAGTTGTTGGTTACATACAGTAACTAGCTAATTTTAGCCATATTAGCATAGACTTGAGAAGGGTAAAAACACGTCAAAACAAGATATGGTATCGAGAACAAGAAGAGCCGGCCTTAGCCTCAGAAGGCATTTTTTTGGACTTGTGCTGATGTGGTTTGAGTTTTAACAGCATATATTATGTCTCAATAAGGCTACATTCACAGACAATAACATTAGTCTGTGAATGTAGCCTAGTGCCTCCACCCACCATGATCCTGAGTGTTCCATTAAGTATTCCAGAACTGATTAGAGAACTCTAGTCAGATGGAAACATTCAACCAAGTTCAGCCGGACCCTGATAATATATACTACCATTGTTTTCAGAGCAGATAGTGTGAGGTCTTTGACAGAGGCCTACTTTCTATGTCTGTGTACTCTTCGTGTACCCCAAACTGAGTGGATTCAAGCCAAAATCAAGAATCTTATCTAATAGTTTATAGAATGAACTGAATGAACTTAATTGTAGAGTTTTTCCAGGCTCACCCAGTTGTTGACTTGAGCCTCATGACAGGGACTGGCGGGAAGCAATCATTGAGCTTTAGCCTAGTTGGTTTCAATATTCTATATCTGATAGTGCCATTAAGTGCCTGTCACATGTTACCCTCCCTTGTTTTTCCCCCAATTGGAAATCAGATTGTTTTGTGTATATTTTATATTTATTTAGAGTTTGCAGTGACCTTTATCATCATTTATGTGCTTTACTCTATGTTACATGATTTTCAATGGTTTGCTGAGCCTCTCCCTCCTTTTGTATTTTCTGATTGATTTATTGTAGCCTCCTCCCCCTTGGCTGGTCTCCTTGGATACTGAGTTGGCCCAGGTCTGCCACACCTGGGCATGATTGAAATAACGAGCTACCACACTACTGAAAAGGGAGCTTGCAGCGCCTCTTCTGAGATTATCCTGCGAAAGGGATTCTACAGGCGTGCAGGGAACATGAGCGAGGACAGAACACAAGCTTTGGGTGGGGTAATGCGAGGGAGATGGGACTGTATGGAGTTTAGCCCTATGGTAGCTATTCCTGTGAACCCACCATGGCTACTTCCGCCTCCAGTAGTTGATGTAGGAGTGTTGGAGAGACTATGGAAAGATAGGGAGGGGGTTGATCCATCTGATTTGTTTAATAGATGTCTGGATAGTGTATATCAGGGTTTTGTGCCCATTTTCACAGATGGTTCAAAAGACCTAAGGACAGGACATACTGGGTCAGCATTTGTAGTGCAGGAATGTGGGGTGGCAGTCAGGAAACGTATTACAGATCACCTTGCTGTATACATGGCGGAGCTAATGTCCGTACTGTTGGCCTTGCAGTGGCTGGAGGAAGTCAACCCAGACAGAATAGATATTTGCTCTGTATCATGTGCAGTGTTGAGTCTGCAGTCCTTTAGCTCACGTAGCAGACAATACCTGCTGTATGAGGTACTACAAACCCATGGCAGGGTTGAACCGATGGGTATACAGACTAGATTTACTTGGGTCCCAGCCCATGTGGTGGAGGGGAACGAGGTAGCTGATGTACTGGCTAAACAGGCCCTTAGTAGTGGCTGTTTTAAGTTTCAATGAGCAAAGCAGAGGCAAAAAGCCTGACATGGAGAGGGGTGGTGCAGAGATGGCAGGAGCAGTGGAATAGACTCTAAGGGCAGGCATGTATTCCAAGTACGGAAGAAAGTCGTGGCAGACGGCAGGAAGAGACATAAGAGAGGAGGCTATTTTTAGAAGATTAAGGGTGGGACACAGCCAGTTAAATAAGACTTTAAATGAGATGGGAAAGCATCCAATAAGAAAGTGTGATTATTGCCAGGAAATAGAGATACTGAAGCATGTACTAATACAGTGTGGGCAGTATGAGAGGGGAAAGAGACAGATGAAATAGGAGGGAGAAGGGATACAGAAAAATAAGTTTAAAGAGCATACTGAGTAGAACATCATTAGATATGTCTGAAATATTTGGTTATATTTTTTAAAAAGAGAAACTGGGCTGGCAGGTAGGATTTAGTTTCTCTCTGGCCCACACTCTAGCACAGTTGGTGGTGGTAATGCACAACAAAGTTGGATGCCAACCGCTGATAAACCCCACCGAAGAAGACCATTTGGGGACTGCTGCTGGAGGGAGAACACACCAATTCCGAATCCAGTGCTTAATTTGAGCCGTCACCTCTACATTTTGGACAGTCCTTCCGGAACCCATTTGCCAGGATCCAGTACGTCTTGTGGCAAGAAAATATATATATGATGTAAATATTCTAATAAAATTCAATGAAGTTGCGTCCTCTGTAATTCTCCTGCTCCTTAAACGTAACGTAGCTAATATTCTAAGAATGCATTCATGTTGGGTCGGCCGGTTTATGGTTTGCGCAACAATAGCCTATGAACAACGCGTGGCCATTGCTCTCCAGCGTCGCACTTCATCATGCAGCACCCCTGATAAATGTATGTTCAGAAAGAAATGACAATAATTCAGAATACTACACCAGGAGTATGCCTATAGTTTAGCCACAGACGATAAATGGCTTATAAAAACAAATAGCTTAGCTGTGGATTGTGTGTAGCCCAATCGCATGGCATGCAGTAGGGAACGCGCGACTAATCTGTGTGTAGGCTACCAAATATGTTATCAACTTCCGAATAGGCCTATTGCGTGAACAGCATTGTATTACACAAAGTAGAACAGAGGCTTTTGGCAGAGCGCATGGGCCATAAACGGTGAGCTGCGCATCATTGGGCGAGTCAGTGAAACTGGAAAGCTGTTTTAGGACTATAATTCCCTCATGTTGTACAATGTCTCCACACGCCTAGGCTATTGATGGATTCAAGACAAGGTTTGTTTTTATTGACCTCAGTTTGTCAGTGTCAAAGTAGCCTGAGATTTTGATCATTTGTGAAGTATTAAAAACTATTCTGTTGAAGTCTCCAATCATCTAAAATGATGTAGAATTGCATGAAATGCGTTTATAAAAGGACACATTTCCCCGGATCCTAGGCTTACATTTTTGGTTCTCCTATGTGTGCAGCTTCTGCAAGCGGCTCTACTCTACTACTCTATGCCAGCACACAAAAGCGATAATGCATGCAATGCTGTATTATAAATATATACAGTGGGGAGAACAAGTATTTGAAACACTGCCGATTTTGCAGGTTTTCCTACTTACAAGGCATGTAGAGGTCTGTAATTTTTATCATAGGTACACTTCAACTGTGAGAGACGGAATCTAAAACAGAAATCCAGAAAATCACATTGTATGATTTTTAAGTAATTCATTTGCATTTTATTGCATGACATAAGTATTTGATACATCAGAAAAGTAGAACTTAATATTTGGTACAGAAACCTTTGTTTGCAATTACAGAGATCATACGTTTCCTGTAGGTCTTGACCAGGTTTGCACACACTGCAGCAGGGATTTTGGCCCACTCCTCCATACAGACCTTCTCCAGATCCTTCAGGTTTCGGGGCTATCGCTGGGCAATACGGACTTTCAGCTCCCTCCAAAGATTTTCTATTGGGTTCAGGTCTGGAGACTGGCTAGGCCACTCCAGGACCTTGAGATGCTTCTTACGGAGCCACTCCTTAGTTGCCCTGGCTGTGTGTTTCGGGTCGTTGTCATGCTGGAAGACCCAGCCACGACCCATCTTCAATGCTCTTACTGAGGGAAGGAGGTTGTTGGCCAAGATCTCGCGATACATGGCCCCATCCATCCTCCCCTCAATACGGTGCAGTCGTCCTGTCCCCTTTGCAGAAAAGCATCCCCAAATAATTATGTTTCCACCTCCATGCTTCACGGTTGGGATGGTGTTCTTGGGGTTGTACTCATCCTTCTTCTTCCTCCAAACACGGCGAGTGGAGTTTAGACCAAAAAGCTCTATTTTTGTCTCATCAGACCACATGACCTTCTCCCATTCCTCCTCTGGATCATCCAGATGGTCATTGGCAAACTTCAGACGGGCCTGGACATGCGCTGGCTTGAGCAGGGGGACGTTGCGTGCACTGCAGTATTTTAATCCATGACGGCATAGTGTGTTACTAATGGTTTTCTTTGAGACTGTGGTCCCAGCTCTCTTCAGGTCATTGACCAGGTCCTGTCGTGTAGTTCTGGGCTGATCCCTCACCTCCTCATGATCATTGATGCCCCACGAGGTGAGATCTTGCATGGAGCCCCAGACCGAGGGTGAATGACCGTCATCTTGAACTTCTTCCATTTTCTAATAATTGCGCCAACAGTTGTTGCCTTCTCACCAAGCTGCTTGCCTATTGTCCTGTAGCCCATCCCAGCCTTGTGCAGGTCTACAATTTTATCCCTGATGTCCTTACACAGCTCTCTGGTCTTGGCCATTGTGGAGAGGTTGGAGTCTGTTTGATTGAGTGTGTGGACAGGTGTCTTTTATACAGGTAACAAGTTCAAACAGGTGCAGTTAATACAGGTAACGAGTGGAGAACAGGAGGGCTTCTTAATGAAAAACGAACAGGTCTGTGAGAGCCGGAATTCTTATTGGTTGGTAGGTGATCAAATACTTATGTCATGCAATAAAATGCAAATTAATTACTTAAAAATCATACAATGTGATTTTCTGGATTTTTGTTTTAGATTCCGTCTCTCACAGTTGAAGTGTACCTATGATAAAAATTACAGACCTCTACATGCTTTGTAAGTAGGAAAACCTGCAAAATCGTCAGTGTATCAAATACTTGTTCTCCCCACTGTATTTTTTCATGTGTACCTAATAGCCCCCCAGATCGGCTTACTTTTTGTTCCGGCACCTTCCAATTTACAAATTAAGATCTGGCCAAACCGCTGCTGCCACAACGACCACTACCACCATTTGTCACCACGTCACATCCAGCCTGCAGCCAGATGGACCTGAGTAGAAAACGCTCTATCCTTCAGATGTTTTAATTTAACCTTTATTTAACCTGGTACGCCAGTTGAGAACAAGTTCTCATTTACAACTACGACCTGGCCAAGATAAAGCAAAGCAGTGCGATAAAAACAACAACAACACAGAGTTACATATGCAATAAACAAAACGTACTGTCAATAACACAATAGAAAATCTATATACAGTGTGTGCAAATGTAATAAGTTATGGAGGTAAGGCAATAAAATAGGCCATAGTGCAAAATAATTACAATTTAGTATTAACACTGGAGTGATAGATGTGCAGAAGATGATGTGCAAATAGAGATACTGGGGTGCAAATTAGCAAAATAAATAACAATATAAATACAATATGGGGATGAGGTGTGTTGGGTCGACATGTTGGGTCAAATACTTCTGTTCAGAATGGCTCCCTGCTGCTCATGCATGTCTTCCTCTCCCCCTCTGTCGCCAGCATGGAACGTGTGGGCTCGGTGCCACAGACGCTTGATGACAACGGACGAAGAGGAACGACTGGCGTCCAGCGGACAAATTCTGGACGACCGATGGTGGTGGCGGAGGCAATCTTGAGGACCTCCAGCAGCATGGACAGTATTTTGGGACTGTGTGTGTGAAGCCCCCTGATACTTTTGAAATAAAATAAAAAAACTTTAACTTTAAACCTGCAAGTTGACATACACTACATGGCCAAAAGTATGTGGACATCTGCTCGTCGAACATCTCATTCCAAAATCATGGGTATTAATATAGAGTTGACCCCCCCCCCCCCCCCCCCCATTGCTGTTAAAACAGCCTCCACTCTTCTGGGAAGGTTTTCCACTAGATGTTGGAACATTGGTGCAGGGGACTTGCTTCCATTCAGCCAAAAGAGCATTAGTGAGGTCTGGCACTGATGTTGGGCGATTAGGCCTGGCTCGCAGTCAGCGTTCCAATTCATCCCAAAGGTGTTCGATGGGGTTGAGGTCAGGGCTCTGTACAGGCCAGTCAAGTTCTTCCACACCGATCTCGACAAACCATTTCTGTATTGACCTCGCTTTGTGCATGGGGGCATTGTCATGTTGAAACAGGAAAGGGCCTTCTCCAAACTGTTGCCACAAAGTTGGAAGCACAGAATCGTCTAGAATGTCACTGTATGCTGTAGTGTTAAGATTTCCCTTCATTGGAACTAAGGGGCCTAGCCCGAACCATGAAAAACAGCCCCAGACCAATATTCCTCCACCACCAAATTTTACAGTTGGCACTATGCATTGGGGCAGGTAGCGTTCTCCTAGACGTTTCCACTTCACAATAGAAGCACTTACAGTTGACCAGGGCAGCTCTAGCGGGGCAGAAATTTGACGAACTGACTTGCTGGAAAGGTGGCATCCTATGACGGTGCCACGTTGAATGTCACTGAGCTCTTCAATAAGGCCATTATACTGCCAATGTTTGTCTATGGAAATTGCATGGCTGTGTGCTCGATTTTATACACCTGTCAGCAACGAGTGTGGCCGAAATAGCCGAATCCACTCATTTGAAGGGGTGTCCACATACGTTTGTATATATAGTGTACTTTTGGCCATGTAGTGTACCTAAGTGGATGAATTCAATAGTGCATTTAAATATAATTAAACGTGTTGTTTTTTAGGAACAAATGTGTCCCCATGGTAGTTGAATTTAATCAACTTGTATGTCCTCTTTTATTGACCTGCAAACTCTTCCTGATATTGAACCTGTCGCCCCACATGACTCCTTTCACGACCACAACGCTTCTACAATCTTGCCCTTAATACAGGATGACGTCATTTGAAATTCTTTAAACCGATGTCGCAAGGAATGTTGGAGCTTGTGCAGTCTGTCACAGTGAGTGTTCTTGTGTGTTGTGTTTCAGTGCTATTCGTTATCAACATGACCCTCCACGTGTTGTGTGTTGACACAGGCAGAGTTAAGGACAGCCAATGATAAGAAGGACCCATCCCTTTATAAGCACGGTCTTGATGAAGAGTCATTCTGCCAAACCTAGTACACAGGTAAGGACAGGCCACTCTCTCACTTATTGATCTTCAGCTACTTCTATTGTTTTTTGGTCTATTTAGTCTGAAGATTCCTGTTAAAAAATCCTAATTCATTTTTCCATTTCTCAGTGAAAATAAAACATGCATCTCAGAGTAGTGATCTTCGCCTTGTCATTTTTGACAACCACAGGTTTGTGCTTTCTCCCATTTCCTTTTCCTTAAAAACATCATTGCATCTGCTATCGAATAGTGTTTATCATAATATAGAGCAGATGCAATTATGTTTTAAAGAGAATAATAGCATTTAAAATGAGTTAATGTATCAATGGTGTTAACTTCTCCTATCTCCTACTGTAGCCCACCCACTCCACCGTACCAGCAGAGAAACATCACAGGCCCTACAGGACATAATGACCAATCAGGCTAATGAGAAGACAGACCTCAACAAGGATGTCAAGTATGTCCTCATACAATATATGCCATAAACAATTGAATCATGAATCATAAATGCATGTATACAGGTGAGCCTTATAACAGCCTCAAAACAGTCCCGTAACAGTCCCATAACAGGCTTATAACAGGCTTATAACAATCTTTTAACAGCTTTATAACAGTATTATAACAGTATTTTAACAATCCTATAACAGTATTTTAACAGCCCTATACCAGTCCTATAACAGCCTTTAACAGCCTCATAACAGTCTTATAACAATGTTTTAACTGATCCTGTATGTTAACAGTGGGATGTGGAAGAGCCATGTGGAGAACAGCAACCTGTACACCCAGGACAGCCCCAACCCCATGGTGATTGAGATCAGGCACAAGCTTACCCTGGAGTCCGAGAGGCTGCGCTCCCGCCTTCACCAGGAGCTCACTAAGCTGAGGGAGAGGCTCGCCCCGTACCCTGCCCACCCCCAGTCCAGCAAGTCCACCCTGGCCAGCATGAGAGATCGCCTGGCCCCCCTGACCAAGCAGCTCCAGAGCGCCGTGAACGACAACAGCCAGGAGCTGTGTAGCCACCTCAGGCTCTACTTTCAGGGATTGGAGGCCGCGGAAAGCCAGGCGGCGGCCGGACCCACCCTATACCTGGAGGCCGTGCATTGGATCAGCCAGACCTTAGACGACAGCAGTGCCAAAATGACCTCTGTCATCCAGGACTTCAAAACCAAGACATCCAGCATGATCAGGGAGCTCAATGGGACCATCCAGGGGGACTTCTGGCAGGAGGTGAACGTCCGGCTGGGACAGGAGGTGCAGGCGTTGAGTCTGGAGGTCCAGGGCAGGGTGGGGGTGCTGAAAGCAAAGCTGGCCCGTCTCCTGCTGGCTCCACACCCCCTCAGGGCTGAGGTGTCCACCAGCATGGAGCAGTTCTGCCAGAGCGCCGCCTTACAGGACCAGTTGTTCAATGCCCGAATAGAGAAGCACCTTCTGGGGCAGGAGTCACAGGCTCAGAGCCCCAGCGAGTCGCTTTCTCTGCAACCTCTGGGCTTATTGGAGGAGGACTTCTCTGCGAAACTAAGCGCTCTCCTCCAGGACATTCTGCACACTGTCCAGTAAAAGCAGAACAAAACTCTCCTCATAGCAAAATGAGAGAGAGAAAGAACATGGTGTCCCATTATAGGGTACATTTAAGATATATCATTGTATCTGCTCCTCATGCTTATATATATATATATATATATATATATATATCAACTCCTCTACCATTGTATATACAGTACAGTAAGTAATCCATGTATATTTATGATGTTTTCGTTGTTGTGTTTATTTCATGTGGATGATTGTTGTAAGGCATTATATGTCAACTGTAAATAAAGCTTGTGTGAAGTTTACACCGTGTAAATAGGATGTATTTTTACGGCTAGTTCATATGCAGTACTTTTATTGTATTCTCATAAAAAATAGACACCATTACACATAACATTGAATTCATATTCAACTTTATTTAGTATTTTTTCAAATAATATACAGTACAGAGCAGCTGCAGCAGGTCTGAAATTGCAGCATGATTGACACGATAACTTGGTTTGCTAAACTCAGCCATCTTAGGTTACAAGTCAACTGTATTGAGTACAGTATATCAAAATAAAATCCCCAAAACCCATAACATATTATAGCATTGTGGAAGACTCAGTGCATATATGGAGTCATAGGCAATGCTATTAATAGTAGTCAGATAAATGCCATAGGTAATATATCAGTTCCCACATTCCAGAATAATGATATCAATTCAGAGAAGTATTGATGTTGCCTCGTCTTGTACAGTATTGCTCAAGCGCTTAACATACTTTCAGAAATGCTTATATGTTAGTACAAAAGGTGAAATATTCAACATGGTTCAGGCATTTATACATTTTCCTTCATAACTGGTAATTGATATTGCGTATCAGGAATTGATTAACTTAATCTATAAACAAAAGGAGAATTAGACACTAGTGTCAACTTATTTTCTTAGGACACGCTCAAGGTCCTCTAGTAGTTTTGGCTACAAAAATATTGACATAATGAGAAATCTGAAACACACCCAATCAGGCGAATCAGATTGGGCAGCTCGCAGGTGGACAGGTTAGTTGGTAGATGGTCATTGGCCAAGACACCTTTCAGTCAAAGGCATGGGACAGACCGCCTGCCCAGTAGAGCTTCTTGAAGACAAACCAGCTGCCTAGGACCACCAGGGCTATGGCTGCGGTGCCAAAGAGGATCCCTACCACCAGCCCTGTGATGTTAACCCTGTCACCTCCTGACTGTACCCCTCCGCTGCCTGGATCACACAGAGGAAAAGTAGAGCTTTAGTTTGGGGGCGTGCTTTAAATGACGAGTTTATCCTCCCACCTAGACATATTAACCATTTAACACTTGAATTTAGCGAAAACATTTAACTCACTATATGCCAACGCAGCAGGTCTTTCCTCTGTAGGAAAAACAACAGAGAGGGAAAACATCATATTATTCACTGAAATTGAATTTAAGTAGCAGTGGTACTGATAGCAATTAACTCTATAAACTCCAGTGAATTACTTGCTACCCGTGATCATTATTACTGAATATCAGAATCTCAGACATAATGTTGAACAAAATGGTTAATAGAATATTCCAGGTCTCACCAGCTCTGCTGGTATAGAGTGGTCCCACAGAAACAGTGGCTGATTCCACTGACTCGGATCCAAAAGGCTCCAGCGATCTCTTTCTCCTGCTATTGCAAGCCTGTGACAAAGACAAGTTTTTATGCTTATACAAACTATTTATAGTATTGCATCGAATTCCGGGGGTAGCGCCAACCGGACTTGAAACCCGGGTCCAGTGACTGTCATCCCAACACGTTAGCCACTACACCAAGAGATCCGATCTCTTGACAAGGTTGCTGTGATGGGTCAAGGTCAACACTGTTCTATCGATGGTGCTAATTGTAGAGAACAAGATACGTTAGAATGGTGTAGTTGGGTGGACTCCACTTACATCAACCAGTTCCCGACACTTGCTGGGCTCACACAGTCGAAGGATACAGTGCAGGTAGATACTGGACTTTTCCAGGTTATTGTGTGTCACAAAGCGGAATGCCTCAAAGGAGAATCGGGAATTCTTGGAAATCCCATTCTGTGTGACTGATGAGCGTGGATCAACAGAGCATCTGTGAATAAGGATTTTAAGAATTGTCATTTTGCACACACTTAATACGACCAATATATTGGCCTGTAA
The DNA here is from genome assembly GCF_964263955.1 of Coregonus lavaretus. Lineage (NCBI taxonomy): Eukaryota > Metazoa > Chordata > Actinopteri > Salmoniformes > Salmonidae > Coregonus > Coregonus lavaretus. The sequence continues at coordinate 4,834,189 of NC_140013.1, read as the reverse complement.
TTTATCATCCATATTTCTCTGTATTTGAAATTGATGAGAGGATGGTTTTTATCAAACCCTGTGAAGAAGTTGTGCTGCTCATTGTTTGACATGTTGTACGCAGATGGGGTTGCAAAGCAGTGGTCAAGTAACAAATTAAAACTGTTTTAGGGAGGGAGAGAGAGAGAGAGATAGAAGAGAGAGAGTCATCATGTCAATTTGTTAGAAAAAGAGTGTATACCATTCAGAATAATGTAAATATAGAATATACAAATAAAAATGAATATAATGGATATGGCAAACTACAATACAAAATACTGTACATGAAATGAGTGTGGACTCTGACAATTGATCCAGTAGATAAGTTAAGAGACAAAAGCTTGACTTACTTCCCAGTGAGGTTGGTGGCCTTGACCTCCACGTAAACCTTGGAACGCAATTCAAGTCCTGTCGGTGGAACCACCAATTGGTGACCGTAATCAGTGTCCTGCACAACAAACAGTAGAGAAGAGAAGGAGTTGTGAGGAAGATCACAGGTGAGGTTTATTCTGTAAATATCCAAATCAAAAGACTAATAGCAGAGTAAAATAAGAGTAAATTAACCTGTCATAATATGTCGCTAAGATATAGTTACATTGTAATAACATTCTATAGGCGGGGACAGTGTATATACATCTCAAACAGCCCTGACCATTAATGGATGCTTTTTTATGCATTAGGAATGTAATACTGCACTCACATTAAAAACACTCATACTCAACGTGTCAATGAATGTGCCATTATTGTCACTAGTGGCCACTGAGACTGACGACCTAAGATAGAAAGAGTGGGAGAGAGCTGGAGTTAGAGAAGAAGGAGAAAGTGTCATCGTTCATTTATACGTCAGCTGACCTGACGAAGATCCCAGTGGGATCGAAACGTTGTCTGTTTGTGTGCCTTGAATTAATCACTGGGTAGCAATACAGAGTTCATTTGTAACCCAATTTTTTTTTTAATTAAATTAAAAAACATCTAGCTACCTCGCTAGCTATATAACCCAATTCACCCTCTGGGGATCAATAAAGTATATTTTTACTGATAAACAGATAGAGGACAGAGACTCACGCCACGATCTTTGTGTTGTTGAGAAGGTACTCCAGCGGGTAGCGGCAGGAGAAGTGATAATAGAGGTCTGTGGCATAACTGATGATCCCCACAGAGGACTTGGGGGTGTCAAGGTAGCCCGTGATGATGACCGACTGGACGCTGGAGAAAAAGCTGAAGGAACCAGAGGCATCCGGGGCCTCGTCCAAGATCTAGGCTCAATCAACACAATGATGGATCAATGAATTGATGATTGAAAGGGAAAAGGAAAGGGGGTGTCTAGTCAGTTGTTGATATAAGATCAATGAATGATAGATCAATTATATAGGATCAATTATATATGCATCAATGTAAGATCATGATTGATTGGATTGATATAGGATCAACAAGTTGTTATTAGACACTTAGCTAGTACACAAAACACAACTTATAAATATTAGGTTTGGTTTACATTCGATTCTATAATAAGGTAAGGTAGTATCATTTTACACAATTGCACAGTTCACAGTAGGCTACACACAATTTTCCTATTTCCCAAATAACCACCAGAAGGCTAATCTTGGACATACATTACATACAGTTAAATAGCCCAAAACCTAATGATGTCCTAATTTACACCGTAACTAAGGCACTCTCTCATTGTGCATGCACGGTATATATGCAGAAGTCCTGAAAAAATAAATACAAATGTATGCACTCACTAACTGTAAGTCACTCTGGATAAGAGCGTCTGCTAAATGACTCAAATGTAAACGTAAGTCCTAAAATGTACACCTTACCTAAGGCACTCTGTCACAGTGAATGTACAGTCACCCTCTCACCTGCAGTGACTGGCGACAGGGGTTCTCCTGGCTGTGATTGACAGGCAGCTGGTAGCGGATGACAGGCGGATCCACGCTGGTGTCAATCAAGCCCTGGCACTGGCTCTTGTTGTGCTCTCCATTCAGAGCCAGACCGGCGGGGTCGAAGCCTGCCCACTGAGCCGTACACAGGTTCACCTTCAGGTTGATCATACTGGCCCCGCAGTCCACCGTCAAGTCGTTGTTGTCTGAGTGGCCACAGAGGAGAGGGAGTAGAGGTTAAAACATATACAGAATCATTAGTAGGCTACAGTAGCTGCTGGGGGGGAATCACTCAGTGATCTTACCACTGTTTATACAACGGGTGGGTCTAATCCTTAATGCTGATTGGTTAAAAGCGCATTCCAGCCGGTGTCTATTCCACAAGTTACCACCAGCTAAATCTATGACGTTAAAATGCCTATTTACTCTGTTACACCTGACTGCGCAATCCACTGTCTCATCAGCCCAGCCAGGCAAGTTACTGGGGGGGAATCACTCAGTGAGCTTACCACTGTCTGATCACCATGTCTCAATTATTGTTCAGGTCAAAATGTTCCCCCTGAGATTTTCACATGGGGAATTCCACCCCTGAATAGCCATGTGGTTCAACCCTCAGGACTTACCTGGGACCCTCTTGTACAGAGCAGAACAGTTGTAGGTAATGGAGAAGGCAGGCTGGAGGACAATAGCCATCACAGCAGAGACACAGTACAGGGAGAGCATCTTAACTACTGTGGAGAGAGAGGATGAGAGACACTCAGAGGACATTCACAGAACAGAAAGAGCCACAGTCAGCATCCATGATCAGAGTGCAAAGCAGATGATAATGCAGAGATGGTTGTGAGATTTGTTATCCCATACAGGAAATAAACATGTAAAATGTACCACTAAACAAAATCTGTTATATTTCAAAAATTATAAACTTCCCTAAACAATTATTCACTATTCTAAATATGTTTGGTTTGACCATTCAAAACTAAAGCAGGAGAGCTGAGTCTCAAGTCATCCCATCCTACCTGTGAGGTTCCCGAGGAGGTGTTTGTGTGAACAGGTTGTGGTGGGATGTGTCTCATATACCACAGGTGTTAGACCTCCCTGACATCTAATATCACATGGGAGTGAAACACACATCCATCCCCTCAACAAACACACAAACACAATATTTTTTTAAACCATCAAACAACCACTAAGAGGACTGTGTCAGTGGGGTTTGACATAGATCTCAAAGGTTAACCTGCACGGGATATTTCATATTTCTTGGAAACAATTAGGGGATATCTTGAGAATGATTGAGCATTGTTGCTTTTCAGGGATATATTGTACACTGTATTCATATCTGTTTTAAATATATTATCATATTAGATTCATCCACTTCAGCATCAGGATTTTTTTACATTATAATGAATCCACTTGAACGCAATATTCTTCGGTGATTTGCTAATTGTGGAAACAAGTAGTTACAAATATATATAACTTTTTAATATATATCTTTTTTAATTGATAGGTTGAGATAATGTGTAGAATATCCGATAATATGAATTCCGAGCCAATGAGATGATACAGAAAATCGATATGAAATTCTCCTTTGAGCATGGTTTTTAGCCCAGGACTAGGCTTAACCTTTGTCTAGGAAACAGGCCCTTAGAGCTTCATGGGTTGGGCATGCATTGACATTTCATTACAAAACCTTTTGAGTAGAGGTGTGTCTGTTCGAATTTTATAAACATTAATCACCACACAAAACCTATTCATCAAAATGCCATACAATCCCTGGGGGTCCTTTTGCATTTCTTATCAAACTTCCATCTAAAAGTGAGAAGTTAAATCTCCACGAGAGACAAAGCTGTCTTTTGGGATGTCCTATATAGAAGAGTGGATTTATGTGTTGAGAATGAAACACTATGAATGCTGGAAATGTGATAACGTAAGCCACAAGGTAACAAACACAGAACCAGAAATAGCCATTGTTAATTTAACTTGCATGTCAGCCCTTTACTCTATTGTGTTCCAAGAGCTACTTTGTAAGTAGACTTTGCTATAGGCTACAACTGCTACTGTTCAACTGTGAAGGCCAATTGTTCAGCGTGAAACATAGAATGAAAACGACCAGATATGTTTCTGCCAAAAGCCCCTTGGCGAGAGAAGAGATTTGTTACATTATATGGATGCATCACTCGGTGACAGTCCCTTCACTTTTTGTCTCTGCCCAAGATCTCTCCAATGACAACTGTTTAGTGTTCAACACGGAATGCAGTGGGCATTCTTATGTGATCTAATCATATTATCAGATTCCAAAAATCCTAATGGCTGCTGGGGTCACTCAAGATAAAGCAAAACTCTGAACCCTTGTCTATCTGAGACAGTGTAGTTTGAAGCTAAGCTGTTTACTATTTTTTAAATCAATGGATAATCAAGGTTAATTGATTCTAAAAATGAATGAAAGGGCAGTACTGTACATGTGGAAATAATATAGTAATAGAATGCATGTTGCTTGCCTTACATGTTATATGATGCCAAGAAAGAAATTGTCACGCCCTGCCCTTGAGAGGCCTGTTGTCTTTAGTTGGTTTGGTCAGGGCGTGAGTTTCTATGTTATATATTCTATGTTTATGTTCTAGTTAGTCTGTTTTTATGTTGCAGTGCTAGGTTTGGCCGGGTGTGATTCCCAATCAGAGACAGCTGTCGCCCGTTGTCTCTGATTGGGGAGCATACTTAAGCCTGAGGACTTCACGTTACGTTGTTTCTTGTTTTGGTTTGTATGTTTACTGGGTGAATAAACATGTATGCTTTTCACGCTGCACCTTGGTCTGACCCGTCTCTCAACGTTCGTGACAGAAGATCCTACCACAAAAGGACCAAGCAGCGTGCCCAGGAGCAGCAGACACCCTGGACACAGGTGGGGAAGTCATTTTGGACTTGGGAGGAGATATTGGCTGATGGAGGACCCTGGGCGAAGGAGGAAGCCCAGGCAGGAGATGAGAAACGGCGACCCCAAAAGGACTCGGTCACGGAGAAAGCCCAAGAAGCAGCCCCAATAAAAAAAATTGGGGGGCTAAAGGGGTGGTCGGGGATCGAGAGAGAAGCGCCCCAACCACTGCACCCGGTGGAGTTCCAGTTGGAGTCCCTACGACCATGAGAGCAGGAATGGGAACAGTTTTACACTGAGGAGTCGGAGGATGACGACGACGATGAGTTTCTGTTCCCTAACTCGTAGGGGCTCCCGGAGGAGTCCTCACTGGAGGAGGATTGGGCGCGGAGAGAGAGGACTGGAACAGTCGTACATCTCCAACGCCAGTTCCCAGCCCGGTACGTCCCGTGCCTGCTTCTCGCACCAAGCCAGTGGTGCGTGTTCCCAGTCCGGCACGGCCCGTTCCAGGACAGAAACACGCACCTAAAATGGAGTCAGCAGGTACAGTCAGTCCGTCCGGATCTTTGGAGGAACGTATCCAACGGCAGGCGAGCAGGATCCAGGCTCTCGGCAGCGCAATGGAGTGCGTGGTGAGTAGATTGGAGCGATGGGAGAGAGGTGGCGTTTCTACACCTCCTCCAACCACACAACTCACCCAACCTCCAGCGACGGTCCCCTGCAGGGAGCACTTTAGCGTGTCGGTGCCCAGTCTGGGGCCGGCAACCAGCCCAACTACAGGGTTGGAAACCACCTCTGCGTCGGTGCCCAGGGTGGGCACGACGTACAGTCCCGTTTTGGAGCGGGAGCTCCTAAACGTGTCGGTGCCCAGTCTGGGGCCGGCAACCAGTCTTACTACGGGGCTGGAATTTTCCTCTGCGTCGGTGCCCAGGCTGGGCACGGCGTTTAGTCCTGCTCCAGAGATGGGGATGGATACTTGCCGGAAGGCTGCTCCACTCCGGAGCCAGAGCAATCCACTCCACCGGTGCCTGATCTAGCTCTGGTCGGTTGCTCCACTCCGGAGCTAGAGCAGTCCACTCCACCGGTGTCCAGCCTAGCTCCGGTCAGCGGCTCTAATCCGGAGCAAGAGCAATCCGCTCCACCGGTGCCTGATCCAGCTCCGGTCAGCGACACCATTCCGGAGTCAGAGTAGTCCACTCCACCGGTGCCTAGTCCAGCTCCGGTCAGCGGCTCCATTCCGGAGCCAGAGCAGTCCGCTCCACCGGTGCCCAGTCCAGCTCCTGTCAGCGGCTCCATTCCGGAGCCAGAGCAGTCCGCTCCACCGGTGCCTAGTCCAGCTCCGGTCAGCGGCTCCATTCCGGAGCCAGAGCAGTCCGCTCCACCGGGGTCCAGTTCAGCTCCAGTCAGTGGCTCCACTCCGGCGCCAGAGCAGTCCGCTCCACCGGTGCCTAGTCCATCTCCGGTCAGCGGATCCATTCCGGAGTCAGAGCAGTCCGCTCCACCGGGGTCCAGTCCAGCTCCGGTCAGCGGATCCATTCCGGAGTCAGAGCAGTCCGCTCCACCGGTGCCCAGTCCAGCGGCTCCATTCCGAAGCCAGAGTAGTCCGCTCCACCGTCGTCTTTAGTTGGTTTGGTCAGGGCGTGAGAATCTATGCTAGAAATTCTATGTTTATGTTCTAGTTAGTCTATTTCTATGTTGCAGTGCTAGGTTTGGCCGGGTGTGATTCCCAATCAGAGACAGCTGTCGCTCGTTGTCTCTGATTGGGGATTATACTTAAGTAGCCCATTTCCTACTGTGTATTGTGGGATCTTGTTCCGTGTAGGCTTGTGTGTGTATAGCCTGAGGACTTCATGTTACGTTGTTTCTTGTTTTGGTTTGTATGTTTACTGGGTGAATAAACATGTATGCTTTTCACGCTGCACCTTGGTCTGACCCGTCTCTCAACGTTCGTGACAGAAATGAATAAGATAGATGAAAGGAAACAATTTAGCATATACAGTGGGGAGAACAAGTATTTGATACACTGCCGATTTTGCAGGTTTTCCTACTTACAAAGCATGTAGAGGTCTGTAATTTTTATCATAGGTACACTTCAACTGTGAGAGATGGAATCTAAAACAAAAATCCAGAAAATCACATTGTATGATTTTTTAAGTAATTCATTTGCATTTTATTGCATGACATAAGTATTTGATACATCAGAAAAGCAGAACTTAATATTTGGTACAGAAACCTTTGTTTGCAATGACAGAGATCATACGTTTCCTGTAGGTCTTGACCAGGTTTGCACACACTGCAGCAGGGATTTTGGCTCAATCCTCCATACAGACCTTCTCCAGATCCTTCAGGTTTCGGGGCTGTCGCTGGGCAATACGGACTTTCAGCTCCCTCCAAAGATTTTCTATTGGGTTCAGGTCTGGAGACTGGCTAGGCCACTCCAGGACCTTGAGATGCTTCTTACGGAGCCACTCCTTAGTTGCCCTAGCTGTGTGTTTCAGGTCGTTGTCATGCTGGAAGACCCAGCCACGACCCATCTTCAATGCTCTTACTGAGGGAAGGAGGTTGTTGGCCAAGATCTCGCGATACATGGCCCCATCCATCCTCCCCACAATACGGTGCAGTCGTCCTGTCCCCTTTGCAGAAAAGCATCCCCAAATAATGATGTTTCCACCTCCATGCTTCACGGTTGGGATGGTGTTCTTGGGGTTGTACTCATCCTTCTTCTTCCTCCAAACACGGCGAGTGGAGTTTAGACCAAAAAGCTCTATTTTTGTCTCATCAGACCACATGACCTTCTCCCATTCCACCTCTGGATCATCCAGATGGTCATTGGCAAACTTCAGACGGGCCTGGACATGCGCTGGCTTGAGCAGGGGGACCTTGCGTGCGCTGCAGGATTTTAATCCATGACGGCGTAGTGTGTTACTAATGGTTTTCTTTGAGAATGTGGTCCCAGCTCTCTTCAGGTCATTGACCAGGTCCTGCCGTGTAGTTCTGGGCTGATCCCTCACCTTCCTCATGATCATTGATGCCCCACGAGGTGAGATCTTGCATGGAGCCCCAGACCGAGGGTGATTGACCGTCGTCTTGAACTTCTTCCATTTTCTAATAATTGCGCCAACAGTTGTTGCCTTCTCACCAAGCTGCTTGCCTATTGTCCTGTAGCCCATCCCAGCCTTGTGCAGGCCTACAATTTTATCCCTGATGTCCTTACACAGCTCTCTGGTCTTGGCCATTGTGGAGAGGTTGGAGTCTGTTTGATTGAGAGTGTGGACAGGTGTCTTTTATACAGGTAACGAGTTTAAACAGGTGCAGTTAATACAGGTAATGAGTGGAAAACAGGAGGGTCTGTGAGAGCCGGAATTCTTACTGGTTGGTAGGTGATCAAATACTTATTTCATGCAATAAAATGCAAATTAATTACTTAAAAATCATACAATGTGATTTTCTGGATTTTTGTTTTAGATTCCGTTTCTCACAGTTGAAGTGTACCTATGATAAAAATTACAGACCTCTACATGCTTTGTAAGTAGGAAAACCTGCAAAATCGGCAGTGTATCAAATACTTGTTCTCCCCACTGTATACAGTATCTCACAAAAGTGAGTACACCCCTCATGTGACAACACTAAAGAAATGACACTTTGCTACAATGTAAAGTAGTGAGTGTACAGCTTGTATAACAGCTGGCAGCACTCATACATCTATTTCCCAAAGACAACCTCTGGATATGATGCTGAGCACGTGCACTCAACTTCTTTGGTGGACCATGGCGAGGCCTGTTCTCAGTGGAACCGGTCCTGTTAAACCGCTGTACATTGTAGCAAAGTGTCATTTCTTCAGTGTTGTCACATGAAAAGATATACTCAAATATTTACAACAATGTGAGGGGTGTACTCACTTTTATGAGATACTGTATTTTGTTATATCATTTGTGGTTTGTGAGGGGGACACAGATATGACACAAAGGATTTTAGAACAATTAGCTAAAATGTAAGATTAATGGGTTAATAATATACTGAACAAAAATATAAACGCAACATGTAAAGTGTTGGACCTCCACTTCCGGTTTCTTCACCTGCGGGATCGTCTGAGGGAGGAGGGGTTGTTGAGGAGTATTTCTGTCTGTAATAAAGCCCTTTTGTGGAAAAAACTCATTCTGATTGGCTGGGCTCTGGCTCCCAATTGGGTAGGCCTATGCCCACCTATGGCTGCACCCCTGCCCAGTCATGTGAATCCATAGATTAGGGCCTAATGCATTTATTTATATTGACTGGTTTTCTTATATGAACAGTAATTCAGTAAAATCTTTGAAATTGTTGCATGTTGCATTTATATTTTTGTTCAGTGTAGCTGTTAAATGTGAAATATTTATCCATCTAGTCACCAATACAGGAACCCTAAAATTTCACAAAGTTAAACCCTGCATGAACTGTAACCTTCACCACTGAAAACAAGCCAGAAAAAGTCCCAGCCAGACATGACCAGTGTAATAACATCAAGACATGTCAGCCAGGATTATACTGTAGTGACAACATACTTCAACACAGTAATCACCGTTGTGCTTCTTTACAGTATCCATCTCAGGGCTCAACAAAGGTGGCGGAAATTTGATCCCAGTCACAGCAATAACCAAGGGCAATTAGGCTTGTTTAAGATGCTGATTTGAGTCGGGAAAGAAAATATGCTGGGAATGGGTAAGGGAATGATACTGTACGCTTTGGAAGGGTATAGTGGAGAGATCAAAGAGTCATTATAGTCCCTGTCTATCTGAGTGGACATCCCCTGCATCACGCAACTAGTGTATCTCTCCTTTCTCATCATGTCAGCTCGCAAGGTGGACCTACTATAGAGTCAAAATATGAGTCTATACTTGTTGTATTCGGCGCATGTGACAAATAACATTTGATTTTATTTGATTTGAATACCCATAAAACCTAGAGGTCAAACGTGGAAATGGTTCAAAAAGTCTTCCCGTCCATTAATTTTTCCTATAGGGGATTTTAGAAACACTTAAAATAAGGGCTGTGTTTCGTGTAGGCTTACCCTGGTGTGGCATTTTGATAACTGTGTAAATCTCTCTAGGACAAGGTGTATTTACCCCCCAAAAAATGTAATGCTAATTATGTGGCTATCATAAAGAACTACAAATGCCATGATGTTCTGGACGAGACTGCCGACTCGAGGAATCTCTGGAATAACTATCTAATGTTAGCTAAATGTAGTAATGAATAGTAATGAATAGCAATTCTTTAAATTGACTGAATTCTGTGAACTGTCTTGTGCAAGTTTTAAATTGACACATTACCTGTTAGCAAAGGTATCAGCTAGAGATGAGGTGCAGGGATGTGTCGTTTTGCATGATGTCTACTTTGATGCTAATTAGATTATTACTTTTTTATCTGAAAGTAAATGGAGCCGAATATATTGATAAAAGACACATTGTCCGAGAGAGATTAACTTGGTTATCAAAACGTCACGCCAGGGAGAGCCTACACGAAACACAGCCCTTATTTTAAGTGTTTCAAAAATGGTGGAAAAACGATTGGAACCATTTCCCTGTTTGACCGCTAGGTTTTATGGCCATTGTCTAAACGTTATGGTACTTGGTTTGTCCTTGAGAAGACTCTTGTGTGTTGGAGATGTTGGAGTAGAACTAGTGTGAAAGTAGAAATAGTATGATTATTGGTACTGTCATTGCTTGAATAAGACAATGCAATGATGGTGACGACATGGTGATAAGTAAAATATTATTGTCGTAAGAGAAGTAGTCCATTGCTGTCATCTGCTGGCCAAGTTTGGGTGGTTATCAGTGATTGTTTACCAAAGTATCCAACACATTAGGAACACCTGTTCTTTCCATGACGACCAGGTGAATTCAGGTGAAAGCTATGTGACCCCTTATTGAAGTCACTTGTTAAATCCACTTCAATCAGTGTAGATGAAGGGGAGGAGACAGGTTAAATAATCATTTTAAAGCCTTGAGACAATTGAGACATGTATTGTGTATGTGTGCCATTCAGAGGGTGAATGGGCAAGACAAAATATTTAAGTGCCTTTGAACAGGGTATGACGGTAGGTGCCAGGCGCACCGGTTTGAGTGTGTCAAGAACTGCAACGCTGCTGCCGTTTCCCACTCAACAGTTTCCCTTGTGTATCAAGAATGGTCCACCACCCAAAGGACATCCACCCAACTTGACACAACTGTGGAAAGCATTGGTGTCAACATGGGCCAGCATCCCTGTGGAATATCGAGTCCATGCCCCGATGAATTGAGGCTGTTCAGAGGGCAAAGGAGGTGTTCCTAATGTTTTGTACACTCAGTGTATGTTCCTCTTATTATTTGGAAATATTTCCAAATTCAAATCTGATTATATAAAATGACCAAAATGCAGTCCCAAATCACAGACTTGTATTACCTTTCAGTAAGACCCTATTTAGCATTAGATAACATACATTGTTTCCCTGTCATAAAATCAACTGATGCCTTGAAGTAAAAAGGCCTATTCCATTCCTGAGTTACACCAGAGGTGGACCCCCTCACAGAGAGACAGTGCATGCCTTTGCGTGACTTGAGTAACACTACCCTGGCCTCACTCAGATTAGGACCCTCTCATGGGGCCAAGACTCGTGTCACTAATAAAGGGACATGATAGAGCGTTACATTCCAGGAAGAAGAGTAATGAACCTCTGGAGCAGAGCCAGCCAGACAGCACAAAAGTGCCTCACATAAAAAGCCTGTGTTGTGGAACACATCCCGGCTTGTCTGAGCACTTCATTTGCTCCCAGGAAACGTGTTGCAGGGTTTACCATCTGCTGGTGACTGATTGAGATTACACGAAGAGAGGCCATGAGTCTCGGTCTTGTGGCTGACTACTGTGTGTGCTGGGCCAAATAGGATAGTCTTTTCTGTTTACATGCTGTCTGGTTCCTGGAAAAACCTTAAATCAAATACGACCCCGCCAAGCCGCACTGCTTCTTGACACACTGCTCGCTTAACCCGGAAGCCAGGTGCACCAATCTGTCGGAGAAAATACCGTACAGCTGGCGACCGAAGTCAGCGTGCATGCACCGGGCCCGCAAGGAGTCGCGAGATTGCGATGGGACAAGGACATACCAGCCGGCCATACCCTCCCCTAACCCGGACGACGCTGGGCCAATTGTGCGCCGCCTCATTGGTCTCCCGGTAGCGGCCGGCTGCGACACAGCCCGGGATCGAACCTGGGTCTGAAGTGACACCTCTAGCACCTTAGACCGCTGCGCCACTCGGGAGGCCCGTATTCTCTTTTTGTATTTAAAAAAAGTTACACTTTTTGGAGATAATAGGTTTTTCCAGGACACCAACAATGCTGTTTATGATATATGAGAAAACGTGTGCTAGGTCTTAGTTGAGAGATGAGAGTTCTATTTGCTGCATGGAATGTGTATTATTCTGTTATTGATTAGTATTTTTAAAGCCTTTTTAAGCCTCTACATTTTCCTTCATATTCTTTATTAGGCCTATGCATACTTTTGTAAAATAATGTTTTTCTATCCCTTTCACAATCATAAATTGGAAATATACTTATTTTCATTTTTCTAGAGAGAAAAGGGAAATGAGTGGAAGTGGCTGAAAAACAAACGAGAAAGGACAGGGACAGGAAATATGGTGTTGAAAAAATAGCTCTTCCCTTTCCTCCTTTCTGGCTTCCTGTTAGGGGCCAATGCTTTGCACATTCCTCTGAGCCCATGAAGTCACTGCAATCAAATCTCCTCACTAGCAATTCAATCTGAGCCCGTTTTCACCAATCCTTGATCAGCACTCCTACTCTAAGAAGCTTTATGAATGCAGGCCCTGGACTTTTCCATTTCTGATAGTTACAGTCAAAACACTAACTGAAAACGGTTCACTATAGGGTGAATTAAGGTTTCCAGGTTTAACATACCTGGCAACCCTCTGCTGTTTGTTGCCAAGTTAGCCAACCCCTTCCCATGTCGCCTAGGCCACAGCATATAACCAACTGTGTTATTATGGTCTGAGTCTGAAGTGACTGATGTTGGCTTTCTGAGACTACCAGATTAGCATCAGCATTCAATCCTATCTCAGATCTGCTCTAGCATAAAACAGGATGTTTTACTGACTATGTGTAAATTATGTGGATACAGATTTCAGGGCCATTGTTATCTGGTTATATTGGTCATCACATATTAACCTCACAATAAAACGGCTCACCACTTGTTCTTGTATTGTCTGGAGTTTGCTGCCTGGAACACTTGGACATTTCCCAAAGTCTCACAAAAGTTTTCCATGTAGTAGCTACAATGGATCTTTGCTGGGCAATCTACAAAGAAAAATGATTGCAAAGTACTGGCTAAATTAGCAGTACTTAGAATTTCCTAATTTCCTCAAGTGAAAGAACACAATATTCTCCTCAGACTAATGCTTGACCTTTACATAATTAACTACACATTTTTCTCTCAAATGTTTTATTTCTTATTTCCCACCCTGGTTGTCAGATATTCCATTAAAGTAATGTGTGTGTGTGTGTGTGTGTGTGTGTGTGTGTGTGTGTGTGTGTGTGTGTGTGTGTGTGTGTGTGTGTGTGTGTGCGCGCGTGTGTATGTGTGTGAAATAGAAAACATTTGCTATACAGTTGTACAATCCCATGTACATTTCTCTTGCTCAGTATAGCATACCACACAAATACGTCTATTCATTCCATTAGTCTCTTTTCCATTCTTATCAAATAAATGTGACTTTGATTATTGTGTAAGTGCAGCATGGAGAAGCCTAATTTCATTATGCCTTTATATGAGTGCAAAAAAACATAGCAAGATACGACAAGCATTCCTCCTTTAAACTTTTATCTTCGATGGACTTACTCAAAATCCTGAGCCATTCGCAGTAAAATGGGTTTAAAAAACGCTTTACCGGATCCTGCAAAAACACTTCGACCTAATTCTGATTGGACCATACCCTCTCTCAGGCTTTGACGGGCGGCCACGGATTTGCTCGAATTTACGCGAACGCTTTAGTGAAGATGAAGAAATGGATTTTATTAAACTGCTCTGGACGGTTCTCGCCGTTTGCTGCCACCCAGGATTCACCCAATTTGAACTCAATGGTGAGTGTTTACAGGGAAAGAATGTCAAACTTGTCAAAGCACGTTGTCAAAAGGTAACGGTATGATTAACCAAAGTTTATCTAATGCATGGCAATATTGCGGTCTGTTGATTGTGCGAAAAAAAATCGTATTATGTAGTGCCCAACGAAAGAAGAAAGATTTTGGAACGTTAACATTTTAAAATAGAAACTTCAAATGTCACCCAAAGTCGAGTGCTTTTGTAAGCTAGATGGCAAAAACAGTCACTGCAATAATTATCTTCAATAGGTCTATACATTGCCCAGAGCAGGCTTTTTGTTTTGGTTTGTGTGTCGGGAACCTATGATTCGTTTTGAGATGGGCCATTGTGCTCAGAAGTAGGTTACAGATTTAGAAGACCAAGGTGGTATGTAATAGCCCAAATGTGGTGCAAAAATCAAGGTGCAAAATCAAGGTGGGCCATATTACTTTAAAGCTTATTCACTGTGGTTTGCAACATTATTAATAAAGGCCCCAATAATAAAGAAAATAAGCCTGTAATAATAAATAAATAATAACATAGAGCCTATTCATAATGTTACATGCAATCACTTACGAAAAACAATAAAACATTTCTTAAGCTTATGGCAATAGGCCTATATAAAATCAAGAGATCTTGCACATAGGCCTATTATCATGTCATTCATGTAGGCTAATATGTGTGCCATATGTCCTCACAGCTTACATAACAACTTGCAATGTTATTCCACTTAATTACCATTCTGATTTGACATTATTTATTACCCATGTTTAGATTAGCAATTTTGCAATTGAATTTGCAATTTGATTTGCATTCTTGATTTGCAATTTCTTGTTTTCCAATGCGATGCACTGTAGGCCAGAGGATCTGCCGGCGTGGCACAGAGCGACCCTGCTACAGGATCAACTACTTCCAGGACCCACAGCGGAGGGTGACCTTCGATGATGCCAGGCAGGCCTGCAGGACAGATGGGGGAGAGCTCCTCAGTATCGACACTGACAATGAGCAGCGCCTGGTCGAGAGGTTCATCCAGCAGTTGCAGGCCACTGATGGGGACTTCTGGATCGGGCTGCACAGAAGCCCACGCCACCGGGTGACTACTATGGGCTGCCCTTCGCAGTACTACTGGCTGGATGGCAGCAAGGCCAGATTCAGGTGTTCTTGTGTTTTACTTTGAATGTTGTGGTATTGGCAGTGTTGGGGAAGCTAATATGAAAATATAGTTTACCAAGCTACCAATTACTTCACACTGAATGAAGTTAAGCTACACTAAAGCTACCCTTAAAAAATATAGTTGACTTAACTAAAGTTACTTTGAAAAGGTAGTTCACTTCATCCAAACTACTTTGTGAAAAATTATCATATGTAAATCTGAAATGTCATAGACGACAAATTGCAAGAACAGATCACTGTATTCAGATGTTAACAGAATGTGTCATTTAACCTATTAATCACAAAATAAAATGTTCCAAGTGAGAATTACGCAGGCCTGATGCCGAAAAAGAAAGGAAATGATTACGTAGTTCCAGTAGCTAGCTACATCGCTACATGGCAAAAAAGTCATTAACTACTGAAAACACTAACTTCATTTGAATTTAGTTCAACTACCACCAAGCTACTGCAAAATGTAGTTAAATTACCAGTTGAACTACATGTAGTTCACTACTCCCCAACACTGGGTATCAGTAGGATGAGAGTGCATTTTCAGAGGCATGCTGTTGACTATCAGAGGATCTCTGATAAGGTTGTTGACCTATGGAAAAATGCTTGTTGCAGAAACTGGCATTGGGACGAGCCATCATGTGGCAACGAGATGTGTGTGGTGCTGTATCACCAGCCTTCTGCCCCCCCTGACGAAGGGGGGCGCTTCATGTTCCAGTGGAACGATGACAACTGCAACACCAAGAACAATTTCGTCTGCAAGTACTCCGAAGGTGAACTGTACCCTGGACACGTTCTGAGTAGCCAAACGTTGTGGAACATTGCAGATAGAAATGTCATGAATAGAGCTGACATGATTCTACATGTCAGAGAGTTATGTTTGTTCTACATCATGTTTTTCTATCTGAACGTTCCACAACATTGTGCCCTGCTGAACATAGCCCCGGTGTCCTTGATAGTGTCCATATTTAGACATGAACAGATTCAAAGGGTTGTATTCAAAGGACAGCAAATGGAAGGAAAGGGACCGAAACAGGGAGGGACTACCTGAATTTGTCCAATAAGAATCTCTCGTTTTCGTTGACGAAACTTTTTGTTATGGATTGCAAAAGTGTGCACTAATGAATACGACGGTGTTACATTACATTTATCCTATCTCAATCCTGTAGTTTATCTCCGCTGAAGGAGATAATATTGTATGGTATGATTTTTATTGAATACCAGCTTATCAACAAGGAACCATAGAAAATATCCTTCACAGTCAATATAGTCCATATTCATTTGCAGCTGATGATTGTCACTTTCTCTCTCTTACAGAAAAGTTACCCATGTTTACTGTGGTGTGGAATTCAATATACACAGGTAAACCCACCACTGCAACTAACATTTAGATTTTTTAAGGTCAAATATGTGAATCCTTGAGATGAGTGATTTGTTGATACTGAGATCAACAGCTTGAACATTGTAATGACATCACCATTCTCAATCTCCGAAGTGTCTATGTATAGGATGACATCTAGTGGTCAAGATTTATGAATCACAATATAATACACTGCTCAAAAAAATAAAGGGAACACTTAAACAACACAATGTAACTCCAAGTCAGTCACACTTCTGTGAAATCAAACTGTCCACTTAGGAAGCAACACTGATTGACAATAAATTTCACATGCTGTTGTGCAAATGGAATAGACAACAGATGGAAATTATAGGCAATTAGCAAGACACCCCCAATAAAGAAGTGGTTCTGCAGGTGGTGACCACAGACCACTTCTCAGTTCCTATGCTTCCTGGCTGATGTTTTGGTCACTTTTGAATGCTGGCGGTGCTTTCACTCTAGTGGTAGCATGAGACGGAGTCTACAACCCACACAAGTGGCTCAGGTAGTGCAGCTCATCCAGGATGGCACATCAATGCGAGCTGTAGCAAGAAGGTTTGCTGTGTCTGTCAGCGTAGTGTCCAGAGCATGGAGGCGCTACCAGGAGACAGGCCAGTACATCAGGAGACGTGGAGGAGGCCGTAGGAGGGCAACAACCCAGCAGCAGGACCGCTACCTCTGCCTTTGTGCAAGGAGGAGCAGGAGGAGCACTGCCAGAGCCCTGCAAAATGACCTCCAGCAGGCCACAAATGTGCATGTGTCTGCTCAAACGGTCAGAAACAGACTCCATGAGGGTGGTATGAGGGCCCGACGTCCACAGGTGGGGGTTGTGCTTACAGCCCAACACCGTGCAGGACGTTTGGCATTTGCCAGAGAACACCAAGATTGGCAAATTCGCCACTGGCGCCCTGTGCTCTTCACAGATTAAAGCTGGTTCACACTGAGCACATGTGACAGACGTGACAGAGTCTGGAGACGCCGTGGAGAACGTTCTGCTGCCTGCAACATCCTCCAGCATGACCGGTTTGGCGTGGGTCAGTCATGGTGTGGGGTGGCATTTTTTTGGGGGGCCGCACAGCCCTCCATGTGCTCGCCAGAGGTAGCCTGACTGCCATTAGGTACCGAGATGAGATCCTCAGACCCCTTGTGAGACCATATGCTGGTGCGGTTGGCCCTGGGTTCCTCCTAATGCAAGACAATGCTAGACCTCATGTGGCTGGAGTGTGTCAGCAGTTCCTGCAAGAGGAAGGCATTGATGCTATGGACTGGCCCGCCCGTTCCCCAGACCTTAATCCAATTGAGCACATCTGGGACATCATGTCTCGCTCCATCCACCAACGCCACGTTGCACCACAGACTGTCCAGGAGTTGGCGGATGCTTTAGTCCAGGTCTGGGAGGAGATCCCTCAGGATACCATCCGCCACCTCATCAGGAGCATGCCCAGGCGTTGTAGGGAGGTCATACAAGCACGTGGAGGCCATACACACTACTGAGCCTCATTTTGACTTGTTTTAAGGACATTACATCAAAGTTGGATCAGCCTGTAAAGAAAAAAATATTTAATAATTTTATTTCATTCATTCAGATCTAGGATGTGTTGTTTAAGTGTTCCCTTTATTTTTTTGAGCAGTGTATAATAGGAGAGAATAGAATAGAATATAAAAACGTTATCAGTGTCATTGAATCAATCCTCTTCTCAGATTGTCACGATCGTCGGGAACAGAGGACCAAGGCGCAGCGTGGAATGCAAACATATTTATTAAATAATGATAACACGATCAAAACAACAATCGATAACGTGACGTCCTCGGTCTAACACAAACCACACTGGAACAAGATCCCACAAACACTGTGGGAAAACTGGCTGCTTAAGTATGGTTCCCAATCAGAGACAACAAGCAACAGCTGATACACGTTGCCTCTGATTGAGAACCACACTGGCCAACATAGAAATACAAAACTAGAATAAATGAAAACTCACACCCTGGCTCAACATACTAGAGTCCCCAGAGCCAGGGCGTGACAGTACCCCCCCCCCCAAAGGCGCGGACTCCGGCCGCGCCAACCAAACACCACAGGGGAGGGACCGGGTGGGCACTCCGCCTTGGCGGCGGATCCGGCTCCGGACATGATTCCCACTCCAACCCCCCAAAGTACCCCTGGTCCGGTCTGACCCTGCTGGCCGGAGCTGGACTGAACACCGGTGGAGCGGATTGCTCTAGCTCCGGCGTGGAGCAGCTGACCGGTGCCGGACCAGGCACCGGTGGAACAGGCACGGGCTGTGCCGGACTGACGACGCACACCACTGGCTTGGTGTGGGGAGCAGGAACAGGCCGAACCGGGCTGACGATGCGCACCATAGGCTTGGTGCGTGGAGCAGGAACAGGCCGGGCCGGGCTGACGATGCGCACCATAGGCTTGGTGCGTGGAGCAGGAACAGGCCGGGCCGGGCTGACGACACGCACCACAGGCTCGATGCGAGGAACAGGAACAGGCCGGACCGTACTGGGGACACACACCACTGGCCCTACGCAGGGATCAGGAACGGGCCGGACCGGACTGGTAACACACCCCAGTACCTCTCGCCGTGCCTCTACACTTTCCCTCTCCTCTGTGACCAGTGGCCCCCTTAACCTGGCGGCCTCCTCTGCAAACCCGCTGGACCGCTCTATCGCGGCCTCCTGCTGCCCCGTCGTCCACGGCGTGAGCCCCCCCCCTAAAAAAATTCTGGGGGTCTCTCCTCCCCGTGGGCCAGGCCCAGCCGAGGTTGATGTCCTTTAGCGATACCTCTGGCACTGGCTCCTGGACACGCTGCTTGGTCCAGTGTTGGTGGGATCTTCTGTCACAATCGTCGGGAACAGAGGACCAAGGCGCAGCGTGGAATGCGAACATATTTATTAAATAATGATGATGATAACACGAACAAAACAACAAACGATAACGTGACATCCTCGGTCTAACACAAACCACACTGGAACAAGATCCCACAAACACTGTGGGAAAACTGGCTGCTTAAGTATGGTTCCCAATCAGAGACAACAAGCAACAGCTGATACACGTTGCCTCTGATTGAGAACCACACCGGCCAACATAGAAATACAAAACTAGAACAAAAACAAATGAAAACTCACACCCTGGCTCAACATACTAGAGTCCCCAGAGCCAGGGCGTGACACAGATAATAGAGGCTATGCATGACAAATACAGTAGGCTATAGTACAGTTACAGATTACCATTGACACTGCTTGAAATTGTTGCTCTGATTGAGTTTATTCCTAGGGAGTTTATTTATAGTAGGCTGCTAATTTGCATATTAGTCATACTGTACTCCTCTACACATTGCTGCATCACACATGCTCAATCCTTCATCTTTGATGAAGACAAATGTTGCTTATTTTTGGTCTGCATATTTATTTGGTCAATATTACATTTTTGGATATCAATCGAACTTACAGTGTCTGTCTATTTAAAAGTTTTGTTCATTATCTATTTTCCAGTTGCCCCAATTATATCTCTCATGCCAAACCTACCATCAGCTACAGTGAGTGATGAGAAGACAAAAATTGGACTATCTGAATCATCAGGTAAAAAATCTGCACTCTTCATGTCTATCGAGTTTGATCCTAGCTTATGAAATATTGTGCATTGTGTCACAAATGCAATAAATAATCTCATTTCTTTTTTCTTTTTTTATTCTCCAAAAGGTATTCATAGTGAGGTGCCAACTTACTGCCATTAGCCTGGTCCCAGATCTGTTTGTGCTATCATGTCAGCTCCTTTTCATTGACAATGAGTGACAAGGAGTTGACATGATAGCACAAACAGATCTGGGACCAGGTTATAATGCCATTGTCTTACCTCTGTTGTTATCTTTCAGATAACGCCCTGTATGTCTCCTACATTCTATTTGCTACTGTCCCTATTCTACTGCTGCTGCTTGTGGCTACAGGAGTCTTCTGCTATAAACTGGCTGCCAAAAGGTAATAATTGTTCGCTTCATTAAATAATAACAGGTAATAATACATTGTGTACGATTGGCACCTTTCAAGGTCACCTAACATTATTTAAAAGTATGTAAAAAATCTATAAGTTAAAAAATGACAGAGAAAAGAGGGGCAAAACAGAGGAAGCTCGCAAGAGGGCTTACGAAAAATAATCAACATCAGACATCACAGAGCATAAGATAGCCTTAAGAGATATTTTGTTTTGAGGTGGGTTTCAATGCCGTATTTGAAGTAGGCAATGCTGGAGGTGTTTGTGGCTCACTACATGCCTCTGTAACTGATAGTGTAACTGTCTTTATGCAGGAGAAAGTCTCAGACAGACAGCTACCCTAAGCAAGAGCAATGGGGTACAATGTCCACTGCGGCCTGCAACATCCAAGGACCCTATGCCTACCAGGACATCACCAAGCTTCAACCAGCCGATCTGGAGAGCATGGCACCTGAAACAATCAAGAAGATGTCCTTCTGTGCCTCCTCTTTTGATTCCCAGTGTGATGATTACGAGAATGTTTCAAACAAGGAGACAGTGACAGAGAGTGGCTTTGTGACCAATGACATCTATGAGGCCTGCCAGGACCAGGGTCGGCACTATCTCAACGAGACTGGATGGGTGGAGAATGAGATATATGAGTAATGTTGCAGTCCTGCAGTGCCTCTCTCTTTACCACATGTCCACTGGGCCATCTGGGCATCTGACTGTTGTTGTCTCCATTCATCTTTCATATATCCTGCTGGTGGGTTGTATGGCATCATGTGATGCGAGACAGGATGGACAGATCCTGTGTAGTATTCAAAAGTGTTTGCTTTAGGGTACGCCCACTAACCGTACAAAAAAGCCCATGGTGTCACCCCCATTTGAGGCTTCCTGTGTGGAAGCTGATGTCAGGGAACAGGACAATATCTTCGGAAACTCGGATGACAGAAGTCTGACCCCACGATACCTCTGAGCAATGGTCTCGCCCGCCTGTGAGAGATGATCCTCCCAATGATGTTTACCAAAGCCTCCACTGTTATGACACCAGTTTGAGCTGGCTGGATATAGTCTTTAATGTGCCTTTTCATGACTACACCAAAGTCCTGGTTGGATAACAGAGTGTAGCATTTGTTTATTTGCCTATTCCTGTGTCTTCGTCTTATAAACTTGTATGTATCACAATGTTGTGAAGAAAATCAAGAAAATACATATTTTGCGTACATGGTAGATTCAAGTGGGCCTGACTAGAGTGTTGTGAAAAAGTAGTCTAACGAGCTAAAGCTGAGTGTTCTTGGAGGATGTCGGACAGGAAATGCCAAAAGCACATCTGGAACTCGCACATCCAGGAAATCTAGCAGTGACAGCACATGCTTTTGGGGTGCTGCGCTCAACAATTTCCCATGTAAGTCTGTCACGATAGGTTAATTAACAAAACATGTACTTGCTGGACCTGTAGGCCTATATGGGTAATATTTCAAATATTGCGCACCGCTCTGGCTACAAATAAATGTGTTTTTATTTTATTTTTAAATAATAATGTACCTTTATTGTATTTTTGTGTACAAGAAGACAGAAAAATTGACAATTTCTATAAGTCGTAAAACCTTTGGTAAGATATAGCTTACTTTACTGTACTATTGCAAACAGTACTTACTTATGGCTTCCATATTGTTTGTTTGACCAGCAGATGGTGTTGTTTCATGTCATATTTTAACTGTCTTTCCATTGGTCTCGAACTCCAGCAGCTTCACTAAAATGCTATGTTGATCGCTAGATGTGCAATGGGTATGTTTAAAAAAAGGATAATAATGTGCTAATATTCTGTCATATTATTGTATTATTCTCAAACCAATTGATTTGCCATTATAACCTGTATACTGAACAAAAATATACTGAACAAAAATATAAACGCTACATGCAACAATTTCAACGATTTTACTGAGTTACAGTTCATACAGTATAAGGAAATCAGTCAATTGAAATAAATTCACTAGGCCCAAATCTATGGATTTCACATGAGTGTGTAGGAGCGCAGCCATGGATGGGCCTGGGAGGGCATAGGCCCAGCCAATCAGAATTAGTTTTTCCCACAAAAGGGCTTTATTACAGACAGAAATACTCCTCAGTTTCATCAGCTGTCCGCGTGGTTGGTCTCAGACGATCCCACAGGTGAAGAAGCAGGATGCGGAGGCCCTGGGCTGGGGTGGTTACACATGGTCTGCGGTTGTGAGGCCGGTTGGAAGTACTGCCAAATTCTCTAAAATGACAATGGAGGCGGCTTATGGTAGAGAAATTAACATTCAATTCTCTGGCAACAGCTCTGGTGGACATTCCTGCGGTCAGCATGCCAATTGCACACTCCCACAAAACTTGAGACATCTGTGGCATTGTGTTGTGTGACAAAACTGCACATTATAGAGTGGCTTTTTATTGTCCCCAGCACAAGCTGCACCTGTGTAATGTTCATGCTGTTTAATCAGCTTCTTGATATGCCACTCCTGTCAGGTGGATGGATTATCTTGGCAAAGGAGAAATGCTCACTAACAGGGATGTAAACAAATTTGTGCACAAAATTTGCGAGAAATACGCTTTTGTGCGTATGGAACATTTCTGGGATCTTTTATTTCAGCTCATGAAACATGGGACCAACACTTTACATGTTGTGTTTATATTTTTGTTCAGTGACAAACCTGAATTGCAGAACACACACCATCCATTATAATCCAAATTAATGTTTGCCGTTTTGTGCATAGCTGGGAAACCTGGCAAGCATCTCACACTGTGTTCTCAAAATGTATGTTCTCAAAATGTATGATTATTTTACCACAGGCTTAAAGGGCAATTGCAACCAACAAAAAGTATAATAAAATGTATTAGTGGTTGCATCACTTGCATGCATCATTTGCCTTGTGCATAGACATGCATATGTTCCATAGTCAGAGCCCAGCTGCACACACACCTTTACATATCAAAACAACATGCATGTATTTAGTAATTTGCTAGTATAAATGTACATAAATAATTCACCAGTCCAATCCATGCATTTGACTCAGAGTAACAAAAGCTTTTTCTGTGCCCCTGCAGGCCAAACTTCAAAGTCAACTATCCACTCTGGGCGGCGAGCAAAGAGATTTCAGAATAGCAATGTTACCGGTTGACGTAAGAGGTGGATCCGGTTGCCTTGGAAACGAATTGGCACTGAAGCGTGAAACCGCTTCAGAGGCCCGCCCCTGTACAAATACCCCCATGGCTCTGACGTCAATGTACGTCAAGGAGAGAATATGATGCCTCCTGCAAGTCAACTCGTGTACTTTAGCTAATAGAGGTGGCTTGCTGAAATATTATAGCTCTATTGTATTGGAGAACGTGGCGTGACAGCCCGTGGCAGTCGTAAATGTCCTCTGTCGTCTCGTTGGTCTGAAGGGTCGTTAACGTTCAAACTGGCTGGGTGACCAAGAATTGTACTTTGTCTATTTTTAATAGACACATTTTAGCGGGCGGTTTGTTTTCCCTTACTCGTCATCTCTAGGCTCAAGTCGCGAGCCCCTACGTCCTAACCCCAAACCCCATTTAATACAGCATGGTCATGGCTGACAATCACCAAAAACCGATGGTTCGGGGTCCTGTCCGAGTGGGCTTCTACGATATCGAACGTACTCTAGGAAAGGGTAATTTCGCCGTTGTGAAGCTGGCTAGACATCGCATTACCAAGACCGAGGTGAGTGCTGAGAAAACAGCTAGCTGCCTGGCTAGCATGCTAGGTAACGGTGAGTGAGCTAAGCGTGTGATTCTCTTGCAAAGGGAAATAACCTTGTCTTTTAACTAACAAGCTAGTTACTTGCCACCTGTATTGCAGTTGTAAGTCAGCTAGTTATCTAAAGTTATATTTGCACATTTATTATGTAGTTAACTCATTCTGTTCACATTTGACATTGACATGTTTAGACCATTTCACACCTACCTAGTTTGCTATGTTGCAAACACAGTAGTCTCTTTTTTTGCTAAACTTTTGACTCTTACATGAAGAAAGTTATAGACTAGTAACAACTTATGTAACTTCATAATCAAAACTGTCTGACTATGGTTATTAAAGTTGGGTGTCACCCAGTTTTAAATGTAGTTAACGTTAGTCTAACCGTGAAGCAGATTCATTCATGTGTGTTCATGCCAAGAGAGTCACATCATTATCCAATCACTTTGTGACCTCAATGTTGTGCAATACACTGCCTTTCTTTGACCATGGATCAATACGTTGCTTCATTACTCTGTCTAACAATTGTGTGCAGTTTGTATAATGTGGTCAACATGCCACCCCACAGTCCTGCCCCCACGTTTTGGTTTTTGCTCTACTAGCACTACACAGCTGATTCAAATAACCAACATCATCAAACTTTGATTATTTGAATCAGCTGTGTAGTGTTAGGGTAAAAATCAAAACATGCACCCGGTGGGACCCCAGGACCGAGTTTGGGAAATCCTGCATAGACTGGTGTAAACAACCATGGTGTTAACAACCATGTAAATATCTAGGGCATGCAGCATGGGTTAATGCATTGGTTACATAACCCAATAATAATAATGTGATTTTATTGCCTCTTCTTGGGACAATCACTGTGGAGCTGTTGTGTACATACCCTATTCACAGACGCTAATAGCCCTTAATCATGACTCTCATTTCCATTACATTACACATAAGTAATTGGACGAAGGCGTCTTCTGTACGGGGGAGTTTTGTTAAGAGCGCTGACACTCAATCTGAACATTAACAAGTGTAAGGACCTTATCTTTCATATCAGCGATAAATAATTTTCTAAAAAAAACAAAAGGTTAAATTGATACACACCTTGTTAGGGTTAGTGTTCTCACACGGCCGTATCTCCATGTTACAGCGCGTGTTTACGGAAGACGAGGCGACCGCCTGTGCTAATTAGCTACTGTATCTAGCGTACTCCGAACACCTGTGTGCAAGCGTAATTCGGGACGTGTAGCAGAAGTGACGTTTCGTCGGATCGAGGCACTCATAGCTGTATGGATCTGTGCAAAACTGCTTCAGTAAGTGTATCTTTTTTATTTGAAGGATTCTTTCTCGCTGATTAAAGATAAGGGCCATAAGTTTCGAAAGATGTATTGCAAGCAATGATTATTGACGTTTGTAAATGTTAAAACACAGCGTCGGGATTGTAGTTCACATGAGCCAGTCGTGGGCGACGCGAATGTCTGAACTGTACGGAGAAGACAGAATGCCTCCTAGAGTTTTCGAGAGCTAAGACGCTAACTGCTTTAGCGCCTATTGACGATAGTGTCTTCTGAAGGGGGGAGTATTTTTTTCATTTTTTCGACGCTTGCGCTAAACTTTAACACGCATCACTTGCGGTACGGTTTTGGAAACATGAGTAACTTATCTTTTATATCAGGAATAAATTATTTTCAAAAAAGAAAAGGTTAAATAGGCGATATACACAGGCGAGCATGACGTATTTCCGGTTAAATCTCAGGATGGATGTAAACTTCCGGTTATCGTAGAATGCTGTGCTACCGTATGCTAGCATTGAATGCTTGTCGTCAAAAACATCCGAAACGGTTAATTTTCGTCGTTGTTGTTGTTTATCTTAATGTTTATGTTAATGTTTTTACTTGTAATACTTTGTCTTGACTTATAACACGATGACCTGTAAACGTACGAAAGTGTCCTTTCAAAAACGGGATGACAGCTCTTCCAGCCATCTTCTAGACATCTAACAGCGATTTAATAACATTTATTTCGCAACACATTGTAGTCTGCCTATTTAATTGGACTCTGCATACCTAATTCAGCTTGCCGGAGTAGCATCTGGTTTGGGCTTCACTACAACCATGGCATCCACAGGTCCTGGCTTCACTCCCTATTTATTTATGAGATGGTATAAGGAGAGATGCTAGTATGAATGTGACACAACTGTCTGGTATTGAAATGATACAAACCATTGTTTGTGGTTTATGCCACTTCTGCTCTGTTTCAGTGCACGAAAGTACAGGAGGGACGACAGACATGCCACATTCAGAGTAATGGGCAGTCTGATATAGTAATGCAACCAAATGATTGCATATCTCACACCCAGCCACACAGGAACAGTAGCTTTTAACAAGTACAACTGGCTGTGAATCACGCAATGTCATCTGAAATACACAGAAGCATAATTTAATGGGTTTTGAAAGACGAGGGTCTACAGCAGCAGGAGTAGGAGCAAAACTTGTTCTTTCTACTTTTTACTGGTGTAAGCAACTTATCTACTGTCTCATGTCACTTTTGTGCTTTCTGCATCACTTTCCTACTGTCTTGCACCACTTGGCTATACTATCTCCCACCACTTACCTATTGTCTTGTGCCATTTACCTACCTTCAAACAGTATTGGCAGAGCAGTAGGTGAGTGGTGCAACATTGTAGCCTAGTACCAATAACAACAGTAAAGTGAAGGTTTTGCTCCTAATTCCTCTCGGAAAGTAGAAACATCAAGTTCAAAAGCAAGGAGGTTGGGCCATATGTTTATAAAGAAAGAAGTAAAGATGACAGGACAGTTTTTTGAGTAGAACATCAGCAGTTTGAAGAATAGCTGAGTGGAATATGTTACTGTCATTGCAGTCATCAAGTCAGGAAAAAGTAGTAATCTCATTATTGTTTACATTTCAAACCAAACTCCAATTTGTTTACAACAGACCCAACAACAAAGCATGGCAATTCCCACTCAGCTACCCTGGTCTGTATTAGGCTACCACTGTTCAGCTATCGTGAAAACCACTAAAGTTCTAAAGTGTTCTCTTAGCAATGGCAATCAAAGCTGTGGTAACGTTAAACGAGTAAAACATGTGTTGAACGGAACCTTGAACAAGTTCAACAGAACTTTGAACGTGTCACTTAATCTAGTCCTACTCTCAGCTGGTGTGGTGGCTTTAGTTTCTTCATTGAGCGGTAGCAGTGGGCTCTCACAGAGATCTCATTTGTAGCCCTGTTTTTACCTGATACTTTTATAAAAGTACAAACACATGAAGTGAGAGATATATACACAAAAGCAAGGCTTCTAGCTCAGGCTAGCTAGCGTTAGCATATTACCTTCAAAGTTGCAAAGAAAAGAAGAAACGTAAAATTTGAAGCCTTTATCCAGTTTGCTACGTGGTGTCGTACTGGTTGTCCGGACGACCCTCCGTATATCATTAACAGATACTTTAGGCAACTCCAGCAAACACCTTGTAAACTTCATCTCTGCCATCATAACGGTCTACTGCCACTGTCAGTTTTCTTCCGGTAACCGGAAATGCCCAAGCATCCTTAGGCCAATGCGGAAGTGATGCGTGCATAGAGCCTATTGCTACACCTTTTTATAGGGTTAGGGTTCCTACACAGCCATATTTACATGTTACATCGCTTGTTTACGGAAACAGCCGGAAGATTATTGAGAGGCTAAATGGACCCGCCTGGTGCCCAAATTGATGATGTATGTTGTGCAGTTGAGAGTCGAGTGGAGATGAATGGATTCGGTTCAGTCAATCCTCCTGATGAGCCCTTCCCAGCTAGTTAGTTTATGCTGGCTTGCTGGCAAAAAGAGAAGCATGGTGCTAGTTAAAACGTGTAAAAGAAAGTGATGTTTGTTTCGATGGGGGAGGGAGAAATAACTTGTTTGTAGGGCTGGCACAATTATCGTAGAATTGTAAAACCGACAATTATGGACAATAACCGTGAACTAAACATTTTTTTTTTTGTGTCATAATCATCTTACTACTCTTTTCTGAAGAGGGGGGGATTCAACGTTATATTTAGTAGATATACCCTGCTCAAAAAAATAAAGGGAACACTTAAACAACACAATGTAACTCCAAGTCAATCACACTTCTGTGAAATCAAACTGTCCACTTAGGAAGCAACACTGATTGACAATACATTTCACATGCTGTTGTGCAAATGGTTTGAGACAACAGGTGGAAATTATAGGCAATTAGCAAGACACCCCCAATAAAGAAGTGGTTCTGCAGGTGGTGACCACAGACCACTTCTCAGTTCCTATGCTTCCTGGCTGATGTTTTGGTCACTTTTGAATGCTGGCGGTGCTTTCACTCTAGTGGTAGCATGAGACGGAGTCTACAACCCACACAAGAGGCTCAGGTAGTGCAGCTCATCCAGGATGGCACATCAATGCGAGCTGTGGCAAGAAGGTTTGCTGTGTCTGTCAGCGTAGTGTCCAGAGCATGGAGGCGCTACCAGGAGACAGGCCAGTACATCAGGAGACGTGGAGGAGGCCGTAGGAGGGCAACAACCCAGCAGCAGGACCGCTACCTCCGCCTTTGTGCAAGGAGGAGCAGGAGGAGCACTGCCAGAGCCCTGCAAAATGACCTCCAGCAGGCCACAAATGTGCATGTGTCTGCTCAAACAGTCAGAAACAGACTCCATGAGGGTGGTATGAGGGCCGACGTCCACAGGTGGGGGTTGTGCTTACAGCCCAACACCGTGCAGGACGTTTGGCATTTGCCAGAGAACACCAAGATTGGCAAATTCGCCACTGGCGCCCTGTGCTCTTCACAGATGAAAGCAGGTTCACACTGAGCACGTGACAGACGTGACAGAGTCTGGAGACGCCGTGGAGAACGTTCTGCTGCCTGCAACATCCTCCAGCATGGCCGGTTTGGCGGTGGGTCAGTCATTTCTTTGGGGGGCCGCACAGCCCTCCATGTGCTCACCAGAGATAGCCTGACTGCCATTAGGTACTGAGATGAGATCCTCAGACCCCTTGTGAGACCAAATGCTGGTGCGGTTGGCCGTGGGTTCCTCCTAATGCAAGACAATGCTAGACCTCATGTGGCTGGAGTGTGTCAGCAGTTCCTGCAAGAGGAAGGCATTGATGCTATGGACTGGCCCGCCCGTTCCCCAGACCTGAATCCAATTGAGCACATCTGGGACATCATGTCTCGCTCCATCCACCAATGCCACGTTGCACCACAGACTGTCCAGGAGTTGGCGGATGCTTTAGTCCAGGTCTGGGAGAAGATCCCTCAGGAGACCATCCGCCACCTCATCAGGAGCATGCCCAGGCGTTGTAGGGAGGTCATACAGGCACGTGGAGGCCACACACACTACTGAGCCTCATTTTGACTTGTTTTAAGGACATTACATCAAAGTTGGATCAGCCTGTAGTGTGGTTTTCCACTTTAATTTTGAGGGTGACTCCAAATCCAGACCTCCATGGGTTGATACATTTGATTTCCATTGATAATTTTTGTGTGATTTTGTTGTCAGCACATTCAACTATGTAAAGAAAAAAGTATTTAATAAGATGTATTTATTTCATTCAGATCTAGGATGTGTTGTTTAAGTGTTCCCTTTATTTTTTTGAGCAGTGTAGTTTACCCAATATAACTTATTCATTTTTAAATGAAGAGGGTAAAGTTATTAATTTTACAAGTAGAATGGTACAGTCTGGAGGAGAATAATCATTTCCAAAAGTTCCAAGCGGTCAAAACCATTCGTTTTGGAGACAGGGGTGTCAGCAAAGCTGTGTTGTATTTAGGCCGGACCGCATTTAGTTGACTGGTCAATTGTTTGGTCGGAAGGCTGTCGGTCGACCGAGATTTTATTTTTGTCGAGTAGTGGCAAATATATTGTAAAATATTATGGCACACAAGACACCTGTCTGATTCACGCCTGTCTGAGTGGACTAATCCATTGCGGAGGCCGCGGGGATAGCTCACCAGTAGTACATTTACCGTTAAATCCCATCATTTCTAATCTGAAATGTTTGTTTGGTTAGAGTAATTTCTGTTAATGCATTCAATATATTATTAGTACAGTCTTACCATTGTTATTGTAGGAGTGGACACGTTGTTTGCAGAGCGCACAACCTATGGTTTATTTCATTCCATTTACGAGTTGTCAATTTATTCATTGTCATTTGTTTGGAGCACTCCTGACAATCTTGAGTAAGGACAGGCACTTGATTATGCATAGAAGTAGGCCTAGGCCACCTGGCCTGCGTGCAAATGTAGGCCTATAAATGTCCCTGATACTATTTCTGATTGTCTTAACACACTATCACTGTGGAGCTTCTCAAAGTAATTTTTTCTTTGCCTCAAACAGCAAGTAAACAAAATCTTTCCTGCTGTCTCCCTTTCGATAACCACTCAGCATGAAAGGGGGGAAAAAGTAATGCTCTGATCGGTGGAAATGTCATAAAATAGGCCTACCTGATTACTTCTTATCCCTGTCCGGAGCTCACTGGTGCAGGAAACCCTGAGGGCCCAGAATATTTTATACAATGTTATTGAATGCATCTTGAGTAAGGACAGGCACTTGATTATGCATAGAAGTAGGCCTAGGCCACCTGGCCTGCGTGCAAATGTAGGCCTATAAATGTGCCTGATACTATTTCTGATTGTCTTAACACACTATCACTGTGGAGCTTCTCAAAGTAATTTTTTCTTTGCCTCAAACAGCAAGTAAACAAAATCTTTCCTGCTGTCTCCCTTTCGATAACCACTCAGCATGAAAGGGGGGAAAAAGTAATGCTCTGATCGGTGGAAATGTCATAAAATAGGCCTACCTGATTACTTCTTATCCCTGTCCGGAGCTCACTGGTGCAGGAAACCCTGAGGGCCCAGAATATTTTATACAATGTTGCAAGTTTGCTAGAACATGTTTCTGGGCCAGACCAAGTTAATAGTTGATACAATGTTTCAAGTTCCTTGCAGACAGGCCATGCATAGCCAATGTGATTTATAGGATATTTCTTTTTATCAGGATGTTTTCTACCTGCGGGCTGCAATGTTTTGATTTGTTGACTTCATGTAGGCTATTTTTAAATATTGGCAATGGTAATAAACATACTTTTAGATTTGTATCATTTGAATTTAAATTGAATTTTGATTAACCACATGACATTGATTTTGAGATATGAAGACTTTATTTTAAATGAAATTGGTACGATAACTTGGCACTCCAAATGGAAAAGGTTGGTGACTGCTGGTGTAGCCTATTACCAGCAACTTCATGAGCGTAAGGGGCAGAATATGCAAAGTGGGAGGAGGAGAGTCTGGTCGGGAACAGGTTTTTTTCTTCTGGTTAGGCTATATTGATCTTTGGCTCCCTTTTTAGTAATTTGTGTCTTCATTTTTAACCGCAGTGCTTAAAGCATCAGACAAGCTCAGTAGCCTACATATAGTTGATTTTATTCAAACATAGGGTGTGTCTATATATGGAAAAAGACATGTTTAAAAATGTCAACCAATCGATTGGTCAAAAGAACAGACGACTCTCGGTCGACCAAGATTTTCTTTAGTCGTGGACATCCCTAGTTGTATTCATTAGGTATGTCATAGCACATTTTCAAAGATGCATTACAAGCTAAACACATTTTTCTAATAAAATGACAATTATGATAATAACCATGACAATTAGGCCTAATCGTTACCCAAAATTCCATAATCGTCGCAGCCCAACTTGTAGTATTGGCCACCATCTGGATGTCGCCTTGACATGCCAATTAGCTAACGTAACGAGGTTGTATCGAGGCGCTTCCCACAGTTTTGCTTCACCGGGCAGCTGTATCGCATGTTGCTGGCAGTAGCTAACGTAGCCAATTTGTTCCATATCACTGATTTTATTATTTTGAGTAGGATAGCAGCCTACACGAGAAATAACTTGTAATATTGGTAGTCCCCGTGATTCAGTCTACTGCTCAATGGAAGAGTTTGCGCTGCAAGCCGGCAACACAACATCACGGGGCACAGTGTGTCCTTAGTTCCTACTTGCCGACTAATGCCGAGCACTGCTGTCCTGCAGTAAGGAGAAGGAAGTAGCTAGATAATGTAACTAATATCAGGCCAGGATGACAGCTATAGCACATTTTATTGTAGTGATTTTCCCCGAAAATGTACAACTACGGCATTAATGTCTAAATAAAAATAACCGAACAATTACTCCGATAAAAAACGGAATGATTCTGAACACTCTCCCAAGTCCCAACTTTGGCAGACAAGTTTCAAATTCTTGTTGAAGTCACAATAATAAATTAGCTAGCTGGTGTGAGGGCTCATTAGGGCAACTGACTGAACCTAATCAGTTTGTCCCCACTCAACTCTTGCTGCATGACATACACTGCCAGTCAAAAGTTTGGACACACCTACTCATTCTAGGGTTTTTCTTTATTTTTAGTATTTTTTACATTGTAGAATAATAGTGAAGACATCAAAACTATGAAATAACACATGGAATCATGTAGTAAACAAAAGTGTTAAACAAATCAAAATATATTTTATATTTGAGATTGTTCAAATAGCCACCTTTTGCCTTTGACAGCTTTGCACACTTGGCATTCTCTCAACCAGCTTCAACAGTCTTGGAGTTCCCACATATGCTGAGCACTTGTTGGCTGCTGTTCCTTCACTCTGCCGCCCGACTCATCCCAAACCATCTCAGTTGGGTTGAGGTCGGGGGATTGTGGAGGCCAGGTCATCTGATGCAGCACCCCATCACTCTCCATCTTGGTAAAATAGCCCGTACACAGCCTGGAGGTGTGTTGGGTCATTGTCCTGTTGAAAAACAAATGATAGTCCCACTAAGCCCAAACCAGATGGGATGGCGTATCGCTGCAGAATGCTTTGGTAGCCATGCTCATTAAGTGTGCCCTGAATTCTTATTAAATCACAGACCGTGTCACCAGCAAAGCACCCCCACACGGTCCTCATGAGTCACTTTCATCATATCGCTTGATGGTTTTTGCGACTGCACTTGAATAAA
The DNA here is from genome assembly GCF_964263955.1 of Coregonus lavaretus. Classification (NCBI taxonomy): domain Eukaryota; kingdom Metazoa; phylum Chordata; class Actinopteri; order Salmoniformes; family Salmonidae; genus Coregonus; species Coregonus lavaretus. The sequence goes on along the minus strand of NC_140013.1, from coordinate 4,801,043 downwards.
CTTTCAAAGTTCTTGAAAGTAATGATGGACTGTCGTTTCTCTTTGCTTATTTGAGCTGTTCTTGCTATAATATGGATTTGGTATTTTACCAAATAGGGCTAGCTTCTGTATACCCCCCTACCTTGTCACAACACAACTGATTGGCTCAAACGCATTAAGAAGGAAAGAAGCCACACCTGTTAATTGAAATACATTCCAGGTGACTACCTCATGAAGCTAGTTGAGAGAATGCCAAGAGTGTGCAAAGCTGTCATCAACGCAAAGGGTGGCTATTTGAAGAATCTCAAATATAAAATATATTTTGATTTGTTTAACACTTTTTTGGTTACTACATGATTCCATGTGTGTTATTCATAGTTTTGATTTCTTCACTATTATTCTACAATGTAGAAAATAGTTAAAATAAAGATAAACCCTGGAATGAGTAGGTGTCCAACCTTTTGACTGGTACTGTACGTCATACATTTTGGGCACCAGGCGTCTCTGTATAGCCTCTCCCAGTGGACTTCCTGTGCTAATTAGCTGGCTATATGCGTCTCCAAGCACCTGTATGTAAACAGAAGACAGACATTTTACATTTAAGTCATTTAGCAGACGCTCTTATCCAGAGCGACTTACAAATTGGTGCATTCAACTTAGGATAGCCAGTGGGAAAACCATATCTTGATCACAGTAAGTACACTTCTTCAAACAAGCAGCTGTGAGCAAAGTCAGTGCAATCAGGGACAACTACATCTCGATCACGTGTTGTCACTGAAAAATACTGTCGGCTGCAACTTTGTTAAAATTGGTTAAAACAGTGTACATTATATGTGTGCATTTTTGCATTTGTGGAATTATTTTGATGTGATTTGAAAGTAGGGGGATTTAGCTATGTTTCTAGGACCGTACCGCAATTGAGAATCGATTCATGTTTAGATGGAGTATTTGGCTGTTTTGGCTTCCGAAGCCATTTCGCCTTTAAACAGAACATGTAAGGTCCTTGGAATATAAGGAGTAACGTTAGGCTCCTTTAGTCCATTATGGGGCTACTCTGTACATAGCTAGTAACTGCAAAGCAAATCCGTCAGCCCCTGTTTAGTGTTTAGTGTTTACTGCTTGGAGATGGTATTAGTAACAGCCCACTGTCCTGGATTCTTGACTTTGCAAGATTTCAAATCTCTCTCGGTACTCATATCGTCTTTGTGATCTTGCGATCAGTAGGTCCTCAGTTCACGAATGCCCCCGACCTTACTTGACCTCCTTGTAGGGGCTGGTAGTAGGCCTAATGCCTCCATCACACCGACAGCGTCTTTGCGTTTTGGTACACCAGAAGTACATTCATTTCCAAAGGAACACGCGTTTGCCTTGCAGCATTGCGTTGCAGTTGCAGTGCGTTCTGTGTGGTGCATAAGTTGGATATATTGAACGTATGCATCAAACTGTATGCGTAGACGGCTTGACAGAAATGGTAGCAGAAGGTGAAGGTTTAACTTTTGTTGCACACATATCCAGATGAGGCTGCGTACCATTTTGCGCAATGACGCTGTCTGTGTGATCGAGGCGTAAATGTCTTCTGTTTATAATGAAGCGAGAGGGGAGCATTAGTGTAGTGATATGGATCTAATCAAGCATTGCATTGGGTAAGATTAGAGTAGAATGATTAAAGGCCTCCCCTTGCTCTTGTTTACTCCCAGAGCTTGGCTCGCAGACATTTGGATCTCTTCAAGTCCTGGTGATGAAATGCTGTTTATGAGAGCGAGACTTGGGATATTGCATGTTATCATGACATGGACGCTGTTAATCAATTCTCACAAGGATGAAGAAATTGCCAGTTTTCCAGCAGCTTCTGCTAGTTTTTGCCCCCCTTACCTCTCACCCAGTGTGGATAACAGAATATAAAAGCTGTTTATGATTTCCCCCAACAAACAGTTTTTTGTGCAAAGGAGAGCATTTGAGGAGTTTTTTTGTCTGCGCTCGCCTTGCAAGAACTGAGAGTGCTGTGGAATTATATTATGGAGAGATAGGCCTACTGCTTACCACTTTTGCCTTTGGACTTCCTTAGAATTCTCTGCCTCAGTCTAAGCAACACTTGAAAATGTATGCCTACAAAAACTTTTTTTATTTTCCTTTACACAAAAATACATTTACATTTACGTCATTTAGCAGACACTTATCCAGAGCGACTTACAAATTGGTGCATTCACCTTATAGCCAGTGGGATAACCACTTTACAATATGTAAAAAAAAAATGGTGTGTAATTTCTTTCAAATGTAAAAAAAATACAAAAAATGTTTAGTTTTTAATTTTCATTTGTTTTATATATAGTTTTAAAAAATTTATTTTTGTGTTTTTTTATTAATATTAATAATAATAATAATAATAATTTATTTTTTGTAGGGGGGGGATAGAAGGATTACTTTTATACTATCCCAGGTATTCCTTAAAGAGGTAGGGTTTCAAGTGTCTCCGGAAGGTGGTCAGTGACTCCGCTGTCCTGGCGTCGTGAGGGAGCTTGTTCCATCATTGGGGTGCCAGAGCAGCGAATAGTTTTGACTGGGCTGAGCGGGAACTGTGCTTCCGCAGAGGTAGGGGGACCAGCAGGCCAGAGGTGGAAGAACGCAATGCCCTTGTTTGGGTGTAGGGACTGATCAGAGCCTGAAGGTAGTGAGGTGCCGTTCCCCTCACAGCTCCGTAGGCAAGCACCATGGTCTTGTAGCAGATGCGAGCTTCAACTGGACGCCAGTGGAGTGTGCGGAGGAGCGGGGTGACGTGAGAGAACTTGGGAATGTTGAACACCAGACGGGCTGCAGCGTTCTGGATGAGTTGTAGGGGTTTAATGGCACAGGCAGGGAGCCCAGCCAACAGCGAGTTGCAGTAATCCAGACGGGAGATGACAAGTGCCTGGATTAGGATTTGTGCCGCTCCCTGTGTAAGGTAGGGTCGTACTCTGCGAATGTTGTAGAGCATGAATCTACAGGATCGGGTCACCGCTTTGATGTTAGCAGAGAACGACAGGGTGTTGTCCAGGGTCACGCCAAGGTTCTTTGCACTCTGGGAGGAGGACACAACAGAGTTGTCAACCGTGATGGCAAGATCATGGAGCGGGCAGTCCTTCCCCGGGAGGAAGAGCAGCTCCGTCTTGCCGAGGTTCAGCTTGAGGTGGTGATCCGACATCCACACTGATATGTCTGCCAGACATGCAGAGATGCGATTCGCCACTTGGTTATCAGAAGGGGGAAAGGAGAAGATGAATTGTGTGTCGTCTGCGTAGCAATGATAGGAGAGACCATGTGAGGATATGACAGAGCCAAGTGACTTGGTGTATAGAGAGAATAGGAGACGGCCTAGAACTGAGCCCTGGGGGACACCAGTGGTGAGAGCACGTGGTGTGGAGAGAGATTCTCGCCACGCCACCTGGTAGGATTGCGTCCTACCTGACAGGTCGCTCCATGAGTGAGCCACGCCGGAGATGCCCAACTCGGAGAGGGTGGAGAGGAGGATCTGATGGTTCACAGTATCAAAGGCAGCAGATAGGTCTAGAAGGATGAGAGCAGAGGAGAGAGTTAGCTCTAGCAGTGCGGAGAGCCTCCGTGACACAGAGAAGAGCAGTCTCAGTTGAATGACCAGTCTTGAAACCTGACTAGTTTGGATCAAGAAGGTCATTCTGAGAGAGATAGCAGGAGAGTTGGCTATAGATGGCATGCTCAAGAGTTTTGGAGGAAAAGAAAGAAGGGATACTGGTCTGTAGTTGTTGACATCGGAGGGATCGAGTGTAGGTTTTTTGAGGAGGGGTGCAACTCTCGCTTTCTTGAAGATGAAAGGGACATAGCCAGCGGTCAAGGATGAGTTAATGAGCTAGGTGAGGTAAGGGAGAAGGTCTCCGGAAATGGTCTGGAGAAGAGAGGAGGGGATAGGGTCAAGCGGGCAGGTTGTTGGGCGGCCGGCCATCACAAGTCGCAAGATTTCATCTGGAGAGAGAGGGGAGAAAGAAGTCAAAGCATAGGGTAGGGCAGTGTGAGCAGGACCAGCGGTGTCATTTGACTTAATAAATGAGGATCGGATGTCGTCAACCTTCTTTTCAAAATGGTTGACGAAGTCATCCACAGAGAGGGAGGAGGGAGGGGGAGGAGGAGCATACAGCAGGGAGGAGAAGGTGGCAAAGAGCTTCCTAGGGTTAGAGGCAGAGGCTTGAAATTTAGTGGTAGAAAGTGGCTTTAGCAGCAGAAACGGAGGAAGAGAATGTAGAGAGGAGGGAGTGGAAAGATGACAGGTCCGCAGGGAGTCTAGTTTTCTTCCATTTCCGCTCGGCTGCCCGGAGCCCTGTTCTGTGAGCTCGCAATGAATCGTCAAGCCACGGAGCAGGAGGGGAGGACCGAGCCGGCCGGGAGGATAGGGGACATAGAGAGTCAAAAGATTCAGAGAGGGAGGAGAGGAGGGTTGAGGAGGCAGAATCAGGAGATTGGAGGGAGAAGGATTTAGCAGAGGGAAGAGATGAGAGGAAGAGGAGAGAGTAGCGGGAGAGAGAGAGCGAAGGTTGCGACGGCACATTACCATCTGAGTAGAGGCAGAGTGAGTAGTGTTGGAGGAGAGCGAGAGAGAAAAGGATACAAAGTAGTGGTTGGAGACTTGGAGGGGAGTTGCAGTGAGATTAGTAGAAGAACAGCATCTAGTAAAGATGAGGTCAAGCGTATTGCCTGCCTTGTGAGTAGGGGGGGACGGTGTGAGGGTGAGGTCAAAAGAGGAAAGGAGTGGAAAGAAGGAGGCAGAGAGAAATGAGTCAAAGGCAGACGTAGGGAGGTTAAAGTCACCCAAAACTGTGAGGGGTGAGCCATCATCAGGAAAGGAACTTATCAAGGCGTCAAGCTCATTGATGAACTCTCCAAGGGAACCTGGAGGGCGATAAATGACAAGGATGTTAAGCTTGAATGGGCAAGTGACTGTGACAGCATGGAATTCAAATGAGGAGATAGACAGATGGTTCAGGGGGAAAAGAGAGAATGTCCACTTGGGAGAGATGAGGATTCCTGTGCCACCGCCGCGATGACCAGATGCTCTCGGGGTATGCGAGAACACATGATCAGACGAGGAAAGAGCAGTAGGAGTAGCAGTGTTTTCTGTGGTAATCCATGTTTCTGTCAGCGCCAAGAAGTCGAGGGACTGGAGGGTGGCATAGGCTGAGATGAACTCTGCCTTGTTGGCCGCAGAACGGCGGTTCCAGAGGCTACCAGAGACCTGGAACGTGGAGTTCGCGCAGGGACCACCAGATTAGAGTGGCAGCAGCCACGCCGTGTGAAGCGTTTGTATGGCCTGTGCGGAGAGGAGAGAACAGGGATAGACAGACGCATAGTTGACAGGCTACAGAAAAGGCTACAATAATGCAAAGGAGATCAGAATTAACTAAGCATCTGGGAAAGTGAGAGAGCGGGGCCTCCCTCACGTTTCACTGAAACACTCAAATATAACTCTCCCAACTTCCACTGTAGATTAATATACTTTAGTTAGTGTCTGGTCTGTTAGCGATGTTACCAAACAGACTAGTTCTGTCTCAAATGGACCTCAAGGGAATATTTTTGAACGTTTTGTCCAGGGACTCATCACTGTATTCTGTGTTCCACAGGTTGCCATTAAAATCATTGACAAGAGCCAACTAGATGCTGTGAACCTGGAGAAGATCTACCGGGAGGTACAGATCATGAAAATGTTGGACCACCCGCATATCATCAAGTTGTACCAGGTAAACCGCTCCTCTTGAAACACCAGTATACAAAATACATTCCCTTTTTATTTGATCCTCTGGGTTTTTGTATAAATTTGCAACGCCTACGGTCATTCAGGACATTTTCTAATGGGTGAGCAAACATCTCCAATCTACCTGGCCTTCATAGATATCAGAACTGACGTCTGACGGAATTAATGACTAACCAATCAACCCTCCGCCTCTCCAAGCAATGTGTCAAGGTGCTTAACAAAATTTAATCCAAACTGCGCTGTAGGGTTCAGCCTCTCGTGTTAATAGCAGGGGGGAAAAGCCATGTTCAGCTGTCAAGCTCTACAATCAGAGGTCCAACTAGTCAACCCGAAAAGCCCACCACAGACGTCACTTTATTACATAAGACTTTAGGTCACTTTGGTCTTTGGGAATGTGAATAGCAGTTCATCATTACACAACCAAATGGCTCGGGTCCAGGCGTTGCTGTGTAATCACGGTGTATCATTATTTCCAACAGCTCTTCCATTGAAACTGCATGGGGCAATTAGTCATTTCCTTTCAGACCTCATAAACAGAGGGCAGCAGGCTCGGCATCGACTCTCTTCTCGCTCTCTCATCCCCAAACGACCAACTCCCCCCCCCCCCCCCCCCCCCCCCCCCCCCCTTCAGTTTGTCTTGGGGTCTTTGCTTCACAGGATGCCCCCTCAGCGGACTCAGAGGCCCAAGTTTCCCACAGTCACACACACACATCCTCTTGCTTCGGCCACTTCACTGTTTCCAATAAACTCCTCATCCCCACCTTCATCAATATATGGCCTATTTGTCCCCATCAAGCATTCACAACAACACAAAGAAGTTGTAGGCTATAATGTTGACATTTGCATAGGAGGACAATCCATGTAATTTCCCCATTTGCATCGTTGAGAGTAATGTATGCACGCATGACTGTAAGTCGCTTTGGATAAAAGCGTCTGCTAAATGGCTTATTATTATTATTATTATATTATTATTATTAAATTATTATTATTATATATTATTATATTATTACTGTGGCAGAATTTGGATAATAAGTGCCATGTGGTTGACATGTTATGTAAAGCACTGGGAAAAGTGACATTGATTATCCCTACAGGGTTTTTGATAAAGTCATGGAGATAGGGGCATATTGGTCAGAAAGGGTAAGTTAGCCCAGATGGGAATTTACATGAAATGACCACTTTGTGGGAATTCTATGTGAATGTATCTGATTCATTAATGCATCTCTTTTCCTCTCTCTCAATTTAGCTCTATTCATCCCTTTGTTTTCTTTGGCTAATTCTAGGATACATCCCAAATGGCTCCCTATGTAGTGTACTAGTTCCCATAGGGCCCTGGTCAAAAGAAGTGCACTTCGTAGGAAATAGGGTGCCATTTGGGATGCAGTTCTGGTGACCTCCCACACACACCGCTGGTACTATCAGTACCGTCTCTACTGGGAATAGAGGAGCCGTTCAACCATGGAACAGAATATCGTTCCCATTCTTTCATTTGTTCTTGATGATCCTTTCATTAAGACTGTTCTGCTGTTCTCAGTAGACCCACGCCAGCCAGCCTAATACTGTTCCAGGAGTCTATGCACGAGGATTATCAGATGAATTTACATCTTAACAGCACCAAGGTCGTTGCTGAGGTTGGTCTTGATCTGTTTTGCTGTGTGCTTATTGCTTACTCATCGTTTCCTTCCATCTTTCACAGGTAATGGAGACCAAGAACATGCTCTACTTGGTGACAGAGTATGCCAAAAACGGGGAGATTTTTGGTAAGTGACACAGACGTACCAAGTGAATTTGTATCCGACTGGAAACAATGTCAAACAATTTTAGCATAAATCTCTTTTGTAATGTGTTGTCACCTCTCCTCTCCTGTTAGTTATATTACTTGCATGCTGTAGACTATACACTGAGTGTACAAAACATTATGAACACCTGCTCTTTCCATGACATAGACTGACCAGGTGAATCCAGGTGAAAGCTATGCTCCGTTATTGATGCCACTTCAATCAGTGTAGATGAAGGACATGTTAAAGAAGGATTTTTAAGCCTTGAGACAATTGAGACATGGATTGTGTAAGTGTGCCATTGAGGGTGAATTGGCAAGACAAAAGATTGAAGTGCCTTTGAACGAGGTATTGTAGTGCAGTGGTTCCCAAACTGTGTTGCACGCTCGAAGGGGGGGCGTGGGGGTCTCTTTTAATTTTTGTCCGGCTTTCAACTTACTCTTGAAAGTTGTGATAGTAGAATGCACAAGGTGCAATTTCAAAATTGGGTAGTGCATCATCAGATTTCCTCTTGTCATGTCAGTCATTGTATACCTTAGAGTAATTTATAACTTGTCAGAAATGTCCAGATCAACTAGCCCATGTCAGCTATGTTTTTTAGCCCATAGATTTTATTTAATGTTTTAGTCACTCAAATATCACATGAATACACATTATACATGGCAAAATGTATAGAATTGCAAGACAATTAGCTTTAAACTGCAAAATGTTCTCTGCAGCCCATGACAAAATGTGCAGAATTGCTTGAAATAGGCTTTAAACCTGCAACATTTTCACTCCTCCAACAAGAGGGGTGTGAATAGTTTGTGTCATGAACAGTGCTTATGCCCATAGAAATACATGTAGCACGCACGCAGGGGGGGGCGTGGGATGTGCCCCAATGCTGGAAGGGGGGCCTGAGTGAAAAAGTTAGGGAACCCCTGTGGTAGTGGGTGCCAGGCACACCGGTTTGGAGTTTGCCAAAAGGCACCTAAAGGACTCTGACCATGAGAAACAAGATTCTCTGGTCTGATGAAACCAAGATTGAACTCTTTGGCCTGAATGCCAAGCGTCACGTCTGGAGGAAACCTGGCACCATCCCTACGGTGAAGCGTGGTGGCAGCAGCATCATGCTGTGGGGATGTTTTTCAGTGGCAGGGACTGGGAGACTAGTCTTGATAGAGGGAAAGATGAACAGAGCAAAGTGCAGAGAGATCCTTGATGAAAACCTGCTCCAGAGCGCTCAGGACCTCCGACTGGGGCGAAGGTTCTGAATACTTTCCGAATGCACTGTATGTTACTGGTAGGCTTTTGCTTAATCAAAAAGGAACACTTCCTTCATTGTCTGTTGAAGGACAGTTAGTAGGGCAAAGGAATGCCTCCGCCTGTTGTGAGATGATTTTATTAAATGTTCCCTTGAGTTCCTCACCATTTGCATATATATATATATACATATATATATATATATATATATATATATATATATATATATATATATATATATATATATATATATATATATATATATATATATATTTTTTTTTTAGGTGGTAGATCAGCTTTAATATTGCAGATAGATTGTAACTTCCATCAATGTAATTGTCTGCATCACCTCCAATCCCCCATATGTTTTTTTTTCTTTTTCTCGCATATATATATATATATATATATACACACAGTGGGGAGAACAAGTATTTGATACACTGCCGATTTTGCAGGTTTTCCTACTTACAAAGCATGTAGAGGTCTGTAATTTTTATCATAGGTACATTTAAACTGTGAGAGATGGAATCTAAAACAAAAATCCAGAAAATCACACTGTGATTTTTAAGTAATTAATTTGCATTTTATTGTATGACATAAGTATTTGATACATCAGAAAAGCAGAACTTAATATTTGGTACAGAAACCTTTGTTTGCAATTAAAGAGATCATACGTTTCCTGTAGGTCTTGACTAGGTTTGCACACACTGCAGCAGGGATTTTGGCCCACTCCTCCATACAGACCTTCTCCAGATCCTTCAGGTTTCGGGGCTGTTGCTGGGCAATACGGACTTTCAGCTCCCTCCAAATAATTCCTATTGGGTTCAGGTCTGGAGACTGGCTAGGCCACTCCAGGACCTTGAGATGCTTCTTACGGAGCCACTCCTTAGTTGGCTGGCTGTGTGTTTCGGGTCGTTGTCATGCTGGAAGACCCAGCCACGACCCATCTTCAATGCTCTTACTGAGGGAAGGAGGATGTTAGCCAAGATCTCGCCATACATGGCCCCATCCATCCTCCCCTCAATACGGTGCAGTCGTCCTGTCCCCTTTGCAGAAAAGCATCCCCAAATAATGATGTTTCCACCTCCATGCTTCACGGTTGGGATGGTGTTCTTGGGGTTGTACTCATCCTTCTTCCTCCAAACACGGCGAGTGGAGTTTAGACCAAAAAGCTCTATTTTTGTCTCATCAGGCCACATTACCTTCTCCCATTCCTCCTCTGGATCATTCAGATGGTCATTGGCAAACTTCAGACGGGCCTAGACATGCGCTGGCTTGAGCAGGGGGACCTTGCGTGCGCTGCAGGATTTTAATCAATGACGGCGTAGTGTGTTACTAATGGTTTTCTTGGTGACTATGGTCCCAGCTGCCTTGAGATCATTGACAAGATCCTCCCGTGTAGTTCTGGGCTGATTCCTCACCGTTCTCATGATCATATTATTATTATTATCATTGCAACTCCACGAGGTGAGATCTTGCATGGAGCCCCAGGCTGAGGGAGATTGACAGTTATTTTGTGTATCTTCCATTTGCGAATAATCGCACCAACTGTTGTCATCTTCTCACCAAGCTGCTTGGCGATGGTCTTGTAGCCCATTCCAGCCTTGTGTAGGTCTACAATCTTGTCCCTGACATCCTTGGAGAGCTCTTTGGTCTTGGCCATGGTGGAGAGTTTGGAATCTGATTGATTGCTTCTGTGGACAGGTGTCTTTTATACAGGTAACAACTGAGATTAGGAGCACTCCCTTTAAGAGTGTGCTCCTAATCTCAGCTCGTTACCTGTATAAAAGACACCTGGGAGCCAGAAATCTTTCTCATTGAGAGGGGGTCAAATACTTATTTCCCTCATTAAAATGCAAATCAATTTATAACATTTTTGACATGCGTTTTTCTGGATTTCTTTGTTCCGTCTCTCACTGTTCAAATAAACCTACCATTAAAATGATAGACTTATAATTGTTTTAGAAATAGATGGGTCGTGGCTGGCATTGAAGATGGGTCGTGGCTGGGTCTTCCAGCATGACAACGACCCAAAACACACAGCCAGGGCAACTATGGAGTGGCTCCGTAAGAAGCATCTAAAGGTCCTGGAGTGGCCTAGCCGGTCTCCAGACCTGAACCCAATAGAAAATCTTTGGAGGGTGCTGAAAGTCCATATTGCCCAGTGACAACCCGAAACCTGAAGGATCTGGAGAAGGTCTGTATGGAGGATTTGGCCAAAATCCCTGCTGCAGTGTGTGCAAACCTGGTCAAGACCTACAGGAAACGTATGATCTCTGTAATTGCAAACAAAGGTTTCTGTACCAAATATTAAGTTCTGCTTTTCTGATGTATCAAATACTTATGTCATGCAATAAAATGCAAATTAATTACTTAAACATCATACAATGTGATTTTCTGGATTTTTGTTTTAGATTCCGTCTCTCACAGTTGAAGTGTACCTATGATAAAAATTACAGACCTCTACATGCTTTGTAAGTAGGAAAACCTGCAAAATTGGCAGTGTATCAAATACTTGTTCTCCCCACTGTAAGCAGCATTTTATAGAGGGAGCAAAAGGGAGTGCTTGCTTGACACATGAAGGATAACATTTCTTTACCCGTGAACAAAGTGAAGGGACGCAGGGCCCTCAGCAAAGTTGTCTGCCTTATCCATGCCCAATGACGGTGCACAGAGTGCTCTTTTTTTTTTTTTTTTTTGCTTGTCCATGATAGAGCTGCAAACATGAGGGCAGGCATATATTTTTGCTGTAGAAGGCAGAAGTACAGTGCTTTCAGAAAGTATTCACACCCCTCCACATTTTCCACATTTTGTTGTGTTAAAAGGTGGGATTATATTTTTTTTTACAAGAATCTAAACAAAATACGTCAGTGGAAGAAAATGTCAAACATTTTTGTTTTTACAATTTTTTTATACAAAATAAAACACTAATACAGTGCATTCAGAAAGTATTCAGACCCCTTGACTTTTTCCACATTTTGTTACGTTACAGCATTATTCTGAAATTGATTCAAAAAAATGTTTTCCCCCCTCATCAATCTACACACACTACCCCATACTGACAAAAACAAAAACTGGTTTTTATACATTTTTGCAAATTTATAAAAAAATTAACTGTAATATCACATTTACATAAGTATTCAGACCCTTTACTCAGTACTTTGTTGAAACACCTTTGCCAGCAATTACAGCGTTGAGTCTTCTTGGGTATGACGCTACAAGCTTGGCACAACTTTATTTGGGGAGTTTCTCCAATTCTTCTCTGCAGATCCTCTCAATCTCTGTCAGGTTGGATGGGGAGCGTTGCTGCACAGCTATTTTCAGGTCTCTCCAGAGATGTTCGATTGGGTTCAAGTCTGGGCTCTGGGTGGGCCACTCAAGGACATTCAGAGAGTTGTCCCGAAGCCACCCATGCGTTGTCTTGGCAGTGTGCTTAGGGTCGTTGTCCTGTTGGAAGGTGAACCTTCACCCCAGTCTGAGGTCCTGAGCACTCTGGAGCAGGTTTTCATCAAGGATCTCTCTGTACTTTGCTCCGTTCATCTTTGCCTCGATCCTGACTAGTATCCCAGTCCCTTACACTGAAAAACATCCCCACAGCATGATGCTGCCACCACCATGCTTCACCGTAGGGATGGTGCCAGGTTTCCTCCAGACGTGACGTTTGGCATTCAGGTCAAAGAGTTCCATCTTGGTTTCATCAGACCAGAGAATCTTGTTTCTCATGGTCTGAGAGTCTTTATGTGCCTTTTGGCAAACTCCAAGCGGGCTGTCATGTGCCTTTTACTGAGGAGTGTCTTCCGTCTGGCCACTCTACTATAAAGGCCTGATTTGGTGAAGTGCTGCAGAGATGGTTCTCCACAGAGGAACTCTGGAGCTCTGTCAGATTGACCATCAGGTTCTTGGTCACCTCCCTGACCAAGGCCCTTCTCCCCCGATTGCTCAGTTTGGCCAGGCGGCCAGCTCTAGGAAGAGTTTTGGTGGTTCCAAACTTCTTCCATTTAAGAATGATGGAGACACTGTGTTCTTGGGGACCTTCAATGCTGCAGACATTTTTTGGTACCCTTCCCCAGATCTGTGCCTCAACACAATCCTGTCTCGGAGCTCTACGGACAATTCCTTTGACCTCATGGCTTGGTTTTTGCTCTGACATGCACTGTCAACTGTAGGACCTTTATATGTGCCTTTCCAATTCATGTCCAATCATTTGAATTTACCAATCAAGTTGTAGAAACATCTCAAGGATGATCAATGGAAACAGGATGCACCATAGCTCAATTTCGAGTCTCATAGCAAAGGGTCTGAATACTTATGTAAATAAGGTATTTCGTTTTCTTAATTTTTTATACATTTGCAAAAATTACTAATCTGTTTTCGCTTTGTCATTATGGGGTATTGTGTGTAGATTGAGATTTTTATTTATTTAATCCATTTTAGAATAAGCTGTAACAAAATGTGGAAAAAGTCAAGGGATCTGAATACTTTCCAAAGGCACTGTATATCTTGATTACATAAGTGTTCAACCCCCTGAGTCGATACATGTTTGAATTACCTTTGGCAGCGATTAGAGCTGTGAGTCTTTCTGGGAAATCTCTAACAGCTTTGCACACCTGGATTTTACAATATTTGCACATTATTCTTTTGAAAATTCTTCAAGCTCTGTCAAGTTGGTAGTTGATCATTGCTAGACAACCATTAAAGTCTTGCCATAGATTTTCAAGCAGATTTAAATCCACACTGTAACTAGGCCACTCAGAAACTTTCAATATCGTCTTGGTAAGCAACTCCAGTGTATATTTGGCCTTGTGTTTTAGGTTTGTGAATTTGTCTCCCAGTGTCTGTTGGAAAGCAGACTGAACCAGGTTTTCCTCTAGGATTTTGCCTGTGCTTAGCTCTATTCTTTTTATCCTACAAAACTCCCTAGTCCTTGCCAATGACAAGCATACCCATAACATGATGCAGCCACCACCGTGCTTGATAATATGAAGAGTGCCCGAAACATAACTCTTTGTATTCAGGACATAAAGTTAATTTCTTTGCCACATTTTTAGCAGTTTTGCTTTAGTGCCTTATTGGAAACAGGATGCACGTTTTGGAATATTTTGTACAGGCTTCCTTCTTTTCACTGATTTTAGGTTAGTGTTGTGGAGTAACTACAATGTTGTTGATCCATCCTCAGTTTTCTCCTATCACAGACATTAAACTCTGAAACTGTTTTGAAATTACCATTGGCCTCATGGTGAAATCCCTGAGCCGTTTCCTTCCCCTCCGGCAACTGAGTTAGGAAGGACGGCTGTATCTTTGTAGTGACTGGGTATATTGATACACCATCCAAAGTGTAAGTAAAAACTTCACCATGCTCAAAGGAATATTCAATATCTGCTTTTTTATTTTTACCCATTTTATTTTTACCCATCTATCAATGTGTGCCCTTCTTTGCGAGGCATTGGAAAACTTCCTTGGTCTTTGTGGTTGAATCTGTGTTTGAAATTCACTGCTCGACTGAGGGACCTTACAGATAATTGTATGCGTGGGGTACAGAGATTAGGTTGTCATTCAGAAATCATGTTAAACACTATTGCACACGGAGTCCATGCAATTTATTATGTGACTTGTTAAGCACATTTTTACTCCTGAACTTATTTAGGCTTGCCATAACAAAGAGGTTGAATACATTTCAGATTTTAATTTTTAATTAATTTGTAAACATTTCTAAAAACATAGTTCCACTCTGTCATTATGGGGTATTGTGTGTAGGCCAGTGACACAAAAAATACATTTTAAATTCAGGCTGTAACTTGACAAAATGTGGAAAAAGTCCTGTGGTGTGAATACTTTCTGAAGGCACTGTATGTGACAGGTATTTTTCTTGTTCCATTTGATTGGTTCTTACGCACACACTCACTACTTAGGGCTTGTGTGATTTTGCCTAGTCAGAGTAATGTATGTTTACAGAGGGTCAGGAGGAGGGAAATGTGGCAATGATTCTCATCAAGTGGTTGATGACTTCATTTGGATGGTCATCACGTGTGTGTGCACAAAGCAGCGATACTGCACTAAATAAACAAACTGTGTTTGACACTCTGGGTCTCCCCGTACCTGGGTTATGCCAGGGCCAAGCTCAGACCTGACACTGTTCCTGACACCCTATTCTCTCTTCAGTGCACTTCTTTTGACCAGGGCCCATAGGGAAGCCCATAGGGCTCAGGTCAAAATTAGTGCACTACATAGGGAATAGGGTGCCGTTTGGGACTCTTTCCAGGGCTGTATTGGCTTCTGTGGCGCCTGGAGAACTTGTCTTGCGATCAGCCCACTACAAGTCCATTATGATAGAAATAGACTGGGCTTGGTAGTTAATCAATGCAGCGCTCCAACAGTACCCTACTGAAGGGTGGACAGTACATTGGGTAACCTCATTTCAGAGAATCCTTAGATTGCATCGCGGATCATGTCTAGGTATTACAGAACCATTTTGGCCCCACTTATTGTGCTGTAAGTCCTGATTGTGCAATGTAATATGGTTAAATAATGCATTTATATGCCGTCTCATCAACATCATCACTGAGATTGACAGACACCAGCAAGCAGCACAATAGCTGACGTAGGTAAACAGGATTATAATGTTCTGTTTTCTTCCACTATAAACAGACATCCCTTCCACTTAACATCAATCTAAAGATCCACCAAGCTACATTTGTGAAACTTGACTGAGTTGCTGGCTGTCAAGTAGCGTCTGTTTTTTGTGGCTTTGTGAAGCTACAGTTCTTTACCCAATCACAAGAAAGCACTTCACCCATCTAGCAGTTATCACTGCTTAGAAGTCCTTTTTATAAGCCTGCTGCTCTCGGTCGGTGTCCATCCAGCTTTGTCCCAGACTCTGAGTGTCAGCTAGCTAGCTGTCTGGGAGCAGATCTAGTCTGTCTGTCCATCCCATAGAATTAGAATTACTAGAACGGACATTCCTAGACAAGTCATTGACTTAAACAGTTCCAAAAGGTCTATTTCTAAGATCCATCCATCCCAACCCTGTGGAGTTTGAGTCTGGCAGGGTGGTGGGCCAGACACAGTGAAAGCAGCCATGCCAACCTGTCTGCTGGCTCGTCAGCCTCACCCACCCACCCACCCAGCGCTGCAGGAGTGGATCCGACCTGGAAAAATTGGGTCAACCACAAATAATGAGGAGGAGCGGCAGAACAGAACCGCCAGGCAGAGAAGAGGGGGAGAGAGCAAGGGGATGTCAATTTGAATATGGAAAGGGGGTGAAAAAATGTAGGACATTGCAGGAGAGTGGGTGGGTGGGTTTTGTTGACTAGGCCTAAACACATCTGTCTTCTTGAGAGAGTGCCCCGGCGAGATTCATTTTGCCTGTCAACTTCTATTGGCCGCTGCAATAGTTGGGTCTATAATATTTTTTCTTCTGTTACTCAGTAGGTATCGAGTGTTTTTTGTCTGACCTGAAAAGGCTTGGCTACACTGTTTACTCACCTGGCTGACACTAGTATCATCTCTTTGCTGGCTGATTTGACCTGGGGCATACTAGGTAGTGTTGTGTAGCCTATGGGTGCGTCTTTTCTTCAGCATTAAGTTTCAGGAAAATACATTTGGAGCTGAGACGTTGAAGGAGGGATAGAGCGAGAGAAGGAGAGAGTAGTTATTGCCCTTCAGTGGGCAGGCTCCTCCTTGCTTGGCAGTCTGGATGCCGGCCAGTGCAGAAATGTACAGACGCCGGGTCATGCTCTCGCTCGGCTCTCCTATCTCTTCAAAACCTTAGCGGCTGTTAAGAGATTACACATCTCCCCAACAGAACTGGAACACGGTGCTCTTCTGAGCATTTTCCTAATTGTTTTTAACACCCTGTCATGGACCTGTGATTCATCATTCACCCCCCCCCCCCTCATGAGAGCTTTGCACACCTGTGTTGTGTAATATTTGCCCATTTATTATTTTCAGAATTCTTCAAGCTCTGTGAAGTGTTGGGGATCATGGCTGGACAGCCATTTTGAAGTCATGCCATAGATTTTCAGGCAGATTTAAGTCAAAACTGTAACTTGGCCACTCAGGAACATTCGCTGTCTTCTTGGTAAGCAACTCCAGTGTAGATTTGGCCTTGTGTTGTAGGTTATTATCCTGCTGAAAGGTGAAATCCTCTCCCAGTGTCTGGTATAAAGCAGACTGAAGCAGGTTTTCCTCTAGGATTTTGCCTGTGCTTAGCTCCATCCCATTTCTTTTCCCTGTTTGAAAATAAGGGGGCTGAGTATTGTTTTGGATTTGCCCCAAACATAAGGCTTTGCATTTAGGCCAAAAGGTGTATTCATTTCCTGTGTTTTTTTTTTGCAGTATTACTTTAGTGCCTTATTCCATACATATGCATGTTATAGAATATTTTTATTCTGTATAATTGTTATTCTTTTCTGTACAGGCTTCCTCCTTTTCACTCTTATTTATGTCATTATTGTGGCGTCACTACAAAGTTGCTGATCCATCCTCAGTTTTCTCCCATCACAGCCATTGAACTCTGAAGCTGTTTTAAAATCCCCAATGGCCTCATGGTGACATCCCTGAGCAGTTTCCTTCCTGTCCTGCAGCTCAGTTCAGAAGGACGACTGTATCTTTGATGTGTCTGGGTGGTTTAATACATCATCCACAGCATAGTTATTAACTTCACCATGCAAAAAGAGATATTCTCAATGTCTGATTTATTATTGTTACCTATCTACCAATCACTGCCATTCTTTATGAGGCTTTCGAAAAGGTCCCTGGTCTTTGTTGTTGAATCTGTGCTTGAAATTCAGTACTTGACTGAGGGACCTTACAGATGTTGTATGTATGTATGGGGGACAGAGGAAGGGGTAGTCATTCAAAAATCATGTCAACCCCTATATTGTATTTCTCATAATGTCTATTTCAATGCGATATATATAGTATGTAGCACAGTAAACAACACTTATATTGTCCAATGTCATAGTGTCAGCTAATTCCAGCCAAACAGGTATCCAGGATCCAAAGTCCAGACTTTCTCTAGCGAGGGATTGGTTAGGTACTATAGGTCAAGAGGCCGCGGTAGACCTACTACTCAGTGTATGCAGAGGTTTATCACATAGCTGTGTTGTAGCTGCAGCAGCCCTAGCCCACCCAGTCTCTCTATTCAGAGCACCTCGCCACATTCCCATGCCAAGCCAAGTGCCTTTTTTTGATTAGCGACACGCCACAAAGAGAAGCCTCCGTCAAGAGGGGTAACCATATGGAATGTGGCACCCTCTCTAATCAGTGTCATGTTTTTCTCATTTCCTCTGAAGTTAAACATTTCATCAGAACTATTGTACTGTCCGGCTATAATGTCCATTTCCTGGAACTTGACCTTAATGCATTTCCATTTGCATGATGAATCTATATATGTATATGAGTAAATTATGATTCAGCTTAATGCTTGCTATTGCCCTTGCTCCATCTTTATCCAGACCTTTCTCGTTTGAGCACAGGATGGTTGACAGTGTTATTGTGCGGAACATCGGCCCGCCTAAATGACTTGAAATGACTCGGACTCTAAAAACCCGAACTCTGGTTGGTCACCTGAAACGTTTTGGATCGTTGAAATGTCTTGAACGTAATTTTGCCCTTGTACTGTAGCGGGATATGGGTGCTCATTCCTCGTCGTCTCTCTCTCTCCATTCTATGCGAGGGTGTGAAATACAGAGCTGCATGCATGGCTGCCTGCTGGTTGGAGGTGTGGAGGCCGCCATGATAAGTGTTCCCCAGAGGCTGTTGAGGCTGGATGGGAAACGATGAATTAGGAATTATTAATTCTCTCCCCCATTTATATCTGTTCATGGGCCTGCAGGATTAGAAGGTTGTAATTGGCGGGAGGAAGTCGTAACGAGTTTTATTTGATTTGGCATTTGCGGATGGTTACAAAAAAACAACTACATTGTCACATGCACCGAATACAACAGGTATAGACCTTACCGTGAAATGCTTATTTGCACCATTTGATTAACTGTTCAGCAGTCTTATGGCTTGGGGGTAGAAGCTGTTAAGGAGCCTTTTGGTCCCAGACTTGGTGCTCTGCTACAGCTTGGATAGGGAATTCAGTGTGGATTATACAGCGCCAAGAATGTGTTTGTGTGCGTGCACCCGCGTAGACTATCATCATCACTGAATACTGATTTAAAGAAATATCAACAGAATCGAGCCATGATGGCTCCATGATCTTTAGAGATGGACGTTTAAATGTATTTTTTTATTTATTTTTGTAGACTATTCTAGTTGTTGTGTTTCCCTCTTAAAGTCAACCAAAACAAGATAAGCCAAGCCCGAAATAGATTCCAAATGTTTGCATTTGTCTCAGGAAAAGGGTCTGTGGCCCAAATAGTTTCCTCCCGTTTGTCCCTCAGAGAGGCAGCATAGGGGTCAGAACAGAATAGTGTGATACAGCTCTTTGCACGACATTGCAGCAGCCAGGGACGTTGGAGTTAGGTCATCTTGGCTCTTTCTGACTCGCTCGCTCCTTCCCTCACTCGCCCTCTTATATGCTCATGCACAAACAACAGGCCAGTTCTGATTAACCTCCCTCCTAGTTAGCTGATGAGGAAATAAGTTGGCCAATCCCTTCATTTTCAATGTATTCTGTTTTCTGTGTATTACAGTAGGCATAGGCTATAATGTGTTTGTCACTGCCCAGCGGAGCAGTGTCTGCGTTTAGTTGGGCCTGTTAGGGCTAGGTCTGTGAGCTTGGCTGGCCGGGGGCTGACCCAGCACTCCTGGGTGTGGTGACTGACCGCATGATTACGTCCATGCGGGGGGATGTTTACTCTGCTCCCCGACCCGACCACAGAATCACAGGCCAGGCTCCTTATTGTGGATCATCACTGTCCTGTCCTCTGTCAGGGGAAGGGTGGATACTGTAAGAGTAGTTGAGAGAGCTGAGGTGTTCCATGCCACTATGTGATTGTACTCTACAAACATGGATATGGCTAAACAAACCCAAATGGAATTGTACTAGCCGATTTACTGTTCAGGCATGAGCAGAGTGGGGATTCCATTAGTCACACAGATTTGATTTGGTCTAATATGTGTAGTTTAGCAAACCTTAGCTAGGTAGAAGACTTGGCGCACACATAGGCCTACATTTTACATTTACATTTTAGTCATTTAGCAGACGCTCTTATCCAGAGCGACTTACAGTTAGTGAATACATATATATTTTTTTATACTGGCCCCCCGTGGGAATCGAACCCACAACCCTGGCATTGCAAACGCCATGCTCTATCAACTGAGCTACATCCCTGCCGGCCATTCCCTCCCCTACCCTTGACGACGCTGGGCCAATTGTGCACCGCCCATGAGTCTCCCGGTCGCGGCCGGCTGCGACAGAGCCTGGATTCGAACCAGGATCTCTAGTGGCACAGTTAGCACTGCGATGCGGCGCCTTAGACCACTGCGCCACTACATGTTTGAGGCCTATGCATCCTAGCCACCCCTGATTTTGAATGTAAGCCAGCTGAATGTATATGACTCTAACCCTAACCCTCTCCCCTCTCTAGACTACCTGGCCAAACACGGGCGACTGAGCGAGCTGGAAGCGCGGCACAAGTTCTGGCAGATCCTGTCAGCGGTGGAGTACTGCCACAACCGCAACATAGTCCACCGAGACCTGAAGGCTGAGAACCTGCTACTGGACGGACATATGAACATCAAGATAGCAGGTAGGCGGTTGGTGCAGTAAAGCCAGAAGTTTTGTCTGTGTTTTTTCCTGACCCCATAATCTTTGGAGTTTTGGCCAAAGTTACCTGAATTTTGCAACCCTACTCTTAGGTTCCCCTGAAACACTAAGAATAATCTTGGAATTGCCAGTGGGATGGACTATATGAGAAGACCTTGTGTAGAGAAAGAGTTTCATGTTAACGAAGTCGTGAAGAACCTGTAAATCGACATAGGTCTAGAAACTGTAAACCAAGTATTTTTATATTGCAGTGAGAACAACTTCACAACTTGTTTTGATCAGAACATTGCTGTTGGATTACATGGCCAGGAGCAATGACCTCAGCAACGGTTTAGTTCTGAAATGTCTAACTACCAGCGCAGGCCATTTGCACTGTGTTGAGAGGTGACCAAAGCCCCCTAGCTAGATGAGGGAAGCAGGAGCTGAAGCTAGTCCGTACTGCACAGAGCCCCGGGCTGTTGTTGCAATATCAGTAAGATGGCATTTTGAGCGGGCCGGTGAAAATGTCATCGAGCATCTGGGAGAGGGCTGGGCGAGAAGGAGTGTTCTGAGATGTTTGTCAGACACGGTTACACGATGTGCGCATGCCCAGAGTCCCCGCGTTCCTGCTCCGGGGGTGTTAGATCTAGGCTAGTCCGGACAGTGACTGATGGAGAGAGCGACTTGGCTGGGGCTTCCTAAGAAGCCTGTCTTCCCTTCCTTGGCCGTGTTCATTAGGGCAGGAATGGAAACCGTTTCCAAACGTTTTTCAACTGAAAATGAAAATGAGTCCCTGTAGTCCCTCCTCGGTTTTAGTCAGTTTTGTTCCATTTGATGCCTAATGAACACAACCCAGTTTGTCTCTCTCTGGATGTAAGAGAAGGTGGTGGGTGGTTGTTATAATTACCAAAGGCATTATTGCCACCACAATGACTCAGATCCAATTGTTGGGAAAGGTGTACTTATTTTGGGAAATGGACCAGTGAAAACTACATTAACCTAGGATTACAAATACATCAGGCTTTGCTTGGCATAGATGAGGATGTTTATTGTCATTTTGTTCTAGTCTCTCTGGACTAAAAAGAGACTCACTGCACAGAGAGACAGATAAATATCCCCCAGTGATATTTAACCCCTTGTTTTACCTCACCGAAGGACATTGTGTGGTTCATGTTTCATCCTCAAATAAGAGGATGCAATGCCACACTAGTCCCCCTTTTTTAAAGGTCTCCTTTTGTATACCCAGAACTGCCCGGGTGGTCAGTCTCTCAGAAGCTCCGTAGTGCTGTGGTGGTTGATGGTCAATCAAGGAAAGGTCACCCAAGTGCCAGGCAGCGGGGGGTGTTGCCTTTATGTTTCCACTTCAAAGAGCGTGTGTGTGTGTGTGTGTGTGTGAGAGTGTTCTGAGAAGCAGCCAGATCATGCACTTATCAGGAAGCCTCTTATGTGGATTGGTTCTGCTGCTGCAACAAACAACATTTGATCACAGTGGCGCACTGCTCGCCACCACACCCCTCTTCACCCATACTATTACACGGTCTTGTTTTATTGTTAATGGACCAAGCTGAAAGGCCACCCGCTACACAGAATAACATGTTCAAGGTGCAGCTGTTATATTATCATTCAGCCACCCCCTCATTCATCCTCCACTTCACCCCCCCAGTGGTGAAAGCCATTTGATATGGCCAACATGCATGCCTTTGTACCGCAGACAGGGTGATACTCAACCACACACACTGTCCCCCAGCTGTATAAATCACCATAGTAAGCTGAGCTATGCACTATCAACTTGCACAAGGACACATCGAATTATCCCTCATTATAAACACACAACCACTTTCGGCTACTAGCTAACTTAGAGCCCCCCTGTGTGAGTAGACGCGTTAGGCTAATATATGGAACAGGAAGTAGTCTAGTGTCTAAATCCCAAATTACACTTTATTCTTAATGTAGTGCACTACTTTTGACCAGAGCCCTGCTCAAAAGTAGTGCACTTAATAGGGAATAGGGATCCATTTAGGACACAGAGTGATCGGTGCTCGGCGCGACATTGCGCAGCCCACCCTCCACACGTAGCAAGCCCCTGGGCTGTTGGGAGCATTGACGTCAACCAGCCGCGCTGCTCAGTATGCAGCCCGCAAAGTGGGTCAGCTCCTCTGATAAGCCCTCACTCCTTCCTTACTCTGCCTTAACGTGCCTTGCCGTGGCTCTCACCGTCATATCATTATCTCGGCTAGTCTATCTACAAGTTAGATATAGGCTTAAGAGGTGTAGGATTGACCACTTCTTTTGTCTCTAGTTCAAATGTAGCCTAAAGCCTAGGCTAAATCTAAACGTAAGTATACCGTGCCTTCACCTCTTGACATTTCACATTTTGACCCTGTTGCAATTGCATTGCCAGAGCCAGTTTTTCAGGTGAGGTATAAAAAAAACAAGAGGGGAAAAAACATGTTTCAGATTGCTATCATTCAGTGAACCCAGATTCACAGTATTACTACAATAGAATCCAGACGTGCATGGGATGGATTCGATTTTAGATGACGGTTATGAAACATTGTGTTTTTAGCTAGGCTAGTCAATGGCAATGCTGCACTGCTGCTGTTAAGTGTGTGCTGTGCAGTCTGTGGTACACGTCACACAGGGTTTCCTTTAGCTGGCAATTGCCGGCTTCAGCTGAATGAAAAGGCGATTTTTTTTAAAAATAAAAATGAAAAGGTGATTTTTAAATAAATCTGTTGCCGGCCAAAATGACCGGGAGAAAATAAATCCTGTTTATTCATTGATGTTGATGTAAATACATTTGACCGTCATGCTTATCGGTCTATAGTTTAATTTGCATAATTTAGTGGAATTAAATTGGCCTGTATTTCCGTTAGTCATAATGTAAGCTTATCTTATTTTTCCAACACAACTTTGAGACGCGCACAGCATACAGAGCCATTCCTGAGTGGGATTTCTCCTGCATCTCCCAGCTGATTTGCTGCTGCGGAAAAAACATGCTTTTATAAGCCCGTTCATTGCGCGACAATTCAAAATGCAATCGCATGTTAAAAATAGTTTTGGTGCACGATTAAAATGAACTAATATTTTTATTTTGTCAACTGTTCATTGAAGCACGCCTCCCATTCAAGTGCATGCAACAGGTTATCAGCGTGTCACCCACCACTTTACAATGTGAGCTGGAGGCAGTATGCACTTTGAAAACATACGTAATTGTTTGAAACCTGAATGTTTTATTTCATATCGTGAGGCATGTTTTACCTTGCTTCAAAGTAAGAGGATGCAATGCATCCTATAGGCAAAATCTGACCAGGGACGTGAAATTATTTTATAAAGACTTCATAGGCGGCGCATGAGTTTCAAGATTGGGGAAGCTTACAATTTATTCTACTGTTCTGCGTGCCAGTTATGATTTTCTTATGTGCGTTTTTGTGGAACAGTTTCATTTCAATAATGTACTTTTCAAATAGCTTACTGTGAGGAACTATAGTTCTAATATATTGTCATTCACAATGGATGTTAAAAAAACACTTTCCTACATTTACGAGCAGCAGGCCAGGTACTTCTATGCGTCCTCAGGCTCCCTAAACAGGATAAAGAAACCAGACACATGCTCATTGCTCACATGGAGCACGCCAAACAAAAGACAATATAAATTTTTTTGGACAGATCTCGTAAATGATGGTTATGAAATAAACAAAAACGTATTTCTCACAAGTGTAGCAGATTTCCACTCCGAGAATGAGAAGTCCAAATGACTGTAGTTAATATATGCTTTAACAGAAATGTATGTAACCAAATGAACGGTATTAACGGTACGTTTGAATACTGGTGTCATACAGTGGGGAAAAAAAGTATTTAGTCAGCCACCAATTGTGCAAGTTCTCCCACTTAAAAAGAATGAATGACCTGCAGAGAGCTGGGACCAAAGTAACAAAGCCTACCATCAGTAACACACTATGCCGCCAGGGACTCAAATCCTGCAGTGCCAGACGTGTCCCCCTGCTTAAGCCAGTACATGTCCAGGCCCGTCTGAAGTTTGCTAGAGTGCATTTGGATGATCCAGAAGAGGATTGGGAGAATGTCATATGGTCAGATGAAACCAAAATATAACTTTTTGGTAAAAACTCAACTCGTCGTGTTTGGAGGACAAAGAATGCTGAGTTGCATCCAAAGAACACCATACCTACTGTGAAGCATGGGGGTGGAAACATCATGCTTTGGGGCTGTTTTTCTGCAAAGGGACCAGGACGACTGATCCGTGTAAAGGAAAGAACGAATGGGGCCATGTATCGTGAGAGTGAAAACCTCCTTCCATCAGCAAGGGCATTGAAGATGAAACGTGGCTGGGTCTTTCAGCATGACAATGATCCCAAACACACCGCCCGGGCAACGAAGGAGTGGCTTCGTAAGAAGCATTTCAAGGTCTTGGAGTGGCCTAGCCAGTCTCCAGATCTCAACCCCATAGAAAATCTTTGGAGGGAGTTGAAAGTCCGTGTTGCCCAGCGACAGCCCCAAAACATCACTGCTCTAGAGGAGATCTGCATGTAGGAATGGGCCAAAATACCAGCAACAGTGTGTGAAAACCTTGTGAAGACTTACAGAAAACGTTTGACCTGTGTCATTGCCAACAAAGGGTATATAACAAAGTATTGAGAAACTTTTGTTATTGACCAAATACTGATTTTCCACCATAATTAGCAAATAAATTCATTAAAAACCCTACAATGTGATTTTCTGGATTTTTTTTTCATTTTGTCTGTCATAGTTGACGTGTACCTATGATGAAAATTACAGGCCTCATCTTTTTAAGTGGGAGAACTTGCACAATTGGTGGCTGACTAAATACTTTTTTTCCTCACTGTATGTAATGGGGAATTGATTATAAAGGGCAAACAATTCACACAATGAAACAATGAATGCGCAAGAATTGGTGGGAGACAGCTGAGCCATTCTGGAGAGAGACTCGGCTATATCTTCGCCACATCCTTCCCCTTCTTCTTGTCTCAACATTTATTATACTATTCAATTATACTCAAGGCACATTATCTTCACACCAGTGGCGGTCGCTGCCGTTTAAGATGAGGGAGGATGATAATTTATTTTATTACAGCATATTGGATGACTGTCATTCATATTCCATTCACCCAGTTCAATGTAACATCGATAGGTTTAGGCTACTACATGATACTCAAATTTTCCCTGTACCCATCATGAGGTTGCTACAACCTAGCCTATGAATGAAAGTTTACAACGTAGGTGCACAGGTCGAGAGAATTTTGAGTAATCAAGGTGACAGACAGTGACACATTCAATACCGCCTTGCACACTGTAGCTGATCTAGGGTGTAATCATTAGTCCAACAGTTGCAAATGAGAGTTTCTGTTGGACAAATTCAGGTATGTTTATCCCCGTTCCGTTTGCTTCCGTTTTTAAGAAACATTTTTCAACAGAATTGGCAGAATGAATACACCCCTGATCACACGCAAACAGTTCACTTTCATAGCAGCCACATAAAAACAGCATGATCACTTTGCTCGTTGTATATATAATTCCTTCTCGCAACTATCTATGCATTCTCCACCTCTCACCTTTTCCCTTCGCTTGTGGTCTTCAGTGCACAACACATCAGCTGTCTTGTGACCAGGCGAAAAAACCTTTCCAAGCCAAACCTAAATATCATGAGCACTAACTGCTACACACAGCCTGCATCATTGTCACGTCATAGGCAACATACTAGAACTAACGCGTTAGTAAACCTGCTACAATCATGCAGTACAGTCAGAAAGCAGTTTAGTAGTTACTCCGGCGGGCCCCGTTGGCAATAAATTAATACAACCAAACGCTTACCTTTACTTGGAAGAGTTCCAGTGTTGGATAGCCATAGCCAGCCAGCAAAAATATCATCCCTCTCTGTTTCGGGTGTTTGAGTAGGCTAAACTAGATAGCTGCATTCACTAGCTAAGTGAAAGTAAAAATAAATAAAAATACTACCAAATATGGCTAGCTTGCTCTCTCACTCTCTCTCTCTTGCTTAATTTTGGAAGACATTAATTTGTTCTAAACTGTTCAACTATTTTCTTTCTCTCTCTTTGAGTCAGATAATCACCACATTTATGCACTGCAGTGTTAGCTAGCTCTAGCTTGTAATTTCAGTACTAGATTCATTCTCTGATACTTTGATTGGGTGGACAACATGTCAGTTCATGCTGCAAGAGCTCTGATAGGTTGGAGGACGTCCTTCGGAAGTTGTCATAATTACTGTGCAAGTCTATGGAAGGGGGTGAGAACCATGAGCCCCCTACGTTTTGTATTGAAGTCAATATACCCAGAGGAGGACAGACGCTACTGTAGCTGTCCTCCAGCTACACCATTGTGCTACCCTACAGCGTGCTGCTGAAGCTACTGTAGACCTTCATTGCAAAACAGTGTGTTTTAATCAATTTAGTGACGTGAATGTATTTTGTATATTTCTATTTAAAATGATAAATTTAATGTTTCATGTTTCACTTTTTGTTTTTATGAAATTCACTGAGAAGGATGGCCCTCCCCTTCCTCCTCTGAGAAGCCTCCACTGCAAAAAAAATTATACTTTTCACCAACAGCCGCAACTCAATACTCAGCTAGGCCTATTACCACGTGCGCTGCCCAAATTGCGGGCTTCCAAAATAGGCATAGCCCTACGAGCTTATGATTTGAAACAATCCACAGCTATTGATCCTTGATTCCTATGTGGCTAAGTCATGATTTCTGGTGAAGTATTTCGAATGATTTTCTTTCTGTATAAACAGGAGTTTATTTCCATGTACTTCCCTATTGGACCTGCTATGCCATTTCTCTTCTATTGGTTTTCATATCAACTTTCTTTCATTGTCCAGAAACCAAAGGCACAATCCTGGTCATATTAGCAACCCATCCTAGTCGTTGCATCTTTAGAGCCCCCCATTTTCTAAGTTTCTAACTTGCTGTCCCATATGGACCTGCTATCAGGTGTGCTGTTTAGGGTGGGTTTTCCTGCCAATTGCATTTAGGCAAATATTTGAAAATAAGGATTTACTGACTGCTTCATTACATGAGTTGCATGTTCTGTTAAGATGCATTACCATAAGCTGTACCCAGTAGGTTCCTCAGGTCCTCTGGCACTGGCCTTTTAACTATCCCAAAGCCTAGGACCAAGAGGCATGGAGAGGCAGCCTTTAGTTATTATGCCCCCAGCCTCTGAAATAGCCTGCCAGAGAAACTGAGGGAGGCCGAAACTGTGGACATATTTAAAAGAGTTCTTAAAAATATATATATATTTGCTTTTCCTTAGGTTGCTTTTTAGTTCAGTTTGTGTCATTCTTAGTTTTTTTATCTTATGTTTGTTGTGTGAAATGTGCTGTATAAATAAAGCTTGATTTGATAATCTAATTGTGATTTCTGTCATTCTGAGCACCGTGTGTGGATGCCCTCATGGGTAAAACATTTCAAATGGCCGGTAAATAAAGTATTCCTGGTCACGTTGTCCAGCACCACATTTTCCTTACGGAAACCCTGACGTTATAGTAGTGGCGAGAGGGCAGAGAGAGAGGGAGTCCCAAATAGCACCCTATTCCCCATATATTGCACAACTTTTGACCAGAGCCCTATCAGGGCTTCAGACTGCAACCATTTAGTCGCACTTTGCGCCCCTTTTACTTTACTTTTACTGTGCGAGTGACATTTTTAATTGCTAGCATCAATGCGAGCAGCACATTCTACATGGTCACCTCACTCAAAACATAAAACATGTTTAGGTGGCTAAAACCATGATTTGGTTAAACAGTAAACTACATTATCCTCATGATTCCTGAGGTCTTGGCTGATTTCTTTGGATTTTCCCATGATGTCAAGCAAAGAGGCACTGCGTTTGAAGGTAGGCCTTGAAATACATCCACAGGTACACCTCCAATTGACTCAAATGAGGTCAATTTGCCTATCAGAAGCTTATAAAGCCATGACATCATTATAAAGCCATGACATCATTTTTGGAAAAATTACTTGTCATGCACAAAGTAGATGTCCTAACTGACTTGCCAAAAGTATAGTTTGTTAACAAGAAAGTTGTGGAGTGGTTGAAAAACAAGTTTTAATTGCTCCAACCTAAGTGTAGGTAAACTTCCAACTTCAACTGTACATTCATATACAGTACCAGGCAAAAGGTTGGACACACCTACTCATTCCAGGGTTTTTCTTTATTTTTACTATTTTCTACATTGTAGAATAGACCATGGTGCTTGCCTATAGAGCAGCAAGAGGAGCTGCCCATCCCTACCTTCAGGCTATGTTCAAACCGTACACCCCAACCCGAGCACCCTGTTCTGCCACTTCTGGTCTCTTGGCCCTCCCTCGCAGCTCCCGCTCCGCTCATCCCAGTCTAAGCTCTTCTCTGTCCTGGCACCCCAATGGTGAAACCAGCTTCCCCCTGAAGCTAGGACAGCAGAGTCCCTGCCCATCTTCCGAAAGTACCTGAAACCCCTACCTCTTCAATGATTATCTTAAATAATCCCCCTCCTCACCTTGACCCCACCCAAAACATTTTTTCTTTCAGAAGCAACACATGCACTTGACTCCAGCCACTCGGGGGTGGGTGGGGGGGGGAGCGCAGCATTTGGCCGGGGCACTGAAGAGGCTAAATCAATTTGCTGAGCTGCTGAACACTGCTTTGTGCCGCATAGTCCAACGCTACCTGCCCCCATTACATAAGGCAGCATATTATTTATTTTTGTTGCAAGGCATCTTCCCTCAGCTTTATATAACTGTGATGATGATTTTTTTTTAAATTACAAAAAGTAATTGTTATTAATCTGATTTAAGTTAGTTGTTACAACAGGGTCCCTTAACAACGATAACGATCTCTCCATTCTCACACTCGAGAGCAACAACACTGAAGTTTATTCAAATGTGAATCTTAAACATAAGGAACAAGCATGCAAGGGAGTGAGACGGATAAAGGGAGAGAGAATGAAAAGGGGGGTGGGGGTAGCGATTCGCGAAAGAGAAAGCGAGCAGCTTCATACTGGTAAAAGATTTGGCAACACGTCGTTGGAAGTTGAATTTTAATGAAAGGCAGACAGAGAGCTTTTTTTCTTTTACGAGTTGCTATGATTTAAAGATCAAGTGTAAGTTTGGAGCTCACTGACTCTCTCTGGGAACAATCAGAACACACAGTCACTCTATGAGCTCATGTCAGTCTCCTGGGAGATGACCTCATGAAGGCCCAGCTAGCCCACCAATGGCCTCAACACACACATGTGTATTACATATCGCATTGGCTAAAAAAACCTGCAGGTTGTTCTATGTGCGTCCCAAATAACACCCTATTCTCTATATAGTGTGCACTACTTTTGACCAGAGACCCAGGTCAAAAGTAGTGCACTATAGGGAATAGGGTGCCATTTGGGACAGATCCCTAGAAATGAATAGTTTTTCAAACAGCATTTTTCAAAATTTGGCATTGAAATGAACTTTATGTCCTGAATACAAAGCGTTATGTTTGGGGCAAATCCAACACAACACATCACTGAGTATTTTCAAGCATGGTAGTGGCTACATTATGTTATGGGTATGCTTGTCATTGGCAAGGACTAGGGAGTTAAAAAAATTAAAATAAACGGAAGAGAGCTAAGCACAGGCAAAATCCTAGAGGAAAACCTGGTTCAGTCTGCTTTCCAACAGACACTGGGAGACGAGTTCACCTTTCAGCAGGACAATAACCTAAAACATAAGACCAAATAGTTGCTTACCAAGATGACTTTGAATGGCCTAGTTACAGGTTTGACTGAAATTAGCTTGAAAATCTATGGCAAGACTTGAAAATGATCAACAACCAACTTGACAGAGCTTGAAGAATTTAAAAAAAGAATAATGTGCAAATATTGTACAATCCAGGTGTGAAAAGCTCTTAGAGACTTACCAAGATGGACAGCTGTAACTGCTGCCAAAGGTGATTCTAACATGTATTGACTCAGGGGGATGAATACTTATTTTTGAATACATTTGCAAACATTTCTAAAAACTTGTTTTCACTTTGTCATTATGGGGTATTGTGTGTAGATGGGTGAGAGGAAAAAAATGTTTGAATCCATTTTGAATTCCGTCTGTAACACCACTAAATATGGAATAAGTCAAGGCGTATGAACGCACTGCATCTCTCCTTCCTATTAAACAAGTTAAAGCTGTTGTTTTAAACCATGATTTAAAAAAAGCAATTGGCCTATATAGTGACAAAAACACAGTTAAATCCCTGTTCCTGCTTGGAACATCTCAATATCAGCTGTTTTTTTTGCTGGAACAGAATCCTAGGGTGCCTAAAATTGCTGTTAAATGTAGGAAAATGATTAGCATGTACAGGTGCTGCTGTGCAGGGAATATATTTTGCCCCCCTATTAGCTACCACCCCCCCTCTTTGCACACACATTTGCATGTTCTAATCTGGAGCTAGCGTTAAATCTCCCCCTATAGGTAGTCAGTCTGTCTTGACTCGTTCTCTCTCGCTCTCTCTCTCGCTCTCTCTCTCTCAGTAGTCACTGTCTGCATCTCCCCCTGTTCCGATCTGTTCCCTTCCATCCTTCCTTCACCTCTTATCACTCTCTCACTCAGTCAGCCAGCCAAATGTGCCCAGGCAGAACCCTCCATATTGTCTATGGGCAGAAAAACTCCAGGTGAAGGTGGGTAATAATATGAAGTTAACCATTTCATTCTCCCCTTTGTTAGATTTTGGCTTTGGGAACTTCTTCCAGCCCGGGAAGCCCCTGGCTACATGGTGCGGAAGCCCCCCCTACGCCGCTCCGGAGGTGTTCGAGGGACAACAGTACGAGGGGCCCCAGCTGGACATCTGGGTAAGGCAATGCTCTTGTTTGCGTACTAAATGGCATCCCTATTCCTTCAATAGTGCCCTATTAGCCTTGGTCCAAAGTAGTGCACTAATATAAGGAATAGGGTGCCATTTGGGACACATACCTGCTCTGCGATGAGTCACACATACTGCTACTAGTCCCTCGGTGTTACACACTGAGTGTCCCAGAACTGACTGTACATTGTCTTTGACACTGGACCTACTGTAATCATGGACAATTAGAAGCAATAGTGAGGCCAACCAATGTGCTTCAGACCAGATTAAACAAAAAGAGAACCGGGGCAAAGCGTTGCATCCCAAATGGCACCCTACTCCCCACATAGGGCTCTGGTCAAAAGTAGTGCACTATCAAAAGCAGTGCACTATATAGGGAATAAGTTGCCATTTGGGATGCAGCCAAGGTGCTCAACTGAGAGAAGGTGGGATTTTTTTTTAATGATACTGGACGTGATTGCGTTGGGGATCTGATTGTGAATCATCAACCCTAGTCAGCGGATCAACTGTTTGCTTTCCCCCTAAGCCTTGCAGTGATAAGTGTATGAGAATTACATCTTGCCATAAACCAAATAACCACAAAGGTGACCTGAAGACATCATGTGAGAGCATAAGATTTCCCAACCTCTTTTTATAGCCCTGTTTTTATGCCTTTGTACCTGATTGATCTAGTTATGTGAGTGTAAGGATTTTTCCCACAGCAGCCCATGACCTAGTGTGTGTGTCTGTCTGTCTGTGCTCATTGTGGGTGCATGGTTGTGTCTCAATGTAGAGTATGGGGGTGGTGCTGTACGTGCTGGTGTGTGGCGCCCTGCCCTTCGACGGCCCCACCCTGCCCGTGCTCCGACAGCGCGTCTTGGAGGGTCGCTTCCGCATCCCCTACTTCATGACAGAAGGTGAGACTCAATAACATAGTGCTTTACACCCCAAAAAAGCCTGAAGTGACACCATTGCTCCTATGGAAAAACACCATCCGAAGCCAAACAGCAGTCTGTGTTGTTGGAATGGGGTTTGTTCACTGGTGAATACCAGCAGAGGACATTAAAGGGACAATCCGGGATATGAAAAACAACAAAGTGGTCACCCCACCACTTGTTTTAGTAAACTGCTGAGGGATGGGGCTGTAGAAATATAACCTCGAATCAATGGCTATATATTGTTCATTTAAAAGTACCCAAAAATGTATGTACCAATCCCGGATTACCCCTTTAACTGACTGCTTGGAGCTCTTCAGAATCCACTATCTTGTGTCTCACCACTGCACAGGGGTTTAGCATGCAGGGAAAGCATAGACCACTTTTGAAGTGAGGCTCAACTGCCCAGCATGACATAAATACCCGTTCAAAACACCTGTCCAAATGGAACCCATTTACTACTAGGGCAGGGAATTGCCAGGGACATCACAATACTCTCTCTCTCTCTCTCTCTATATATATATATATATATATATATATATATATATATATATATATATATATATATATATACACACACACACACACATACACACATACACATACAGTTGAAGACGGAAGATTACATACACTTAGGTTGGAGTCATTAAAACTCGTTTTTCAACCACTCCACAAATTTCTTGTTAACAAACTATAGTTTTGGCAAGTCGGTTAGGACATCTACTTTGTACATTTCCAACAATTGTTTACAGACAGTATATTTCACTGAATCACAATTCCAGTGGGTCAGAAGTTTACATACACTAAGTTGACTGTGCCTTTTAAACAGCTTGGAAAATTCCAGAAAATTAT
Source organism: Coregonus lavaretus (assembly GCF_964263955.1). Lineage (NCBI taxonomy): Eukaryota > Metazoa > Chordata > Actinopteri > Salmoniformes > Salmonidae > Coregonus > Coregonus lavaretus. Next base: position 4,767,961 of record NC_140013.1, on the reverse strand, counting down.
GTAATGGCTTTAGAAGCTTCTGATAGGCTAATTGACATCATTTGAGTCAATTGGAGGTGTACCTGTGGATGTATTTCAAGGCCTACCTTCAAACTCGGTGCGTCTTTGCTTGACATCATGGGAAAATCAAAAGAAATCAGCCAAGACCTCAGAATAAAAATTGTAGACCTCCACAACTCTGGTTCATCCTTGGGAGCAATTTCCAAATGCCTGAAGGTACCACGTTCATCTGTACAAACAATAGTACGCAAGTATAAACACCATGGGACCACGCAGCCGTCATACTGCTCAGGAAGGAGACACGTTCTGTCTCCTAGAGATGAATGTACTTTGGTGCGAAAAGTGCAAATCAATCCCAGAACAACAGCAAAGGACCTTGTGAAGATGCTGAAGGAAACAGGGACAAAAGTATCTATATCCACAGAAACGAGTCCTATATCGACATAACTTGAAAGGCCGCTCAGCAAGGAAGAAGCCACTGCTCCAAAACTGCCATAAAAAAGCCAGACTACGGTTTGCAACTGCACATGGGGACAAATATCGTACTTTTTGGAGAAATGTCCTCTGGTCTAATGAAACAAAAATATAACTGTTTGGCCATAATGACCATCGTTATATTTGGAGGAAAAAGGGGGATGGCTTGCAAGCCGAAGAACACCATCCCAACCATGAAGCACAGGGGTGGCAGCATCATGCTGTGGGGGTGCTTTGCTGCAGGAGGGACTGGTGCACTTCACAAAATAGATGGCATCATGAGGAAGGAAAATTATGTGGATATACAGTGGGGGAAAAAAGTATTTAGTCAGCCACCAATTGTGCAAGTTCTCCCACTTAAAAAGATGAGAGAGGCCTGTAATTTTCATCATAGGTACACGTCAACTATGACAGACAAATTGAGAGAGAAAAAATCCAGAAAATCACATTGTAGGATTTTTTATGAATTTATTTGCAAATTATGGTGGAAAATAAGTATTTGGTCACCTACAAACAAGCAAGATTTCTGGCTCTCACAGACCTGTAACTTCTTCTTTAAGAGGCTCCTCTGTCCTCCACTCGTTACCCGTATTTTGTTTGAACTTGTTATCAGTATAAAAGACACCTGTCCACAACCTCAAACAGTCACACTCCAAACTCCACTATGGCCAAGACCAAAGAGTTGTCAAAGGACACCAGAAACAAAATTGTAGACCTGCACCAGGCTGGGAAGACTGAATCTGCAATAGGTATGCAGCTTGGTTTGAAGAAATCAACTGTGGGAGCAATTATTAGGAAATGGAAGACATACAAGACCACTGATAATCTCCCTCGATCTGGGGCTCCACGTAAGATCTCACCCCCGTGGGGTCAAAATGATCACAAGAACCGTGAGCAAAAATCCCAGAACCACACGGGGGGACCTAGTGAATGACCTGCAGAGAGCTGGGACCAAAGTAACAAAGCCTACCATCAGTAACACACTATGCCGCCAGGGACTCAAATCCTGCAGTGCCAGACGTGTCCCCCTGCTTAAGCCAGTACATGTCCAGGCCCGTCTGAAGTTTGCTAGAGTGCATTTGGATGATCCAGAAGAGGATTGGGAGAATGTCATATGGTCAGATGAAACCAAAATAGAACTTTTTGGTAAAAACTCAACTCGTCGTGTTTGGAGGACAAAGAATGCTGAGTTGCATCCAAAGAACACCATACCTACTGTGAAGCATGGGGGTGGAAACATCATGCTTTGGGGCTGTTTTTCTGCAAAGGGACCAGGACGACTGATCCGTGTAAAGGAAAGAATGAATGGGGCCATGTATCGTGAGATTTTGAGTGAAAACCTCCTTCCATCAGCAAGGGCATTGAAGATTAAATGTGGCTGGATCTTTCAGCATGACAATGATCCCAAACACACCGCCCGGGCAACGAAGGAGTGGCTTCATAAGAAGCATTTCAAAGTCCTGGAGTGGCCTAGCCAGTCTCCAGATCTCAACCCCATAGAAAATCTTTGGAGGGAGTTGAAAGTCTGTGTTGCCCAGCGACAGCCCCAAAACATCACTGCTCTAGAGGAGATCTGCATGGAGGAATGGGCCAAAATACCAGCAACAGTGTGTGAAAACCTTGTGAAGACTTACAGAAAACGTTTGACCTGTGTCATTGCCAACAAAGGGTATATAACAAAGTATTGAGAAACTTTTGTTATTGACCAAATACTTATTTTCCACCATAATTTGCAAATAATTTCATTAAAAATCCTACAATGTGATTTTCAGGATTTTGTTTTCTCATTTTGTCTGTCATAGTTGACGTGTACCTATGATGAAAATTACAGGCCTCATCCTTTTAAGTGGGAGAACTTGCACAATTGGTGGCTGACTAAATACTTTTTTTCCCCACTGTATTGAAGCAACATCTCAAGACATCAGTCAGGAAGTTAAAGCTTGGTCGCAAATGGATCTTCCAAATGGACAATGACCCCAAGCATACTTCCAAAGTTGTGGCAAAATGGCTTAAGGGCAACAATGTGGAGGTATTGGAGTGGCCAACACAAAGCCCTGACCTCAATCCTATAGAAGATTTGTGGGCAGAACTGAAAAAGCGTGTGCGAGCAAGGAGGCCTACAAACCTGACTCAGTTACACCAGGTCTGTCAGGAGGAATGGGCCAAAATTCACCCAATTTATTGTGGGAAGCTTGTGGAAGGCTACCCGACCCATTTGACCCAAGTTACACAATTTAAAGGCAATGCTACCAAATACTAAATGAGTGTATGTAAACGTCTGACCCACTGGGAATGTGATGAAAGAAAGAAAAGCTGAAATAAATCATTCTATCTACTATTAATCTGAAATTTCACATTTTTAAAATAAAGTGGTGATCCTAACTGACCTAAAACAGGGAATTTTTACTAGGATTAAATGTCAGGAATTGTGAAAAACTGAGTTTAAATGTATTTGGCTAAGGTGTATGTAAACTTCTGACTTCAACTGTGTGTGTGTGTGTATATATGTATATATATATATATGTATATATATATATATATATATATATATAATGTATGTGTGTGTGTATATATATATATATATATATATATATATATATATATATATATATATATATATATATATATATATATATATATATATATATATATATATTAGGGCTGTCAAAAATAGCGCGTTAACGACGTTAATTAGTTGTTTGCTGTTAATTACGTCAATTTTTTTAACGCATTTCACGCATGCGCAGTGTGACAAATTATTCAGGTCAGGAAAGTGGTTGGGAGCTAGAGGCGAGATGGAGCAAGGTGAGCAAAGTGGGCCTATTGACGGATTCAAATATAAAAAGAATGATGATGGTACAGTTAACAAGTACAAGGTTATTTGCAAGATTTGTAAGAAGGAGTTTCAATTTCACCGGAGCTGTTCAAGCTTGAAGTACCATGTCAACGCCAAACATGCGTTTGCTGGGCCGTCAGATTCAGCAAGTGGTTTGCGCCAGACCACGCTGAATGTTTGCAGGCAATTAACAAAATCAACCTCAGATAATTTGACCAACACAATAGCAAAATGGATTAGGATTGTAGACCCATTAGCATTGTAGAAGACTCAGGTTTCCTTGATGTTTTGCAAGTGGCGTCTCAAGACTCATTCTATAAGCCACCGTCAAGAGCCACAGCCAAAGACAAATATTATGGTGTGTAGTCTGTTTCAGCTTGATTTAAAACACCATTATTTGGCTGTGTTAATAAACAGACATAATATGAAAATTATGTATCTGTGTCCTGTTATTTATCTTTTGGTATGCATTTCAGAAAAAAAATGGTTAGGATTCAGGTGTAATTGCAAATAGTGATTAATCATGATTAATCCACTGAAAATTCTGATTAATTTGATTAAAAATTTTAATCATTTGACAGCCCTAATATATATATATATATATATATATATATATATATATATATATATATATTATTGATTTATTTATTTTAATAATATATTTTTAAGGGGTTGTCCAAACTTTTGACTGGTAGTGTATGTATACATACATAGTACCAGTCAAAAGTTTGGACACACCTACTCATTCCAGAGGTTTTCTTTATTTTTACTATTTTCTACATTGTAGAATAATAGTGAAGACATCAAAACTATGAAATAACACATATGGAATCATGTAATAACCAAAAAAGTGTTGAACAAATCAAAATATATTATATATTTTAGATTCTTCAAAGCAGCCACCCTTTACCTTGATGACAGCTTTGTACACGCTTGGCATTCTCTCAACCAGCTTCATGAGGAATGCTTTTCTAACTATCTTGAAATAGTTCCCACAAATGCTGCGCACTTGTTGGCAGCTTTTCCTTCACTCTGCGGTCCAACTCATCCCAAACCATCTCAATCGGGTTGAGGTTTGGGGGATTGTGGAGGCCAGGTCATCTGATGACGCACTCCATCACTCTCCTTCCTGGTCAAATGGCCCTTACACAGCCTGGAGGTGTGTTGGGTCATTGTCCTGTTGAAAAACAAATGATAGTCCCACTAAGCGCAAACCAGATGGGATGGCGTATCGCTGCAGAATGCTGTGGTAGCCATGCTGGTTAAGTGTGCCTTGAATTCTAAATAAATCACAGACGGAGTCACCAGCAAAGCCCCCCACACCATCACACCTCCTCCATGCTTCATGGTGGGAACTACACATGCGGAGAGCATCCGTTCACCTACACTGCATCTCACAAAGACACAGGTTGGAACCAAAAATCTCAAATTTGGACTCCAGACCAAAGGACAGATTTCTACCCGTCTATTGTCCATTGCTTGTGTTTCTTGGCTCAAGCAAGTCTCTTCTTCATATTGCTGTCCTTTAGTAGTGGTTTCTTTGCAGCAATTCGACCATGAAGAACTGATTCACGCAGTCTCCTCTGAAAAGTTGATGTTGAGATGTGTCTGTTACTTGAACTCTGTGAAGCACTTATTTGGGCTGCAATTTCTGAGGCTGGTAACTCTAATGAACTTCTCCTCTGCAGCAGAGGTAACTCTGGGTCTTCCTTTCCTGTGGCGGTCCTCATGAGAGCCAGTTTCATCATAGCCCTTGATGGTTTTTGCGTCTGCACTTGAAGAAACGTTGAAAGTTCTTCACATTTTCCGGATTGACTGACCTTTTACGGCCCCCTAACCAATTGTGCTATTATGTGTGTGTGTTTTCGCGTTATTTGTAATTCTATACATAATGTTTCTGTCAGTCTCTTATGACCAAAAGGAGCTTCTGGATATCAGGACAGTGATTACTCACCTCGTATTGGACAAAGATTTTTTCTTCAACAAGTCTGACGCGAAGGATATTCTACAGACACAGGCCCAAATCCCTGTCATTCGCATGAGAAAGAGACTGAGATATTATGGAAGTAGGTTGGGGTGCCTTGTAAGGATCTGACGGCGAGCGAGTTATCTGCCTCTTCCATCAGTCCTATTAGCCAACGTACAATCATTGGAAAACAAAATGGACGACCTACGATCACGGATATCCTGCCAACGGGACATTAAAAACTGTAATATCTTATGTTTCACCGAGTCGTGGCTGAACGACGACATTGATACCATGCAGCTGGCAGGATAAACGCTACATCGGCAGGATAGAACTGCTGACTCCGGTAAGACAAGGGGTGGTGGTCTTTGTATATTTGTAAACAACAGCTGGTGCACTAAATCTAATATTAAGGAAGTCTCAAGGTTTTGAGGTAAAGTATCTCATGATAAGCTGTAGACCACACTATTTACCAAGAGCTTTCATCTATAATTTTCGTAGCTGTCTATTTACCACCACAAACCGATGCTGGCATTAAGACTGCACTCAATGAGCTGTATAAGACCACAAGTAAACAGGAAAACGCTCATCCAGAGGCAGCGCTCCTAGGTGGTAAGGGTAGGTAACAACACATTTGAAACGCTTGTCCTCAACACGGGGACCCCTCAGGGGTGTGTGCTCAGTCCCCTCATGTACTCCCTGTTCACTCATGACTGCATGGCCAGGCACGACTCCAACACCATCATTAAGTTTGCCATTGACACAGCAGTGGTAGGCCTGATCATCGACAACGATGAGACAGCCTATAGGGAGGAGGCCAGAGACCTAGCCGTGTGTGGTGCCAGGATAACAACCTCTCCCTCAACGTGATCAAGACAAAGGAGAGGATTGTGGACTACAGGGGGAAAAAAGAGGACTGAGCACGCCCCCATTCTCATCGACGGGGCTGTAGTGGAACAGGTTGAGAGCTTCAAGTTCCTTGGTGTCCACATGACCAACAAACTATCATCGTCCAAAAACACCAAGATAGTCGTGAAGAGGGCACGACAAAGCCTATTCCCCCTCAGGAGACTGAAAAGATTTGGCATGGGTCCTCAGATCCTCAAAAAGTTCTACAGCTGCACCATCGAGAGCATCCTGACTGGTTGCATCACTGCCTGGTATGGCAACTGCTCGGCCTCCGACCGCAAGGCACTACAGAGGGTAGTCCGTACGGCCCAGTACATCACTGGGGCTAAGCTTCCTGCCATCCAGGACCTCTATACCAGGCGGTGTCAGAGAAAGCCCTAAGAATTGTCAAAGACTCCAGCCACCCTAGTCATAGACTGTTCTTTCTGCTACCGCACGGCAAGCGGTACCGGAGTGCCTAGTCTAGGTCCAAAAGGCTTCTTAACAGCTTCTACCCACAAGCCATAATACTCCTGAACAGCTAATCATGGCTACCCCGACTATTTGCATTGTCCCCCCCACCCCACCACACCTCATCTTTTACGCTGCTGCTACTCTCTTTATTATCTATGCATAGTCACTTGAACTCTACCCACATGTACATATTTCCTCAATTACCTCGACTAACCTGTGCCCCGGCACATTGACTCTCTACTCTCTAACACTTTTTTGGTTACTACATGATTCCGAATGTGTTATTTCATAGTTTTGATGTCATCACTATATTATTCTACAATGTAAAAAATAAAGAAAAACCTTGAATGAGTAGGTGTGTCCAAACTTTTGACTGGTACTGTATGTTCGTTAGCCACATGTGTGACAACTCCACCAGTCCTATTTATGAAATCATTTACTAAGATTCTACTTGTTTTTTGTTACCAAATTATTATTATTATTATTATTATTATTATTATTATTATTTTTATTTTTATTTTTATTTTTATTTTTTATTTTTATTTTTTTAATCAATTAGTATATTTGGGTTTAACCACAATATTTGTTGTATTATTTGTTCTGTCTTTTCTGGTTGATTAAACTGAAATTGCAACCAACTTTCTATGGCTTGTTTTAAGAATAACTATATTTTGGAGATTTCGTAACCACACCATGTCCATTAAATAACATCAAATTGATCAGAAATACAGTGTAGACATTGTAATGTTGTAAATGGCTATTGTAGCTGGAAACGGCTGATTTTTAATGGAATATCTACATAGGCGTACAGAGGCCCATTATCAGCCACCATCAGTTCTGTGTTCCAATGGCACATTGTGTTTGCTATTCCAAGTTTATCATTTTAAAAAGGCCAATTGATCATTAGAAAACCCTTTTGCAATTATGTTAGCACAACTGAAAACTGTTGTGCTGATTTTAAAGAAGCAATAAAACTTGCCTTCTTGAGAATAGTTGAGTATCTGGAGCATCAGCAATTGTGGGTTCGATTACAGGCTCAAAATGGCCAGAAACAAATAACTTTCTTCTGAAACTCGTCAGTCTATTCTTGTTCTGAGAAATGAAGGCTATTCCATGCGAGAAATTGCCAAGAAACTGAAGATCTCGTACAACGCTGTGTACTACTCCCTTCACAGAACAGCGCAAACTGGCTCTAACCAGAATAGAAAGAGGAGTGGGAGGCCCCGGTGCACAACTGAGCAAGATGACAAATACAGGATGCTGACCTTCTAGGCAGAGTTGCAAAGAAAAAGCCATATCTCAGACTGCCCATCTTAATCTTTTATTTTTATTGGCCAGTCTGAGAAATGGCTTTTTCTTTGCAACTCTGCCTAGAAGGTCAGCATCCCGGAGTCCCCTCTTCACTGTTAACGTTGAGACTGTGTTACTTAAGCCCCCTCGCCTGCCTGCAGCCCCCCGGCCCGCTCCGGTCCTGTTCCCTCCTTTTGCTTCAGATGAGAAGAACGTTTCCTCCTACATTTCCTCCCGACAAGTTCTCTGCTACACACACACTGGCACACACACTGTACAGTACAGAGGCTGTCTATAACAAATCAGGCAGCGCTGTACTGGTAGTACACTACTTTGTTTTACCTCCATTACTGTACATTCTTTGACGTCCGTATCAAAGTGGCCCTGGGGTATTTGGTGTAACAGAAATCCGAGATAAAGAAAGCAGGGGGGGGGGACAAAAGAAAATAAGTGTTAACCGTCCGGCCCTGAATATTTCCATGATAGTGTCATGATGTACTCAAGAGAAGTGCTCATTCGGCAGCAGAGCAGTCATCATACATAAGACCATAGATCACAGGATGGAGAGGAGAGATGCAGACAGACTCAGACAGACGCTCGCACACAAACACAAAGAGACAAACACACACACGCACAAAAGATCACAGCCTCAGCCCGGTGGGCAGTAATCCTGTTAAGACCCAGCGGTTGGTGACGTCAAGCTCATTTAGCCGCTACCTGAAGGTTAAGAGGCCTCTCCATCCTCCTCCGAGAGAGAAGGGTGGAGGGGGGAAAAGGAGAGAGAGAGGGATGGAGTTAAGAAGGCAGAGAGAGAGTAAGAATGAGATGGGGATAGAAAGAGAAGAAGCGAGGAAGAGCCCACTGTGCATTCCTGCATGAGATCATCTGTTTTTATTAGCGTGAGTAGTGGAGGCGCTCCTTCACTCCTTCCCTGTGGCCGGCCCTGCTTCAATAGAACCGCTTTGTTCCCCCGACGTAATGTTTCAGCTGGAGCTCTCTCTTCTTATTCTTCCCTCGGAACTCTCGGTACATGGTACACACAGTACACTCAGTACCACTGTCCCGGGCTGCGTGTTGTTGTGTATGGTCTGATGTGTCAGGGGCAAATGTGTACACTCCCCTCTCTGTCATCAGACAGTGTCTCAAGCGAGGGCTCTCTGTTATGGTTCTGAGTACCAAGGGTTGTACATTGATTTTCTTCCCCTTTCTCTCCCTCTCTCTGTCTCCATCTTTATTATTCTTTCTATCCGTTCCCTCTCCCAGACTGCGAGCACCTGATCCGTAGGATGCTGGTGCTGGACCCGTCCAAGCGTCTGTCGGTGGCCCAGATCAAGGAGCACAAGTGGATGGCACTGGACGTGCCGGTGCAGAGGCCCATGCTGTACCAGCAGGAGGGCGACTTGGGCGAGTACAGTGAGCAGGTTCTACGGCTCATGCACAGCCTGGGCATCGACCAACACAAGACAATCGAGGTGAAAGATGACCTAGAGAGATGGCGCCTTGTTCCTTTATATAGGGCCCTGGTCAATACTGGTCTCCCGAGTGGCGCAGTGGTCTAAGGCATTGCATCGCAGTGCTAGCTGTGCCACTAGAGATCCTGGTTCGAATCCAGGCTCTGTCGTAGCCGGCCGCGACGGGAGACCCATGGGACGGCGCGCAATTGGCCCAGCGTCGTCCAGGGTAGGGGAGGGAGTGGCCGGCAGGGATGTAGCTCAGTTGGTAGAGCATGGCGTTTGCAACGCCAGGGTTGTGGGTTCGCTTCACACTGGGGGCCAGTATGAAAAAATAAATAATGTATGCACTCACTAACTGTAAGTCGCTCTGGATAAGAGCGTCTGCTAAATGACTAAAATGTAAATGTAAATACTAGTGCACTGTAAAGGGAATAGGGGTGCCAGTTGGGATGCAGACAATATCTACACTAGCAGGGCCGGCTTTAGCCTTTTGGTGGCCCTAAGCCAGATTTGGTTGGACGGCCCCCTCCCACCTCGTGGCAAAACAACACCATTTTGAGACACAGGCTGAGTTCCTTTTTTGGTCACTTATGTCTGGATCCGGCCCTGTACACTAGCATACTAAAGAGAATAGAGCAATGTGTTGCGCATGGATTCAAAGTAGTGTGCCAGAGTGGATATTGGCTGCATCTCTAATGACACCCTATTATGAGTATTGATGTTAGTACAGCTGTGGTCCTCTGTAGCTCAGTTGGTAGAACATGGCTCTTGCAATGCCAGGATAGTGGGTTCGATTCCCGGGGCCACCTATACCTAAGAAATGTATGCACGCATGAATGTAAGTCACTTTGGGTGACAAATTCCCTCATAGATACTCATCACTCTGGACCCAGACAGTGAAATATTAATGTTTTTTTTTTTTTTACTTGCACGATTGCCCCTATTACTTACATTGATCGTTAGCTAAAGTTTGGAATAATAAAATAATACTAATAATTTATAATCATCCTATTTCACAGATGTAAAAGTGTGAATGTGTGAATGCATGTGTGAATTGGAAATGTTTATTTTACATATCTCAACTTAGTGGGGTCACAGCCAAGGTCAGCCATTATCAACAGCGACCCTGGAGCAATTAGGGTTAAGTGCCTTGCTCAAGCACAAATCAACAGATTTTTTTTACCTTGTCGAACTAGCAACCTTTCGGTTACTGGCCCAACGCACTAACTGCTAGGCTACCTGCCGCCCTACGTGTAGTGGCTGTTTCAAGAAAACCAAACCATGGATTACAGTTTATCCTGGCCCATATATTACATTCAGGGTGCGGAAGCATCTAACATCAAGTTATAAAATACTGAACTATCCCTTTAAAGATGCACTATACAGAAATCGCGCCGCTATTTCCTCGTTGCTAAAATTCTAATAGTTCGCCTTATTTCAGTTTATGTGACAAAACAAGCAAGTATTGTGTAGAGAATCATTGTACCATCTAAGTGGTTCCCAACCTTTTTCGGTTACTGTACCACCAACTTCATTTTGCTCTGTCCGGAGTACCCCTGAAGTACCGCCTCATGTGCATTTTACCAGCAGGCCTATGTTCTCATGAGTCTTCTCAAGGAGCCGCTGTGGATAGGCCAAGTACCCCTGGTTGGGAACCACTGATTTAAACCGCTGTGAAATATCTTTTCCATAACCAAAAATAGTGTATTTTCAGCTGTTTTGAAGCTGGTGTACAAAACTGAATATAAAAGATGCAAAAACTAAACTTAAGAACGGGAAGCTTCTTATACTTGCTTTCAATGAGAATGACAGCTCTATAACTTACGTTTCTATGTGAATTTTGTCGGTCAAAAAGTTACATATTGCAGCTTTAACATGGTTTGTCCCTCCCTGTGTCCAGTCTCTCCAAAACAAGAATTACAACCACTTTGCTGCGATCTACTACCTGCTGGTGGAGCGTCTCAAGGCCCACCGCTGCAGTTTCCCTGTGGAGCAGCGGCTTGACGTACACCAGCGCCGGCCCAGCACCATCGCCGAGCAGACTGTTGTCAAGGTAACCCCCGCTGTCTTCATCACAAAGTAGATCTGTCTGTGTGGTGCATTAGAATGGGTGTCTGTGGTCGTAATAATCAAAGACATTTACATTCACACACCTGGCTGTTCAAAGAACATGTATTCATTCATTAATGAAGCATCTTTTCTCTTCCTTTCACTGCCCTCTCTTTTTTTCTTCTCTCACTCTATCCATTCAACTTCCTTTCTTCCTTTTATTCTCTCTGTTACCTTTCACCCTCTTCCTCTTTCTTTGAATCTCTCTCTATCCACATTCTTTCCTCCTATCTCTTTCTCTCTCTCGTCTCTCTTCTTATCTTCCTCCCTCATTCTCTCTCGCTCTCTCTGTACCCCTCCGTCTATCTCCCCTACAGCCGAGTGAACCGAGCGGTGGCTCCCCCCAGGTGGGTCTCCTGCCCCAGGGGGTGCGGTGTCTCCTACGCTCCCCAGCCCTGCCCCAAGCCTCTGCCGATGCCTTCAACTTCCCACAGTCGCCACTTCTACCTGAGCACAGCTTCGTGGTCGAGGACGTGGCCACTCCTAAAGTAAGTCACGACGCCAAACAACATGTCATCTAAGGTTACGAGCTGTTCTGAACCGAAGCACCCCGGCCTGTAGACACCCACTATGTAGAGTGTTATCCAGATTTCCAGCTGGATAACACTATTGAGTTAGTGGAATTAAGCAAAACAAATTACAAGAATCGATGTTCCTATTGGGACAAACTCAGGGAGTACCTCCCCTGTTTGAAAACGTTTCAAAATGTTTTCTCCAACTGAACATGTCCCCGTGGAGCACTTATTGCAACTGGTGACCCGACAGAGGACCGGTCCTCCCCCCAGGCAACCCCAACCCCGACTGGCCACTGCTGCTGAGTTATCCAAGAGTCAGTCTATTTCGTTTAGTTTAGCCCACTCATCCTGCCTCCTTCCCTCCCCAGGGGGCTCTTTGTTCAAGGCTGTCCCCAACTCCCCACAGCCAAGCGGCGAGAGAAGGGAGCGTTGCCAGTTTGGCACTCAATAGAACAACAACACCAAATCAGCGGAGGAGTGACACAGTCCAGCCGCAGTCCCCACTTACCCCTTTTTATACATTGTGTGGGAACTTCTAGCTAGTTCTGACTGAGTTTGCATCATAAATGGCACGCTACTCCCTATTTAGTAGTGCACTGCTTTTGACCTGGGCCCTGGTCAGTAGTGGTGCACTATAAAGGGAATTTGGTGCCATTATAGTGCACTACCTTTTGAGGCTCTGGTCAAAAGAAGTGCACTATATAGAAAAAGTAGTGCACTATATAGGGAATAGGGTGCCATTTGGGATGCTGCCTGAGTGATGGATGGTGGTGTTTGCGTCACAGTTATGTTATGAAAGAGCTCTGACTCACGTTTCACTGAGGACGGGGATCCACAGTAGAGTACATAAGCTGGGAACATGATGGTGTGTTTGTGTGTTAACCCCGTTCAAATCCCCTGTCCTATTCTGACCTCTCCTGGCCTGCACCTGCTGTTAATGCTACTTGGCTGGCCCCCTTTCTCTCCTCTACATCCCAAATGGCACTCTATTCCCTATATCGTGCACTACTTTTGACCAGGGCCCTATGGGAAACCCTATGGGCCATGGTCAAAAGTAGTGCACTATATAGGGAACCGGGTGCTATTTGGGACACTGTCTGTGCACCCTGCCCTAGACACAGCCTGGTTATCAGAGGGGGAATGGAGGGATGTGTCTTGCCCTGTGAGCAGCTCCCCAGAGGCCTTAAGGCTGAGGCACTGGGCTGGCTGGGTCTAACAGGAACCGCACGGCCAGCTGCCCCTCGCTACTCAGACCCATCCGTCCCCTCTGCTATCTGTCTGTCTGTCACTGGCTGGGGCCACACATCTGACATGACAGCTGCCAGTTCTCTACAGCTCAGGCACAGTCCGAGACCTCTTTCCCCCTCACACGAACAAACACACACACACACACACACAGTAGGAGCACACGTACACTTAGCGTTGGACCATGTGACATCTGCTGTACTCTTGCCCCTGCAGCTCTGGATCCAGACTGTCTCCCTCACTCTCCTCCTCCCGCTCTGCTAAGTGTGTCTTTATCTGTGCCGGACTGTGACCTTTTCTTCCAACCTGGCCAGGCTTTAGCGTTCGACTTCACTCCAACGTCAGCACTCTACGTTGAGCAATCTACCATTCCCCTGCTTGCTTCTGTGTGTTGAACAGCTGCCTTATACGCACAGACCCTATACTATACACAAAAAATAAATGTATGCACGCACGACTGTAAGTCGCTTTGGATAAAAGCGTCTGCTAAATGGCATATTATTATTATTATTATACTAGTTTTATTTTGACCACTTAATTATTTATCACTTTTACAACCTATTATTTTTTTATTTACTGACGAACTATACTTAAAAATGATATATTAACCCTCATAAAAAATGCTGTGTAACCAGCAGACTTGCAAGAGATTATATCAAAGCAACGCTCAAGTGTTATCTCGGTGAGTGAACACAGCGTGGCCCCTCAAGAACAAGGAACTAGCATGATTGCAGCAGCAGGAACACCAGCAGGACACATGACCAGGATGCTGCCTGTTGAGGCCGTTCCCTCTGCCCTCCCTCACTCCTGATGAGCCCCTGCTGGCTCTAGCCACTGTAGGCACTAGGAATGAATCCCAAATGGCAACCTGTTACCTAATTAGGGCACTACCTTTGGTCAAACTAGTGCACTAAATAGGATATAGTGTGCCCTTTTGGATGCACACTAGGCAGTAGGGCATTGTGCAGAAATAGCCTGGTGTGGCCTGGGTTCGAGCAACCAGCCCCTCTCCCTCTCCCTCCCCAGTGCGTTGAGTAACAGGCAGCATTCCTGGCCTAGCACGCTTCAGGAGACTGGGATCAGGAATTGTACAAAGCAGCTCTGACTGGAGGAGCCCAGGGTTCTGGTTTCCCCGGCAACTCATCCAGATGATCCGTGTCAGCAAGGGGTGTGTGAGAGAGACAGTGTGTGTGCGTGCGAGAGAGATTTCTGTCGGAGGGAGACATTTGTGTGTGAGAGAGACACTGTGAGCGAGATACGTGTGTGTGTGCTTGATGAGCGAGCCTGATTGTGTCTCAGTGTGCCTGTGTCTGTGGGAGAGTCTCTCGCTGCGCTTTCGGCCAAAGCACACTTCCTGTGCATGCATACCAGACTTCCTCCCCTCTCCCCTCTTAGTGTCTGAGCAACGGGGGGAAAAGAGAGGGAGAGCGAGAAATGGCAGACACATTTTGTTTACCCATCCAGTCCCCAAACCTTGCAGTAGATTGTATGTTTCTGTAGGTCCAGAGCTGTCCACTCCAATAACACAAGTAAAGAGGACCCTCTGGATGTGTACATTAGGGGGAAGCTGCCTGGTCATGAATTAACCGAGAGAGGAGCCATGTCCTGATGAATGGTTTCACCCTCTTAGGCAGTGTGTGTGTGACAGAGAAGGAGGTCCCATTCAGAGTCTCAAGCTGCCCCGTAGAAATGTAGGAATGGAGCTAAATGGGGAGACCAAAGTGTAATGGAGGTGTTTAGGTGAGACCCTCTCACATGATGAGTAACTTTGCCTGTGTGCTGGAAACTCGCGTTAGCTCCCCAGAGATAATGCCCTGAGAGTCTGGGTTGGTAACCCAGTTTGATCCCCAACTCTATAGCGAGTTCCCAGGGACTATGGATGAAAATGAGCTATTTTGCTAACAGCTGGCACTTGAGCATTGATGTGGAAAGGGCAATAATGATTAATGTACACTGTCCCTGTGAAATACATTTCATAAATGGATTGCTCCAGCAAGCAACTCACCGTGCCTCTCCCTGTCTTTGCCTTTAGGTCAATGGCTGCATGCTGGACCCCCTGCCTCCCACAGTGCTGCGCAAGTCCAGCGTGTCGTCACCCAGTAACATGATGGAGACGTCTATCGACGAGGGTATAGAGACTGAGGAACCCGACGCCGAGGACGACCCCGCCCACCTCTTCTCCGCCTTCCAGACGGCCCGCTTCGGCCAGCGCCGACACACCCTGTCCGAGGTCACTAACCAGCTGGGCCCCGTCATCAACCAAGGTCAGAACTGAACCAAGGCTCTGGGACATTAGAGAATCATATAGGTCATTGCCTAGATAGAGGACATAGGGCTGTGTTCATACGATGGGTTGTTGATCTGCTAAGCCAGCAAGTATTGCGTTTGTGAATGGTGAAAATGTGCGCTTCCAGTGCAAATTGTTATTTTAAAGGCACCACATTTATTGATGGATGGATGAATGAGTGGATTGACTGGTATTTATTTATTATATCTATCTGAGGCCAGAGGGGTGCACTACAAAGCAGGATCAACGAGTTAGCCAGCTAACTTTGATAAAAAACAGAAATAACTATTGATTTTCTGGTTAATTTAAGAAAGATGAACTTAATGTGTTTTGGTTGTTGAGGCAATTAGACCATGCCCATTTCATACTTATTTTCTTAAAAAATAAATAGTTATTTCAGAATATTCTGGGAAGTTAACTGGCAAAGTCATTGATCTTGCTTTGTAGTATACCCCTCGGGAATCTTTCCTGACCAGCGACCTTACCCGGAAAACGTGCTGTGATGATTATGGAATTTGGAGTATCAATTAATTTTCATGCAAATGGCCACTGTTATATTCATAATTGTCTTTTATTTTTGTATTTATTTTTTTAGCTTGTAATGCATCTTACTGCATATTTGAAAATTAGCTATCACATACCTAATGAATACAACACAGCTTTAGTGACACCCTTGTCTATTGGTTTTTACAGCTTTGAACTTTTGGATCTCCTCCCGACCATGCCGTTCTGCTTGTAAAAAAGTATTGCTAACGTTACCCACTTCATGTAAAAATGAACAAATCCTATTGGGTAAACTATATCTACTTGAATATAAAGTTGAATCCCCTCTTATCATAACGTGTATGAAAACGATTATGACAACAACAAAAATAGGTTTTTGTTCACGGTTATATGATAATTGTGCCAGCCCTACCCAGAAAAACCTGTGACCCTAATTATAACAATATCCAATCCACCAGTAGTACTGTCAATGAACCCTTGCTTTCCTGTATTGCTGTGAACCAAAAGGTAAACTGTTAACCATGGGCCACAACCCATCCCTGGGCAGCGTGGACTCTGACATGGGCTACGACATGGGCTCCTTGCACAGTGACCTGGGTCTGCTGGAGGATGCCCCCTCTCTCAGCGAGGTGGTCCTGGCCAACACCCACAACTCGGGGCCCCACATGACCCAGGGCCCCTTCATGAGCCAGCGGCCCACCATGCAGGCCCTGAGCTCCCAGAGGAGGGAGGCCCACAACCGTTCGCCCATCAGCTTCAGGGAGGGCCGCCGCGCCTCCGACACCTCCCTCACACAAGGTGAGATCCACTGGTTGTCTCTTTCTCGATCTTTACCCGTCTCTTTCTCCGTCTCGATCTTCATGTCTTTTTCACTCCTTCTTTCCCTCAACATTTCTCCACCTCTCTCTCTGTTGTCAGCCTGCGTCTCATAAGACAACTGGTGTGACTCTGCTCCAAAGTAGTGCACTATATACCAGGGAATAGGGTGTAATTTGCTAAATGAAAAATACAATTGACATCAGGTCTCCACCTGAGCATCTTCTCCTCCCTCAACCCCTGAACATTAGGACCCTGAGAGACGCCATCATCAAGGTCTCGGTCTCTAATCATCGCACAGACGACTCAAGACCCCTGTGAACCGCAGCTCATTCACACCCCTGCGCACACACATTTTCAAGCTGAAATTGGCTCTCATTCGCTTTATTTTCTTCTCTTTCACCCACCCCCTCTGTCTTTCGCTCTCTCTCTCACTCTGATGATTCATTTTGTGAATCAGACTGCGCTTTGAAGGTTTGGCCCACATAGCTTTGTTTAATGTTTCATCCCGTAGCAGCAGCAGAAGCACCCTGGAAAGTAACTTAATTAATAGAGAGCTTAAAATGTATACAGTGAGAGGAAAAAAGTATTTGATCCCCTGCTGATTTTGTACGTTTGCCCACTGACAAAGACCTGATCAGTCTAATTTTAATGGTAGGTTTATTTGAACAGTGAGAGACAGAATAACAACAACAAAATCCAGAAAAACGCATGTCAAAAATGTTATAAATTGATTTGCATTTTAATGAGGGAAATAAGTATTTGACCCACTCTCAATCAGAAAGATTTCTGGCTCCCAGGTGTCTTTTATACAGGTAAAGAGCTGAGATTAGGAGCACACTCTTAAAGGGAGTGCTCCTAATCTCAGTTTGTTACCTGTATAAAAGACACCTGTCCACAGAAGCAATCAATCAATCAGATTCCAAACTCTCCACCATGGCCAAGACCAAAGAGCTCTCCAAGGATGTCAGGAACAAGATTGTAGACCTACACAAGGCTGGAATGGGCTACAAGACCATCGCCAAGCAGCTTGGTGAGAAGGTGACAACAGATGGTGCGATTATTCGCAAATGGAAGAAACACAAAATAACTGTCAATCTCCCTCGGCCTGGGGCTCCATGCAAGATCTCACCTCGTGGAGTTGCAATGATCATGAGAACGGTGAGGAATCAGCCCAGAACTACACGGGAGGATCTTGTCAATGATCTCAAGGCAGCTGGGACCATAGTCACCAAGAAAACAATTGGTAACACACTACGCCGTGAAGGACTGAAATCCTGCAGCGCCCACAAGGTCCCCCTGCTCAAGAAAGCACATATACAGGCCCATCTGAAGTTTGCCAATGAACATCTGAATGATTCATAGGAGAACTGTGTGAAAGTGTTGTGGTCAGATGAGACCAAAATCGAGCTCTTTGGCATCAACTCAACTCGCCGTGTTTGGAGGAGGAGGAATGCTGCCTATGACCCCAAGAACACCATCCCCACCGTCAAACATGGAGGTGGAAACATTATGCTTTGGGGGTGTTTTTCTGCTAAGGGGACATGACAACTTCCCTGCATCAAAGGGACGATGGACGGGGCCATGTACTGTCAAATCTTGGGTGAGAACCTCCTTCCCTCAGCCAGGGCATTGAAAATGGGTCGTGGATGGGTATTCCAGCATGACAATGACCCAAAACACACAGCCAAGGCAACAAATGAGTGGCTCAAGAAGAAGCACATTCAGGTCCTGGAGTGGCCTAGCCAGTCTCCAGACCTTAATCCCATAGAAAATCTGTGGAGGGAGCTGAAGGTTCGAGTTGCCAAACGTCAGCCTCGAAACCTTAATGACTTGGAGAAGATCTGCAAAGAGGAGTGGAACAAAATCCCTCCTGAGATGTGTGCAAACCTGGTGGCCAACTACAAGAAACGTCTGACCTCTGTGATTGCCAACAAGGGTTTTGCCACCAAGTACTAAGTCATGTTTTGCAGAGGGGTCAAATACCTATTTCCCTCATTAAAATGCAAATCAATTTATAACATTTTTGACATGCATTTTTCTGGATTTTGTTGTTGTTATTCTGTCTCTCACTGTTCAAATAAACCTACCATTACAATTATAGACAGATCATTTCTTTGTCAGTGGGCAAACGTACAAAATCAGCAGGATATCAAATACTTTTTTCCCCTCACCGTATATAGGAGATGTGTGTGTGTTGTTTTTTTTCCCCCCAGCTGCCTCTTCAGTCTGCGCACACACACACACACACAGCAGGAGCTAAGAGTCACCAGAGCCCCAGTTCTTTCACTGACGTTTCAAACAGCCATTAGAATCAGCAGCTGGGTTCTTCGTGCAGCTGCAAGGGGGAGACATGGAGAAGCTTCTCAAATCTTTATATAGCCTTATCATTAGGATGAGTCAGGTCCCGTGGTTCACGCCGTCAGGAACAGTCACCCAGCCTTTTAGGAGCCGGAGATAGGTTTTTATTACAACCACCATTACACACGCACACACGCACACACACACACACAAAATGTTACCACCCACACACACACTTATGACGTACATACTCTCTCCCTGCAGGCGGTGGAGGAGGTAGGCTAGAAGTGATAGCTATGTAATTTCAGTCGGATAGATGCAAGGGAACCGGGTTCTAACGATTCGTTTGGATGCTAAAACCCCTGACTCTATGTTGTCAGGTCTGGTTGCGTTCCGGCAGCATCTCCAGAACCTGGCGCGGACCAAAGGCATCCTGGAGCTGAACAAACAGATGTACGAGCAGATGGGCTCCGGGGAGGACCCGTCCTCCATGAGGACCGTGGGGCCCCATGCAAACCTGCAGAACCTGCTGGACCCCATGCTGCAGGTCAGTACTGGTTCCACAGTGTCAGGAGAGGATCAGGCAGACAGGCAGACAGACAGACCGAAAGCGAGAGACCCCACCCAGCAGCACATCTCCTGACCTCACCAGCGATTCATTAGCCAGCCAGCCGGTGAATCACAGACAAGGCTGGTTATATAATGGTCCGTCGGGACGAAGAGGCAGCCAATTGTCTCCTTGTTGACTGTCAGTCAGCCCCTGGTGCTGCACAGAGTGAATGCAGTCATTGTTGAGGTAATACTGCTGCCCATAGTAATGGGTGCCCATAAAAATAGGGAGAGAGAGAGAGTGTGTGAAAGAGGGAGAGAGAGTGAGGTTAGAGGGAGAGTGTGTGTGTGCGTGCCTGTGAGAGAGAAAAGCAATAGAGTTATCTTAGAAGTAACTGTGTGACTGCATCCAGCTCCCTTGCCCTAGAACAGTGCGTCCTGTGGTTGCTGCGTGTCAACACAAGGCCTGTGTGTGTGGTTGGTTGGTTGGTTGTGGTGGTACATACAGAGGCTTAGTCTGCGACCCAAATGGCACCCTAGTCACTATTTAGTGCACTACTTTTGACCAGGGCTCTGGGCAAAAATAGTGCACTATATAGGGATTTGGAATAGGTGCCATTTGGGACAAAGCCCTGGTGGTCTAAGTGCTGATTGGCAGCATGCCTGTCTGTCCACAAGGTCTCTATAGTTGTTTACCATACAATCACTATTCACAGTCAGCAACAATACTACAACAACAACAACAACAACAGCAACACACTGGACCTGTATACAAGAGTGGCAATGAGTTCATTACTCAGTGGAGCTGTGTGAGTGTGTGTTTTCGTGTGTGTGCGCCTCCGCGTCAGGGTTTCTGTTAGGAAAATGTAGCGGCGGACAACGTGACCGGGAAGATTTTAATTTACCGGCCATTTGAGAAATGTACCAGACCCATATGCATTGAGTACGTAACCCATTAGGGCATCCACCCACGGTGCTCAGAATGACAGAAATCCAGTTTATATTATGATAATTAATCTTAACAGAACTCCTGTAATGAAGCAGCCAATAAAACGTCAATTTCAAACATTTGGCCAAATAAAGTTTGCGGGTAAACACCATTCTAAACAGCGCACCTGATGCGAGCGGTTCCATATGTGACGGTGATGAAAATCTTAGAATGAGGGGGAATCTAAAGATGAAACAACTAGGATGTGTTGCTAATATGACTAGGATTGTGCCTTTGGCTTCTGGACAAATAAATAAAGTTGATATGAAAACCGGTAGAACAGGAGAGAAATGCTGGTTTCAATGGCATATGAGGAAGTCTTTATAAAATAATTGCCTCCACGTTTCTATGGTCAGATTTTGCCTAGTCTACTTTGAAGCAAAGTAAGACATACCTCATAATATGACGTAAAACATCCAGGTTTCAAACAATGAAGTATATGTTTTCAAAATGCTTACGACCTCCAGTTCACATTGCAAAGTGGTGGTTGATGCGCTGATAGCCTGCCTACTGTTGCCTGCACTTGAATGGGGAATTGGAGGCGCGCTTCAATTACCAGGTGAGAAATAAAAATAGTAGCTCTTTTTAATCATGCCGATCAAAACTGTTTTTAACAAGCGATTGCATTTAGAATTGTCGTGCAATGACTGGGCTTTATAAAAGCATGTTTCACTCCAGCAGTAACGAGCTTGAGAAACCGCAGCAGCTCTGCCGTTGTCTGACAAGGGACATTCTGCTCAAAATAGCCTGTGTATACTATGCTTGTGTGATAAATATAATGACTAACGAAAAAACACACGCCCAATTTAATTCCCCTAAATGTAGCTACATTTACCTACAGACCGATAAGCATGACGGTCAAATGTATTTCCATTGACTGATATTTCCATTCATGAATAAAAAGCATCATTTTGCAACGGGATTGTTATTTTCGCCCGGTAAATTTGGCCGCTGACAATTTTATCTGCTTTTCGTCTGTAACCCAGTGAGATTGTGAGTGTAACCTCTGAATGCTTCTGTGTGTGTTGTGTGTTTTCAGGGGGAGGCATCCAAGCACGAGGATAACTTGGCTTTATACCATGGTGGCGCCCAACCTCTACTGTCCCGAAGACAGAGCCTGGAGACACAATATCTCGCACACAGACTACAGGTACTAATACACCACTCAATCTGTTTTATACTGTATGTATATAAATATTTATTAAAGGAGTAATCAATTACAATAAAACAATGACTAATAATATGTTGTTAGTTTGTATGCATTACTGTAAGATTGTATCTAAATTTCATTGTCATTTTATACCTATCAATGTTTCTGGATGGCACATTTGAGACAGATATAGTTATTCAATCCCTCAAATTCCCCTCTCTGTCCCTTACAGAAAGCTACTGTTATGGCTAATGTGAGTCCTGCTAGCTGCCAGCTCTTCTGTAAGGAGAATCCTCGGAGTCTAGAGCAACAGCTACAGGAGCATAGGTACATTATTAGACTATTCACACTTATCAAACGGATCCCATCGTCATCTTATTTTCCTGCTTGTCGCTATAACCTATATCGCTATATCTTCAGGTTGCACCAGAAGAGGATGTACCTCCAGAAGCAGACCCACCTCCAAACCTACTTCAACCAGATGCAGATAGTGGAGGGTTCCTTTCCAGGGGACCCAGGGGCCCCTCCACAGCAGCAGGGGGCCATGGCCGGGGCCCACCAGCAACAGGGCAGCTCCCAGGCCTCCCCTACCTACACCCAGGCCCTCAGCCCCCTCATGGAGCCTAGCGCCAACCTGGTCTACGACCCATACCTGGCCCAACACTACCCCCACCCTCACTCCCACCTCAGCCCAATACTCATGCACCCCAGCCTGGCCGGCCAGCTGCAGAACCAGCACCCCGAGGCCCTGGGATACAGCTACCAGCTGTGTGACCAGCAGGGCCAGTTCCACTCCCCCCAAGAGGCACTTTATCCAGAGCAATACGAGTTCCCCCTGGACCCCGGGCAGCCACACCCGCCTGGCCCAGGAGAGGCCCCTGTGGCTGGCTACGAGGGGCTGGCGCTCCCCGCCGAGCTCCAGGACTCCTTTCTGGACAGCGAGATGATGGAGACTGTAGACTCGCAGCACGGCTTCGTACTGGTGAACTGAAGCCGGTAGAACTGTGGGGAGAAAGCAGCATTACCGACAGTTGAAAACCTACACAGCATTATGTCGTAGATGTGATGGAGTGGAGTTGGGGGTCAAGGTACAGGGGAAAGGGAAAGTGTTTTTTTGTATCAATGAATACTATTTTTTTGTTGTGGTGAACCAACCTCAGAACCTTTTCTACCAAAATCCTCCCTATCTCCCTTCTTCCTACTCCTCTGTTTCCATCAGCCCTATGCTAGGACCCAGACCTGGTGGCTGCCTGGTTGATGAGGGCGTGCCAGCATGGCTGGCTGGCTGGGTATATGTGGATGGATGGATGTTGCTATGATGGGGGTGTCACGTGTGAAGTGATATCGCTCCACAGGAACACAATTGCCTCAAAGCTGACTGCAGCCGCAGCGGCCTTGTCGAGAAGAAGAGCTGGACGATGCAAGAAGACTTAGCACAGTTTGGTCATTTTTGGAAGACGTGGACAACGGAACTTGGCTTACCGAAAGCACAATCCAAAAGACAACAATGCTATTTTGTATTGAAATAGGACAAGAACTCTCAAAAACACGTTGTGTGTTTGACGTAGTAAAACAAAAAATGAACAAGAGACAAAGTAATGAATTAATGCGCACTTGATAAGTGCAGTGTTCGTCAATATTTTATCGTGGCAATATTGAAGCAATATATCCATCTGGGACTGGGTAGCCACACAGGCTCCTTCCTCACCAGAAAGTCGTACTTTTTTCGGGAGAATTCCAGTATGATGACTCACAGCCAACATATCCACAGTGACAGCTCATCACACGTAGACCGTGATGATGTAATCGGGAGATAATCCCCCCACCAATCCCATCGCAGCAGATAAAAGGGAAGACAAAAACAGTACTCTAATCAATATTTAATGAAGAGAAACATGATTTGTGTTCACGTTCCTTTTAAATTGGGTAGTTATTTCCAACATTCTACACAAATCAGTTTGTGAGGCCCTTTGCTTCACTAGGAGCTAAAAGGAATAAGTCAAGTTAAGTCCAATCAAATCAGTTTGCTGCACTAGTGTTGAGTTAGGTGAGGGTTTTATCTCCAGATTGTGTCCTTATACCTCCTGTGGTATACAGCTGATGTGGGCCTACAGTGTTGATATATAAAATGTCTAATCATGATTCTGTGGTGGAAAAGCCCTAAATACCTACTGGGTTTCTGAAGGAATGTGTTTCTCTAACCTAAAGGTTACAGTAAAACAACAACAACGTAAGAACAGAACGTTAGTCACCCGACACTGGATTAATTGAGTCAAGTTTCACCATGGCTCTCTTACAACAAGCTTAGAATGAACACTTCACTTTTGAATCTACTTGAAGCGTACAGATCTCTGACGAAGACATAAAACTCTACTTTTCATTAACTAGGAGGAAAAACAGAAGTGGTCGAGGTCAGAGGCAAAGGCTGCTTCTCAAATGGCACCCTATTCACTACATAGTACACTACTTTTGAGCAGAGCCCTATTGGCCCTGTCAAAATAGTGTACTATGTAGGTAATAGGCTGCCATTTGAGACACTGCCATAGACTAGACTACAGGAGTGTCTGTGGAAGTTGAATTACTGGAGCACTTTTACGAGGTAAAAAGGAAATGTAGCGAGAGCGAGGTGGTGATGGTGTTTAGCCTAGTCTGCTGCTTCCCCTGGAGACTAAAACAAAAGCGAGGGACCCATTCGCTCTCTTTTATCCCAATAAATGGACACAAAACATTTGGTTCTTTTCAAAGAAAGACCAGAGAATAACACTATTGGTTGGACATTGTGCTTTGTACAAATTAGGGGTTTAGAGACTCTTGAATGCCCTCAAGATGCAACAAATATTGTGTTGAGCGTGAATAGTGTTCAGTGTGCCTTTTTTACTTTTAGCGTTTATTTCTGGTTTTAATTCTGTTGTGTTTTTATTTTGGGGTATCCTTTCCGGAAATAAGTAGACCCAGGTTTTACAAAGGTACAAAACCAAAGTCCCCTCAGAAGTTTCCCTGTCCAACCACTCCATGTGGAGTTAGGAGCTTCTTGGTTTTAGCTTCTTGACAGTGCTTTTTTGGTCCATCAGTATATGCCATTTAAAAAGTATTATAGCAATATTTCTAAGTAATAGCAGAAGATATAATGAACATAATGAAGATTAGTAGTGGATGTGTTTCAGTATCATAATTGCACCTCCTGCTGACAAACACCTGTCTTTAGAAAATCCAATTTTATATTTACCTTCATTGATGTTGACCACACATAAGCTAACTTGCTGTTGAGATTAAAAAGGTTTATTGAACAACTTGTGTATGAGTATTTCTTGATCTACTTTTTTTCAAATAATCTGACTACATACTCTTGTGTTGAATCCAATGATGAATATATTTACACTACCGGTCAAAAGTTTGTTTTGGGCTTAGTGGGACTATCATTTGTTTTTCAACAGGACAATGACCCAACACACCTCCAGGCTGTGTAAGGGCTATTTTACCAAGATGGAGAGTGATGGAGTGCTGTATCAGATGACCTGGCCTCCACAATCCCCCAACCTCAACCAAATTGAGATGGTTTGGGATGAGTTGGACCACAGAGTGAAGGAAAAGCAGCCAACAAGTGCTCAGCATATGTGGGAACTCCTTCAAGACTGTTGGAAAAGCATTCCAGGTGAAGCTGGTTGAGAGAATGCCAAGAGTGTGCAAAGCTGTCAAGGCAAAAGGTGGCTATTTGAAGTATCTCAAATGTAAAATATATTTTTGATTTGTTTAACACTTTTTGGGTTACTACATGATTCCATATGTGTTATTTCATAGTTTTGATGTCTTCACTATTATTCTACAATGTAGAAAATAGTACAAATAAAGAAAAACCCTTGAATGAGTAGGTGTTCTTAAACCTTTGACTGGTAGTGTATGTCCATGGTTGAATTATATTCACTGTCATTCCCCAAAACACAGCTCACTATTTGAGATTCCATTACAACAGCCTAAATAGGGACATCAGCGGATCTTCTATTGTACCAGTATAACGTGTGTAGGCGTAAAGTAATGACCTGGAAGGATGAATCACACGTAGCCCTTTATGATAAACAGTTGAGTCACACAGTACATGAGCCTGAAATCATTTCAGCTAAAATATCCAAGGTCTCACAAAGGCCATTGTCAGTTATTATTAGCATTTTATTACCCAAACTCTGTTCAACATCCAATTTGATTGGTAATGTGGCATGAGTTTTGTAAAGACACTCAAACGGATGGATATTTGGCATCATTACTGTGTTGATAAATATGTTCAGGGTTCTTATTAACACCATTGACTCAGTCCTAGTTATGTGAGTAATGAATGGCTTAATTGGACAAGAGTTAATGGTCTAAACTTATGGAGTGAAATGTCCGCCCTCACAAGCACGGTACCTTTGTCATCACTAGATGTGGAGTAAATCAGGGCCTATAGACATAAAGCTGCTGATCTAGGATCAGGTCCCCCTGTCCATATAATATTAATATGATCTAAAAGGCCAAACTGATCCTGGACCAGCACTCTTACTCAGATGTTTTATGAATATGGCCCAGGAATGGGTGTGAATAGATACAGCATCTCAGACTGTGGGAAATGTTCCACTTTTCCAAAGGCCTCTACATGACTGTGTAGCCTACATCCCTCTTGGTTCTCTTGTCTGGAATTACATCAGGATCCCCTACAGGAGATCTACTTATAACTAGACCAGTTCCCGTTTGTCAACACAAACACGGCCAACAAACAAGCAGCATTGCTTCGGAGGGTATTTGATTAGTTCAAGCATTGCTCCCATTTCTCAGCAGATGCCCTTGCTGTTCTTTATCTGGGTGTGGATGAGCAAATGATGCTCCTCGGCAGCTGAACTGAGTGAATCCAGAGATGCCATGTCCTCCCATTAGTGCACTGCCCCCCCATTGCTGCATTGCCCTCCTATTGCTCCACTCAACTCTACTGTAGCCTATACATACCAGGACAGTAGAGAGAGCCCGCCGAGCCATGACTAGAGAGCAGTTGAAAAGTGACCGGTTCTGAGGACCTCCCCATAAGTGGATAATGAGATCACTTGGCTTTCAGCCTAGCTGTCTCTTTGTCCCCAGTACAGATTTCCATACAACTTGTTAATCCAATCAGGCCTGTAATCCCATTTAGACTAGTTACAGCTTCAGGTAACTGCCAAAATAATGGAAACATCAACATAGTGTCTTAATAGGCCGTTGAGCCATCACGAGCCAGAACAGCTTCAATGCACCTTGGCATAGATTCTACAAGTGTCTGGAACTCTATTGGGGGGATGTGACACAATTTTTCCACGAGAAATTCCATAATTTGGTGTTTTGTTGATGGTGGTGGAAAACACTGCCTCAGGCACCGCTCCAGCATCTCGCGTAAGTGTTCAGTTGGGTTGAGATCTGGTGACTGAAACAGCCATGGCATATGGTTTAAATTGTTTTTATGCTCATCAAACCATTCAGTGACCACTCGTGCCCTGTGGATGGGGGCATTGTCATCCTATGAGGGAGTAGTCGTGGTAGCCAAAATAATGGCCTGCCCAGCATTTTTATACATGACACTAAGCATGATGGGATGTTTAATTGCCTAATTAACTCAGGAACCACACCCGTGCGGAAGCACCTGCTTTCAATATACACTATATATACAAAAGTATGTGGACACCCTTTCAAATTTGTGGATTCAGCTATTTCGGCCACACCCGTTGCTGACAGGTGTATAAAATCGAGCACACAGCCATGCAATCTCTATAGACAAACTTTGGCAGTAGAATGGCCTTACTGAAGAGCTCAGTGACTTTCAACGTGGCGCCATCATAGGATGCCACCTTTCCAACAAGTCAGTTCGTCAAATTTCTGCCCCGCTAGTGCTGCCCCAGTCAACTGTAAGTGCTGTTATTATGAAGTGGAAGCATCTAGGAGCAACAACGGCTCAACTGCAAAGTGGTAGGCCACACAAGCTCTCAGAATGGAACCATTGAGTGCTGAAGCGCGTGACGCGTAAAAATCGCCTGTCCTCGGTTACAACACTCACTACCGAGTTCCAAACTGCTTCTGGAAGCAACGTCAGCACAAGAACTGTTCGTCGGGAGTTTCATGAAATGTGTTTCCATGGCCGAGCAGCCGCACACAAGCCTAAGATAACCGTGTGCATTGCCAAGCGTCGGCTGGAGTGGTGTAAAGTTTGCCGCCATTGGACTCTGGAACAGTGGAAACGCGTTCTCTGGAGTGATGAATCACGCTTCACCATCTAGCAGTCCGACAGACGAATCTGGGTTTGGCGGATGCCAGGATAACGCTACCTGCCCGACTGCATAGTGCCAACTGTAACGTTTGGTGGAGGAGGAATAATGGTCTGAGGCTGTTTTTCATGGTTTGGGCTAGGCCCCTTAGTTCCAATGAAGGGAAATCTTAACGCTACAGCATACAATGACGTTCTAGATGATTCTTTGCTTCCAACTTTGTGGCAACAGTTTGGGGAAGGCCCTTTCCTGTTTCAGCATGATAATGCCCCCATGCACAAAGCGAGGTCCATACAGAAATGGTTTGTCGAGATCGGTGTGGAAGAACTTCACTGCCCATGATTTTGGAATGAGACGTTCGACGAGCAGGTGTCCACATACTTTTGGTCTTGTAGAGTACTTTGTATCCCCCATTAACGCAAGTGTTTCCATTATTTTGTCAGTTACCTGTAGTTAAGATGTACAGAAACCCTGTGCCACCTGTAGGACCACACAGAACGACCTAAGGGGTTCAAGGAATCTGAGATCCATCAGGTATTAAATAATAATAATAATAATAAAAAAAAAGGTATTCCTGGACACAATCCATGTGCACGCTAGATGAGCACATCTAATTGGCTATTTGGGCCTAAGCCAATGCTATTCTGTGAAAGCACGCTCGAAACTCAATGAATATACCTATTTTACCTTTTGCAAATAGATTACGTTCCATACAGACTCCTCCATTCATTGATGTAAACTACACTGTAAACTGTCACGATTATAAACACTCAACAGATAAAAAGTAGGTCACCTGAAAAGGTACTCTGTCTCATGACACAATGTCCATCTTATTTTTGTATTTTTTTTAAGCCATCAGCAAGATTAGAATCTGTGACCTTCTGGTCCCTATCTCAGTGCGTAGTCCACTGCGCTAGCAGGGGGGAGGGAACCTGCACAGTTATTTTCTTTCTTTCAGTTACAGGAAGCTGTTCAGTTTGTCAGTCGTTTAGAACGTCAATAGAAATGTGATTTGTTAAGTATGTTGGGTAAGATTGGAAAGTAAAAGCTGCATTAGCATTCGAACTGGCGACCTTGTGTGTCGCAACCCGCGTTTAATGCTCTCCATCCACCTCCAACCAAGCCTTTTCTTTATTTGACTCTAACCTGTCAACTCTACCCACTGAACTGTCACTAAGGTCTGCCCACTGAGCTTTCATAACCAATCAATTCTTACTTGAAATATTTTCACAATCATTTATTTTAATCGTCTATACCGGTCTAAAAATGTGGGCACAATCAGAACAGGGACAAGATGACACAGGACACATATTAGCACCAGGTATAAACGGGGCTTTTCAATATTATGTCTTGTAAATCAGAATTCTACCCTCTGATCATGCTGGCAAAACTGAAATCAATGGTTGCCATGATGACAGGTGAAGGACCACAGCATACTTCTGCTGTCCATCTGAGGTCAGAGTACTCATCAGTTTAACAATCTGGGGTCAGTTGAAGCTACACTGAGCAACGGGAACTAGTCCTGGGTCATGTTCATTAGGCACCAAACTAAAGGAAACAGGGAAAGACTACCTGGACATTTTAGTTTTCCGTTGCAAAACATAACATTTTCTGTCGCATGCCATAATGAACATGACCCTGATGGAGGATGGATATAGCTGACAGTGAAAAAGAGGCAAACCTCCACATGAGAAGGTAGTTGATCAAAAATACCTGTCTAGCCTGACCCAGATCCATTTAGCCTGACCTACTACTGGTACACTATGTCTGTTATAGAGTGACAGACGTGACCATGCAAGGATGTTAATTCTAGGTCATGTGCCTGCCGGGATTAGGGTTGCCTCTGACCATCTGGTGGCCAGATAAAGTAGAACAACACCTTAAGACAGACGGAGACTTACACTGACTGCTGCCCGTAAGTTACGCAAGATCCTTTGTACATGAAGAGGTCTGTGTCTTCTTTACATGGAATGAGAGCATATGCTTGGCCATGACTTATGTAATGAAACTGTAGTCTATACTTGATAAGAAGAAACACTTCAGAAGCGTCATGCCTATTGATCAGGGCGCCCTTAATTAGATACAGTTGTAGGACTAAGCAATAAGGCCCGAGGAGGTGTGGTATATTGGCCATATACCACAAACCCCCGAGGTGCCTTATTGCTATTATAAACTGGTTACCAACGTAATTAGAGCAGTACAAATAAATGTTTTGTCGTACCCGTGGTATACGGTCTGATATACCAAGGCTGTCAGCCAATCAGCCTTCAGGGCTCGAACCACCCAGTTTATAATTAAATATATTACACAGTAGATATTGTAGTTTATTTCACACAGAATTAACTGTAAGATATTGAATTTGTCCATCAGTGCCCCCACAGAAATAGAGGCAAGACACTTCTGCTTGTGATGGTCGAGAGTGCGGGATAGACAGACTAACCTACTCAAGATAGTGTGTGAGAGAGAAAGGACAGATTGAGGGCAGGGTGACTTCAGCAACAAAAAAAAGGTTTTAAGCTTGTTTCCCTGGCTCTTCTACATTTGTCATTTGTCACTGTGAGAGAAACCAACCGGAGCGCATCTCTCCCCCACTGAGCTGAAGTACCTTTGCTGAATCCTGTCATCATTACTTCTAGTTTCAGAAGAGCCAGCTACATTGTTTTAATTTTCTCAAAGTTTGCAGCAGTTCTGACTGTTTGATGGCTTCAAATACTAGTATGCAAGAGATACTAGAATCCATAACTCCTCAATTCAGTAGTGCTGGGCTTCCTGTATGAATTATGGCTAATAATATTACACCAAAACAAACATACTTTAAAAAATGTATTATTTAACTGTTATTTAGGCTACAGGCACAGTAAATCTCAACATAAGTCTATGTTTGGCAATCCAATGCGGAGGATTATTGTGACCTCCCTATCATGCTATTAAACCACCAACACTCCACGTGTACTAGTGCAGTACTGTTATGCGACCATGTGACGTAAAGACTAACCTTTGCATAACGTGTAGGCCTATAACAGCGATGAGCTATAATCGGGGGTGGGCCGTTGCTTGGGTTGATTGTGTATACTGATGGAGATTTTGAGAGATTAAAAAGCCTTCCCATTCTAATGATGATCTCTCATGATGGCTCTGTTTAGTGTTTAAATGCCTGAGTGCTCTTTTTATAACAACGGAAGTGGTGTCTGTGATGTGCTGAAGGTCTTCCCTTGTGTAACCCTTCAGTGTGACGACCAATTGGGAAATAAAAAACTATTAATTAATCTACTTCTAAATGAATTCGCCCTCTGCTAACTGCTTAGTATGAAGGCCAACTTGAAACTTAATTCACTCACTATGCTGCTGCACTAAGTCATAACAGCCTCAAAAACACAGTCGTCACTAGAAAATAGCATTTGTACAACTCCTATATTAACACTCCATGCTGTTGTACAAACTAGGAACTCCTCTATCTGCAATTGATTGAATTCCAGAATCATTATCATATCACACTATCATTCACCTTTTCTTATTTGACGTCATCTAAGTGAAGTTGTAATAAGTCGAAATAAACCCTCTTTCGTCTCTAAATTGACATTGAGGTGATCTTCATTATCTTCATTACAACTGTTTTGCAACAGAGATTCTTATTGGGCAAATTCAGTTACATCTCTCCCTGTTTTGTACAGTTTTGCTTCTGTTTGGTTCCTAATAAATACACCCCTGGGGCCAGTTCAGGATCAGCAACAGCACAGAACATTCAGACAGAGATGTATGACCCACCCAGAACAAATAGGATTCTGTCATCATGTAGAATAGGAAACGTGTCACTTTTTAATTTATGATATTTCTAACTGCAACGTTCTGGGGCAGGTTTCCCAGTGTCGTGACATGACTTTCATTATTGTGATGACTATTATTTATCGAATAATTACCTATTATGTTTAATTGTTACTAGATTGAATGAATCATGTAACAATTAACTCATTAGGAATTTGGGGCACCACGGGAAAAGTTGTTTAATGCGTTACCGTTTCCCGAATTAACTCTAAAGATATCTAGATATTTCTTATCATTTAACAGTCATTTATTAATCATTTACCTCATATCAGTCTCATTCTGAAAGTCGTACTCTTTAAGTCTGCATGACACGTGGTACATTCCGTACCACACAAATTGATTTAATGATTTATTTACTAACTAATTAAAAATGATAACACAAGATACAAACACGTACACGGTATAGGTAGGGATTAGAAATGTAATACAATGAAAACGGGTCCCTAGTGGACTAACACAATATGACACTTGTTACAAAAGATGACGAGTTAAAGAGAGAGAGAGAGAGAGAGAAAACACTTGGATACACATGGACCTATGCTCACAGTAATCCTAATACTTTGCCCCAAACTGCCGCCCATTTGGGAAGAAAAGCAATGCATGTATTTACGTGTTGGAGGTCTTCGTCATGTACAGTGCTATGAAAAAGTATTTGCCCCCTTTCTAATTTTCTCTACTTTTGCATATTTGTGATACTGAATGTTATCAGATCTTCAACCAAAACCTAATATTAGATAAAGGGAACATAAGTGAACAAATAACACAACAATTACATATTTATTTCATAAACAAAGTTATGCAACACTCAATTCCCCTGTGTGAAAAAGTAATTGCCCCTTACACTCAATAACTGGTTGTGCCACCTTTAGCTGCAATGACTCCAACCAAATGCTTCCTGTAGTTGTTGATCAGTCTCTCACATCGCTGTGGAGGAATTTTGGCCCACTCTTCCATGCAGAACTGCTTTAACTCAGTGACGTGTGGGTTTTCAAGCATGAACTGCTCATTTCAAGTCCTGCCACAACATCTCAATTGGGATTAGGTCTGGACTTTGACTAGGCCATTCCAAAACTTCCAATTTGTTGCTTTTTAGCAATTTTCATGTAGACTTGATTGTGTGTTTTGGATCATTGTCTTGCTGCATGACCCAGCTGCGCATCAGCTTCAGCTCACAGACAGATGGTCTGACATTCTCCTGTAGAATTCTCTGATACAGAGCAGAATTCATTGTTCCTTCTATTAAGGCAAGTCGTCCAGGTCCTGAGGCAGCAAAGCATCCCCAAACCATCACACCACCACCACCATGCTTGACCTTTGGTATGATGTTCTTACTGTGGAATGCAGTGTTTGGTTTTCGCCAAGCATAATGGGACAAATCTCGACCAAAAAGTTGACTCAAGTTTGCCAAAAAGCACCTGGATGATCATCAAGACTCTTGGAAGAACGTTCTATGGACAGATCATTCAAAAGTATAACTTTTTGGACGACATGGTTCCAGTAATGCCTGGCGAAAACCAAACTCTGCATTCTACAATTTTTTTAGGGCAATAGTCTTAAAGGGATAGTTCAACCAAATTACAAAATGACATACTGGTTTCCTTACTTTGGGATGGATTAAATCCCTAGCGTGGAAGAGCTGCGCTACAGGGCGATAGATATTTAAAGGCAATGTTCCCGCGTTAGCAGATACTGCATTCACGGTAAACGCTGCATATGTCGGCTCAATCGGAAATTACCTTGAAATTTCAATCGCGCTAGAGCGCTGAACTTCAGCGATACGGATTTAATCCAGCCCCTTGTAAGCAGTCCATCGACTAAACCAATGTGTCATTTTGCAACTTGGGTGAACTATCCCTTTAATCTGTGTCCAGGAAACCAGCCCCTGAACGATTTACCTCAGTGAACAGGGCCTACCCACTGGGCACAGATGTCATTTCAATGTCTAGTTATGATTTACATTTGGTTGAGATGTCAAGTTGTCATCTAATGTGAATTCAATATGAAATCAACAAAAAAACACCATGTTGTTGGATTTACGTAAAAAGTTGGTTGAAAGAAATACAAAATTCCCTTAAATTTGACTTTTTGCAAATCCAATCAGTTTTCCACATTGATTCAACGTCATCAAATGTATTTATTTTGTCGAAATGACGTGGAAACAATGTTGATGCAACCAGTTTTTGCCCAGTGGGTAGGGCCTACATCACAGAGTTGACACGAGGTGTAAGTAACGTTAGGCTCCAGTTCCTCCTCTCTGCATGATTCCCTGTTTCCAAAACAACCTGCCGGTTATTTATATTTCATCTCCAGAGCAGCTGCCATTCCATAATGCTGAAACACCAGCAGGAACATCTGAAAACAATTGACCGCAATGGGTCTCCATGGATGGACTGGAGGTAGCTGGGCTGATCACTGAGAGAGCTGTGCAAACACACTTTGAAGCACTGACACATGTGGATAGATAGGCCACCAGGTCTGCACATGGCCCAGGCATGGATGGACCTCTGTGGAGAGAAGGGCAGGGAAATACCTGGCTTGACTCTTACTGCCATTAAGAGCGCCAGCAGCCCATCTGGTCATCCATCTTAACCATTAGGCCAGAGGGTGATTCAATTCCTGGCCTGCTGGTTTTCATTCTTTCCTTCTAATAAGGGAGTGAACTATCTGGCCAATCAATGACATTATTTGATTAATTGATTAACCAGTAGCCCTTGAGGCCCATAACTGAATAGCCCCGCATTGAACGTTAGATTAGAACTTGTTATTGAGATCTTCTATACAGTATACAGTATCTGGTTGCATTATTCCAAGACAACATACATATTGTTAACACTTCCTAACCACATGTAACATATAGATTTGCATTAGTATACGCATCAAAAGTCCCAATACAAAGTTACATCTCACTTTTCTATTTTTGGAGTTATTACATAAAACAAATCAGAATTCAGGAGAATGCCAAAGTCATGTCGGAAAAACATTTTCCGGGGTGTGGTGTAATTTGGAGAAACGGCAAGCCACCCTATTCCCTAATAATGTAAACTCCAACAGAAATAACTTCAAATGTATAACTTCAAATTAAACCAAATCGTTTCAATTACATTTTCAGCCAACTTACAAGCAAATACTTTATGAATGTATTGTTACAAATCAACTTACAAGGTTGCTAGCCAACTAGCCAGCTAACGTTAGCCCTACCAGCCTACTAACGTTACATTAGCACTGAATTAGTCAGCCAGTTGCTATCAACACCTAGCTTACAGCTACAGTGCCTTCAGAAAGTGTTAATATCCCTTGACGTATTCAACATTTTGTTGTGTTACAGCCTCAATTCAAAATGGATTCAATTTTTTTATTTTTTTTTATTCTCACAAATCTACACACAATACCTCATAATGACAGAGTGAAAACGTTTTTAGAAATGTTTGCAAATGTGTTGAAAATGAAATACAGAATTATCTCATTTATATACAGTACCAGTCAAAGGTTTGGACACACCTACTCATTCAAGGATTTTTCTTTATTTTTAGTATTTTCTACATTAAAGAATAATAGTGAAGACATCAAAACTATAAAATAACACATATGGAATCATGTAGTAAACAGAAAAGTGTTAAACAAATCAAAATATATTTTATATTTGAGATTCTGCAAAGTAGCCGCCTTGTTGACAGCTTTGCACACTCTTGGCATTCTCTCAACCAGCTTCATGAGGTAGTCACCTGCCATATATGAATCTGTGCCATTCACTTTAAACTGGACTGTTTTTAGAGCATTGTTTGCTAGTTAGTGAGTTATTAGCCCAGTTATAAAGTATTTGTAGTCAGCAATGGGGGAGTGGTTGCTTCCTACAAGAGCACCAAACGTGTGCATTTCTAGACATCTTTGATAAAGAGTCAGGGAAATAGCTTTTTTTTGTCTTAAAGGGGCAGTGTTGTATTTTGAGACAGAATAAGCTAAGTAGCCAATAGGCAGAGGGTAGCATAATTTGTCTGATTCTCCGTAATAATGGTATGGGAATAATGATGCATTTTATTTTGTAAAGTGGTTTCTTGCATCAAACAACACAACAACATTTTCAGTCACCTCCTTGTCTGAAAGACAAGTGGATAAACAGGTTAATGTCAAGCCCTGCATGTTTTTTTCAAAAGTCTCATGGAATGTAGGCCTACATTGAACACCACACATTGGCTGCTACTGTAGGCTGAACAATAGAACAGCTATTTCCATGTTAAAATGTTACGGGATCAATTTTCTCCATTGTTTTTGATGGTAGACCACTCTGGTAGGCCTACATTATGATCAAGTACAGCCTGTGTTCACAGTAAACGTGCGCCGAGAAGTTGCACATAATTTTCACAAAGTTCAAGTTTGCAAAACGTCAGTACAGGGACAAAGTGGAGTCGCAATTCAACGGCTCAGATACGAGACGCATGTGGCAGGGACTACAGACAATCACAGATTATATAGGAAAGCCAGCCACGTCTTGGACACCGACTCCTTCTTCGCCCGCTTCGAGGAAAACACAGAGCCGCTGTCGCGGGCCACCGCCGCACACGAGGACTGTGAGCTCTCGTTCTCTGTGGCCGATGGAATACATTTAAGTGTGTTAACTCTCGCAAGGTTGATGGCGCAGACGGCATCTCTAGCCGTGTCATCAGACCACGTGCAGACCGGCTGGCTGGAGTGTTTATGGACATATTCAATATCTCCCTGTCCCAGTCTGTTGTCCCCACTTGCTTGAAAGCGAATGTAACTGAACTAAATGACTATCGCCCCATAGCACTCACTTCTGTCATCATGAAGTGCTTTGGGAGGCTAGTTAAGGATCATATCACCTTCACCTCACCCGACACCCTAGACCCACGACAATTTGCATACCGCCCCAACAGATCACGGATGACGGAATGGGCATGGCACTGCATACTGCCCTATCCCATCTGGAAAAGAGGAATACCTATGTAAGAATGCTGTTCAACACAGTTCCCAGTAGTTAACACAGCCACGAAGTCCGGGAAGCTCATGAGGTGTGGCTAACCATAGCCAGCTTGAGCTAGGTGTTGAGCTAGCATACGAACTCGGTAGCACAGAGTAGATCCTCTATATGACATTGAGAAATAGTGCATTGTGGTTAGTTTCGAAGATATCCGGAAATAAGTTAACATGTAAAAACCCCAAAACATAACTATGTAGTTATAGGTAACCAGATCGTGACTAGAACTAAGTTACTAAGTCTTTGACCACAATGTGTTGTTACTTTAGTGAGTAAAAGCTCATGCTTCCTACCCTTTAATGGGACTCAGTGCAGCCAATGGCAATGTCCAGCCAGGTCACCCGTGAGAAACGTCAGGATTCAACGTCCATCCATGTCTGAGGATGTCGGGAAATGACATGGAAACTGGCCACTAGGAGCAACAGTGAGCCCTGTTACCTTGTGGACGTGGACGGGCATAAGCATCTGCCTCTGATTCCAAAGGTGGCAAATTCGAGTCCAGTGATAGAAAGTTATTTTTGTTTTAAGCCTATCCCAAACCTTAACCCTTATCTTAACCATTCGGAGTTCATGCCTAACCTTAAAAATGCGGAGTTGAAGCAATCTGATTGAATCGAGCCCTAAGTGGCCGATTCAGATTTAGGAAATGTATGCCTTTCCTACGTACTTCAAAATAGTTGGTATTCAGACTTACCTTATGCTGGCGTGGTTCCCTTGCGAGAGCTGAATAAATATAACATTCAACTGGGGGCCAATTCCGACCCGAGTTAAGAGTGCGTAAATGGAACTTAATTCCCTTTTTATGCACTTTTCTCTATGCGTATTCTGAACTCGAATTTAAGCATGAGAATAGCATTCTATTCACCCGCTAATCGTCCGGGGTGGAGATCTAAGAAATGAAGGTGTGGCGGAGGTGTGTCCCTCATAATTCCACCACCTTTACGTGCGATGAAACCATGAACAAGGTCGAGCGAACCTGCCGGTTCCAAGTGGATTTTGTATTTTATTTTTTTCCAATAGAAATAACAGCATTCTCCCCGCACTGTAATTGCACTGTCATTTATAAATTGATAAGAACTATTGATGAGAGCAGATAAATTAGTCATCCGTTTGGAGAAGGGGATTGTAAATACACATAGATTATTTTTCCTTATGATCCCTGGAGACGAATGTAAAACCAGTCAAATGAAAGCAAATTGAAAATCAACATGACATGTATTGTGGCCCCTTTTCCACAGTGAAGTAGGCTATATATAGCTGTGCCGTTATTCAGAATTGTTATTGTGTGCTCTCATAATTTGAGTGGATGAAATTTGGAGACCCAAGCTATAGGCTTTTGTAGGGCTGAACCTGCCGAGTTGATGTTTGCGCTTTAGAATGTTTTAATTATATACCCAGGCTTTTCTCCATGTTATTTTACAATTTGTTTCATGTTAAATATTAGCCACTATTGAGAGCCACCATCAGTAATACCCACATACATTTATAATTGTCAATTTAGTATTCGTTTTCTTCAATTTGTAGCTTACATTTCACATCATTCCATTCCATGTACCTTTCTTTCCTCTGTCATGTCTGTGTAGTTGTTCCTGAAGGTCGCTAGCAGTATTGGATCATATTAGGCTAACGTTGTGCAATATTTTGGGACATGTAGCCAATTTGAATCATTATGGAACTCAGACTACACTATCAAGTTAAACCTGGAGCCTGGCGCCTGGTTCGCGACGACTGGACCGTTGTCATACAGTTCCATGATTTTGTGAGGATTAAGGTAGATTTATAGGACTATTGTTCCATCCTTATTGTATACTTTTTTTCCACCTTCCAATATTTCATGGATTGAACTTGAATATGACAACTTTCAGGATGAATCAAACCACTGTATTTTTTATTCATCAATATATTTTGTGCGTAAAGGCTCTCAAAACCAGTTTTTTTATGATTCATGCTTTCCTAACCCTAAAATGTTCCTAAATAATCTACAAAATGACAGTATTTTTTAATCTAACAGTTGGTGATGAAACGAAGGCGAATATGCATATATTTAGATGGCTTTCTTTCATTGATCCCTATATTCTGAACCCATTTTCACAATGTATTCTAGTCTGTCAAAATGTTTTATAATTAATGGTACACCGTATTTAAAGAGATGGTTTAAGATAAATGTACTTAAACCCCTATTAAATGAAAACTCCACAATAAAATATGTTGGCCAGCAAGTGGGAGGGCTTTCAGCGGTTGAATTAAATGTATTCAGCACGCACAAGGGAACCATGCTTGCAAAGCCTGGTATGCACCTGCATAAGGGGGGCGGCAGGTAGCTTAGTGGTTAAGAGCGTTGTGCCAGTAACCGTAAGGTCGCTGGTTCTAATCCCCAAGCCGACTAGGTGAAAAATCTGTCCATGTGCCCTTGAGCAAGGCACTTAACCGTAAGTCGCTCTGGATAAGAGCGTCTGCTAAATGACTAAAATGTAAATGTATAAGGTAAGTCTGAATACCAACTACTGAGAAGTGCGTAGGAAAGGGGTACATTTCCTAAGTCGGAATCGGGCCCCTGCTGAAAATCCTCCCACTTGCTGGCCAACAGATTTTATCTCGTGGAGTTTTCATTCAATAGGGTTTTCAGTACATTTATCTTAAGCCCTTTAAATTAGGTGTACCTTTAATTAGAATTTCCTCGACAGACTCACTAGAATATATGGAGAGTGGTTCAGAATATTAGGGATAAATTAAAGAAAGCCATGTAATACATGCATATTCGTCTCCTTTTCGGCACAAATTGGTAGATAAAGTACTCTGATCTTGTATATTATTTAGAGTTAGGATGCATTTGGAAAGTATTCAGACCCTTTTACTTTTCCACATTTTGTTGCGTTACAGCCTTATTCTAAAATTGATTCAATCGTTTTTTTTCTTCATTAATCTAAACACAATACCCCATAATGACAAAGCAAAAACAGCTTTTTAAACATTTTAGCAAATTTAACAAAAAATTTAAAAACTGAAATATCACATTTACATAAGTATTCAGACCCTTTACTCAGTACTTTGTTGAAGCACCTTTGGCAGCGATTACAGCCTTGAGTCTTCTTGTTTCTCCCATTCTCTCTGCAGATCCTCTCAAGCTCTGTCAGGTTGCATGGTGAGCATCGCTGCACAGCTATTTTCAGGTCTCTCCAGAGATCTTCGATCGGGTTCCAGTCTGGTCTCTGTCTGGGTCACTCAAGGACATTCAGAGACTTGTCCCGAAGCCACTCCTGCGTTGTCTTGGCTGTGTGCTTAGGGTCGTTGTCCTGTTGGAAGGTGAACCTTCACCCTGTCTGAGGTCCTGAGTGCTCTGGAGCAGGTTTTCATCAAGGATAGCTCTGATACTTTGCTCCGTTCATCTTTCACCCGATCCTGACTAGTCTCCCAGTCCCTGCCGCTGAAAAACATCCCCACAGCATGATGCTGCCACCACCATGCTTCACCGTAGGCATGGTGCCAGGTTTCCTCCATATGTGACACTTGGTATTCAGGCCAGAGTTCAATCTTGTTTCTCATGGTGCCTCTTGGCAAACTTTAGGTGCCTCTTGGCAAACTCCAAGCGGGCTGTCATGTGCCTTTTACACTGAGGATTGGCTTCTGTCTGGCCACTCTACCATAAAGGCCTGATTGGTGGAGTGCTGCAGAGATGGTTGTCCTTCTGGAAGGTTCTCCCATCTCCACAGAGGAACTCTGGAGCTCTGTCAGTGACCATCGGGTTCTTGGTCACCTCCCTGACCAAGGCCTTTCTCCCCCAATTGCTCAGTTTGGCCGGGCGGCCAGCTCTAGGAAGAGTCTTGGTGGTTCCAAGCTTTTTCCATTTAAGAATGATGGAGGCCACTGTGTTCTTGGGGACCTTCAATGCTGCAGAAATGTTTTGGTACCCTTCCCCATATCATCTGTGCCTCGACACAATCCTGTCTCGTCAACTGTGAGACCTTATATAGACAGGTGTGTGCCTTTCCAATCAATGTCTCGACACAATCCTGTCTCGGAGCTCTACGGACAATTCCTTCGACCTCATGGCTTGGTTTCTGCTCTGACACGCACTGTCAACTGTGGGACCTTAAATACAGGTGTGTGCCTTTCCAAATCATGTCCAATCAATTTATTTTACAACAGGTGGACTCCAATCAAGTTGTAGAAACATCTCAAGGATGATCAATGGAAAAGGGGTCTCAAAGGGTCTGAATACTTATGTACATAAGGTATGTTTTTTTATTTTTAATAAATTAGCAAATATGTCTAAATATGTTTTCACTTTGTCATTATGGGGTATTGTGTGTAGATTGATGAGGGGAAAAAATAATTTCATCAATTTTAGAATAAGGCTGTAACGTAACAAAATGTGGAAAAAGTGCATTCGGAAAGTATCCATTCGGTCTGAATACTTTCCGAATGCACTGTATTTATGAATAATACAAAAACAGGTTTGGAGAGCCTTTAAGCACAAAATATATTGGTGAATCAAAAACAGTGGTTTAAATCATTCTGAAAGTTGACATATACAACTGTTCAATACATGAAATATTGGAAGGTGCGAAAACATTCTACATTTACATTTAGCAGACGCTCTTATCCAGAGCGACTTACAGTTAGTGAGTGCATACATAAAAATAAAAAATCATAAAGTG
The DNA here is from genome assembly GCF_964263955.1 of Coregonus lavaretus. Taxonomy (NCBI): domain Eukaryota; kingdom Metazoa; phylum Chordata; class Actinopteri; order Salmoniformes; family Salmonidae; genus Coregonus; species Coregonus lavaretus. The sequence continues at coordinate 4,726,388 of NC_140013.1, read as the reverse complement.
TACAATTGGGGTTGAACAGTAGTCCTATAAATCTACCCTAATCATGGAACTGTGATGACAACAGTTCAGTCGTCGTGAACCGTGCGCTAGGCTCCAGGTTTAAACTGCTACGTATGGTCTCCGTTCCATAATGATTCAAATAGGCTACATGTCCCAAATTATTGCACAACTTGTAACACGTTAGCCTAATATGATCCACTCTTGCTAGCGATACTCAGGAACAACCACACGAACATAGAAATAAAGGTAATCTAACAATGCAATGGAATGATGCAAAAGTCAGTGACAGTTATACACAGAGTATACAAAACATTAACACCTTCCCTTTCCATGACATAGACTGCCCATGTGAAAGCTTTGATCCCTTATGGATGTCACTTGTTAAATCCACTTTAAATCAGTGTAGATGGAGACAGGTTCAAGAAGGATTTTTAAGCCTCGAGACATGGATTGTGTGTGTGCCATTTAGAGGGTGAATGGGCAAGACAACATATTTAAGTGCCTTTGAACTGGGTATGGTAGTAGGTGCCAGGCACACCGGTTTGTGTCAAGAACGGCAAATCTGCTTGGTTTTTCACACAACAGTTTCCTGTGTGTATCAAGAATGGTCCACCACCCAAAGGACATCCAGCCAACTTGACACAACTGTGGGAAGCATTGCAGTCAACATGGGCCAGCATCCCTATGGAATGCTTTCGACCCCTTGTAGAGTCCATGCCCCTACAAATTGAGGCTATTCTGACGGCACAAGTGTTCCTAATGTTTGTTATACTCAGTGTAAATGGTGTGGTCCTCTGTAGCTCAATTGGTAGAGCATGGCGCTTGTAACGCCAGGGTAGTGGGTGCGATCCCCGGGACCACCCATACGTAAAAATGTATGCACACATGACTGTAAGTCGCTTTGGATAAAAGCGTCTGTTAAATGTATGTGGGTATAATTGACGGTGGCTACCGATAGTGGCTAATATTTAACATGATACAAATTGTTTAAAAAAATACAGTGAAAAGTCCGGCCATATAATTAAAACATTCTATAAATCAACTCGGTAGGTTTGGCGCTATACTGTCATTTACGCATGGCTACAGCAGCCTATAGCTTGGGTCTCCAAATTTCATCGCAAGTTATAAGGCCAGCATTTCATAAACTTCACTGTGGAAAAGGTGATATGTTGATATGCTTCAGTTTGACTGGTTTCACGTCTCCAGTAATCATAAGGTAAAATAGATCTAAAGCAATTGTCATTTATATTCCCTTATCCAAACAGCTTACTCATTTACCTAGCTCTTATACATTTGTAAATTACAGTGCATCGAGAATGGTGTTACCGACAGGTTGCTGGACCTTATTCGTTAGTTGCGCGCAAAGGTGGTGGAATGAGAGAATTAAGTCAAGGTCAGAATACAACGTATCTGTAGACACACCTCCACTTCCTTGATCTCCATCCCCAACGAATAGCAGGTGAATAGCATGATATTCTCATGCTTCAATTCAAAGTTAGAATAGGCTTAGAGAAATGCATTAAAAATGAATCTCTCATTTACACACGCTTAACTCGGGTCGGAATTAGGAGTTTTGGCGTGCCAGGCTAAAAACGTCCCTCCAGTGGCTTTCGCAGAAGAGCCTGAAGCGAATCGGTGCACATGCGCAGTCTAATCTTGCTCATTGCGGCGCTGCTGTGCAACGTAATTTCGCCGATTACCTTTAAGGCAACAAAATCTGTAAATTTAAGGGTGTGCAGACAACTAAACAGTTGCAGAAGTTTATATTGTAGGTTTGAGTAAAACAATTTGTATTACTTTATTCAGTTCAAGTACAGCATCACAATTGTGGAGAGAATTCAATAAAAACCAAAGCAGGGTCTTCATGATATGGGACAATCAAGGTTTATTTATTTAAGAGACCGATGAGAAATGGGGAGGGAGACAGTGAGGGAAAGTTTATTTTGACTAACTGACCAAATCATTCACACCCCCTCTTCCCATCCCTTAAAACATTATACAGCCATCCACACACACAGAGCCCTGCTATTCTCAGTGCTCCAGTCCTTTTAGCTGCAGTGGTCAGCCTTGTTCAACTGACTGAATGACAACCCGTGAGGAGTGATGCCTTGTCTTTAGAGAACACACAACTTAATTTCAACATAAAATTAGAACCATCAAGAGTTAAACCTTACGAAAGCTTACTAAAAAAAGCCATTGCTCATCAGTAATTGGCACAAAGATTAAGCGCAATATAGCAAGAGAGATTGGACAATTACTCCCACTGTTCTCCCCCCCCCCCGCATCAAACAAAGGACTCAGAAAAAGAAATAAAGCCAGGGATGAACTGAATACAAACTAATCTATAATGACATATCAAATGATGGGCAACACTTTGTGGTGGTCCCCATTACGTGAAGGGATACTTCGGGATTTGGGCAATGAGGCCCTTTATCTACTTCCCCAGAGTCAGATGGACGTGTGGATACCATTTTTATGGCTCTGCATGCAGTTTGAAGGAAGTTACTAACTAGTGCTAGCGTAATTGCTAACTAGCGTTAGTTAAATGGCTCACAAAAGTACCTCTAACTTCCTTTATACTGGACAGACATAAAAATGGTATCCAAGTTCATCGAACTCTGGGGAAGTGGATAAAGGGCCTCATTGTCAAGATCCCGAAGTATCCCTTTACGTTTCGATAGAACACTGTTGTGTATTACTCATTTCTCAGACAAATTCAACCATATTTCATTGTACACACACTGAACACCTGCACAGGACAGAGAGAGAGGATGTGGTGTTGCGCAACAGCTTTTATGAATACATGAGAAACGTCCCCGAGAGGGAGCAGCACATGTAAACAAATATGCGGGTGCCTTAGCCTTGCAGAGTCTTCACGAGCAAATACAATATCCTTCCTCACCATCTGCTGCAGCAATAGCATGTGTCTAGCACTTGGACATGCAACCAAGAGCTGGCTCGCATGTTCTGGGTGTTTCGTACAGAGAAATGTGGCAGCGAAAGGGGCCGTGCTAATAGTAATGTTGTAGTCAGTGGCTATGTATGTAGGGGAGGACTGTGTGGGTCAAACCAGCAATGCTACTTATGCAGTGGTCAGCATGCTGTGCTAAATGCATGTTTCATCACACTTGGAGAAGCAAAAGATTTACAGCGAGGGGAACTTAGCCTGCGCTTTTCCTGGACATTTTATTATCACAGAGTAAAGAAAACATTAAAATAGGTGTTAATAGGCTCCATTAATTCTCCATACATCACCAGTTGCTCTTGAACATCAATAAATATATTGTGAAAAGTGTTTGCAATGTCGTGACATCTTGGGTTGTTGTTTCCTATGGATAGCCAAGCTTGGTTTATGCAAGGGCCAGAACTATGGGGAGAAACAAGGAATCAGAATGACAAGAAGGAAATGCATTCAGCAGGGCATATTATGTATAACAAACATGTAGCACAAGGACTAACGGCAGCTCTATTCAGGACATTTCTATCTGCAACGTTCCACAACATGTGCCTAACTGAACGTGGCCCTAGTGAGGAGACTTCATACAAGAAGAAAATGGACAGAGTACTATACTTACCACTTATAGCTTCCTGGGCAAAGTACTTAACATCCATATCTGTGTCTGTGTCTAATTTCTCCAGGACTGGTTTCACCTCTGTCTGCAGAGCACTGAGAAAAACAAAACGTTTCACACAGGGCACACATTTTCCCACACTCCCGTGCCATAATGGATTAGCTGACTGGTAGGAAATGAAGCTTGGACATGGAGATCTGGGTCGTGTTCAGTAGACGCAAAACATACTGTGACGGAATAACTCAAATGAGCATCCTTACTGGGCCAGTTCAAGCAAGAGTCTCAGTTTCATAATATTTGCTCCCGTTTTGTGCCTACTGAACACAACCCTGATGTAGACTGTGGTCAATTAATTGGAGATGGTTGTTCAGGTAGGCCTGAATGATATGAACGAGGGCTTTGTGGTGGACGAGGAGGACCTACTTGCTGTCAAGGACGGGGCCGATCTTCTGGAGGGACTTGGCCACATTGAAGCGCACATTGGCCACCTGGTCATTGGACATCTTGAGGACCACGGGCAGCATCTGCTTAGTGGTGATGTCCTGGCCACAGACCTCAGACAGAGCCTGGGGTGGATGACACGGAAACCAACAACGCATAAACAAATGATCGGTTAGACCCAAGTGACTAAGTTGCTCTGGATAAGAGCATCTGATAAATGCCTAAAATATCAGATGTAAAATAATAATAAATGACAAGAATAACTGACTGGGACAGAAAGTTTCCTTAAAAAAAAAAAAAGTATGATTGTTTTAGAAGTAAAATGATTGCCAAAGATGACTTGGTTTAAATCCATCTGAGGTTTAATGAGATGTGCCCTATACTACGAATCAGGTTTGAAGAGTAAGCGAGGTAACTTTGGTCAATTCAGAGTTAAACTCGAGATAACCGGTGATACGAAAGTGCCTCACCTTTTAGCCAGGTACATTTCTATGGCAGCGAATCCTTCAGAACTAACCTGCTCCAGGGCAGGCCACTCACTCCATTTACCCTGAATGAAATGACTGAGCAGCGAGGTGAGGACCAATGAAAACAGATTCCCTCCCTTTCGCAAAGATTGCGTCATCATCCACTTCATTTGAGGAAGACGAATGATTAAATATTTTATGAATCAAAAGGTGTTAAAAATTTGTAATATTAAAATACCCATCACTAAACGTTTAGTAATGACAGCAAGCATTTGAAAGTTCACGCATAGTAAAACTTTTGTATGACTAAATTCAATTATTTTATCGATATGGTGGGGAAAAAACAGCTGTTTGTGCATTGATACGTAATAAAATATGCACTTCTAATATCCTATTTTACACCATAGCCTGCTAAATCTGTAAGAACTTCTTTCATGTTGATTTCGGCAAAAATGAAGATGTGGCACTGACTCGCCCATGGATTGATGGTTCAGCATCAACTCAAAGAATAGTTTGGCATTCAACTAGCCATGTGCGACACGCACGCAAAGTTACAAGCCTGCTTGAGTTGGCGGCAGCAACATGATCAATATCCACCTTCGTACTATGGCTAGCTTTATAAAAACCTGAGTAGATCTTGCTTCCATCGTAGTATACGCCTATTGTATCTGAGGGTGGGTGTGTGTGTGGTGAAGGTCATGAGGACTCACGTTGATGCAGAAGAGCGTGGTCATCCTGTGCAGGTAGTTGGGGTCGTTGGCCATGCCTAGCACCTTTGGCACAATGGTGTTCTGGGCCCACTCGGCTCCAAACTTCTCCACCAGCTTCATCAGGTTACAGGTGGCTGCCTCGCGGATAGCGTATACTGGCGAAAACAAACAGACGCTTAGAGACCTTGGCCAGTAGAACTAGATACAGTTAGGCCTAGTAGTTTCTTTTTAGTAGTAGTCAGGAAAAAGTGTCAGGGTTTTCCTTTACAAAACTATAATATTAATAGAACTAGTTGGACCTATTGACTAGCATTACTCAAATGAAATGGTGATCTAACCGAAAAGAAAATGCGTACAAAACTCAATTACACAGAGATCAAAGTTCAATATAGACATATCCAAACTCTACAAGCGAGTGGCCGTCAGTACAATACTCAGGAAAAACCTCAAGTACCCGGCGCTTGAAAAAACATTTGTCAGGATTCTTGGTTCTTTTGAGCGCTTTTCTAGCCATTCCAGTTTGGCAGCCATCTTTGGCTTATTGTCACAGTTTGTTTGCCAAGTAACAAATAAATAGAGTGGCAAACATTCCATTTGCATAGAAAACATTCCCATCAGTAATCATGGCTAAAGAGGCTAGTGACTGCAGAACTGCTAAAAAAAACACTCAATTGTGCCCAGAATACAGTGACATAACATCTGGGTACACACAAGCCTGATTTCCTGATATTCGATACTAGCTTTTGGACAGAGAGACCAGGGGGCCTGGTTACAACTCATTTCTAACCCACTGACCTAACCCTATCATCTGGCCCTTAATACAGCCATAAAGAGACTGCTAGAGAGCCAAGCTGGGGCTAGAAGAACATTGCCATTAGACTGTGGAGCAAAGGCTTTGGAGCCACAATGGGATATTAAAACCTGTGTGATACTGGCCGTGTCAGAAATCTGTCTTGCCAACGTCTTACTAAAAACACTGTGTACTAATCATACTACTTTGAATGTACTGTTTAGTATAAATGCATGCAGTAAGTAACAAGTAACATACTAGGCACCCCCATCCTGAGAATATGTAATCTAATGCTTAATTGCGCCGTTTCCCACAATTCGTTCATTTTGGTACAGCCCATCCTCTTATCAGCTGTTGTCAAACAAGTGGGTTTGAAAAGACGCTTCTCTTCCTTAGTGTGCAGCGAATTCTACTAGATTAAGGCAAAATGAGGACATCCTGGCATTGAAAAGCATTAAAAAATATTTTATTTATTTCATATACTATGAAAAAAACAAAAAAAACAACACGTAAAGTGTTGGTCCCATGTTTCATGAGCTGAAATAAAAGATCCACGAAATGTTCCATACGCACAAAAAGCTTTTTCTTCAATTTTATGCACACATTTGTTTACATCCCTGTTAGTGAGCATTTCTCCTTTGCCAAGTTATTCCATCCACCTGACAGGTGTGGTATATCAAGGAGTTGATTAAACAGCATGATCATTACACGGGTGCACCTTGTGCTGGGGTCAATAAAAGGCCACAAAAATTTGCAGTTTTGTCAACACAATTGTTGCACATTGCGTATATATTTTTGTTCAGTATATTTTCCCCATACCCAATCAGCCTACTATTTAAAACGCAAGTACAGGTATTTGGACACGGCCACTGTGTCTGACAAATGTATAGGTAATGTTCAACTATTGACCCGTCTGCATCCTGTTTCTTATATTCCTACAGCCATGATGGTTGTTCCATAACTCCTGAAGGGAAATGGGGGATGTAAGGTAGGTTGAGGTATGCAGTGGTGAAATTGCCCCTAGACACTGACTATGGGTCAGTTTTGCATTTCCCCCAATAATAACTACGGTTAGGATTGGGGGAGGAAATCCTGATCCTAGATCTGTAACTAGGGAAAACTGTCGCCCAGAGCTAAAGAGATGCTTCCATGCGAGAAACAAAGCAGGTGTTCTGAGGAGGACAAAGATAATCTAGTCTAAACACTGAGGACAGCTCTCAGAACACATTTTTTCTAAACAGGATTAGTACAGATGCACTCGAGAGATAGGCCAATAAGACATACAATCTTGCTGTTCAAGGCTTTATAGACAGGTTGGCTGACAATGTCACGAATATGATGCGCGCATCGACGTGGCCGGAAGGTGCGAGTTACGATTGAATAGTCAGATAGTTTGCAACAATAACAAGAAGCTGCCAAGAGGGGAATCATAAATGGCTTGCTTCAGTCTTGTTTTGGCTGATGTTATGCACTGCTTCCCCTATATTCAATTAGCACTCATTTAAAACATCCATTTTTTAACAGCCCCCCTGCCCCCACCCCTCCCAATTTGCCAGTTACTGACTGATACAGTGCATTCAGAAAGTATTCAGACCCCTTCTCCACTTTGTTACATTACAGCCCTATTCTAAAATTGATTAAATCATTTCCCCCTTAAGCTACACACAATACCCCATAATGACAAAGCAAAAACAGGTTTAGAATGTTTTTGCAAATGTATAAAAAATAAAACAGAAATACCTTATTTAAATAAGTATTCAGACCCTTTGCTATGAGACTCGAAATTGAGCTGAGGTGCATCCTGTTTCCATTGATCATCCTTGAGATGTTTCTACAAATAGGAGTCCACCTATGGTAAATTCAATTGATTGGAAAGGCACACACCTGTCTATATAAGGTCTCACAGTTGACGAGACAGGATTGTGTCGAGGCACAGATGATATGGGGAAGGGTACCAACATTTCTGCAGCATTGAAGGTCCCCAAGAACACAGTGGCTTCCATCATTCTTAAAATGGAAGAAGTTTGGAACCACCAAGACTCTTCCTAGAGCTGGCCGCCCGACCAAACTGAGCAATTGGGGGAGAAGGGCATTGGTCAGGGAGGTGACCAAGAACCCGATGGTCACTCTGACAGAGCTCCAGAGTTCCTCTGTGGAGATGGGAGAACCTTCCAGAAGGACAACCATCTCTGCAATACTCCATCAATCAGGCATTTATGGTAGAGTGGCCAGACGGAAGCCACTCTTCAGTAAAAGGCACATGACAGCCCGCTTGGAGTTTGCCAAAAGGCACCTAAACGAATGACCATGCGAAACAAGATTCTCTGGTCTGATAAAACCAAGATTGAACTCTTTGGCCTGAATGCCAAGTGTCACGTCTGGAGGAAACCTGGCACCATCCCTACGGTGAAGCATGGTGGTGGCAGCATCATGCTGTGGGGATGTTTTTCAGTGGCAGGGACAGGGAGACTAGTTGGGATTGAGGGAAAGATGAACGGAGCAAAGTACAGATGAAAACCTGCTCCAGAGTGCTCAGGACCTCAGACAGGGTGAAGGTTCACCTTCCAACAGGACAACGACCCTAAGCACACAGCCAAGATAACGCAGGAGTGGCTTCGGGACAAGTCTCAATGTTCGAGTGGCCCAGCCAGAGCCCAGACTTGAACCCAATCGAACATCTTTAGAGAGACCTGAAAATAGCTGTGCAGCGACGCTCCCCATCCAACCTGACAGAGCTTGAGGGGATCTGCAGAGAAGAATGGGAGAAACTCCCCAAATACACGTGCCAAGCTTGTCGCATCATACCCAAGAAGACTTGAGGCTGTAATCGCTGCCAAAGGTGCTTCAACAAGTACTGAGTAAAGGGTCTGAATACTTATGTAAATGTGATATTTCCGTTTTTTTATTTTAATACATTTGCAAAAACGTCAAGGCGTCTGAATACTTTCCGAAAGCACTGTGTGTACATACATTATTTTTTTCTCCTTGTCTGAAATGAGTATTTGAGTCACTCGAATAGCAGAAAAACAGGGTATAAGCAATGGCCATAAATGTGCTTTACAACAGCACATGTTCTCTCAGCCACTAGCTAGCTAACCAACAACTAACAATGTTTTTGAGAGACAGGTGCAAATGTATTTATGTTTCAATAAACATTTGGAGACTCAATATAGTCTACATGTTGTCAACAGGCTAACTCATCCCGTCAGTTTTGCCCCATAGTTGCACAAGTGCAGGTTGTTGCTAAACAACCAACCTGTCTGTAGGACCATCTAAAAAAGGAGCAGGTTAAAATGTTTATTTCTGGCGACGTGAAAAGGCAGACAGAAGAGACGTAGCCAACAAGGTCTCCAAATCACACTAGCGCATTCAAAACACATAAAGTAACTAAACTGCAAGAAGATTTGCCTATTTTCAGAGTAGGGGTGTCACAATACCAACATTTTACTAGTGATGTGATGATAACAGACCAAGTATCACGATACCGAGTAGTATCTTGATACCCAGGACGCCTGTTCACATTTTCTATACGTTCTGCACCTGTGCTGCACAAAAACCTGTCCCTGTAAAAATAGAGAAGGCTACTGCAGAAAATAGCTGATTTGCTCATTCCAAATGCCTACCTGTGATTGTGTATTACAGTATGGATTGCATCCTAAATGGCACCCCATTCTCTTTATAGCGCACAACTCTTTACTAGAGCCCTATGGGCATTGGTTAAAAGTAGTGCACATACAGGGGATAGGGTGCCATTTGGGATGCAGCCTGTATTACAGTATGTTTCCCATTCTATCCAGCTCAGCTAGAGAGGAGAGGGCAGGAGTGAACATTTCCCTGGCCTCTCCCAGTCCAAGTCACTGGGTTCTTGTCAGACCTGTCACTGGCACAGCCGTGAGGCTGAGAGAGAGCTGCAGCCTGACACGTCTCCCTCTCTCCCCCCCAAACCACAGAGGATGCGGGGGAGGGCGGAAGAACTGCTAGCTTAGAGAGCAGCATGGGACATGGTCCGTCTGGGATGTGACCCACCTCTGTCCAACGTTAGTATCCTACTACTCCCACTGACTCATCTCACGGTGTGGACACAGGACAAATGCATTGAACAGAGAGTGGTGTGTATCGGGGGGGGGGGGGGGGGGGGTCTTACCGTGGTCAATGAGCCATGCCATGCAGAGGGTGTTCAGCTTCTCATCAAAGAACTCCACTCCCTGCAGAAGAGATTAGAAGATCATCCATTTCTAAACTATTTTCACTTCAAATATTACAGTGTGAGCAACACTATTACTGAATAGTAATTTGGGGTATGCCACTTTCTACTTAGAAAGCACAAATAAAGCTAGCTGAATTACTTATACATTGCATAGCCATTTTTTACAATGATATTGGGTGACCAGCACTTGCCCACCATAAACTGTGGCACATACGCATGGCACAAGGCAGATGTAGGCCACAGACAGATGTGTGATTAGGGGGAAGGGAGGACGGGACAGACCGAGGTCTCCAGAAGTGGGGCTGGAGGGTTGAGTCACAAACGGTACCCTATTAGGGCTTTGATCAACAGTAGTGCACTATATAGGGAATAGGGTGCCGTTTGGGACGCAGACGAGGACTCACCAGCTGTCCAGCCAACAGGGGCATATACTCGATGATGGCCAGGCGGACCCTCCACTTGGCGTCCTCGGCCAGCTCCACGATAGCGGGCAGCAGCGACTGGGAGAGCTGGCGGATGCCGATCACCTCGTTGACACAGTCCAGGTTGGAGATGATGTTGAGGCGCACCTCAGGGCACTGCAGGGAGAAAGAGGGAAGGAGAAGAGAAGAGAGAGCAGGTAAGACTGCAGTGAGAGAGATCTCTTGTATAGGTCGTGGGGATAATTACATTAGGGAACATTACATTTCATATGTCCGTCTTCCTTTAAGAATGAACGTCATTTTATTTCAAGCGTTCTTAAGGTGGAAAAAATCATTGTGACAGAAAATCTGAGCTATTGCTTATGCATCCCCATCTGCTTGTAATGACACCTTTATTGGCTCCAATCTCAACATTATAAACAATGGCTAAAATAATTGCCAAAGACCTTCCGCTCGTCCCCAACTCATGCTGCCAGTCCCAGACACTTGATTCTTAGCCTCCGAATGTGCAGACAGATTTTACACTTCACATCAAGCCAAATAGGATACGACAGAGATGGCAGCCAGCTGAGGGACAGTACACAATCCAAGGACTAAATATTTGTATTAGAAATATTGAAGAATACAGATAATGTTTATATCCGTGAGTCATTCGGGGCGTTTTGCACCCCAGTTGTCCGTTCGGACTAATCCTTTATGACACAAACCCTGTCAACTCAGCGTTGGCTGCAATGCAAACTAGAACATCTTTTAATAGTAAGGCTGTCATAGATGACAGCCAACCATGTCTCAGTGTATTTGTGCACCTTTATATTTTGCAGGGCAATTCACGTCATCTACCCAAACCTTCCCACTCCAGTATTACTAATCCACCATATGCCTTCGGAAAGTATTCAGACCACTTGACTTTTTCCACATTTTGTTACATCACATCCTTATTCTAAAAGGTGCTTCAACAACGTACTGAGTAAAGGGTCTGAATACTTATGTAAATGTCAGTTTATTGATAAATTATCAAAAATGTATAACAACCTGTTTTTGCTTTGTCATATTTCCCCATAATGACAAAGCAAAAACCGGATTTTTTTTAGATTTTGTGTAAATAGAGGGGGAAAAAACAATTTTATAAATTTTTGAATAAGGCTGTAACCTAGCAAAATGTGGAAAAAGTAAAAGGTCTGAATACTTTCCAAAGGCACTGTATGTAAATGTAGTCCGCTAGCGCCGACGTCTTAAGTCATCTGGATTTTGGCTGCGATACAGGTTCATTTAGGAAGGATATGTCAGCATGAATCCACACAGAATGAAAACCTCAAATAGCCTACCACCACTAGAACATATGTCACCAGGAAAAAGGTTCAAACGCTCTAAGGGCCATCCCTAGGTTTATACTCCGGTAGGGAGCCAGCCAGGTACATCTGATCCTGAGCCTGGCCAATAGCATTAGAGGATATTAAGGGGGTGATCAGATTAGACATAGAAGATATTTTGCCTAGTCCAAGAATTCCTTCCCACCCTCCCAATTTCAGCCTATTTTCTGCCATTTGGTGCCTAATGAATAGAACGAATAGGAGCAGTAATGAATCAAAGGTGATTACCTCGTCCTTGAGCTGGGCCAGGAACAGAGGCAGCAGGTGTTCTACTGTGTTGTCTTTGCCCAGAATGGTGGACAGGCCCATGATGACAGAGGCCAGAGCAGACTTCACATGCTGGTTGGTGTCAGACACCAGTTCCTGTCAGAAGAGAAAGAGTCAGATATTGCAGTGGACAGGGACAGCAAATCAGGTCTTTTCAAATAGGGCAATATTATGTGACAATATTATTGCTACATTGTTATTTCCCTCAGGTGAAAAGTGGCATCGGAAAAAGTTAGAGAATCACTATTACAATGTTCCTCAAGAGGTGTATAAGGCCACAAGTCCACATCCTGCCCATAGAATACAGTGCCGTTGTGGAAAAGGTAAGCAGAAATTAGCCTCTGTGTTGAAATGAATCATCTGTTTACGCAAGCTGATCCGGTGCTGTGAAGCGTTACTCTGCTCTACAGACCAGACATTTACACACACAACAGTATGTGGACACCCCTTCAAAATTTGTAGATTTTGCCATTTCAGCCACATCCGTTGCTGACAGGTGTATAAAATCGAGCACACAGCCATGCAATCGCCATAGACAAACATTGTCAGTAAAATGGCCTTACAGTCATAGGATGCCACCTTTCCAGCAAGTCAGTTCATCAAATGTCTGCCCTACTAGAGCTGCCCAGGTCAACTGTAAGTGCTGTTATTGTGAAGTGGAAACGTCTAGGAGCAACAACGGCTCAGCCGCAAACTGGTAAGCCACACAAGCTCACAGAATGGGGCCGCTGAGTGCAGAAGTGCATGTCCTCGGTTGCAACACTCACTACAGAGATCCAAACTGCCTCTGTTCGTCGGGAGCTTCATGAAATGGGTTTCCATGGCCAAGCAGACGCACACAAGCCTAAGATCACCATGCGCAATGCCAAGCGTCGGCTGGAGTTGTGTAAAGCTCGCCGCTATTGGACTCAAATCACATTGTATTTGTCACATACGCCGAATACAACAGGTGTAGACCTTACAGTGAAATGCTTACTTACAAGCCCTTAACCAACAAAGCAGTTTTAAGAATACCAAAAATCTAAAAATAAAACAATATAAAATAAGAAATCAAAGTAACAAATAATTAAAGAACAGCAGTAAAAATAACAATAGCAAAGCTATATACAGGGGGTACCGGTACCGAGTCAATGTGCGGGGGCACCGGTTAGGCGAGGTAATTTGTACATGTAGGTAGAGTTATTAGTGACTATGCATAGATAATAAACAGAGAGTAGCAGCAGCGTAAAAGAGGGGTGGGGGGGCAATGCCAATAGTCTGGGTAGCCATTTGATTAGATGTTCAGGAGTCTTAGAAGCTGTTCAGGGGTAGAAGCTGTTTAGAAGCCTCTTGGGACCTAGACTTGGCGCTCCGGTACCGCTTGCCGTGCGGTAACAGAGAGAACAGTCTATGACTAGGGTGGCTGGAGTCTTTGACACCGCCTGGTATAGAGGTCCTGGATGGCAGGAAGCTTGGCCCCAGTGATGTACTGGGCCTTACGCACTACCCTCTGTATTGCCTTGCGGTCGGCGGCCGAGCAGTTGCCATATCAGGCAGTGATGCAACCAGTCAGGATGCTCTCAATGGTGCAGCTGTAGAACCTTTTGAGGATCTGAGGACCCATGCCAAATCTTTTCAGTCTCCTGAGGGGGAATAGGTTTTGTCGTGCCCTCTTCACGACTATCTTGGTGTGCTTGGACCATGTTAGTTTGATGGTGATGTGGACACCAAGGAACTTGAAGCTCTCAACCTGCTCCACTACAGCCCTGTCGATGAGAATGGGGGCGTGCTCGGTCCTCTTCTTTTACCTGTAGTCCACAATCATCTACTTTGCCTTGATCACGTTGAGGTTGTTGTCCTGGCACCACACGGCAAGGTCTCTGACCTCCTCCCTATACGCTGTCTCGTCATTGTCGGTGAGACAGGGAGAGGTTGAAAATGTCAGTGAAGACACTTGGTCAGCGCATGTTCGGAGTACACGTCCTGGTAATCCGTCTGGCCCTGCAGCCTTGTGAATGTTGACCTGTTTAAAAGGTCTTACTCACATCGGCTACGGAGAGCGTGATCACACAGTCGTCCGGAAAAGCTGATGCTCTCATGCATGTTTCAGTGTTACTTGCCTCGAAGCGAGCATAGAAGTAATTTAGCTCATCTGGTAGGCTCGTGTCACTGGGCAGCTCGCGGCTGTGCTTCCCTTTGTAGTCTGTAATAGTTTGCAAGCCCTGCCACATCCAATGAGCGTCGAAGCTGGTGTACTCTGGAGCAGTGAAATCTCACTTCTCTGGAGTGATGAATCAAGCTTCACCATCTGGCAGTCCGAAAGACTAATCTGGTTTTGGCGGATACCAGGAGAACGCTACCTGCCCGAATGCATAGTGCCAACTGTAAAGTTTGGTGGAGGAGGAATAATGGTCTGGAGCTGTTTCATGCTTTGGGCTAGGCCCCTTAGTTCCAGTGAAGGGAAATCTTAACGCTACACCATACAATGATGTTCTAGATGATTCTGTGCTTCCAACTTTGTAGCAACAGTTTCAGGAAGGTCCTTTCCTGTTTTAGCATGACAATGCCCCCGTACACAATGCGAGGCCCATACAGAAATGGTTTGTCTAGATCGGTGTGGAAGAACTTGACTGGCCTGCACAGAGCCCTTACCTCAACCCCATCGAACACCTTTGGGATGAATTGGAACACCAACTGCGAGCCAGGCCTAATCGCCCAACATCAGTGCCCGACCTCACTAATGCTCTTGTGGCTGAATGGAAGCAAGTCCCCGCAGCAATGTTCCAACATCTAGTGGAAAGCCTTCCCAGAAGAGTGGAGGCTGTTATAGCAGCAAAGGTGGGACCAAGTCCATATTAATGCCCATGATTTTGGAATGAGATGTTTGATGAGCAGGTGTCCATATACTTTTGGTCATTTAGTGCATTTCCGCAAGTTCTTATATTCTCAAATGCTTTCATGAAAACAGTTTGCCATTTATCCCACATTGGTTAATAATAGCAGCACCTAGCTCATATACTGTATTTCTGTCATATTTGGACCAGCTTTGAATAACATTTGATAAGGACTTGGGATTTCACAAAAAGATGGTATAGGCTATAATTGTACTTTTGTATTTTATGCTGGGGTTGTTCCTAGAAGAGATTTATTGCCCAAAAATATATTTCCAAAACAATATAAGAAGGGCCGTCATTTAAACTCAGGAACCAACCAGTGAGTTCTAACACATCGACAGTGAATAGGTGTTGTGTGGTGGTTTGGTAGACATTTTAAATACAACAGTACCCCCTGCTGTCCAAAAGCTATACTGAGCTCAAGTCCTCATCTCTTCCTAGGCCCCAACCTACGAAGCATAATATCCTCCCGGCTCACGTATAGAAAGTACGGTCAAGAACAACAGGTTAATCAGTTTAACTATAACGCTAGAAATTGATTTGTGGGTGTCTAAAAATATCCACTGCTTGTGCATTTTCACGTCTGAACACGAGAATTTGCTTAACTCACGTTATTGTCAAGACTTCAGAACACAGGACTGCTCGTCTAAAGCACTACAGCTATACATTTTTGAAAAGATAAATGCTTTTTTTGCCCCTTCGTTGGTCATGGGTGCTAGGAGTTACTTCCATCAAGTGAGAAATTGACAGGTCAAAGACACCAGCGCACGTAAATTAGCAGAATAAAAAAGGGATAAAAGTGAACAGTGACTGTTTTTTTTTATACCTTGACACAGGGCAGAATGTGAGTCATGATGATGGTTTCTCTGCTGTCTTCTGGAAGGTTCTCGCAGAACTCTGAGGACAGGAATGGTGTTTGTAAATACCGTGGTCTATTAGACGTAAAAGCTTCTCATTCAAACCGTTCTATTTTATTCAACAGAGGCTTTCTATGGACTGGCGGATAGCATCCAGACACTCACCCTTGACCTTGTTGGCGGCGGCGGCTCGGACCTCAGCCTCGCAGTCCTTGAGCAGATTCTGGAAGGCTGGGACCAGGTCATTCTTGGTGATCTCTGGGCCAACCGCTTTCTGGAGCTGTGGAATCAGTGACATGGCAATTAACATCCACCACTAAACCTGTGTGTGATACTCCATGACTAAGACACTGAACTGATGGGATTCAGGTTGTGAACACATAGGCTACAAAGTCCATGGTAGCAAGGGGGAAAGTGCACAAAACTATTTGCCATTGCCAGGCTTTAATTTGTGTGGAAGTTTCCTGCCAACTGTTGAATTGGCTGAGGGAACTTCTACTCCTACCACAGACTAGACATAGCAATTAACATCCAGCAGAGATCTCTATCTACGGCCCTGACACGATCCCACCTTCAAACCTTGCTCTGAGATTTGCTGATCAACACACTAAACTAATGGAATTTGGGTTGGGAACACAGGCTCCCAAAGGCCATGGTGGCGAGGGGGAAGGTGGTAGGGGACCTTTCAGTAAGTGTGGTGCACAAAAAAACATTTGCTAAGCTTTAACGTGTGTGAGGTTGCATGAAAGTTTTTACATTGATTGACTGAACTTCTACAACATATTATGAAACAGTGGCAATATGACCCATTTTATACTAAATGACAACAGAATGTCATATGGGTTAGAAATCAATGGGTTAGTGTAGTGAACGTAAGTGGCAATGAGGACATTAAGAAAGTTCTACGCTGGGGGACTAAGAACATTACAGGCCCCCATAATTGTCCTGCTATCCATGTCCACTCTACTTTCCCCTTGGAGCATTGTATTACTTAAGTTCAATCCAGTAAAACAACTGAAAATATAACTCATCCTACTAGACTAAAATGATAGCAACATTTGTGCAAATACCTCCACCAAATTTGAAAAATCTATTTCTCAATTTACCACAAAAACGTTACGGATAGGCACACTAAAAACTACAAAAATCACCCTTTTAAAGTGACCATCTGTGAAGCATTGAATGTCGGCCCCCATTGCTTCCATTCCAGGTTCAGTAAAGCAGCAAATATTTTAGAGGCATTATGGCTACATGCAACATATCAATGTTTCCACATGCTTACCTCAGAGAACTTGTCGGCCACCATGTAGCGGACCCTCCAGGACTTGTCCTCGGCGGCCTGGCGCAGGGTGGGCATCACAAGGGTCTCCAGGTCCTCCTGGGGCAGCAGCGTGGCGATGCTCACACAGGCTTCCACCGCCAGCAGGCGCACTGAGTCCTACAGTCGGGGGGATCATGGGATTATTTCTCATTGTGCCAATTTAATAAAATACTGTAGCAACACCATAGAAATGCATCGTGTGAACACACGATCCCCATGGGACGGATTTCATGGTTTAACTGCTGAGGCGTTGGGTTAACAATAGCTAGACCCGGTTTTGAGTCCCAGTTGGGGCTACCTACTGAATTAGCTGAAATATGATTGTTCTATTCCCATTCAATATTCATCCATCCCCATTCAAAAACATATTTTGTATGGCCATGTTATTTCCACTGGCCAGTCGATTTAGGAATTGGCTGGTAGAATTCCAGGCACTTCCCACCGCAATGTCACAGAACGCCCTGTGTGCGTGTATAGAGTACCTGCTCATCGGAGGCCAGTGCAGTGAAGAGGGAGATGATGTCACTCTTGACATAGTCCAGCTCCAGAACCTTGGCGAACTCCCCAAGCTTGGAGGCTGCGGCGCGGCGCACCATTGGAGTGTCATCTGAGCACAGAGTGCGGAAATGCCTGTGGAGAGAACATACCACCCACCGTCAGACCATACTTCCATTGTATCTCCTCTACAGAAAGAGTGTAGCTAATCATTCCGATCTGATTGATTTGGGACTGCAAGGCTAGTGTGTGACTAGCCCCTGATATGAGCCAAAGTAATGTCCGCAACTCTAATATTATGCTCCTAGTGATTATTGGGGACACACATAATAGACCATATTTCAATCCCCCTGGGATCTTCGCTAATCAGGTCTTAGATACATCCCTCCTGATATAGCTACTCACTGGCGAATTTCAGCCTTGACGGTGCTGGACACGCGGGGGTAGCAGACGCTGAACAGGCCACAGGCAGAGGTGCGGGAGGTGAACCAGTCACCACTGGCCAGCCTCTTCACCAGGGGCTCAAAGTGCACCTCCAGGTCCACAGGAGAGTGCTCCTGGGAGATCTTGCGCAGAGACTCCACCGCCTTGTCTCGCACCACCGTTTCCTCCACGGTAGCCAGGCTCTCCAGAGGCGGCTGCGGAGAAAGACAAAGGGACATAAGTATGTGTATGTATATGTAGTGTAGCTGACTGGATATGTTGAGAAAACCCATGCATGTACACCTAACTCTGTCAAATTGTGTTGAATATCTGTATGCATCTTATATGCTCAATGCCAGATACATACCAGCAGACAGTGAACATATTCTGGGCCTCCCACCAGCATGGTGAAGTTGCCCAGCTGCTCAGCCAAGGCAAGAAGCACCTCATCCTCATCATAGATGGTGTCTACAAGAGGTCAGGTGTGAAACATCATTGGCATGACAACACAATTAGATTGATGAATTCTACTGGCTTCAATGCATGCTATCTCAGAACAATTTCCAGCAAAGTGCCAATGTTGATGCTGGTTGTGCAATGTCCGGTGAATCTCTTTAAAGAGTGTTGACTCAGTCAGAATTATTAGCCTTTCACAAGTCTTTACTCATGACTCATGAGGATGGCTGTAACTGGGGTCTTAAGGTGAAGACATACCTGTGAGGAAGGGGAGGAGTTCAGTGCGTGTCCTCTCCACTCCAAGGGCCAGTGCGATGGTAGACAGCTTCTTGATGCTGTTCAGTCGCAGCTTGGAAAGTAAACAATGACAGGTGATGTTATTACATGAAACTTACAAGAGGAGACACCATTATCCATAAAAAGATTCTTAGCATTTCAGTGAGGCAAACTATAAAGACTATTTCAGATGTGAGCATTTCAGAGAAGAAAAATGTGTTCCCATTTAGGTGCATTCCTATGAACATGATACAACTTTTTTCTAGAGTATAGAAAATGTGTGTGTTTTTGTAATGATTTCAGAGACACCAAAGCAAGATGCAGATATAGTACATACCTAACCATGTCAGTAGTTACCTAGCTAACAAGTTAGTTACAACATGAAAATAATGATAATCTCACTACCATTACCAGGGTGGAGCTGGATGACCGGCAGGTACAACAAGGAAACTACGTAGTTAGCAGCTATATACATATTTGAGCTTGCTAATTAGCATACAGTAACGTTATCATGTATGTATTGTACATTGATATTTCAATAATAAAACAAGTAGCTAGGTTCATCTGCAAGCTAACATACGAATTTGAGCTAGCTAGATAGTTAACATTTATTAACTAGTTCGCTGCTAACTACAGTAGCATAGATAGCCCGGCACACTAGCTAGCTAACCAAGTGACCCATTAACTAGCTAACATTAGCTAGCAGCAGTTACTTTTACACCGTCAAATAACTAGTTAGTTAGCTAGCTATACATTTTTGGCTGTAACTAAATACGACATGCAGCTATTCCGTTTGATATTTATCACACCAAGTAACACGCTAGACAGCTAGTTAGCCAGACTGGGTGCGCCGGGCTGAGACTTCATGAACAGGCCAAAAGGCCTCGGGATGTTAGCTTACTATCCTTTTTGAAATCAGACATGTTTAAGTGAAACAAATACCACCAATATAATATCCCATTTGAACGTCGTATGAACAGAGCATCGGTGATTACCTGCACATCCTCATTACGAAGCTCGTCAATGAGCACGGCAATAGGGTAGAGAGAATCGTCTCCATCAGCTCCTGCCATTTTGGATTTGTGTTGCATTAAGCGCAAAGCGATTCACTACGGGGTTTCTTACAAACAACCACCACCAGGGGCCTCCTTTCTCTACGGACTTTTATCATCGTCACTAGTTACCACAGTCACAAAGTCAGAAACCCCGCCTATTTCTCCTGTTCCTCTTTTTAAAATCAGATGTTAAACCTAACCTTAACAGTGCTCAGTGCCCCAACTGCTCGGGGTCCGACCGCAAGGCACTACAGAGGGTAGTGCGTACGGCCCAGTACATCACTGGGGCCAAGCTTACTGCCATCCAGGACCTCTATACCAGGCGGTGTCAGAGCAAGGCCCTACAAATTGTCAAAGACTCCAGCCACCCTAGTCATAGACTGTTCTCTCTGCTACTGCACCGCAAGCAGTACCGGAGCGCCAAGTCTAGGTCCAAAAGGCTTCTTAATAGCTTCTACCCCCAAGCCATAAGACTCCTGAACATCCCCGCTGCTGCTACTCTCTGTTTATTATCTATGCATATTCACTATAATAACTCTACCTATATGTACATATTACCGCAATAACATCGACGGTACCCCCACACATTAACTCTGTGCCGGGTACCCCCTGTATATAGCCTTGCTATTGTTATTTTACTATTTTTTTTTTTTTTACTGCTGCTCTTCAATTATTTGTTACTTTTATTTCGTATTATATTAGATTGTATTTTTTCTTAAAACTGCATTGTTGGTTAAGGGCTTGTAAGTAAGTATTTCACTGTAAGGTGAATACCTGTTGTATTTGGCGCATGTGACAAATAAAATGTGATTTGATTTGACCACACTGCTAACCTTATGGCTAACCCTAAACTTAAAGTAAGACCAAAAAGCATATACTTACTACATAACGCTTAGGGTGTTAGGAGTGTACTGATATAAGTAGGACATCCTGGCAACTTTGAGAAAAAACACTTTATATCTGAGTTGTTCACACACATATCTGCCTTCTCTTTGGCTAGAATGGTGCCACATGTTCTTGCCTCCTGACTGCCTTCCATTTTTGAAGACGTTTATTTTAATTCTTAGAGCAGCTACTTTAGTGTCTGGTCACTACAATGGATAAGCTGTGGTATGTTTTTCACTTGTAGCAAATATATTTAGTCCTAAAACCCGGAAATAAGTTACCTCTGGTTCGTTCTTAGAGCAGCTACTTTAGTGTCTGGTCACTACAATGGATAAGCTGTGGTATGTTTTTCACTTGTAGCAAATATATTTAGTCCTAAAACCCGGAAATAAGTTACCTCTGGTTCGTTCTTAGAGCAGCTACTTTAGTGTCTGGTCACTACAATGGATAAGCTGTGGTATGTTTTTCACTTGTAGCAAATATATTTAGTCCTAAAACCCGGAAATAAGATACCTCTGGTTCGTTCAGCCATCCCTATGGGAAAAATGATTGCGGAAAGAATATGGTTTTGGAATAAACGTTAACACAGGCTTAGGAGATCTTATACGCTTTGTTCTATGAGGAAATAGGACCTTTATGAATTATGAAGCCTTTGTGATTTGTGTTTTTATTATTACATAAATTCTTCAAAATTCACAAAATGTGAAGTTAACTAATGATTATCTCATAGAACAAAACGTATAAGATCTCCTAATCCTGTGTTTACCACAGACCTTATTTTCGGCGTTTATCCCAAAACCCTACAAAAACGTCATTCATTTTGCTCATAGGCCTTGTCCAATGAACCATGGCGGAGTTAGTGCCTAGGAAAAGTATCCAAAAAGACCCGATCACTATTTATCCTTGGGGTTGAAGTTTGAGTTTTCATCCCACCCAGTAGGTGGCGACAATGAACCATGAAAGGATGTAGTCCCCCGTCAAACCTCCCCGAAGAAGTAGTTGACCAAAATGGCTGCACAGCAACAACCCGGTGGACCGATGCCCCAAGTTGGAATGCAACAAGCTGCTACACTTCAACAACAGCAGTTGAGTCAACAGCAAGATTTCGACCCTGTTCATCGATTCAAAATGCTTATTCCACAATTAAAAGAGAGCCTCCAGGTACTCCACGTTTTGTTTACATGAGCTGGTAACAATGGCTGGTCAGTCTGGTTTCTTCACTGCCACACAGAGGGGAAAGGGGAATTTTCTACCAACCTTTACTTGGCGATCCTTCCAGTAATCCAACAATGTGTACGCTGCCATCTGTCTATTTCAAATATTGTCATTGATTGAGACGGGTGAGTGTCATTCAACCAGTGGTTAAATTGGGAGAGGTGTGTGTGTGTGTGGTACTCAGCCAAGGTTGTAGCCAGCTGACTAGCTCTAGAGTACTCAAGCCTTACCCAGCGGTAGAATTCTCAATCAATCCCGCATATAACAGCTGGATCAATGAACTACAATACTGACGCGCTGTTGTAACGTTTAGGAACCTTACTAATCCTGTTTGTGATACGGTTTTGGAAACCTTTGGAACTTAACTTTCACATCAGCGAGAAAAAATATTGCAAATACAAAAGATAAACTTACTGTAGGCAGTTTAGCAAAGTTGCGTCCTGGTTGCTCCCGGCAGAATTTAACAACACTGGGCAAACCAAGGTAAGACACTTCCTCCCCAGTTAAGCTCCCGGTGACGGGGGGGAAGAAGTGTAGTCTTGGTTAGGGTTAGGCGGTGTTCTTGTAAATAGCCGGGTGCAAACAGGAAGCAACTTTGCTAAACTACATACAAGTGTACGTGTATCTTTTGTATTTGAACAATTATTTCTC
The DNA here is from genome assembly GCF_964263955.1 of Coregonus lavaretus. Classification (NCBI taxonomy): domain Eukaryota; kingdom Metazoa; phylum Chordata; class Actinopteri; order Salmoniformes; family Salmonidae; genus Coregonus; species Coregonus lavaretus. Next base: position 4,703,635 of record NC_140013.1, on the reverse strand, counting down.
GCTTATATGAAAGTTTAATACCAAATGTTTCCAAAACTCTATCGCATGTGAGGTGTAGGCCGGGCCCTATAGGCCTATTTGAATTTAGATAGAGTTTCAGCGCTCCGTCAGCCGCCGTTGCATTGGCCCTCAGCTAATCATAACGGAAATTGAATGACTCCAATGCATCAATTGGTGTCATGAGAAGCGCTAGTAGCTAACCGGTTTGATTCAGCTCAGATCTCTGCTAATGTGTTAAACGCCATTCGCTACGCGCCTAATCCATGTTGCTGCTAAAAACTGTTTTTAAAAGGGTCCAACTTGCAAATTTTTAGGAGTTGAGAAATAAATGTAAGTAGAATAGAAAGCTGTGATCCTGGTCTTTTAACAGTGGCAATTAACCTGCTTTCAAAAGTGTTTCCCCATGACAGCATTAATTAAGAATGTTGTGCAATGACTGGGCATACATGTTTTTCTCCCTGTGCCACTCGCAATTTGAAAGCACCCAGAGGAGTATTATTTTCTCCCATAGAATGCGACAAGATGACCAATTGAATAGGTAAACTCTTCTACTATGGGGTTGTAAACTGTTGATTACTCGTGTTGTTGACTGAGGAAATATTAAATGTGGACAACAATTTTTCATTATAAAATTAGCATTACCAAAGGTGATGGAGATCCGCCTGGCTCTAATTTCAATCATAGGTGCAGGGTCCAGGACCCGGCCCAATTCAACCCATTCAAGATTTCTGAGTCGCACTCATGACATGCAGAACTTTGGGGTGGACACCCACCTGTCTCAAGAAGGTTTGAAATAGACAAGATGGTGGTGTACACGTTGTTGGATTACTTATTGGAGCAAAATATTGATTTAAATTTAATAATGGAGCATTTTCTAAATTCAAATGAACCATCTGCAACTAGCAATGTGTTGTCTTCCATGTCGGGAATTGAGGAAGTATCGACAAGTAAAGGTTGGTCGAAAATTCTCTGTGCTACGCTTTACACTACCTAAATAATAACGTCCATCAGCCAGCTGGAACAGTAATAATGGTCTGACTAGGCAATATTTTTAATGGCTACCTTTTTAGTTGAACTGCAAATAGTGGTCAGAGACAGGGAATAGGGGGATAATGCTTTTTAATGGAATATAATATGTATGCATATAGCTATGTACAGGTATTGCGAAATGTAGCTACACCAAATATAGGATAACTAAGCATTCTTTTCTGTCTAGAATGTCATGAAGATTGCCTCTTTAAATTTGGGACATAATACATCAATTGACAATGGCATGTAAGTACCCTTTTTCCCTAACTCTCAATGGAACATGCACAGCCTATAAGCATGTATTTTCTGGAACTGGAGATGCACAACTTTCCTTTGTGTTTCAGAAAGAGCAGTGATGCCAGTGTACAGCGGTTTGACAAGAGTCTGGAAGAGTTTTATGCCCTGTGTGATCAGCTGGAACTCTGCTTAGTGAGACACACACACACAACCTGCTTGTATTTCCATGCTCCAGTGAAATTGTGTCCCAAAATGAAATAGTTCACCACCTCTTATTACTACACAAATGTCCTATTTATATTTAGCTTTTAGAGTGCCTAGCATCATTCACCATAACATATATTTTAGTTTATGAATCGATAAAGTTGGCAGCCTGGTCATCCGCTCACTATTACTCCTCTTTTCTTCCCCCATAGCGGCTTGCCTACGAGTGCTTATCCCAGAGCATTGACAGTGCCAAGCACTCTCCTAACCTGGTCCCAACAGCCACCAAGCCTGATACCGTACAGACAGAGTCCCTGTCCTACTCACAGTACCTCAGCATGATCAAGTCACAGATCTCCTGCGCCAAAGACATTCACAATGCTCTACTGGAGTGCTCCAAGAAAATCGCAGGAAAAGGCCAGCCACCAGGAATCCTGTAATAATGGGCATTTCATTATACCATCACATGGTTGTTCTTTTTTCTAAAGTTATTTATATATTTTTTGTAATGATTGATAAGGACATACAAAGTTGAATAACTGTTTAACGGATGCCCCTCATCACTTTTCTTACCCCGCAAAATCAGAAAAGTAGCAACAATGATCCGACTCTCGTTAATTTCTCTCTTGAGTCGGAACGGTGCTTTGCCAGAATGTTGACCATTTTCGTCAGCATGCTAGCTTATGCTATAGCAGCCAATTGGATTCCATGAAAATACGACGGTTAGCGTTGGGGGGAATTCAACAACACAACGGAAGTGTTGTTGAATCTAATGGGTTGCTATATCATTAGCTAACCTAGCATGCAGACAAAAGGCAGTTTAACTAAAAACGATCAGTATTTCAATCTTCTCGATTCACCATTCATCATTTCGGGACGATTAGGAGTACAGCGAAATATTCCATCTCTGGATTGAGGTACGTTTTCCCAACCATATACCGCGCCGGGCTCTGGTAGTCCAAATTCTGGCACAGCACCGTTCTGAATTCAAGAGAGAAATTAACGAGTCGGATCATTTTGACTACCGCGGAGTTCAGCTTTAATCAAGTTTGTATGCCCTAAGATGTAAATATTATTATTTTGTTTTGTCACAAGTAGTGCACATTACTTAATATGACCTCCAGAGGGGTGACCGAGTCATGAGTTGGAATTCTGTACCAACGCTGTCCAATATCAGCTACTATTCAACCGAACTGCAAACCTCTGTGTGGCAGAGTAGCTTTGTCTTAATTATAATAAACCTTTTTTACTCACTTTAATTTGTCTCTCTTACTTTTACATAAATGTTATGTATCGGTCAAAAGTTTTAGAACACCTACTCATTCAAGAAACCACTACTAAAGGACACCAATAAGAAGAAGATACTTGCTTGGGCCAAGAAACACGAGCAATGGACATTAAACCGGTGGAAATGTGTCCTTTGGTCTGGAGTCCAAATGTGAGATTTTTGGTTCCAACCGCCGTGTCTTTGCGAGACGCGGTGTGGGTAAACGGATGATCTCCGCATGTGTATTTCCCACCGTAAAGCATGGAGGAGGAGGTGTTATGGTGTGGGGTGCTTTGCTGGTGACACTGTCTGTGATTTATTTAGAATTCAAGGCACACTTAACCAGCATGGCTACCACAGCATTCTGCAGCAATACACCATCCCATCTGGTTTGGGTTTAGTGGGACTATCATTTGTTTTTCAACAGGACAATGATCCAACATACCTCCAGGCTGTGTAAGGGCTATTTTACCAAGAAGGAGAGTGATGGAGTGCTGCATCAGATGAGCTGGCCTCCACAATCGCCCGACCTCAACCAAATTGAGATGGTTTGGGATGAGTCGGACCTCAGAGTGAAGGAAAAGCAGCCAACAAGTGCTCAGCATGTGGGAACTCCTTCAAGACTGTTGGAAAAGCATTCCAGTTGAAACTGGTTGAGAGAATGCAAAGAGTGTGCAAAGCTGTCATCAAGGCAAAGGGTGGCTATTTGAAGAATCTCAAATTTGAAACATATTTTGATTTTTTTGGTTACTACATGATTCCATGTGTGTTATTTCATAGTTTTGATGTCTTCACTATTATTCTACAATATAGAAAATTGTAAAAATAAAGAAAAACCCTTGAATGAGTAGGTGTGTCCAAACTTTTGACTGGTACTGTATATGTACAGTGGGGGAAAAAAGTATTTAGTCAGCCACCAATTGTGCAAGTTCTCCCACTTAAAAAGATGAGAGAGGCCTGTAATTTTCATCATAGGTACACGTCAACTATGACAGACAAATTGAGAGAAAATAATCCAGAAAATCACATTGTAGGATTTTTAATGAATTTATTTGCAAATTATGGTGGAAAATAAGTATTTGGTCACCTACAAACAAGCAAGATTTCTGGCTCTCACAGACCTGTAACTTCTTCTTTAAGAGGCTCCTCTGTCCTCCACTCGTTACCTGTATTAATGGCACCTGTTTGAACTTGTTATCAGTATAAAAGACACCTGTCCACAACCTCAAACAGTCACACTCCAAACTCCACTATGGCCAAGACCAAAGAGCTGTCAAAGGACACCAGAAACAAAATTGTAGACCTGCACCAGGCTGGGAAGACTGAATCTGCAATAGGTAAGCAGCTTGGTTTGAAGAAATCAACTGTGGGAGCAATTATTAGGAAATGGAAGACATACAAGACCACTGATAATCTCCCTCGATCTGGGGCTCCACGCAAGATCTCACCCCGTGGGGTCAAAATGATCACAAGAACGGTGAGCAAAAATCCCAGAACCACACGGGGGGACCTAGTGAATGACCTGCAGAGAGCTGGGACCAAAGTAACAAAGCCTACCATCAGTAACACACTACGCCGCCAGGGACTCAAATCCTGCAGTGCCAGACGTGTCCCCCTGCTTAAGCCAGTACATGTCCAGGCCCGTCTGAAGTTTGCTAAAGTGCATTTGGATGATCCAGAAGAGGATTGGGAGAATGTCATATGGTCAGATGAAACCAAAATATAACTTTTTGGTAAAAACTCAACTCGTCGTGTTTGAAGGACAAAGAATGCTGAGTTGCATCCAAAGAACACCATACCTACTGTGAAGCATGGGGGTGGAAACATTATGCTTTGGGGCTGTTTTTCTGCAAAGGGACCAGGACGACTGATCCGTGTAAAGGAAAGAATGAATGGGGCCATGTATCGTGAGATTTTGAGTGAAAACCTCCTTCCATCAGCAAGGGCATTGAAGATGAAACGTGGCTGGGTCTTTCAGCATGACAATGATCCCAAACACACCGCCCGGGCACCAAAGGAGTGGCTTCGTAAGAAGCATTTCAAGGTCCTGGAGTGGCCTAGCCAGTCTCCAGATCTCAACCCCATAGAAAATCTTTGGAGGGAGTTGAAAGTCTGTGTTGCCCAGCGACAGCCCCAAAACATCACTGCTCTAGAGGAGATCTGCATGGAGGAATGGGCCAAAATACCAGCAACAGTGTGTGAAAACCTTGTGAAGACTTACAGAAAACGTTTGACCTGTGTCATTGCCAACAAAGGGTATATAACAAATTATTGAGAAACTTTTGTTATTGACCAAATACTTATTTTCCACCATAATTTGCAAATAAATTCATTAAAAATCCTACAATGTGATTTTCTGGATTTTTTTTCCTCATTTTGTCTGTCATAGTTGACGTGTACCTATGATGAAAATTACAGGCCTCTCTCATCTTTTTAAGTGGGAGAACTTGCACAATTGGTGGCTGACTAAATACTTTTTCCCCCACTGTATATGTGTGTCACAGAAGAACAAATGAAGATGTTTGAGTTAAGGTAGCCTTGGACACCCAGGTTTTGACGAGATATGAAAAGATGGCCCAGCGAGACTAGAGGGAAATAGTCTTAAACGGCCTCTTGTCTCCTTTCCGTCATCTGCCCTGAGGTGATGGAACTGGTCAGGGGAAAGCAAATTCCCGGTAGGCATCCATGAGCCATCATTTTAATCTCTTACCTATCATGTATTGTCACAGTCAGATCAGTGCAAATCGAGGAGAGAAAGTCACTTCACACATTCCCTCTGAATCCTAACACCCAGACGATATTACTGACTTGGCTAATTTCTGCATCCCTGTTAAGCTAGATGGGCCATTTACCTTGTTACATAAACACACTGAAGAGTTATGCAACTTTGTCCTGTGAAACCTGAGGCAAGAGGCCACCCCCTGTGACCCTGCCTCTTAACTTCTAATTCAGAAGCCTGCATATATGGACATTTGTTGAGTTAACGTCTTAGGTGATTCCTTAATATATTTTCCCACTTGATATAAATGCGACGAGACATAAATAAATAAAAGTTCAACTAAATCAGGAGCACATGATGGGGCACGTGATGTGAGAGAGCGCTGGTTTCATAACAGCTGTGTGCGACCGCTCAGACATCTCTGAGTCACTGACAGGTCTGTTCCAAAAATACCCTTCTAGATGTATTTGCCACACAGGCACAGCCAGTAGCGCTCCCATACAGTATCACACACTCTGGACAGTGATAAACACACTGCTTGATGACAGTCAAATACAAGGATGTTTTGGAACCTTCAAAATACACACTCAGTTTTAAGAATAGACTGCTGCCATTCACTTTTGAAATGAAATATTTATTTTCAAATTGAGGATCTTATGAGGTCAATCTATAAGAATCCCATGATAAGAATATTTCAGAATTAACCGGACACTTTCATCCCAACCATAAAGTCAGTGTTTTAAAGGATAAATTAATAGCATGGTGAAAAACAAGAGAAACCCACGTCAAATAACAATATAAAAAGGGTATTATAATTTTTTACAAAGATTACAGCAGGTAAAATACATTAATAAAACAATGGCCACTACACAAAAAAGCACATCATTTTGACATCTAAATGCACTTATGGACTTCAAATGTGTAACTGCATAAATATATACAGTATCTCACAAAAGTGAGTACACCCCTCACATTTTTGTAAATATTTGAGTATATCTTTTCATGTGACAACACTGAATAAATTTTGCTACAATGTAAAGTAGTGAGTGTACAGCTTGTATAACAGTGTCAATTTGCTGTCCCCTCAAAATAACTCAACACACAGCTATTTATGTCTAAACGGCTGGCAACAAAAGTGAGTACACCCCTAAGTGAAAATGTCCAAATTGGGCCCAATTAGCCATTTTCCATCCCCGGTGTCATGTGACTCGTTAGTGTTACAAGGTCTCAGGTGTGAATGGGGAGCAGGTGTCGCTCTCACACTCCCTCACACTAGTCACTGGAAGTTCAACATGGCACCTCATGACAAAGAACTCTCTGAGGATCTGAAAAAAAGAATTGTTGCTCTACATAAAGATGGCCTGGGCTATAAGAAGATTGCCAAGACCCTGAAACTGAGCTGCAGCACGGTGGCCAAGACCATACAGCGGTTTAACAGGACAGGTTCCACTCAGAACAGGCCTCGCCATGGTCGACCAAAGAAGTTGAGTGCACGTGCTCAGCGTCATATCCAGAGGTTGTCTTTGGGAAATAGACGAATGAGTGCTGCCAGCATTGCTGCAGAGGTTGAAGGGGTGGGGGGGTCAGCCTGTCAGTGGTCTGACCATATGCTGCACACTGCATCAAATTGGTCTGCATGGCTGTCGTCCCAGAAGGAAGCCTCTTCTAAAGATGATGCACAAGAAAGCCCGCAAACAGTTTGCTGAAGACAAGCAGACTAAGGACATGGATTACTGGAACCATGTCCTGTGGTCTGATGAGACCAAGATAAACGTATTTGGTTCAGATGGTGTCAAGCGTGTGTGGTGGCAACCAGGTGAGGAGTACAAAGACAAGTGTGTCTTGCCTACAGTCAAGCATGGTGGTGGGAGTGTCATGGTCTGGGGCTGCATGAGTGCTGCCGGCACTGGGGAGCTACAGTTCATTGAGGGAACCATGAATGCCAACATGTACTGTGACATACTGAAGCAGAGCATGATCCCCTCCCTTCGGAGACTGGGCCGGAGGGCAGTATTCCAACATGATAACGACCCCAAACACACCTCCAAGACGATCACTGCCTTGCTAAAGAAGCTGAGGGTAAAGGTGATGGAATGGCCAAGCATGTCTCCAGACCTAAACCCTATTGAGCATCTGTAGGGCATCCTCAAACGGAAGGTGGAGGAGTGCAAGGTCTCTAACATCCACCAGCTCTGTGATGTCGTCATGGAGGAGTGGAAGAGGACTCCAGTGGCAACCTGTGAAGCTCTGGTGAACTCCATGCCCAAGAGGGTTAAGGCAGTGCTGGAAAATGTTGGTGGCCACACAAAATATTGACACTTTGGGCCCAATTTGGACATTTCCACTTAGGGGTGTACTCACTTTTGTTGCCAGCGGTTTAGACATTAATGGCTGTGTGTAGAGTTATTTTGAGGGGACAGCAAATGTACACTGTTATACAAGCTGTACACTCACTACTTTACATCGTAACAAATGGTCATTTCTTCAGTGTTGTCACATGAAAAGATATACTCAAATATTTACAAAAATGTGAGGGGTGTACTCACTTTTGTGAGATACTGTATGTGTTTCCTTTTGATGCAATCTATACAATGTGAACATGATATTTCCAAAAGCAGAAGGATAGTATTTGAGACACCACTGACATTGATCTGATGCCCAATGATAGACATATATACTGTTTTATCTAATTGTGACAAATGATGTCTGCTCTCGTGATGATTCTGAAATCATATATCACTTGCTATTAGCTTATGGTGTCCCTATCTTAATGCTACTTCCACAGGAGTACTGAGCTTTTTGGAAGAAACTTGTGTGGATCTACGCTGACAGAATAAGTGCCTGACTTCATTGACAAGTGTTCTTTACTTGGTACTGTGAAAATGAATGGGTAAAAGGCATATCAACAATTGGGTCATTCTGATTTTCTGTGAGACAAAGTACCTGGAAACCAAGCTTGTCTTGGAGACAGGTAAAAGCATCAAAGAGCTGTTGCCTGACATAGCTTTATTCGCTAGACATTTCTACTGCTTCGTCATGCCTGAGCCTTTGACGTTGAGATCGTCGATGTGCATTTTCCTTCCTTCAGGTTTTGGGTTTGGTTTGTCCCTGAGGGGGAAAACGACAAAGCAGACATAAATCATTTATTCATCAACCTACATTTCAATAAACCGTTTATCAACCATAGTATAATACTTGACATTCCAATCATAACCTAAATTCAAAGTGATGTAGCATCCAGAAATGGTTTGTTTTGGTTTACGGCCACTCCTCCTCGAGCGGACCTGTCCTACGTGTCATTATATGACCTATGACACATGATGACTGACCTCCGTCCCTGGTCAGGGCCGCTGGCGGCGGTGAGGGCTGCCCGGTGCACCGCCCTGGGCTTGGGGGCCTCCAGACGGGACATGGGGGCAAATGGTCGGAATTTAGACACCTCTTGCTGCCACTCTTCGTCAAAGGACTGCGCCTCGGCTATGAGTGTAAAGGGCAGAGGTCAGGGGTTAGGAACAGTTTATGTATCACTCTGTGGGATGCTGTGATGAGCCTGGCGAGGGGCAGTTCCATGGAATCTGAATACCTTATTTTTTCTGAGATAGGAACATAACTGTGGTCTATGGAATGTCTCAGACTCCAAACCCCAAACAGAGCTGGGAGAGGAGAGTCCTCTGATAGTAAATTCTATGTCTTTGTTTATGACTATTCATCGAACACTGATTATAGCCTACATGCCTTAAAATAATGATCAAAGCATCATAAAAAACACTTTTATTACATTTTTGGTAACACTTTACTTAAAGACCACAAGTATAATGTGTTATTACTTGTTATAAGCATTTATGCGCCTTTGTAATGTTTTATTATAAGGCTTATAATATGTTATGTCTCTTTATATAGTACATTTTCAACGGACTCAAGTAAGGATCATTATGAGATGATAAGACATAAGGGGGTGATACATTCTTACAACATGTCTTACAATTCACTATAACCACATCATAATGCATATTACCTGCAGGGTTAAAGTAAAGTGTTACCCTTTGGGGTTTTTTGGGATGCGGACCCCCTTACACTACAGCTGACTTACATTCATCCAGATTCTGGAAGTCCTGGTTGAGCTCCCGTTCCCCTGTCTTCTTGTTCTGTTTTTTCTCCACCACATGTCCTCGGTCCTGGATGTGGTGTCCAATGGACATCTTCTCCAGGCCGCTCTCTGAGTCCTTCAGGGACTGCCGAGTCTCCTTAACCTAGATACGGGGACAGCCAATCGGAATGAGTTACCAAAGAGGCAACGGCCAATAAGGACTGAGAAAGCCAGCGTCAGAAACTCTTGCTGTGTCAGACATATAGTTTTGCCAGATGTTATTTTCATGTAAATGCTTAAAAAAACTGAAACCAAAAGGCCTAACTCTATATGAAGAGTTTATTTCCAAAACACATCTGAAATGATTGCTTATGGGTACCTTCATGTGTGTGTACAATATTATACAGATCTTTAATTCATAGATTTCAGGTGAAAGCTATGATCCCTTATTGATGTCACCTGTTAAATCCACTGCAATCAGTGTAGATGAAGGGGAGGAGACAGGTTAAATAATCATTTTCAAGCCTTGAGACAATTGAGACATGGATTGTGTATGTGTGCCATTCAGAAGGTGAATGGGCAAGACAAAATATTTGAGTGCCTTTGAACGGGGTATGGTAGTAGGTGCCAGGCGCACCAGTTTGAGTGTGTCAAGAACTGCAACGCTGCTGGGTTTTTCACGCTCAACAGTATTACATATTAGGAAGGTGTTCTTAATGTTTTGTACACTCAGCTGGAATGGAATGTTCGTATCCTGTATATTTGACTGTGATATGTGGTTGTCTCACCTAGCTATCTTAAAATGAATGCACTTACTTTTAAGTTGCTCTGGATGAGAGCATCTGCTAAATGGCTAAAATGTCAAATGTAAATGTTTTACATAAAGATCTCATATTACTGTATTTAATCATTTGTAAAAAGAAAAAATGAGTGTTCCAAATTTCACATTTGTACAGTTCTTTATATACAAAAAAAGTATTTGTAACATTTGACTGTGTAAAACCTAGCAGTACTACTTATTTCTCTGAGAGAAATATATAGCATTTTGCAAAAAAAATATCTGAAATGAAACCATAAAGTGATCGATTTCTAAACAAATACATGTCTGTTATTGAACAACCCCATGCCATGATTAGATAGTGAAAAAACATAAATAATTTATTTAAACAATAAAAGCTAATTTACCAACATTTCTGAAAATGGATACAGTATAGCGTTTTGGAATTCAACTCTTCATATACTCTCTATATGGCTCTGTGCTCTTGCAGTTCTCATAAAGGACCTCTCCCTTAGTGTTCAGTGCAGTACCAGCTTAGAGAGACCTCCCCCAGCCTCTCAGCATTATCTCTGGCCATATTTGAGTGTACGTACCCCGCCAGGGGCGCGCCGTGTCTGGGAGGAGGCCTGGAACACCTTGGGGGGTTCGTCTCCAACCTTGGAGTAGGTCATCACTGAGGAGGAGCTGAATGAGTGGGCGTTGGTGTTGGCGTTCAAGTCTGTGGACAGGTTCTCCTGGAAAACAACACACACACACACACACACACACACACACACACACACACACAGATTGACGTGAGTATAAAGCCATGTAGAAAACACATGCTAAAACAATGATGAACAAAGTCTGTCATAGAAATATAATTAATTAATTAATTAATACTATGCCCCTTCTAGTAATTCTATTTGTATGGGCTGTGTGGGGTATGAGAAGAGACACAACGTGACTCACAAAGTTTCTGTGCATGTCCTCCATCCTGTTCCTCACGCCGAACATCATGCTGTCCAACATACTGAATGGGTTCCTCAACTCCATGTCCTGCAGAGAGAACAAGAACAATGGGCCATTCAGAACTAACTTTATGGTCCATCCCACCATTACAACAGACATCCATATACTATCCTATTTAAAACCTCCATCCACGCTGTCCCATCATAGGGGCAAAACCTTCACTCAAGTCGAATTTTCACTTATTTTCCCATTGACATCAATCCATGACTGTGTGAAAGCTTGACTTAAGCTAAAGTAAGGATTCACCCCATGCTGCACTAGCATAACAATTATATCATCATCTAGTTTGTTGAAATCTATTTAGAAATGTAGGCTAACTGTATTGGAAATCTTTCAAAAATCCATTCTTCAGAGATACACTACTCTAAATTCTCCTTGTTTACTTTCCATTGACATGTTGTCACTTCAGTGGACAGATATGTTTAAGTAGCGTGCATTAGTTGGGCATATGCAACCTTTGTGATGTGGAAAAACACATCACAACTGCAAGAATCACACTGATAAGTTAATGTAGCTTTAGGCTGTGTCCTTAACGGCACCCTATCCCCTTTATAGTGCAGAACTTTTTTTTACCAGAGCCAATAGGGCTTTAAATCAACATCCTGTGCCTGTCATTGGCTAAATAGAGCTCTTTGACTGTTTTACAAGACTCGACCCAACCACATGATCCTAGTCTCTCTTGTAGTGGAGTGTAAGTTACAGTAACTAACCACAGGTCTCCTAGGTCTGCTAGAGTGAGCTAGAGTGCTAGGCTGAGCCACCATAGGTACCAGCCAGCCATAATATTCGACCCAACACCCTCGACGGGAGGGGTCAAGCAGCTCGTAAAACAACCAGGCCACTGATACTGATCGCACGCACACATACCCACATGTAGCCTAGTAAGCCTACACATACACTTGGTATGGGGTAAACACATGCATACTCTCACATCTTACCAATTTGACATCACACGTGCACTGTGAATGTGGCCTTTGCTCTGATTCACAATCAAACAGATATTATGGTATAAATTCAGCTAGTTTCAAACTTGCAGTGTGTGTCTATAAAGACATAGTGTAAGTGGGGGGGTTAGTACGTGCTAATGGTCAGTTTGGGGATGAAACAAGGAATCGTGCTGCATCATAGCATTTGAGCAGTCTGCCTTACTAACCGTGCTATCAACACTGCTGAAAGGCGAAAGCGACTGGCTCATCCCCTGAAAAGCAGTACAATACAGAATGAACATAGCGTGCAGAGCAGCAGCAACACACACACACACACGCACACACACACGCACAAAGAACCCTGACAAAGCACCACTGAGGCAGGCAGGCTCATAAACACAAAATAGTGGCCGTCTTTACAAATGTATTCAGTTTGTTCTCAGTATGTAGTCTATAGACTCTTTAGCTTTGTTCTCTAGTTATATTACACTGTGAATCAGAACCTGAGCCCTTCCCACATTTCCATAGCGCCTTGAACCTGCTGAATGTGCAAATTAGGAGAAAGACTCTCTTTCAGTCTTAGCCGCTGCTCCCCTGATTCTCTACCCCAGGGTGTTTATAACTCCTGGAGACCTGGGCAGGCATCCCAAACACCCCAACCCAGGCAAGGGGCACCGTATGTGGACACAGACATCAGAGAGAGAGAGAGAGAGAGAGGTTGGGCTGAAGGCTGGAGCTCAGCCTTGAGAGAGTGTTGAGAGAGCTCTGCTCTCCGTGTAATTGGGACCTGTTGCCATGGATTACAGGGGGTTTAACACTGAAAACAGATCCTCGTTCTGAGAAACCCTGCAAGGACCCAACGGGCGGGGGGCGAAGAGTCTGGGTCTATCTCGGCTGCTCGCTCAGCTCTTTTCCAAAGGTCACAGTGATGTAAAACGCTCCTCGCTGCCCCTGACAGGCGTGTACGTAGCACGACGGGCCAATTATATCTCTGAATGGCATCTATGAACAAATAAATGCCCATTACACTCCCGTGGCGGGCATATTTTTAGACGGTGGCAGAGGTTGAGAGTGCAAAATGTAGAGCATGGACTCGGAGGGGCTTTAACACATTATTTTGGGGACGGCTGTGCTACTGCTAGATTATTTGAGCTCATGGTCCCTTTCCCCCCCTCCCAGCCTGTCATGGCATCGCGTTTTACACTATTCCCCGTTCTCGCTGTTCAAAGGGGAGCTATGAGTCACACTGAGGCCAGGGCATTGGGCTTTTATTTCAGCTCTCAGGGATGGGAGGGATAGGCGAGCTGGGAAGGCATGGGTTCTAGGAACTGTTAGTGACCACTGGGGAGGCTAAAGATGCCACCCCAAACATTTTTAAACTGGTCAGCAGATTAATGATACAGAGAGCAGGCCTAACTTTAGCGACAAAGTGCCCATTTCCTTTTATAATCAAAACACATAAATAAAGTGAACTGAAATGAAACAAACTCCTCTGAATCCAATGTATTTTATGAAAGGTGATATCAAGTAAGCAAGTAGTTGTGTATGAAGGAAGGGAAGGAAATGTGATATCCCAAAAAACCAAACAACCTTTGAGAGGGAAGACGGAACATATTCACAGACTGGGTGGATCGAATGCTCAGCAAACTGCCAATAAAAGCAGCAGCTTTCCTTCAACGATGCCGTGAATGTGTGTGTGTGTGCGTGTGTTGCTCATGTGTGTGGTGTGTGTGTGTTGTGTGTGTGTTCGCGTATGTGAATGCGTCCGTGCATGTGCTGATGTGTGTGTGTGTGTGCTCGTGTATGCATGTATCTGATACAGGGGGTGGATTCACTAAAGCATGCCTGATACTTGAGATCGGTAGGGGAGCAATAATGTCTGTCATAGCTGATAAGCCTTCTGCAGTGGGTGCCAGAGCACGCTTGCCAAGCAGATGGAAGCGTGCCCAAGAAGGGGGCCCAAGAAGAAGCATTTTGTTTTTCAAACAAATATTATAAAGGAATTATATATTGTATACATACATACATACATACATACATACATACATACATACATACACACACACACATACATATATATATATATATATATATATATATATATATATATACACACACAGTTGAAGTCAGAAGTTTACATACACCTTAGCCAAATACATTTAAACTCAGTTTTTCACAATTCCTGACATTTAATCCTAGTAGAAATTCCCTATTTTAGGTCAGTTAGGATCACCACTTTATTTTAAGAATGTGAAAAGTCAGAATAATAGTAGAGAGTGATTTATTTCCGCTTTTATTTCTTTCATCACATTCCCAGTGGGTCAGAAATGTACATACATTAGTATTTGGTAGCATTGCCTTTAAATTGTTTAACTTGGGTCAAACGTTTCGGAGTAGCCTTCCACAAGCTTCCCACAATAAGTTGGGTGAATTTTGGCCCATTCCTCCTGACAGACCTGGTGTAACTGAGTCAGGTTTGTAGGCCTCCTTGCTCGGATACGCTTTTTCAGTTCTGCCCACAAATGTTCTATAGGATTGAGGTCAGGGCTTTGTGATGGCCACTCCAATACTTTTACTTTGTTGTCCTTAAGCCATTTTGCCACAACTTTGGAAGTATGTTTGGGGTCATTATCCATTTGGAAGACCCATTTAGCTTTAACCAAGCTTTAACTTCCTGACTGATGTCTTGAGATGTTGCTTCAATATATCCACATCATTTTCCTTCCTCATGATGCCATCTATTTTGTGAAGTGCACCAGTCCCTCCTGCAGCAAAGCACCCCCACAGCATGATGCTGCCACCCCCGTGCATCACGGTTGGGATGGTGTTCTTCGGCTTGCAAGTTACCCCCTTTTTCCAGCATCTTCACAAGGTCCTTTGCTGTTGTTCTGGGATTGATTTGCACTTTTCGCACCAAAGTACGTTCATCTCTAAGAGACAGAACGCATCTCCTTCCTGAGCGGTATGACGGCTGCGTGGTCCCATGGTGTTTATACTTGCGTACTATTATTTGTACAGATGAACGTGGTACCTTCAGGCGTTTGGAAATTGCTCCCAAGGATGAACCAGACTTGTGGAGGTCTACAAAAAAAATTCTGAGGTCTTGGCTGATTTCTTTTGATTTTCCCATGATGTCAAGCAAAGAGGCACTGAGTTTGAAGGTAGGCCTTGAAATACATCCCCAGGTACACCTCCAATTGACTCAAATGATGTCAATTAGCCTATCAGAAGCTTCTAAAGCCATGACATACTTTTCTGGACTTTTCCAAGCTGTTTACAGGCACAGTCAACCTGGAGGTGTGTTGGGTGATTGTAGCGTCATACCCAAGAAGACTTGAGGCTGTAATCGCTGCCAAAGGTGCTTCAACAAAGTACTGAGTAAACGGTCTGAGTACTTATGTAAATGTGATATTTCAGTTTTCTATTTTTAATAAATTTGCAAAGATGTCTAAAAACCTGTTTTTGCTTTGTCATTATGAGGTATTGTGTTTAGATTTAATCCATTTTGGAATACGGCTATAATGTAATGTAACTGTGTAAAATGTCAAGGGGTCTGAATACTTTCCGAATGCACTCTATATATTTTTTTTACTGCAACTGCCAACCACAGGAGGACTCAGGTGCCCGCTCTCAATCAGTGTAGACAGCCTGCTGCTGCCGCTCTGCTAATCATCAGCTGGGGAGAGGACAGGAGGTAGGGGGCCCATGTGGGTAACGGGGGGGGGGGCCCTGCCTTGAATGGGTTACTGATTCATAAAAAATAAAAATGCATATTAAATAAATGTGACTGGTCAATTGTGTGAGTCAGGGGCTGGGTCAAGAGTAAAAATAAATTACCAAAAATAAATAACATTATTTGTTATTATTATAATAATTTGTTATCCAACCACAGGACCCACTCTCAATGTTCAAAATACACCAGAGAGTATAATTTAGCCACAGAGGATCAATAGTTCATAAAAAATAACTGTGGATTAAGTTTTATCACAAGCGCATACAGGTATCTGCCAAAATAAAGGAAACACCAACATAAGAACAGCTCCAATGCACCTTGGCATAGATTCTCCAAGCGGACCGAAACCTGCCAGGATAATGCACCCCGCACCATAACATATACTTTGTAACCTCAGTTGCTCAAGTGTTTACTTTATTTTGGCAGTTAGAGGTATGCCTACAGTCGGGAAGACCGCAGTTTGGGCAGCTTGCGTGCCAAATATACAGCTTGTTGTGCTGTGGCTATAGACATATCATCCATAGAAGGGTTTTGTAACCTCTTACCCTGGCAATTTGACTGTTAAACTCATGGGTACACTAGCAATGGATGCCAGTCCTGACTTGAATGGGAACTGCCATATATGGATTATATTTCTATGGTTGGTTGCGGCTGTCGCTTTGTATTTTTCAGATTTTAAAATACAATTGCGGGAAAACGTACAGTTTGGAAAGCAAATGCCTACTGCTAAAAAGAGAAGACTAATCTGTCTGTAGAATCAATAGAAACAATTTTTTATTTAAAAAAACAAAGCCCCGGGACCTATGATTTCTTAATCCGGCCCTGCATCAACCAGTAGTTTTTCAAAGATCCCTACAACAGCCCACTGCTACAGAACTAGCCACCGCTGTGCACAGTGCACCACACACATGCTCTTACTAACGACAGCTTCAACTGTGAGCTAGCTAGCTACAGTAGCGCTCTTTAAAGCTCTCTAAAACAGTAGCTGCATCCCAAATGGCACCCTATTCCTAATGTAGTGCTTATGACCTATGTAGTGCACTACTTTAGGGAATAGGGTGCCATTTGGGATGCACACAGTCTCTCTGTGCTGTACTCAACGAGAGTCCACTCGGCGTGCTTGCCTCTGTGAGGAGAGAGAGAGAGGAGAGGACTAATAGAAAGGAACAGGGTTGCGAGCAGCGAGAGCTGAGGCTGGCATCCGTTGAAAGTAATTACCAGGGATAAATATACTTGGCACACAGGGAGGGGCGCAAGATTAGCGAGGGACACAGGGACTAAGTTTAGCACCTCAGGGCTTCTAGAGCAGGGCAGCTGCCCGGTCATCATGAGACCTTCCAACTGGGAGAGAGAAGGTGTCTTCAGGGGGAAATGGGAGCAGAGGCCCATTAGACAGATCTGGGTCATGTTCATTAGGCACCAAACTGAGGAAAACGGACTGAAAAAGGGAGAGACAACTTGGACTCATTTTCGGAATCTGTTGCAAAACATTTTAATGTCGTAATGAATTTGACCATTAGACTAGTGGCCAATCCTCAAAAGGGGCTTGAGATTTTGAGCGGTGGCGGTTGGTGCCGTTTAAAGTTGCAAAGGGAGGGTATATTACTGGAATCTTTCTAAGTTTACCAGTAAACTACCAGAATTTTGGAATCTTTCAAGGATTTTATGTAATATATCACAAGACATCTAGTGGCCCTTTTGGGTACTACAGATTTCTACAGGTGTCTGTAATTATCTCTGGCCCGCTCTCTGGTCTTAAATATATTGATTTTCAACAAAAAAAATTGAATGACAAAGCTGTGAACATTATCCTTAATATAAACCATCAACTTAGTGAATACCATTGGTGTTTCATGAGGGTTTCAGCGAAATATCCTTTGTTGATTAGATGCTTTTTTCATTAATTAGGCTATTTTCTCTTGAACCATATGGTCCATCTACTAGAAACTCATGGACAATATGGACACAAATATATATTTTTTTATACTATATATATGAATATATTTTTAAAAAGTTAATGAAGATTCCAGTAACTTTGGTAAACTACGGGTAGCTTTGCAACCCTAGTGTTGTTTAAGATTAGGGAGGACGATTCTTTTTAATGAGCATGGCCTTATTTCTATTACAGCATAATGGATGACTGTCATTCATATTCCATTCACCCAGCTCAATGTAACATTGATAGGTTTAGGCTAGTAGGCTACTACATGACACTCGAATTTGCCCTATACCCATCATGAGGTTGCTACAACCTAGCCTAAAAATGAACGTTTATAACGGGTCGAGAAACAAATTTAAGTAATCAAGGTGACAATACAGCCTTGCACACTCTTGCATCCATCTTGCTGATCTGGGGTGTGTAATCATTAGTCCAAACAGTTGCACCTCCTGAGGTGCTGACCTGTTGCACTCTCTATAACTACTGTGATTATTATTTGACCCGGCTGGTCATCTATGAATGTTTGAACATCTTGAAGAACGATCTGGCCTTAATGACCATGTACTCTTATAATCTTCACCCGGCACAGCCAGAAGAGGACTGGCCACCCCTCAGAGTCTGGTTCCTCTCTAGGTTTCTTCCTAGATTCCAGCTTTTCTAGGGAGTTTTTCCTAGCCACAATGTGCTTCTACATCTGCATTGCTTGCTCTCTGGGGTTTTAGGCTCGGTTTCTGTATAAGCACTTAGTGACAACTGCTGATGTAAAAAGGGCTTTAGAAATACATTTGATTGATTGATTGATGGTTGCAAAACTGTCCTGTTTTGCAACTAAAACAAGAGTTTCTATTGGACAAATGTAGGTAGGTCCCTCCTCGTTTAGATCTGTTTGCTTCCGTTTAAGAAACGTTTTGCAACAGAATCGGCGCAATGAATACAACTCTGATTAACCGCACACACAGTTCACTTTCATAACAGCCACATACAGCATCATCACTTTGCTCGTTCTATAATGTTCTCGCATCTACACACTCTCTTCCTCTCACCTTTTCCCTTCGCTTGTGGACTCCAGTGCACAACACAACAGCTGTCTGTGACAAGGCGCAAAAACCTCTCCAAGCCAAACCTTCATACCATAACCGCTAAACGCTACAAAGCCTACATCGTTGTCACCATATTAATGTTATGGTCAACAAACTAGAACTAACACTGAAAACTCTCATTGTTTTCAGTCAAAGGTTCCTTTGTAGATTTTATTTGTTCAGCCCCTACTCTTGCAATTACGTTAGCTCCATCAATCTGACACTCATTGACAAGAAATGCCATCAACTTAGTGGGCCTTCGCATGTCATAGGAATTGCAGCTCTCCAATGTCAATGCCATCCTGAATCTCCCAGTCTGCCCTGGAGTTGCTGTACATGTTGACATTATGGGGTATGGGGAGGATGTAACCACATATGATGACAAGCTCATAAGGCAGGTGTTCACCACATTGAACCAACACAACCTGACACTCATTGATAAGAAATGCCATGAACTTACTGGGCTTTCACATATGATAGGATTTGCACCTCTTCAATGTCAATGCCATCCTGAATCTCCCAGAACTGTCCTCGATAGCTCCACTCCACCATCAGTCCTCCCCTCTGGCAGTTACTACATACAGAGACACCATGGAACTGGACTGTCACATGTCAGTAGGCCATTCAACAGCCAAAATGCCACCTGGAAAGAGCTGGCGTGCATTGCCACCATACACTACATGACTTAAGTATGTGGACACCTGCTCATCGAACATCTCATTCCAAAATCATGGGCATTAATATGGAGTTGGCCCCCCCTTTGCTTCTATAACAGCCTCCACTCTTCTGGGAAGGCTTTCCACTAGATGTTGGAACATTGCTGCAGGGACTTTCTTCCATTCAGCCACAACAGCAGTGAGGTTGGGCACTGATGTTGGGTGATTAGGCCTGGCTCGCAGTCAGCGTTCCAATTCATCCCAAAGGTGTTCGATGGGGTTGAGGTCAGGGCTCTGTGCAGGCCAGTCAAGTTCTTCCACACCGATCTCGACAAACTATTTCTGTATGGACCTGGCTTTGTGCACGGGGGCATTGCCATGCTGAAACAGGAAAGGGCCTTCCCCAAACTGTTGCCTCAAAGTTGGAAGAACAGAATCGTCTAGAATGTCATTGTATGCTGTAGCGTTCAGGGGCCTAGCCCAAACCATGAAAAACAGCCCCAGACCAATATTCCTCCTCCACCAAACTTTACAGTTGGCACTATGCATTGGGGGCAGGTAGCGTTCTCCTGTTTGTCGGGAGCTTCATGAAATGGGTTTCCATGGCCGAGCAGCCGCACACAAGCCTAAGATCACCATGTGCAATGCCAAGTGTCGGCTGGAGTGATGTAAAGCTCACCATCATAGGACTCTGGAGCAGTGGAAACACGTTCTCTGGAGTGATGAATCACGCTTCACCATCTGGCAGTCTGACGGACAAATCTGGGTTTGGCGGATGCCAGGAGAACGCTACCTGCCCCAATGTATAGTGCACGTGTGTTGTACACAATTATGAAAAAATCTAATCTAATTCCGATGTCGGAGCCCACTTGCTTTCCTGAGAGCAAATTATACTAGCCACAAAATCAAAAAACATGTGTAACTGTATGTATTTTTGTCAGGCAGGATGATACAGAACTGAATGAGAGCACATTTGACATGCAAATTTATTATTTAATCAGCTAGCAAAAAGTAAAGCTTACATTCATCATAAATATTTATAGTTTACATTTCCACCAATTGTATCTCTGTGTTTACAGGTCTATATTTCCAAGATGCATTACGATATCCTAATGCTGTTTGTTTGTGTATGTCAGACAACTGACTACTTGTATTCAACATTTTAGCAATATCAGAGCTTGCAATATTGGGTTACATGAGCCTGTGGCCCACCCCCCTCCAGCCAGGCATTATTCTGTACTTTTTGAGTTTAGGGGGTGTGTCAAATTATCTATAAATTTAACCACTTTTGCAGAAAAATATTTTTACACAACCATCCATTTCATAAATGGGAGACATTAGGGATGTGAAAAATCATGGTTGTGTTTCGTTCTAACTCGGGTAGGGGTATAAAAAATGTTTGGTGGGGCCTTCCCACTAGCCTACATGGTCTATTTGCCTTCTGATAGAAAATGTATCTAACTGCATTGCAAAGCTGAGCTAATAGACTAGTGTTTAACTGTCATGAAACTGTCATTCAGGAGGGGAACAGGACTGTTCATATTTACAGAGAAAATGAACTACACACAACACACTGAATCCTAACTTTGCGCACACTTAACATGGCAATCATGCATTAATGTCAACGGATGATTTGCACGAAAACGTTATGTACGAGGATCTCAAGTCAGGATTCAAGCCTATGTGAAAACAGAACTATATTGTGATAAACTCATAACCAATGTTGTGAGAAATGTGTACAGTTTGTCCTTTTAGATTTGCTGCATTTAACCACGGGCCAAACAGCTATGAAAACAAACATGTCTGTTTTTACTTGTCTTTTCAACAGCTTGGGGCATTGGTGTGTTTGAGTGAGAAAGCAGTGTGTCAATGGAACAATCCTCTAAATATACCCTCCTCAGGCCAAAGATAGCTGTCCAGAAAGGCGAGGGGGTTGCCCTTCTACAACCCACCATGCTCTCCAGTGCCCCAGCAGAGCAGCAGCAGAGGTTCGATAAGCAGTACAGCATCGCTGGCCTGACCCGGCAGCAGGGGGGATCCGGTTACACGTCCATGGCCATTTTCCATCACGACCCCAGTAAACCTAAGCCCTTTCCTTTTTTTCTTTCTTTAGGCTGGTCAGCGTTCTTGTTTGTTTGAATGCTGGGCGCTGGAATGAGGGGGGGGCGAGTTGGTGGTGCAGGTGTTTGGGTTCTTTCACTCACTGACCCAGATGAAGAGGACAGTTTGTGGGTCAGTACAAGGAACTGACCGACCCCTGGGATAGGGATATGATTCCACACCTTCACCAAGAGAGTACGAGTGAATGGGGAGAATCTACAATGCACTGGAAGGTATTGTTGCCAGTTTCTGTTTCTCAAGCCAAGAGACCATAGCCTGGTCCCAGATCTGTTTGTGCAAACAAATATTTGGATTGACAAGGTGTTGACAGGATAGAACAAACAGATCTGGTAGCAGGCTAAGGAGAACAAATCCAAAGGGAAATGCTCTCCAAGTGAGAAGACCAGCTTAAGGATAGAGGCACTGAGGCACTGGAGCCACTGAGGCAGTCACCTGTTTGAGATTCAAACTAACAACAACCCTCTCCTGACCTGACATATCCTGTTCAGGATCTGTATGTGTTTAGCCGATATCGATACTCCAAGGCTACTCGTGTCATGCGCATTGAGCGTGGGAAATGCGCTTTACAAATTAAATATTATTATTATTATTATTATGTGTGGGACCAAACCTGGGTCACCATAACAACACATTGGCCCTAGTCACCCTACCCAAGTCAGTGTGTCACAGTCAGAGCATCAGTCCTCACCCTATGGTCCTCCCGTAGCGCCATGCTAGTGTTGGGTTGGCCCCTGGCTACGCGGCCCCTGTCATGCCCGCCTGTCAGACTGGGCATGAAGTCCCGACCGAAGGGCTCTGAGAAACTCCGCATCATCTGTTGTACATGCGTGTTGTGTGCCTGGAATGGATCCCTGTGGAGAAGAGGAAGAGGAGGAAGAGGAAGAAGAGATGGAATCAGCCTCAATGTTCCCAGAGATTCTGGAATTCTTTGCAGAATTGATGACTGTGCTGATGAGTGAAAAACAAATGGTCCTACCTTGATGAGCTGTAGATTTGAAAAGGGGAAAGTGGAAGAAGGAAGGAAGGAAGGAAGGAAGGAAGGAAGGAAGGAAGGAAGGAAGGAAGGAAGGAAGGAAGGAAGGAAGGAAGGAAGGAAGGAAGGAAGGAAACTTGTTAACACCAGGCATTCACCATTTCATAATTTACTGTCTGTCATACAATCAAATTCACAATTAATATGAGTAGGCCTAGTTATATTAGTTATCAATTAGTGGAACACCTTCTGAGTCCCCAAACACTTCAATGGAGGAGGCAGTGTAGCTCTGCCTTAGTTCTTAGGTCAAATCAGTGCTAGGCATAGCTAGATGTAGGGTGGATGGGTGGAGCTCGGGGGACAACCGGAGGGTTTGGGGTGTTTGGAGCGACTTCACTTCGGTGTAGAATGTATATTTTAAAATCTAAAATAAATTTTAAAAAAAAACAAATCGTATTCGAAATAGTCATAGCAAGAACATGCATCCGGGCATTGCGAGGAAGATGGGGCGATGGGGGTCGTGCGGTAACATTTATCAGATTTTAGGGAAGGCCTAAGATACACACAAAAGTATGTGGACACCCTTTCAAACTAGTGGATTCAGCTATTTCAGCCACACCCGTTGCTGATAGGTGTATAAAATCAACCACACCGCCATGCAACCTCCATAGACAAACATTGGCAGTAGAATGGCCCATACTGAAGAGCTCAGTGACTTTCAACGTGGCACCGTCATAGGATGCAACCTTTCCAACAAATTTCTGCCCTGCTAGAGCTGTCCTGGTCAACTGTAAGTGCTGTTATTTTGAAGTGGAAATGTCTAGGAGCAACAACGGCTCAGCCGCAAAGTGGTAGATCACACAAGCTCACAGAACGGGACCGCCGAGTGCTGAAGCGCGTAAAAATAGTCTGTCCTCGGTTGCAAAACTCACTACCGAGTACCAAACTGTCTCTGGAAGCAACGTCAGCACAATAACTGTTTGTTGGGAGCTTCATGAAATGGGTTTCCATGGCCGAGCAGCCGCACACAAGCCTAAGATCACCATGCGCAATGCCAAGCGTTGACTGGAGTGGTGTAAAGCTCGCCGCCATTGGACTCTGGAGCAGTGGAAACGCGTTCTCTGCAGTGATTAATCACAATTCACCATCTGGCAGTCCGACAGACGAATCGGGGTTTGGCGGACGCCAGGAGAACGCTACCTTTCCCAATACATAGTACCACCTGTAAAGATTGGTGGAGGAGGAATAATGAATTAGGGCTGTTTTTCATGGTTCAGGCTAGGCCCCTTAGTTCCAGTGAAGGGAAATCTTAATGCTACAGCATACAATGACATTCTAGACATTCTTCCAACTTTGTGGCAACAGTTTGGGGAAGGTCCTTTCCTGTTTCAGCATGACAATGCCCCTGTGCACAAAGCGAGGTCCATACAGAAATGGTTTGTTGAGATCGGTGTGGAAGAACTTGACTGGCCTGCAGAGAACCCTGACCTCAACCCCATCGAACATCTTTGGGATTAATTGGAATGCCGACTAGGATCGAGGCCTAATCGCCCAACATCAGTGCCCCGACCTCACTAATGCTCTTGTGGCTGAATGGAAGCAAGTCCCTGCAGCAATGTTTCAACATCTAGTGGAACGCCTTCCCAGAAGAGTGGAGGCTGTTATAGCTGCAAAGGGGGGGACCAACTTCATATTAATGCCCATGCTTTTGGAATGAGATGTTTGATGAGCAGGTGTCCACATACTTTTGGCCATGCGATGTATGACAAGGATCTAGGCCAGGTGATTAATAGATATTACATTATCTCACTTATCCTGGGAAATGGCTACACTTACTCACAGCATATATTGACCAATGAAAAACATGAACCAATGCTGACACCGGTAACTCTATGCCTTGAGTAGTAAGCACCATGCTATTACTGTAGCCTACATGTCAACCAGTAGCTATTGACACACATCAAACATGGATTTCATGTAATATCTCAAATCAAATCAAAGTTGTGCAGGTGTTTAAACAGGTGCAGCGAAATGCTTATGTAACTAGCTCCATCAGGGCAGTAGAATGTCTAGCAAATACAACACAAATACACAAATAGGGCGGCAGGTAGCTTAGGGGTTAAGAGCGTTGTGCCAGTAACCGAAAGGTCGCTGGTTCTAATCCCCGAGCCGACTAGGTGAAAAATCTGTCGATGTGCCCTTGAGCAAGGCACTTAACCCTAATTGCTCATGTAAATCGCTCTGGATTAGAGCGTCTGCTAAATGACTAAAATGTACATAAAACATCTAAACAAGAAATCAAGAAATGACAGAACAAGTCCAACTAACAATCCAGGGGTAGATATATTAGAGTGAACAGTGTCAGAATCCAGAATATAAATATGGACACTGACCGTATATAATTTGGCAGGAAAATGTACAGTCGTGGTCAAAAGTTTTGAGAATGACACAAGTATTGGTCTTCACAAAGTTTGCTGCTTCAGTGTTTTTAGATATTTTTGTCAGATGTTACTATGGTATACTGAAGTATAATTACAAGCATTCCATAAGTGTCAAAGGCTTTTATTGACAATTAGATTAAGTTTATGCAAAGAGTCAATATTTGCAGTGTTGACCCTTCTTTTTCAAGACCTCTGCAATCCGCCCTGGCATGCTGTCAATTAACTTCTGGGCCACATCCTGACCGATGGCAGCCCATTCCTGCATAATCAATGCTTGGAGTTTGTCAGAATTTGTGGGGTTTTGTTTGTCCACTCGCCTCTTGAGGATTGACCACAAGTTCTCAATGGTATTAAGGTCTGAGGAGTTTCCTGGCCATGGACCCAAAATGTCGATGTGTTGTTCCCCGGGCCACTTAGTTATCACTTTTGCCTTATGGCAAGGTGCTCCATCATGCTGGAAAAGGCATTGTTCGTCACCAAACTGTTCTTGGATGGTTGGGAGAAGTTGCTCTCGGAGGATGTGTTGCTACCATTCTTTATTCATGGCTGTGTTCTTAGGCAAAATTGTTAGTGAGCCCACTCCCTTGGCTGAGAAGCAACCCCACACATGAATGGTCTCAGGATGCTTTACTGTTGGCATGACACAGGACTGATGGTAGCGCTCACCTTGTCTCACAAGCTTTTTTTCGGATGCCCCAAACAATCGGAAAGGGGATTCATCAGAGAAAATGACTTTACCCCAGTCCTCAGCAGTCCAATCCCTGTACCTTTTGCAGAATATCAGTCTGTCCCTGATGTTTTTCCTGGAGAGAAGTGGCTTCCTCGCTGCCCTTCTTGACACCAGGCCATCCTCCAAAAGTATTTGCCTCACTGTGCATGCAGGTTCACTCACACCTGCCTGCTGCCATTCCTGAGCAAGCTCTGCACTGGTGGTGCCCCGATCACGCACCTGAATCAACTTTAGGAGACGGTCCTGGCGCTTGCTGGACTTTCTTGGGCGCCCTGAAGCCTTCTTCACTACAATTGAACCTCTCTCCTTGAAGTTCTTGATGATCCGATAAATGGTTGATTCAGGTGCAATCTTACTAGCAGCAATATCCTTGCCTGTGAAGCCCTTTTTGTGCAATGCAATGATGACGGTACGTGTTTAATTGCAGGTAACCATGGTTAACAGAGGAAGAACAATGATTTCAAGCACCACCCTCCTTTTAAAGATTACAGTCTGTTATTCTAACTGAATCAGCATGACAGAGTGATCTCCAGCCTTGTCCTCGTCAACACTCTCACCTGTGTTAACGAGAGAATCACTGACATGATGTCAGCTGGTCCTTTTGTGGCAGGGCTGAAATGCAGTGGAAATGTTTTTTTTTGGGATTAAGTTCATTTTCATGGCAAAGAGGGACTTTGCAATTAATTGCAATTCATCTGATCACTCTTCATAACATTCTGGAGTATATGCAAATTGCCATCATAAAAACTGAGGCAGCAGACTTTGTGAAAATTAATATTTGTGTCATTCTCAAAACTTTTCACCACGACTGTAGCTAGGTATATTAGGATGAGCTATTTCGAGAATACAGTATATACATACTGACCAGTCTACAATGACTCTATATATACATGGGGCATAAGTTTCAAGGTGCAGGGCAGAGTACCGGGCAGGTAGCCAGTAAGTGATGGCTGTTCAACAGTCTGATGGCCTGGAGATAGAAGCTGTTTTTCAATCTGGAACTGCTGATATAATATAAAGGAATAGGCTATGCTGATAACAAAGCATTGAAATTGGGCACACAATTGCCCCATAACAATATATGCAACCTATTGACTGTGAATGTGGCTCTTAAAATATAACATTATTGACAATAGCCTACAGACTGTCATTGTAGACAAGGGGTGGGTAGCATACAGTCGTTATTGTCCATTATCTGAAACAATGTGTCATGTTGAAAGTGGTGTTATTATTTTTCTAGAAAAATCTTCGGACAGTCGAATTAATGAGTGGCAGAAAACAATATTGATTTTACTTACGAGAAGAAAGGGTCCTCGTCAAATTCCCTAAGAAGACTGTTAAACATTTCCACGGGTGTTGGAGAGGGAAAGTGAAGTATGAAATATCTATTTTCTGTTTCGTGCTATGAAGCGGCTCCTACGACCCAGTGTTTGACAGCTAACCGCGCTCGATGTCAATGAAGTTACTATCGAAACTTGCTACATTTAAGAACGTTGGGCTTTATGAACCAGGAGCCACATGACCTCCGTCGAGCCATCTGATTGGCTGGCTATTCACAGCTCGAGCAGGATCTATCAGAAGAACGTTATGTTGTCAGTAGCTGTCATGACAACGCAGCTCGCTGCAGAAAACAATATTCGTTTTTTTGCCATATTTGATCAGCGTGTCCCACAAGAACATACAATTCTCAATTTTCGTTTTCTTGAAAAGCTGTGAGTGCTACTATATGATACAATATCAGTACTTGTTGCATTTACAACTTGTGTAACTCCTATCACTGATTTCAGCCAGAGTATGGCTGTGGTTTGACTGCATTGTTTGAATGGAATGTTAGCATATTGTCAGTTATTGAAACATTTATGGGAATCATCCCTCTAATATTGGCTGGCTAGCTAGCTAAAAAATATACAGTGCAGATAAATTCTTCATATTAATTATTTTACACAATCTTTTCACAGCACTGGCAAACTATAAAGTTATTGATAATAGCTTACACGTCTACAGACTGTCATTATAGACAAGGGGTTATTGTCTATTATCTGAAACAATGTGTCATGTTCAAAGTGGTGTTGACTATGAAATATCTATTTTCTGTTTCAAACTATGAAGCAGCAGCTCCTGCGAACCGTGTGTGCCTCGTGCACGATGGCAATGAAGGCACTATCTTCTATCGAAACTTGCTACATTTTAGAACGTTGGACTGATGACCAGAAGCCATATGACCTCCGTCGAGCCCTCTGATTGGCTGGCTATTCACAGCTCGAGCAGGATCTATCAGAAGAACGTTATGTTGTCAGTAGCTGTCATGACAACGCAGCTTGCTCCAGAAAAGCATATTCGATGTTTTGCCATATTTTACCAGCGTGTGCCACTTGAGCAACGAACGAGGCAATGACATGATATAAAAGATGTGCAGACTAAACGGTGTTTGTTGTTGAATTTATCTATTTAAATACGAGGTACTATATTACTTTTCATTGGGCCTACATGTACATAGTATTATTTGCAGTTGTCACTATGACAATGAACACACCCTGAAAGCACTGAATGGTCTGAACCAGTATCTGTGCGTTAGCGACCTCATGAATGGTCTCGTGTTACCACCTTATTAATAGGCAGCATGCAGTAAACTGCATGATCAGTTGATTGACAGGTGTAGGACTGTAGAATGATAAACGCTCAACTTTCCTCTAGTGTGGATGCTCACCAACGTGTTATAGTTATGTAGCCTATAGTTTATCCTTATAGTTAGTTATTGGCTGGGTGGATGGCCCGGGCCTTAACTCCGACACAACACAACTATCATTATCATCGCAACAGAACTAGCCTACTAGTAAGTCTAACTAACGTTAGCGAACTTGAATGAAATACATATACAATTACACGTATACACTTACACTTGACTTTTATACTCTATAAATTGGTTCTTTCAAATAATTTACTCTGGCAAGTTTGCCATGCAGTAGGGAAGTAAAGCGGAAGACGAATCCATCACTTCCGTTGTTTGGCTGTGCCCATAGCAACGTTCGAAAATGAATTCGAATTTTAAGAACAACAACAAACAATACCGTTATGACCTGCTGCGGTAATTATCTTGTGAGAAAGCAGTGTCAATGCAAGATCATGTTGTTCAAAGTGGCTAGAGAGGACTCTGTAATGAGAGAGAAGTAATGTTACGGGAAATATTAGCCTTCAAGATTAAATCGAGCTACATTCGCTTAAATTGCATCCTATTAATGAGAGGAAAGAAACGCAAAATTGGCACCTGTCTCATTCCTCGCACATATGCTGATCATCATGACTTGCTTACATTCTTACAATTTGTTACGCTCATTTCAATTTTATTATTTGTCCTCTCTTATTAAGGGTGTGCTCGTAAATTCACTCTGGAGTGCCAGAATGTGCTCTGAGTGCGCTCTGAGCGTTTGTAAATTCAGAGAGTTGTTAGTTGTCCCTTGGTAAACTCAGAGCGTTTCGCTCTAGCGTTCGGAGCGCACACTGGACGCTTTGGCCAAGGAGTAGGGTTGATCCGAGCGTTCTGACTTCACAACGCACTCAAGCTAACTGGCTAAAGTTGGCTAACTTGCTAGCTACTTCCAGACACAAATTAGAGAACACCTCACTCTGACCATTTTACTCGCCCTAGCAGAGCTGGTTAGGGTATTTTCATGTTATCTAGAGCGTTGGTGACTGCAACTGTGCTGATGGCAACAATTTCATTACGTTTTTTGCAGAGGTTTACTCACACGGTCATATTCAATGGGTGTTGCTCGCTCGTAAATTCATCAGTTATTCTACGCTCTGGCGCTGGTAAATTCTACAGTTATTCTGCGCTCTGGCGCTCCTAAATTCATCAGTTATTCTGTGCTTTGGCACACTCAGACGAGAGTGCTCTGAAATCGGAGTAGATAGCCAGAATGAATTTACGAACGCACCCTACGAGATTTAGTCTAGACAGATTACAAATTTTCTGAACGGACATAGAGAGAATTAGCGAACTCACACACACACCCTTGCTCTTGTTTCCATCAATCAAAGCCACCTCAGACACACACATCACATTTCTCTTTTCCTAAAAACGTATTCAAAACCTAAGCTCACCTTCAAATCTTGGCTTTAGTCCATCAGAAAGTAGGCATAGGCTAAATGCTAAAATAATGTTGCCTATCAAATTAATTGATAAGGAAAGTTTGAAAGGGGGTGAGACAGCTATAGCATTACTAGAGATGTTGGTTATGTAATTATTATCCCAGCATGTGCCTTAAGAAGGTTTGCACTGGATTCGTTTTTCCAAACTGCCCACTATAAAAATAAAAAAAATTCTTCATTCAATTGAGTCTATGACGGAAGCCTGGTGGTTTTATTCTAGGCATGAAGATATTTAATGTCAAGACGATAAAATACGATTGCTTTTGCCTGTGCTGAAGATGTTGTCATTGGAAAATTATCACTATACTAATTAAAAATCATTGGGGGTGGGGGGCTGCGATTGCTTTTGTCCGCGCTGAAGACGTTGGAAAATTATCACTATACTTATTAAAAATCATTGGGGGTGGGGGGCTGCGATTGCTTTTTTGTCCGCGCTGAAGACGTTGTCGTGGAAAATTATCACTATACTTATTAAAAATCAAATTTCTTCCAGTTTTTGTAGAATCAAGATATACTTTATTACATAGAGCAACAAAAGCCGAGCTGGTCTGCAGAGCAACTAACTCACAACACTCGGCTCTCAGTTTATATACAATGCAGTGGCGGCTGGTGAAAAATATTCTCGGTGGGGCTGTGCCATACTTTTTTTTTCCTGTAACCATCGCGATATATTTTAACACAAACTGCAGGACAGCAGTGCTCAGTGAAACATTCAGTAATTATTTAATGCCAATATTAAAAAGTTGAGGCATTCTTACACAAAAACATATTACACAAACCCAAGCCTTTCATTTGCATTTAAAGTGAACTTTTCACCATTGGTAGTAAACAGGCAACGCAACAGGCATGCTGTCAGAACAGAGTGGAAAGTGG
The DNA here is from genome assembly GCF_964263955.1 of Coregonus lavaretus. Lineage (NCBI taxonomy): Eukaryota > Metazoa > Chordata > Actinopteri > Salmoniformes > Salmonidae > Coregonus > Coregonus lavaretus. The sequence continues at coordinate 4,672,683 of NC_140013.1, read as the reverse complement.
ACAATAACATGAAATTATTATAAAGTTTATAGGAAATCTTACACTGTATAAAAGGATGTATAATATAGAAATGGATATCAAGTGGATGAACTCAAACCTTTGACTGGAAGAATAGCATACAGTATTTTATGATCATACTAAATGTGACTAATTGTTAATGTGCTCCAGAACTGCAACAATTAATTGATACAAACAACATATATACAGTAATATTAGCAAAGACACTATTAAGACTTTCTAGAGTACCATATATAACTGGATTTTTTATGCTAAGGTCAACTATATACAAAGAAACATGCGGCCAGAGCTGCTCTGTGTGTGTGTGTCTGTCATCTTATTTGTACAGGAATTTTGCCCGTCTGTCCTTCTGAGTGGCAAACCTCTCAATGACCCTTTGATTAAAGTCAGGAATGTCCCTGACAAGTTTCTTCTCCATGGAGAGCATGGCCAGAGCGTTCAGGCGATCCTGTGTCATGCTGTTTCTCAGGAAGGTCTTGATCCTTTTCAGTGTAGAGAAGCACCTTTCTGACTCAGCAGTTGTCATGGGTGTGGTGATGAGGATCTTGAGGAGGCTGGCAGTCTCTGTGAAAGTGCTCTGAAGGTTGTTCTCCATGAAGAACTGGTACAGGGGCACTGCACCACTACAAGCCTTGAACTCACTGTTCTCATAGATGAGGGACAGTTCGGTTTTGAGCTTGGCCTTGTTCAACATGGGGTACGCCTCCACGGTTGTTTCAAGCGCTGTATCGGGGAACTTCACACTGTGTTGTGGGAACAACTCTCCGTGCAATAGTGTTGCGCTGATGAGGTGCTGGGTGAAGGAGAACCTCTCTTTGGCATGACTCAGGATGGTATCACATACCTGTAAAAGATACATCATCAGCTTTAATTTGCAATTAAGCTATTTTGATGCAAGTGATCCTGACTGACACATGCCTATGTCCAACTCAAGTATATGATTACCAAGGTGCTGATTGTTCAGGGTTTTGGCTACATACTACCAGGCCTGAAAATAGTTCTAGGGGGAAACACTGACAATTACATCACAACTTACCTCTATAGCCAACCTCTGTTGTTCTCCTGGTCCCAGCATCCTCCGTCGCTTGATGGGCTGTTGCTGCTCGTCAGATGCGCTGTCCCCACACAAAGAGGGAATTGAGGCCCTGGGTCCAAAAAATAAAGTTTAATTTGATAACTTGCAATCAGACTTCTTAACTCACTGTAATTCCCCCTCAACACACAACCAGTGACTTTTATATATATATATATATATATATATATATATATATATATATATATAGACAGACAGACAGACAGACAGACAGACAGATAGTGTGTATATACACACAAACTATGTCTAGTAACTGCTTTTAACCTGTGATGTACATAATTAACTGATGTTATTACGTTTTAAAGCCTTTTTCTATTACATTTGTGAGAGGGATGCAACATCATTTTGTTCTGCTGTGCACTTAGCAATAAAGTTAATCTTCAATAACAACTAGGCCTCTTCTAGAAATTGACCTGGTGGACACCTGAATAATTATTACAAACTGTGTAGTACTTTCCTGCATTATTATCAACGTCTGATTGTGTCTTCTCTTTCCTTTTAAAATACTAAAACAAATATAATTGTGACGGCTCTATGATAATCACTCACTTTGATGACCAGACACATTTAGGCTTTTAAACTGTTGTAAGTGAACTATTCATCTTTCTAACAACATCTTTATCAGCCAATAGTAAATATAGTTATTTACCTGATTGTTAGCATGCTGTCTGTGAACCTCTGGACAAGTGCTTTAATGAAGACAGGGTCGATGTTCCTCTTCTGCAGCTGGCTGAAAAGCATGTCCACATTTGGCATGATCTTGTGGAACAGTGCCAGGAAAAAACAGAAAGCCTCGTCTTCGAGCATCCTCACAAAGCCCCCCGCCTCTCTGACAGTCGGGGCATCAAAGTTCCCAGAGTCTCTGATGGTCTGGAAACACGTTAGGAGGTCATCCCTGTACTCGTACACAGTGTTTACAGCGCGACTGTGGAAGTTCCACCGTGTTGTAGAGGCTCTGGGGAGTCTATGCGCAACCACTTCGTCAAGCACGGTGGTTCGCTTGGGAGACCTGGAGAAGAAAGCAGAAAATCCTGCAAGGTCGGAAAAGAAAGTGCCGATCCTGGGGATGCGTGAAGTAGCCTGCTGCATGATGAGGTTCAGCTGATGTGCATAGCAGTGGACGTAGTGCGCATTTTCGTACACATCCACTATTTTACGCTGCACTCCGCCGGTGGCTCCCCTCATCACACTTGCTCCGTCGTAAGCCTGGGCAATAAGTTTGGCCTTTTGTCCATGTGAGAGTATGGTGCTGAGCCTCTCCAGCAGCGCTGTAGCGATGGTGTCGGCGGTTGCGTTCTCGATCAAAATGAACTCGAAAAAACGCTCTTGGACGTTACTTTTAGCATCGATGTAGCGTATCACAAGCACCAACTGGCAGTGGGTGGAAACGTCAGTCGTCTCGTCAGCTTGAATGGCGATAAAATCAGCACTCTTTACTTCCTCCAGGATGTAATCCTTAAGCACTGACAGCATACAGTCCAACAGCTCGTTCTGTATCGTCTTTGACGTGCCCTTAAAAACGGTAGCTGTCTTCAGGTGCTCCTCCAGCACACTGTCGAGGGAGGCAACAAAATCCACTAAGCCCCGGAAAATGCCGGGGTTGTCCGAGGAGTCAGTCTCCTCGTGCCCACGCAAGGCCAACTCAAAAGCCCCACAGAACTTCACACAATCGATAATTTTGGATAGAATGTGCCTGTTTTTATCCACCTCCTCATTGTGTTTCCTCACCGCAATCCTGTGGCCGTCATCCAGCTGCGTAGCAATGTTCACCCTTCCTAATACAGCTAGCTTTACAGAGTTGTCCATGTGTGCCCTGGTGTTCTCATGTTTCTTTACCTTCTCTGACAGGTGCTTCATATCCCTCACTCCGGTACCTGTCCATGCTGAATCTGACCCCGTCGTTTTAAAAAGCAAGCACGGAAAGCAAAATAAAGCATTAGCATCAGTGCACCCAGCTAGCCAAGCCTTCCTGGTGTACCAGCTACGGGAGAAGCCGCGCATATACTGCTTCCCTTTCTCGCTAGCCTGCTGTCTGATTGAGAGGTCAGGTTGATCTGGGCCCAGCTCTTTCACCCGAACTTTCTCTGACAAAGTTCTCCTCTCAAACGGATCTTGGAGGAGAGATTTCACCGAGTTAGGGTTGGGTCTTGGAGGAGTAACGTTTGCGCTCGCCATTGTCGTCTAGTAAAAATGGCGCCACTGGAGCCCGGTCCTTATTTTATCAGGGGCGAGCTTGGGACGATAAAATAATCGCCCTCCTTGGATTCGAATTAAAATCGCTGATTAGCTACATTTTATGTCATACATTCATATCTTAAATTAGCAATTGGCTTAACTGCTACGTAGACCCGCCTCCTCGGGGCACTTTCTGTATCGCCCAGAGCTGACGAGGCGTTTGACAGGCAGAGGAAAGGTTGCGAATATGATTTTCTATCATATCTTACACATATTACTGTGTGCATTCCATATTTCAAACACACAAATATTGACATACTGATGTTTTTATTATTATTATTTTTTTTTTTTTTTTTTTTTTTTTTTTTTTTTAAAATAATTTTATTTAAGGGGGCGGCGCCCTAGCGCCCTCTATCGGCCAGCCGCCACTGATACAATGTCCATTCCTGCTCGTTTTACATACTTTTTAGCTTAAAACCCTCCCAGTTCAGTTTCTCCACCATTGTCTCAAAACTTTCATCCTTTGACCACTCCGCTCACTCTCTTAATTTATGATACTGGCGAAATCTGACTTCTCCTCCTAGATTTATTTAGTTTGGATACAATGGTGGCCAAACCAAACTTTCTTATGTAAAAAATAACAGAGCCACCACCTGGCTCTGCTCTGTTTATTCCAAAACATATCAATCAATACTTAAATATGGTTTAAACATAGCAGATCCATAACCCATTCTCAACCATATACATTTAAGACATTCCTAATGCGTTGCCTCATACATAACAGAATAATCAATCAAGAGCCATTTCCTGACTCTGGCTCAGACTCCCTTGTGTACCACTCGGAACCACACTCCACATCACTTAGTCTTATTGCCTCATCCTCCATACCATTCTGTACCACACTCTGTCTTTATAATTAGCTATATTTTAATCTTTATAGTCTAGAAAGATTGACTATTTTTAACCTATGGTCTGACCTTGGGTACCACTCGGTACCATGGCTCTGTATGGTCTCCTGAAAAAATACCCAACAACGTCTATATCGGTCTGCTAATACAGGACTAGTAAAGGCTCAGTGCACTACTTTTGTGATTAAAAAAAAAACTAAATGTATTTGAGTGTTTAACAGCATTTGTATCTTGAGTCTAAATGTACATTTACTTTAAGTGATTTGTAAGGATGGTACATTCATATTGCACAAAAAGTGGCTGTTTTCCATGTTATCTGATCAAGAAAAACATTTAATTTGATGTAGATGCTTGTGTCTTTGCCCATAACTTTGCACCTTTTATTGTAAATATTTGAGGACAGGGTTTTGTTCTTTCTGGATTCCATTAGAATGACAATCGCAGAGAAAGGGACAGGGCAACAACTCTTACAATTCCAACTATTGAATCCTGCAAGATACTGTTCTTAATTATACAACTACCTTTTTTGCCATAGCAGAGATGCTGATTTTTTTTTGCCCTGCTACAAACCTCTATATCGGTCTGCTAAGACTAGTAAATGCCCAGTGTACTACTTTTGTGAAAAAATCTAAACTAAATGTATTTGAGTGTTTACCAGCATTTGTAACTTGAGTCTGATAATTATCAGTACAAAACAGTTAATCTGATAATACTTGTGGAATATAAAAATTATTGCTTGATATACAGTACCAGTCAAAAGTTTGGGCACACTTACTCATTCCAGGGTTTTTCTATATTTTTTTACTATATTCTACATTGTAGAATAACAGTGAAGACATCAAAATGATGGAATAACACATGTGGAATCATGTAGTAACCAAAAAAGTGTTAAACAGATTTTAGATTCTTCAAAGTAGCCTTGATAATAGCTTTGCACACTCTTGGCATTCTCTCAACTAGCTTCACCTGGAATTATTTTCCAACAGTCTTGAAGGAGATCCCACATATGCTGAGCACTTGTTGGCTGCTTTTCCTTCACTCTCCAGTGAATATATTTTATACTTGGATTCTTCAAAGTAGCCATCCTTTGCCTTGATGACAGCTTTGCACACTCTTGGCATTCCCTCAACCAGCTTCATGAGGTAGTCACCTGGAATGCATTTCAATGAACAGGTGTGCCTTGTTAAAAGTTAATTTGTGGAATTTATTTCCTTCTTAATGTGTTTGAGCCAATCAGTTGGGTTGTGAAAAGGTAGGGGTGGTATACAGCAGAAAGCCCTATTTGGTAAAAGACCAAGTCCATATTATGGCAAGAACAGCTCAAATAAGCAAAGAGAAATGACAGTCCATCATTACTTTAAGACATGAAGGTCAGTCAATCAGGAACATTTCAAGAAGTTCGAAAGTTTCTTCAAGTGCAGTCGCAAAAACAATCAAGCGCTATGATGAAACTGGCTCTTATGAGGACCGCCACAGGAAAGGAAGACCCAGAGTTACCTCTGCTGCAGAGAATAAGTTCATTGGAGTTAACTGCACCTCAGATTGCAGCCCAAATAAATGCTTCACAGAGTTCAAGTAACAGACACATCTCAACATCAACTGTTCAGAGGAGATTGCGTGAATCAGGCCTTCATGGTCAAATTGCTGCATAGAAACCACTACTAAAGGACACCAATAATAAGAAGAGACTTGCTTGGGCCAAGAAACACGAGCAATGGACATTAGACTGGTGGAAATCTGTGCCTTTGGTCTGATGAGTCCAAATTTGAGATTTTTGGTTCCAACCGCCGTGTCTTTGTGAGACGCAGAGTAGATGAACGGATGATCTCCGGATGTGTGGTTCCCACCGTGAAGCATGGAGGAGGAGGTGTGATGGTGAGGGGGTGCTTTGTTGGTGACGCTGTCAGTGATTTATTTAGAATTCAAGGCACACTTAACCAGCATGGCTACCACAGCATTCTGCAGCAATACGCCATCCCATCTGGTTTGCGCTTAGTGGAACTATCATTTGTTTTTCTACAGGACAATGACCCAACACACTTCCAGGCTGTGTAAGGGCTGTTTGACCAAGAAGGAGAGTGATGGAGTGCTGCATCAGATGACCTAGCCTCCACAATCACCTGACCTTAACCCAATTAAAATGGTTTGGGATGAGTTGGACCAGAGAGTGAAGGAAAAGCAGCCAACAAGTGCTCAGCATATGTGGGAACTCCTTCAAGACTGTTGGAAAATAATTCCAGGTGAAGCTAGTTGAGAGAATGCCAAGAGTGTGCAAAGCTATTATTAAGGCTACTTTGAAGAATCTAAAATCTATTTTGAATTGTTTAACACTTTTTTGGTTACTACATGATTCCATATGTGTTATTACATCGTTTTGATGTCTTCACTATTATTCTACAATGTAGAAAATAGTAAAAATAAAGAAAAACCCTTGAATGAGTAGGTGTGTCCAAACCTTTGACTGGTACTGTATGTTTTCCAGTTTCTTGAAATACTTTGCAAATACAACTTATTTTTATGTGAAAACTGAAATTCATTCCTTTTCCATTTTAGTAGATGCTCATATCCAGAGCAACTTACAGTAGTGAGTGCATACATTTTCATACTGGTCCTCCATGGGAATCAAACCAACAACCATAGCATTACAAGCGCCATGCTCTACCAACTGAGCCACATCATCACATCACATCACCACAAACCACTTGATGTCTCAATGTACTCAATTACTGTATTGTGCATTGTTTTTCTTGATGGTGATGGAAAGTCTCCAGGTACAAACCTAGATGACCAGCCTATGTACAAAACAGTAATGTCCATTTACATTGTGGTTTGTAAGGATGGTCAATTAATATTGCACAAAAAGTGACTGTTTTCCATGTTATTTGACCAATAAAAATTATTAATTTGATGTGGATGTTCTGTTTCTTTGCCTATAACTTTGCACCTTTTGATGTAAATGTTTGAGGACAGGGTTTTGTTCTTTCTGGATCCCATTAGAATGACAATCTCAGAGAAAGGGACTGGCAACAACTCTTACAATTCCAACTATTGAATCCTGCAAGATACTGTTCTTAATTATACAACTACCTTTTTTGCCAAAGCAGAGATTTTTTTTTGCCCTGCTACAAAACTCTATATTGGTCCATTAATACTAGTAAAGGCCCAGTGCACTACTTTTGTGAAAAACATGTTTTGCCTCATTTTTGTATTTTTATTGTTATTGTTTTTTTTTCTTTAGATTTTTCAGGGGTGCTGCATCACCCTCAGCATCCCTACTTCCTGTGGCTATGGTAGGCTATACCTAATAAATGATATAGGCTATCATAGGAATGGTGGATTAATAGCCCAGCCTATGAATGAACTTTTAATTTACACATCTGTCTTCAATGTTACATTCTTGCGCAATTCATGCATGATGCATCTCTGCTGGCATCTTTACTGGCCTCACTCTCGTCCATCCTCTCTGTATTCCACGTATTGCTCTTGAACCAGTAGCCTAGCCCAATGCGTGTCCCAGAAGTAGCAATATAGTTTGGTAACTTATTTTGAGGAATATAAATAAATACATATATAGGAAAGGCCCTACCTTGCTCTTGCTTGCTGGATATAAAATAGGCTACAGCGTTCACAATTAACTTGTGTGGAAGTTTGAGTGGCGAGAGCTTCTCTGGTGGGGTGTGATCATATTGGCTGGTGGTAAAAATGCAATAAACGTGAATCCTCTGTTCTCCCCACGCTCAATGTTTATGTTTACAATGAAATGTATTACATCAGAATGCCCAATGTTACAATGTTTCCAATAGATCCAGTCGGTATTAAATAGAACGTTGTGACCAATGATGTGTATAAACCCTGCATTGTTGACTGACAGGGGCCGCTGTACTGAAGCCACAGCGCAGTCATCTTGGTACTCCTCAATTGTAAAAAAAACGATTTTGGAAGCTATAGAAATGCATTTATTCATGTCTAGATTCGTTTTTGACACATTTATTCTATTACAGACACCTTAATGCATACCTGCATAATGCAAAACATTTAAAAATAGTATATTTTAAAGTATACAGTATACATTTTTAGAGAGTACTAATGTTACTGTCCCCACTACAACAAAAAATACTTAAATAAATGTAATTTTGTCTTTGAAACAGTTAATTCTATTCATTCCTACAGATTACTTTTCCTAGGGAGTGCCAATATCGCCGACAGGTGGCTTCAAAGCCTGTCAATACATAGCATCAGCAATCCAGGGTTTATATAGGTCATTGGTCGCAACCCTGCCTGCCTGTGGGGAAAACAACCTGTGGTTACCTAGGTTACCCCATTGGCTCACAGCAAAAACTTGACATCTCTTAAACCCAATTTTCTTGTTGTCTGCTTGTTTTAGTCAATTATACGTATAAACGTATAAAAAAACTAAGCGTAATGTGGTATCAGAGATTCAGATTTGGAGTGTTTAATAGTCACATGTACAGGGTTGCAGGTGTGATTGCAGGGTACAGTGAAAATCTTAGGCTCCGAGCTCCAACAAGAAGGACTAAGTGAAATACAATAATGAAGATGGTAATACAAAATAAATAGAAATAGCACTATATACATCATAACTGTAGCAGTGATGAATAACTAAATGTCCATTGGGGGGGAGGCAGAGTAAAGACTTTAGGGGGTGGGGGGGGGATGACCATAGGGGGAGCAGCATGGCCATTGAGGGGGTGTGGGGACCAAGTGAAATCAAAACAATACAAATTATTATAAAAAAACAACAACAGTGATGAATGTGGTTGGGGTGGGGTCAGAGTAAATGTCAGTTGGGTGGGTGGGGGGAAGATGTCCATAGGGGGAGCAGCATGTATAGGTAAGTGACCGTTGAGGGGGTGTGGGGGGGAAATATCCATAGGGGGAGTAGCTGGGGGGAGGTGGGAGCAGGTAGCTGACTAGTGTTGGCTATTCAGCAACCTGGTCTGAGGGTAGAAGCTATTGGCCAGTCTTCCAGTTTTGCCATGATGCTCCTGTACTGCCCGTGTCTGAGTGATGGAAGTGGGGAGAACAGTCCGTGGCTCGGATGGCTGGGGTCCCTGATGATCTTCTTGGCCTTCCTGCGACACCTGGTGTAGTAGGTGTCCTGGAGGGCAGGCAGTGTGCACCCAATGGTGCGTTCGGCTGCGCGAATCACCCTCTGAAGCGCCTTGCGGTCCGCGGCGGTGGAGTTGCCATACCATGCTGTGTTGCAGCCTGACAGTATGCCCTCGGAGACAGGCCAAATGTATTCAGCATCCTGAGGTTGAAGAGTCAATGTCGTGCCTTCTTCACCACGGTGTCCGTGTGGTTAAACCATTTCAGCTTCTCTGAGATGTGAACGACGAGGAATTTGAAGTTATTGACAGTCTCCATGGCGGCCCCATTGATGAGGATCGGGGTGTGTCCAGCCTGAATCCTCCTGAAGTCCACAATCAGCTCCTTTGTTTCGCTAACGTTGAGGGAGAGGTTGTTTACCTGGCACCACGCCGTCAGAGTGCCTACCTCCTCCCTGTAGGCTGTGTCGTTGTTGTTGGTAATCAGGGTTACTACTGTTGTGTCGTCAGCGAACTTGATGATGGAGTTGGAACTGTGTCGTGGGTACGCAGTCGTGGGTATACAGGGACTACAGAACGGAACGGAGGACGCACCCTTGTGTGGCCCTTGTGTTGAGAATCAGTGTCGAGGAGGTAATGTTGCCTACCTTCACCACCTGGGGGCGGCCCGTCAGGAAGTCCAGGGCCCAGTTGCGTAGGGAGGAGTTCAGACCCAGGGCTGTGAGCTTTGTAATGAGCTTACAGGGCACTATGGTATTGAAAGACGAGCTGTAGTCGATGAACAGCATCCTCACATATGCATTCCTTTTGTCCAGGTGGGTAAAGGCAGTGTGCAGTGTGCAGTGCAATGGCGATTGCGTCGTCTGTGGATCTGTCAGGGCGGTAGGCGAATTGGAGCGGGTTGAGTGTCTCGGGGAGGGAGGAGGTGATATGGTCTTTGACTAGCCTCTCGAAGCACTTCATGATGACGGAAGTGGGTGCTACTTGTCGGTAGTCATTCAGTTCAGTTACTTTCCCTTTCTTGGGCACAGGGATGATAGTGGACATCTTGAAGCAGGTGGGTATAGCGACCTGAGCTAGGGTGAGATTGAAAATGTCCAAGAACACAACAGCCAGCTGGTCTGCACATGCTCTGATGGCACGGCTAGGGATGCCGTCTGGGCCGGCAGCCTTGCGAGGGTTAATACCTTTGAATGACTTGCATACGTCCTCAGTGGAGACTGTAAGTGTGTAGCCCAAGTTGTCATTGGGGGCTCTCCTCGTCAGCTCAGGGTCATTGTGCTCGAATCGAGAGAAAAAGGTGATTAGCTCCTCCGGTAGGGTGGCGTTGGTGACCGCGATGTGGCTGGCTTTATTTTTGTAATCCGTGATTGTTAGGAGCCCCTGACACATACGCCTAGTATCCGACCCGCTGACTTGTGTCTCGCCATCTTGATCGATCTGTGTAGGTCCTATTTGTACTATTTAACCATACTACTGTCCCTGGTCACCTTGCCCTGTTTATAAGCAGCATCTCTCTCTTTCAGTTTTCCTACAAGGCTGCTATCAATCCATGGTTTTTGATTCGAGAACGTTTTGAAAGACACTATTGGTATCACCTCATCCATGCATTTTTTTATGAATCCGGTGACTGAGTTGGCGTATTCATTGATGTTATCTCCAGAGGCAACCCGGAACATATTCCAGTCCACGTGATTAAAAGAGTCTTGGAGCTGATTGGTCGGACCAACGCTGTACAAACCTGACCACCGTAACTTCCCTCTTGAGTTTTTGTTTGTAGGCGGGGAGAAGTAAGATGGAGTCATGGTCGGATTTGCCGAAAGGAGGACGGGAGAGGGTCTTATACCCGTGTCGAAAAGGTGTGTAGCAGTGGTTAATAGTAGAATTTCTGCGAGTTAGACAGTTGTGTGTTGGTAATAATTTGGGAGCATGGTTCTCAAATTACTTTTGATAAAGTCCCCCGCAACAATGAACGCTGCCTCCGGGAATGCGGTCTTCAGTTTGTTCAGAGTCCAATTAAAATCTTTGAGAGCCTTTTTGGTGTCGGCTTGGGGCGGGATGTACACAGCCATGGCGATAATCCTAGAAGGTAGAAAGGGCAACACTGGGAGGCTGCTCTCTGATCCCATGTACCATCTCCTGTTGTTGAGCAAAGTAGAATACCTGTTAAGCAACTATATAAAAGACATGTGGTCAACCCTCAGTCTAGAGAGCTACTGGGTGTGCAGCAGTGGAGGCTGGTGGGAGGAGCTATAGGAGGACGGGCTCATTGTAATGGCTGGAATGGAATAAACGGAACGGAGTCAAACGTGGTTTCCATATGTTTGATGGGTTTGATACCATTCTATTTATTTCATTCCAGCCATTACAATGAGCCTGTCCTCCTATAGCTCCTCCCACCAGCCACCACTGGTGTGCAGGCTTTTGATCAAGCACTGCTCAAACACATCAGAGACAGTTTATCAAGGTCCGGTTGAGCAGCTAATTTCTAAAATGTGGTTTGCTAGGGGAACAGGAATAAAAGCCTGCACACCCATTAGCTCTCCTGGAAGATGGTTGACCACCCTTGATGAAAACATTACAACATTCCTTATTATTATGTGAATACCGACTGGGACTATGTACGTATAATACTTCGTTGTCGATTTTTTTGTTATACAGAAATAATAAAACATGCCAAAAAGCTGCTATGTAGTTCAATTTACATGTAACCAGGTCAAAAATCCTGACTTACGGTTCGCAATGCACCCACGTTGGGAAATAGAGCCTGCAAGAAGAGCCCTGTGGCTTCAGGCTATTCGGCATGGGAGAGTGGGAAATGTGGGGACCTGGTGTCCAAGTAGGCTACTTGTAGCTATGTGTGTGGAAAACATTTAATCACAGGTAAAACATTTAACTTGTTTAGTATAGTCCGTTTGTAACGCCACAAACTACTTGTAGCTGTATAGTTTGTGTTGTTGGTCTTAGCTAGCTTAATGTTCCAGTTGGTAGCTAGCTAGCACTCACGTGGCTGCTAGCACCGTCATGAAAAGAAGGCATGACCGAAGCCCTACAATATTATGTTTTTCTAAGTAGTGAGAACACTCCGGAGCAGGCAATGTTGAAAAGTAATCTTTAGACATGTACTTTGCTTAAATGTCGTTTTGTAATTGACTAAAACATGCAGACAAAAAGAAAATTGCTAAAAAAGGCTAAGTATTTGCTGTGAGCCAATGGGTTAAACTAGGTAACCACCGGTTGTTTTCCCGACAGGCGGCGGGGCCGTGACGTTCTATCTAATACCGACAGGGTCAATAGATGCGGAAAATAGGTAAATCGAACTTGAAGAAAATAATGGAATTGCCATGGAAACGTGTGAAGGAAAGGGCCGTGGGGGAAATATCCAGAGTCTTCTCAATACCCCCCCAGCAAAATTACCCTTCATTTAGGCTATTGTTTCTATGTGTATTTAACACTATGTTGAGGTAAAAATCGGGGGTATGATGAATGTCAACCCCAACACATGTTTATGGCATCTTTAGCAATCAACTGCATTACAGTTAAAAATGACTGACTACCACCACTGATTTCTGTATGCTAGCTATGCTAATCAGCTTATATGAATGGGGGTTGGCATGTAGTCAAGTCTTTGTCAGAAGGCCTATTGTAGCTCTCATCACACAAAAATCGGAATCCTCCTGTTTGAAGTTGACAAAAGTAGCCCTTTGTCTAAATGTTTAGTAGCAGCTGACTGTAAGGACACCCAGCTCTCTGGTGAGTGGGTTCTGCTACCCGACACTCTGGCATGTGGCTGACTGATGTAAGGAGGACCATCTGCTGAGAGTTACAAACAGACCCTTGAAGCCCACCCTCAACATACAACACACACACAATCACACACACACACACACACACCGGGGGCACACACTGAAACAGAAAATAGACACAGACAGATATGCAGACGTGTAAAATCATAAGTGCTCGAGCAGAGTTGTTGTGTGCTCATGATGCACACAACAACACAAATACAAGGCCACATAAATAATAATTCACTCAGAAAAAAATAAAATAGGCAAATTTGCCAATAAACGTCTTAAAATGACTAAGTATATTCACGCTCACAGTGACATTTCACTAGTACGCATGCAGCCTGGGAGTAGGAGAGCTAACCACAGCTCTCCATCTCTTCCTTCGTCCTGTTATAAGTCTACCATCTGCCCCAGCCCACAAATAGAGCGTCAATCTGGACCAGGCCAGCCCAGCCCTCAGCCACCCCACTGCCCAGACAGGAACACAGAACGCTGGGCTCTATTTGTGTCCTGTGACTCTCCTGACACTCACATGGCGATAGGTCAGCATCATAAGTCATCGGAACTCTGTTAAGAACAGGTAGAATAGATCTGAGACATCTGAGGGAGCTGGATAGCCACCTGACTGTCATATAAAATCTACTCAAGTTTGCTGACGATACAACAGTGGCAGGCCTGATTCACCAACAGCAACGAGACAGCCTACAGAGAGGAGGTGAGGGCCCTGGCGGAGTGGTGCCAGGAAAACAACCTCTCCTTCAACGTCAACACTACGAAGGAGCTGATTGTGGACTTCAGGAGACAGCAGAGACAGCACACCCCCAATCCACATCGACAGGGCCACAGTGGAAAGGGTGAAAAGCTTCAAGTTCCCAGGCGTGCACATCACTGACAACCTGAAATGGTTCATCCACACAGACAGTGTATTGAAGAAGGCACAACAGCGCCTCTTCAACCTCAGGAGGCTGAAGAAATGTGGCTTGGCCCCTAAAACATCTACAAATGCACCATTGAGAGCATCGTCTGGCTGTATCACTGCCTGGTACAGCAATTTCACCGTCCGCAACCTCAGGGCTCTCTACAGGGTGATGCGGTCAGCACACCGGGTGCTGTAGTTGGCCTGTAGGGCAGGCAGAGTGCCCCGGTGTCACAGGAAAGCCAAGAAGATCATCAAGGACCTCAGCCACCCGAGCCACGGCCTGTTCACACCGCTGCCATCTAGAAGGCGGAGACAGTACAGGTGCATCAAAGCTGGGGCAGAGAGACTGAAAAACAGCTTCTATCTCCAGGCCATCAGACTGTTGAATAGTCACCAGTAGCCAGCCTCAGCCCAGTACCCTGCCCTGAACTTAGTCACTGTTACTAGCAGGCTACTACCTGGTACTCTACCCTGCACCTTAGAGATTGCTGCCCTATGTACATAGTCATTGAACACTGGTCACTTTAATAATGTTTACATACTGTATTCTAGTCAAGGCTCATCCTATATAACTACTGATGTAAACACCTTTCCTATTAATATACTGTCCATACTGTCTATACACACCATTATACTGTATACATACACTGAGTGTACAAAACATCAGGAAAACCTTCCTAATATTGAGTTACACCCTCTTTTGCCCTCACTTCGTTGGGACATGGACTCTACAAGGTGTCGATAGGGTTCCACAGGGATGTTGGCCCATGTTGACTCCAATGCTTCCCACAGTTGTGTCAAGTTGGCTGGATGTCCTTTGGGTGGTGGACCATTCTTGAGACACACGGGAGACGGTTGAGCGTGAAAAACCCAGCAGCGTGGCAGTTCTTGTCACACTCAAACCGGTACGCCTGGCACCTACTACCATACCCTATTGAAAGGCACTTAAATCACTTGTCTTGCCCATTCACCCTCTGAATGGCACACATACACAATCCATGTCTCAATTGTCTCAAGGCTAAAAAATCCTGACATTGCCATTGCTCATTCTGATATTTCTTAATACATTTTTCTTTCTTTGATTGCTTTGTATTGTTAGGTATGCTTCACTGTTGGAGCTAGAAAAATAAACATTTCGCTGCACCTGCGATAACATCTGCACATGTGTACGCAACCAAAACATATTGATTTGATACTCAGTGGCCTGGCCTGTCTAGAGGTAATTCCGCAGCTTCTGGCATAAGTAGGTTCAAAACCAACCTACTGCCCTTTGACACAACCGCATGGGATGGCGTATCGCTGCATAATGCTGTGGTAGCATTGCTGGTTAAGTGTGCCTTGAATTCTAAATAAATCACAGACAGTGTCACCAGCAAAGCACCTCCACGCTTTACAATGGGAACTACACATGCGGAGATCATCCATTCACCCACACCGCGTCTCACAAAGACACGGCGGTTGGAACACATTTCCACTGGTCTAATGTCCATTGCTCGTGTTTCTTGGCCCAAGCAAGTCTCTTCTTCTTATTGGTGTCCTTTAGTAGTGGTTTCTTTGCAGCAATTTGACCATGAAGGCCTGATTCACACAGTCCCCTCTGAACAGTTGATGTTGAGATGTGTCTGTTACTTGAACTCTGTGAAGCATTTATTTGGGCTGCAATATCTGAGGCTGGTAACTCTAATGAACTTATCCTCTGCAGCAGAGGTAACTCTGGGTCTTCCATTCCTGTGACGGTCCTCATGAGAGCCAGTTTCATCATAGCGCTTGATGGTTTTTGCGACTGCACTTGAAGAAACTTTCAAAGTTCAAAGTTCAAATGTTCCGTATTGACTGACCTTCATGTCTTAAAGTAATGATAGACTGTCGTTACTCTTTGCTTATTTGAGCTGTTCTTGCCATAATATGGACAATGCCTCCCCTACCTTGTCACAACACAATTGATAGGCTCAAACGCATTAAGAAAGAAAGAAATTCCACAAATTAACTTTTAACAAGGTACACCTGTTAATTTAAATGCATTCCAGGTGACTACCTCATGAAGCTGGTTGAGAGAAAGCCAAGTGTGCAAAGCTGTCAAGGCAAAGGGTGGCTATTTGAAGAATCTCAAATATAAAATATACTTTGATTTGCGTAAAACATTTTTAGTTACTACATGATTCCATGTGTTATTTCATAGTTTTGATGTCTTCACTATTATTCTACAATGTAGAAAATAGTACAAATAAAGAAAAACCCTGGAATGAGTAGGTGTGTCCAAACGTTTGCCTTTATTACAAGTTTATTACAAAAACAGCAACAAAATCATATTAAAAATCAAATGCTTCTCCAAGACACTACTTACAACAAATATTTCCACCCAGATACAGTGCCTTCAGAAAGTATTCATACCCCTTGACTTATCCCACATTTTGTTGTGTTACAGCCTGAATTCAAAATGGATTTAATTGATTTTGTGACTCTCACCCATCTACACACAACACCCCATAATGACAAAGTGTTTAGAAATGTTAGCAAATGTATTGAAAATGAAATACAGAAATATCTAATTTCCATAACTATTCACACCAGAGTCAATTCATGTTAGAATCGCTTTTGGCAGTGATTACAGCTGTGTCTTTCTGGGTAAGAGCTTTGCACACCTGGATTTTACAATATTTGCCATTATTCTTTTCAAAAATCTTCAAACTCTGTAAAATTGGTTGTTGATCATTGCTAGACAGCAATTTTCAGGTCTTGCCATAGATTTTCAAGTAGCTTTAAGTCAAAACTGTAACTAGGCCACTCTGGAACATTCACTAGTCTTCTTGGTAACCAACTCCAGTGTAGATTTGACCTTGTGTTTTAGGTTATTGTCCTTCTGAAAGGTGAATTCATCTCCCAGTGTCTAGTGAAAAGCAGACTGAACCAGGCTTTCCTCTAGGACTTTGCCTGTGCCTAGCTCCATTCTGTTTCTGAAAAACTCCCCAGTCCTTAACGATTACAAGCATACCCATAACATGATGCAGCCACCACTATGCTTGAAAATATGGAGAGTGGTACGCAGTAATGTGTTGTATTGGATTTGCCCAAAACAAAACACTTTGTATTCAGGACAAAAAGTTAATTGCTTTGCCATATTCTTTGCAGTATTACTTTAGTGCCTTGTTGCAAACAGGATGCATGCTTTGGACTATTTTTATTCTGTACAAGCTTCCTTCTTTTCACTCTGTCCATTAGCTTAGCATTGTGTAGTAACTACAATGTTGTTGATCTATCCTCAGTTTTCTCCTATCACAACCATTAAAACTCTGTAACTGTTTTAAAGTCACCATGCTGAAACCCTTGAGCAGTTTCCTTCCTCTCCAGCAACTGAGTTAGGAAGGATGCCTGTATCTTTGTAGTGACTGGGTGTATTGATACACCATCCAAAGTGTAATTAATAACTTCACTATGCACAAAGGGATATTCAATATATATTTTATTTGTACCCATTTACCAATAGGTGCCCTTCTTTGCAAGGCACTGGAAAACCTTGTTGGTCTTTGTGGTTGAATCTGTGTTTGAAATTCACTGCTCGACTGAGGGACCTTTCAGATAATAGCATGTGTGGGGTACAGAGATGATAGTCATTCGAAAAGCATGTTAAACACTATTATTGCACACAGAGTGAGTCCATGAAACGTATTATGTCACCTGTTAAGCACATTTTTACTCCTGAACGTATTGAGGCTTGCCATAACAAAGGGGCTGAATACTTATTGACTCAAGACATTTCAGCTTTTAATTTTAAATTAATTTGTACAAATTTTGAAAAACATAATTCCACTTTGACATTATTGGGTATTGTGTGTAGGCCAGTGTCAAAAAATCTAAACGTAATCCATTTTAAATTCAGGCTGTAACAACAAAATGTGGAAAAAGTCAAGGGGTGTGAATACTTTCGGAAGGCACTGTTGCCTAGATGAGAAACATCAGGTTCAAAACAGTCAATAAACAGGACTCAGTCTACTAATCATGGATTTTCTTCATAGGGGAGATTTCATTTCTATAAAATTCACTCAAACACAATTGATCAACGTTTGACATATCCAAAAGACAGTGCACATTTTCTATGTATCATTTCAATAACTCATTTGGGATATTAAAAAAATAAACAAAAATACAAATCTTCTTAAAGACAGAAGCTTTGTAGTTTCTTGACAAAAAGTCTGAGGGAAGTCCAGCGAATGAGGGATTAAATAAAAATGTATAAATGTTTAGGGACAGGGAGTTGTTCCTGACCTTGTGATCTGACAAGGATAGACTAACTAGAGCTAGGTCACGTGGTCAGGAAAAACTCCTGGCCCTACTCATGGTGAGGACAGGTGGATTTAGTCCAGGACCAAAGTTTCCTCAGTTCAGATGATTCCATTGGTCCGGGGAGCTGCTCGTCCAATCAGGGCACAGGACTTCCCATGAGCCTCTCCTGGCGGAGGGACATCAGCCTGTTGAGCCACATCTCCTCGGCCTTCTCCTTGTCCAGGAACAACTAGAAGAGAACGCAGAGAGGAGCACAGTACACTGGTTAGACACAGATGACTAGACAACACAACACACAAACAACCAGACAGAGAAGTTATGGGGACGAGTGACAGGGTCTGGAGAAAGGTGTGTATATATGTGTGTGTGTGTGTGTGTGTGTGTGTGTGTGTGTGTGTGTGTGTGTGTGTGTGGATGTGAAAGAGTCTGAGGGGAGAGAAAGTGAGGGATGAGTGGATTTGGCGTAAGCAGCACGAGTCCATGGCCCCATCCTGGCAAAAGCTAGTCCCTTGATAACAATAGAGCAACAAACGTTTCTGACAGCTTGTAGAATCCACGCCCCGAAGAATTCAGGCTGTTCTGGAGGCAACAGGGGATCCAACCCGGTACTTAATGGGTGTACCTAATAAACTGGCTGGTTAGTGTATATGTCTAGTATATGGATTTTTTTTATGGATTATTGTCTAGAATGGATCATTTATTTTCCCCATTGAGTATCATGTGCAGCACACTAAGAAGTAGGAACGCAAAATTCTGGTATCTTTCCCAAAATTCCCTGGTTTTCCAGAATTTTGGTTAGAATTTTGCAACCCTACTAAGAGGCCTAAATTCTCTGCCTTGATAACAACATTTGTCAAGGGAACCATATGATTACAACCAGGTCACACAATTCGCTTCAGTTAAGGCAAATTTAAGTGCAGGTTTCTATTTAGTTTTCTACTATTTGGAGGTTGAAGACACCCTAAAGATCCACTACAGCCTTTCACAGAGCACGGGCCGCCTGACAAAGAAAACCCATTCAAAAGACAGATCATTTCCATCTCTTCATATCCAGTGTCTCTGTGTGTATATAACAACGTTTGATTTATCCAACGTGCGTCTGGTAGCTTAGGAAAGCTAAATATGCAGTGTCTGGTGTGTAACGGCCTTGTGAATCACTCATCTCTCGCCTTAAACACGACGACACACACACACATACACGTACGGCCTAACCCACAGTATGGGGTGTACACCGTTCGCTGTGTGTTATCTAGGGTTCGACATGATGACTAGATCAGCCCCCCCCACCCCCCACCATGGCTCTGGGGTGTCGCAGCAGTATCGAGTTTGAGATGACATTATCTACAGTAGGGGTAATGGGGAATCATTATTCCTGATTGGCGCTCCCCCGCCTGGGGCATATTGCTGCCATAGATCAGGCTGTCGTGGGTTGATCTGCATGTGTCAGGGCTAACTCATTTCCCCCTGCAGGGAGATAAATGACTCCACACAGCTCTTACAAGAAGGAGGGTTGTGTGTGTGTGCGTGTGTGAGTGAAAGAGTCTGAGGGGACATGTGTGGGTAATAAGTGGGCCCAACACCCTGAGACAATCTATGCGATACTTCAGTAACCTTTCATATTCCTGTGTGTGTGTTTGTGTGTCCCAACAGAAAAGAGTGTGTGTGTGTTAGGGGAGAACTTACACTGGGGTGTGCTAGCGTGTCGCTGTCATTGTAGCGGATTGTAGTAGGTAGAGAGATGATGTCTGTAAGGAGCAGAGGTGGGTCGTCTGGTTCCTGCTCGACTTTCACTGACTCAGTCTAAAAACACATACAGAATACCCGTTGATATAACATTACACTAGGGCTGCAAAATTCCCAGGTTCTCCAGATATCCTGGTTAGGGGATTCTAGACTTCCTGCTTATTCTCTCCTAATTCCAGGAATCTTCCAGTCTGCATTTCTGGAAAACCTTGGAATTTTGGGAAAGTAACCAGAATTTTGGAACTCTACATCACACCAAGTCGGACCAAACATATTAATCACATGGTATAGTACTGTAATGTCCCATTTATTCATCACATCACATTTACTGACATGAACAACAAATGTGCTGCTTGCATAAACGAGCTAGAACACTCATGCAGAGAAATGACAAAGGCAGCAGATGTAGTTTGGTGTTTGGCCAGAAGATGGCAGTATGAGTATAAGTCTGAAGTACTGACTAGGTCTTCTGAGCAGTGTGCTTGTGTCCTTGGTAAACACATGCACTTCTTGCAGCCAGGAGGGACACTGATCAGGGTGTATGTGCCCGCATGTGGATCCTGATGGAAAATTCTACAGGTGCCCGCCCTACCCGAGTGGGGATGGAAGGGGGTTAGGCCTTGGCAGCTTGGGGGTCACAGCCCTCTCCTCACACCCTGTATCCTCATTATTTCATTAGGGCCTCTATTTGAACTTGCAGAGTGTAAATCGGTGGCTAACTGAGTGCTAACTGGAGAGGGCTGCAGGTGTTTGGCCCCTGCGCGCCTCAAGTTAGGGAGCTGAGGACCCTTAACTATAAGAAGTACCTCAATTACATTTACACTTTAGTCATTTAGCAGACGCTCTTATCCAGAGAAACGTACAATCAGTGCATTCAACTAAGGTAGGTAAGACAACCATACGCTATCACTTCCCTTTCCTTGTCCTCCTCTCATACCACTTACACAGGCCAGGTACAACCGTGATGAGACATAGAGAGAGAGACAGAACATTTTAAATAAGAGAGCAACAGCACACACAGAGCGATAGATACAGGTCCCGGTCCCAGTACCTGGTGTAATCTGTCAACCCGCTCCACTTGGACTGTCACCTTTTGTCCTAACCCTCCCAGGATCGGCAATGATTGCCAACAAATCTAATATCCTCCACGTTTTCCCAGGCAGGAGCATTTCAATAATGACTTCTGTGCTTCTGCCGCTGTGTCTGTGGAGACAGAGAGAGGGCGAGGGACAGAGGCCCGCCGTGGTGGCTTTTGTGACGGCTATCCCGCTTTTGTGGCGGCCGAGCAGATCAAAAAACAGTCCCGGCCGGACCCCTTTCTCGTCTCGAACGGACGGAGCAAACGTCATTGAATGGGAATGGTTTAATTTGGGTCCGGGAGCCGCTCTTGGACAGATGGAATAAAAACTGGAGGGGGAGGAAGGAAATCAAATAAGAGAGAGAAAGAAGCGAACAGAGAAGGAGAGAGAGAGAGAGAAAGCGCACCTTGACACCGTCTCGGGATGATTTGAAAGCCTGGGGAACAAAGGATTCGCTCTCAATGGCTTCAATGTCCTTTATCCTTCGCACTTGCTCCGCCAGCGACGTCCCCTCTGGAAACAGAAACACAGAGAGAGAGGGAGCGAGAGGGAGAAATAGAGATTGAGAGAGAGAGGTGGAGAGACAGGGGGAGAAAGTGAGAGAGAGGTTAGCAGCGTTAGGGAGGAGAGGTCACACATTTGTTAGCCGCCCTCAAGTAAACATTGACACGGACATCAGGGGAAGTGAACCGATTACATTTAGGATGCTTGACTCTGACCATGTTCTCTTGGCAGTAATGCTCTTTGGCACCTGCTAAGAAATCTCTGATGTGACCGAATCTCTGTATTTTTTAAAAGGAGAGATTAGCTAGGGGGTCCTGACAGAGGGTCAGGGCTGGGGCCTACCCCCATTAAAGAGAGAGAGACACAGGGCAAGACATTGAAAACAAACAAACAAACAGAGAAGGTTGATCAGTCCCAAATGACACCCTATTCCCTATATAGTGCACTACTTCTGACCAGAGCCCTATGGGTCAAAAGTAGTGCATTTGGGATGTACGTGATGATCACAGTATATTTAGGAAAACATCAGACTAAGTAGAATATATATTAAAATGTTTTTAAACATTGTCAATGTAAACAAACAATTGTATAGCCTCAAAATAGGCTTAAAACAACAATTGTAATATATTGGATGGTCAGTCATTGCATCAATAGCTCTGTCTATGAATTTAAGAGTGGTTACATTTCTCCAGGCCCATCCCTCAGCTTTTTATCAAAACAGAGGCAGTTGGCCACTTTGTTATTGTTTCAATTGTTGATTGCCCCTTTAAGCAAATCTTAATAAGCACAGTCTATTCTCTTACAATGAAACTATTTAAGTGTAAAAAATAAAACAATTAATCCACATTTTACGCATCAAATTAAAAAGACGTAGGAGGAAGGCACATTTTTATTTATGAATGTGTGTCTGGGAAGGTAGGAACTGTAAGAGTCTGAACAATCCTTTTCTTCTTTCGCCTGTCAATCTCTCCACCGATCAGTCAATATTCATCCCTAGCTTACCTATCCATTTATCCTCACATGCACACTTCCATCTATCTAGCTGTCAATCTGAGAGACATTCCTGTCTCTGCTTGAGCTCCATGTAGAAAAGGGACCTCCAGCGAGTCTGCATATGCTTCAATAACAGAAGCTGCGACTACAGTACCTTGTAGGGAAATTAAAGAGTTTCAATGAACAGGTGTGGGTTGTAATGGCTCACAATGAATAACACAAATGAGTAAAATCAAGTGTGCACACACACACACACATGAACGAACACACACACTCACATACACAAACACACACACATACTCACACACACACACACACACACACACCGAAGACACACCAGTTTGAGCTAATGACAGGAATTAAATTAATCCATTAACTGCCACAGAGAAGCTGTCACAACAGATCTTTCTGGGCCGGTTGATTAATGAATAGATTCATATTTGTTCTGGTTTTCATTTGGTTAGTGTGAGTGGCACAGCAACACACTTTCACACACACACAAACTGTGAGGTAAAACAAAATAGGAGGAGGATATAATGTTGTTCAAACAAACTTCGTTTCCATTTATATTTACTGGGGGAATTGGACAACTGACTGACAACTGGAATTAAGCCTTCCATCCATGACAGTCTGTCTTGTTGTGTGAGGAGGAGAGGAGCAAGAAAAATAGTTATTACCTTGAATGTGCGGCTAGATGGAGAACGGGAGCGCCGGCCCAATATCCTCCTGAAGACTGTGGCCTGTCCTTCACATGACAGCCACAGCATCATCAGGAGTCTTGTGTGTGTGTGAACGTGTGTGTGTGTTCAAGTTTGAAGGAGAGCCAAATCCGTCAACAATGAATCCTGTTTTTCGATCAGTGATCGATGAATCCAACCTCCACCTGAGGTAAGAGTTAATAAAGGACACACACACACTCCCCACCCTATCTGCCCAGATATATCAATGACAGCCCGTCGGGCAGGCGACTGAGTGGACGGACAAGGCCCACAGAATCCATTAAAGCCTCATACTTTTTGACAAACACATTATTGGTAGATAAAATGACTTCCATATGCTGTTTGTCAGATGTCAGTGGGGAAAGATATGTATTTCATAGGAAAATCTAAAATAATGGACTTTGAGAGAGAGAGAGAGAGAGGGCCGGGCTGAGCTACATACAAGACAAAAATCAATACCCGTGCCGACCGAGGAGCGGAGAGCCCGGGAGGTCAAAGTTGATATTTAATATTGACACATTATCTGGCAAATGAATTTAGCGGCGCGACTCGATTGTCACCGCATTACTGGCAGCGCTCGTCTGTCGGCGATGAGAGAAAGACAGAGGGAAGAGAGAGAGAGAGGGAGACACAGACAGTAAAAATACTAGAAAGACGATGCCTTCAATGTACAGCACGTTCATGACAGCTCAATATTTTCATTCAACTGCTGTATGACTCTCCATACAGTTATCCATCTAGGTCACGACCAAAAATGGCTGTAAAGAGTGGAGTAGGCCTTTAAATGGTCTCACTCCCATTTTGAGTGACCTGGTGGGGCATCAAACCAGAATGATCAATATACTGGACCATATTGAGAGCCCTTACATTTTTCATCCTTGTATTCACTCGTTATAATGAGCCTAACAATGGTTAGTGATTGATCTGCCTCTTAGGCTCTGTGTGTGTGTGTGTGTGTGTGTGTGTGTGCGCACACCGGCATGTGCATGTGTGTGTTAAGTGTGTGGGATGGGCAGAAAACACAAGCAAACTCATTACCAAAATTAGTCCAACGGCATCCTGATGAGCAACCTGGAATCAATAGCGTATTGTACCCTCTAAATAGCTGTTTGTCTATTGCATTGATTAAGAGGGTGGAGAGAGCAGAGAAAATCTAAAACACCAATGAAAGAAAGCAGATTCCCTGAGCCACCCGGGACAGAAAGTGTGTGTGTGCTTGTCAGAGAGAAAAAGAGAGAGAGATGGCGTTTCTGCTGCAGTGCCAGAATCCAAACAGAGGAGAGCGCTGTTTTACCACAGATTTCTACAGTGCCAGACCGTGGCGTCTTTGTAAATGTGACTTTGCTCCACAGTTTGTCGATCAGTAACAGCGAGAGCTGAATATATTGCTGCTAATGATTCATTTGGGTAATTGAGTGCATACCCCGCGAGCTAAATTACGACAGCGCTCATTGTGCCGAGCAAATAAATAAAGGAAACAAACTGTACGTTGTGTCGAGGTCGGGCACAAATTAAAGGTACATTCAAAGGTGCTTTGTAGCTATATTTGCAGAAAGACAAGCAAAGAGCACCCTAATGGTGACATTGAAATAAGTGGGGAGAAAAGGGCACATTTTGCTGCTGTTGACATAGCGGATGTAATTGGACAGAGTAGAGCTGGCTACAGTTGGGATGGCTGGCACTACAGCTGGGCATGATCCTACACGGTCCTGTTGGTCCAAAGCACGTCCCTGCCCCCTTACCCTCCCCTCCCTCTTAGCACTGCAGTAAGATATGTAATTCAATGCTCAATTTAGGGTATCGTCTAGCGTTAGATTTTTTTCGCCCGCTCATTTATAGAAATTAAGCCATTAATCAAGCCACTAGCCATTATTTAAGCCGGGGAAGATGAATACAAACTTTCATAATAACCACCTTCCCCATTTTAGGGCTCATTATCATCAATTTTTTATGCAATTATGCTATTCTTTTACGCTGAGCTCATAAATTACCCGCTCTTTTGTTGCTGGCTAGCCTTGTAAAATCCAAAGTAATGCTTTGTAGTCTGATCTTTAAGGCAATTACTGGCTTCTTCAGTCTTTCATCTCCCTGCATTTCCAATAACCCTCGCCTCCAATGATTTATCCCTGCCACCACCGGCCAACACACACGTAGATGCACACACGCGCACACACACACACACACAGTCATGCACATGCACGCATATGCACACACACACAAAGACATACACAGTTACACACACACACACTTTTACTCATCTCTGTTTACCATCTTCCTTACCAGTATGCCAAGGTAACAGAGCAACTGGAGCGGCTATGTTCCTATTGGTGGATCCCAGGTGGATCCCCGATGGGTCTTGGCCTACCTGTGGGTTGCTATTGTTGTTTGCGTAACCCCGCGCTAAGCTAAGTACACAGAACACACGGTTCACTTGGCATCAAACGGTTAGTTTCATTCAGCGCTAGGGGGCATTGAGATAGTTAAACACTGAAATACTGTAGCACTTCCTTACGCATCAAAGTGCTTCTTCTTGAGGCCTAAACATGTTGTTTAATACATGACTGGGTCTGGGAATACGTTTAAACCACATTGGATGAACACTGATCTTTTCAGTCCGAAAACATCAAGTTATCGCTAACCCAAGAATGCACATTCGAACCAAATGGCCGATTATTTAAATAAAGCAAAACCAGGTCAACTGTAATATTTTCATACCTCTGCCTGAGCTCTGAGTTAATACATGAGGAAATATAGTGCATTCGGAAAGTATTCAGACCCCTTGACTTTTTCCACATTTTGGTACGTTACAGCCTTATTCTAAAATGGATTAAATAAATAAAAATCCTCATCAATCTACACACAATACCCCATAATGAATTTTAGCAAATTTTAGCAAAAAATAAAAAAACGGAAATACCTTATTTACATAAGTATTCAGACCCTTTGCTATGAGACTCAAAATTGAGCTCAGGTGCATCCTGTTTCCATTGATCATCCTTGAAATGTTTCTACAACTTGATTGGAGTCCACCTGTAGTAAATTCAATTGATTGGACATGATTTGGAAAGGCACACACCTGTCTATATAAGGTCCCACAGTTGACAGTGCATGTCAGAGCAAAAAACAAGCCATGAGGTCGAAGGAATTGTCCGTAGAGCTCAGAGACAGGATAGTGTCAATGCACAGATCTGGGGAAGGGTACCAAAAAATGTCTGCAGCACTGAATGTCCCCAAGAACACAGTGGCCTCCATCATTCTTAAATGGAAGAAGTTTGGAACCACCAAGACTCTTCCTAGAGCTGGCCGCCCGGCCAAACTGAGCAATCGGGGGAGAAGGGCCTTGGTCAGGGAGGTGACCAAGAACCCGATGGTCACTCTGACAGAGTTCCTCTGTGGAGATGGGAGAACCTTCCAGAAGGACAACCATCTCTGCAGCACTCCACCAATCAGGCACTCCACCAATATGGTAGAGTGGCCAGACGGAAGCCACTCCTCAGTAAAAGGCAAATGACAGCCCGCTTGGAGTTTGCCAAAAGGCACCTAAAGGACTCTCAGACCATGAGAAACAAGATTCTCTGGTCTGATGAAACCAAGATTGAACTCTTTGGCCTGAATGCCAAGCGTCACGTCTGGAGGAAACCTGGCACCATCCCTACGGTGAAGCATGGTGGTGGCAGCATCATGCTGTGGGGATGTTTTTCAGCCACAGGGACTGGGAGACTAGTCAGGATCGAGGGAAAGATGAACGGAGCAAAGTACAGAGAGATCCTTGATGATAACCTGCTCCAGAGCACTCAGGACCTCAGACTGGGGCGAAGGTACACCTTCGAACAGGGCAACGACCCTAAGCACACAGCCAAGACAACTCAGGAGAGACTACAGGACAAATCTCTGAACGTCCTTGAGTGGCTCAGCCAGAGCCCGGACTTGAACCTGATCTAACATCTCTGGAGAGACCTGAAAATAGCTGTGCAGCGACGCTCCCCATCCAACCTGACAGCGTTTGAGAGGATCTGCAGAGAAGAATGGGAGAAACTCCCCAAATACAGGTGTGCCAAGCTTATAGCGTCATACCCAAGAAGACTCAAGGCTGTAAATGCTGACAAAGATGCTTCAACAAAGTACTGAGTAAAGGGTCTGAATACTTATGTAAATGTGATATCAGTTTTTTATTTTTAATAAATTAACAAAAATGTATAAAAACCAGTTTTTGCTTTGTCATCATGGGGTATTGTGTGTAGATTGATGAGGGAAATGTAATCAATTTTTGAATAAGGCTGTAACGTAACAAAACCTAGAAAAAGTAAAGGGGTCTGAATACTTTCCGAATGCACTGTATATCAATTCTTTAGAATCTTAAAATCCATTAACCAGCATTCACACTAAAAGACAAATCTTTAATCTATCTATCTGGCCCTGTCTGTTAGGGAGTGTTCCCCAATGTTAACTCCCAGTGATTTAGCCTAGCTTTTCATCAGTGTAAACCAAAGCCAGAGTGTGTGTGTTAGTGATGTGTGTGTACGTACGCACAAATGAGGGCTACCAGCAGGTATTTATCTCGGTGTGCCATGAGTGTGTCTCTCTACAAGGCACAGATCACTCAGTAAATCTTAAAACACACATCCTCAGCCAGCCAGCCAGCCCATCCCAATAGCAAAAACAGAAACAAAGGCTGCGTTATTAAAAAGGTGTCTGGCCCCGTGGTCAGTTAATAGTTTTGGACTGCATTGATTATGGTGCGCTGACAGCTTCCGATGCTAGCCCTGAAAATGCATCAAGTGTGTAATGAGGAGCTATTAGGCTCATCGATTTGCTGATTTCAATTGATAGCTACCAGGCCAAAGCGGCACGTCAATATTTGCATAACTAATACCCTACTGCCTGTCTGCTGCTCCCGGCCTTGACAAATGAGATCTCAATGAGGGGAGGAGAGGGAGTTGGATGGAAAGGGGGGGGGGGGGGGGGGGGGACACGACAGAGTGGTAGCAAGAGAAATGGGAGAAACAGAAAGAGTAACAGAGAAGAAAACAAGATCAGATGGGTAAATAACAGCAGACAAAAAGCGGTGCAAGTTGACTCAACCCATCATTATATGAACCACATAGATAATTTGACTATCATCAGAAATAATACATCAGATATTGTGTGTTGTGTTGAGCTGAGCTGTGATATGTGCTATGTTGAGCTGTATTGTGATGTGGTGTGTTTTGTTGTGTTGTTATGCTCTTACGTGATGTGTAATATTTTGCTGTGTTGTGTTGTGTTGAGCTGTGCTGTTTTACGCTGAACTGTTGTGATGTGACAGAACATGCTGCCGTGCAGTGATGCTGTGTGATGTGTTACATTCTGTTGTTCTGTGATGTGTTATGTTGAAGTGTTATGATGTAAAGTGCTGCTGTGCTATGCATGCTAGCACGTCATGCTGGCTCCTGTGGCTGGGGGTTTTGGGGGTCACACCAGGGGGACACAGTGGCAGCCTGGGCCATATGTCCGAGAGAGGGAGGGGACCGCCCAGTACCACAGCAGGTGGCCGAGCTGCTCTAATGATGCTGCCACAGCCGCATCGCAAGGTCCCCACGGGACCACACACACAGCTCCTTATCAACCAAGCATCCCCTCCTCCTGAAAACACACGCGCCCCATAAATACATAAGCGACGCGTGCCGAGCCCCCACGGTCCAAACATCCTTATCACTGTGTCAATTGCCCTCGGTGGACCCTCTCCTTGATCACTGTCATTTTCAGTGTGACCCCTGAAGTCGCTTGTCACAACACTAAAGTCCCACTCTGTGTAAATCTGGGAGCCCCACTAGCGAGTCAGGGGATACCCTCTATACTGAACCCAATGTTCACTGTGATAACCTAAAATATCATAATACATAAAAACGAAACAGCAACAAAAAAAGACTATGACAGCCCTCTCCTCAACCGTAGAGCCCTGAGTTTTACCTGAAGCACAAATGTGTTTAAATGACATTGATAAACACAATCACATCTTTTCAATGCTTTTTTATGTGTAGCCTACATCAGTAGGGTTTAAGATGGATGGTTGAAGGATAGACAGATGGACGGATGGGTGGTTGGATGATCTCCGGACCCAGAGTTTTTCCTGAGTACATGACCCTATATTGATCACGGCCAGCGTCCTAGTCAGAGCAGCTGTGGACAGCCACCTTCTGCATCCTGGCCTCCCTGACGTCTCCTAGAGAGATAAGCATCATCTCCACTCTTCACTCAATAAAGGGAGCAATAATGAATTAATTACCCCAACACAGAGCCTAATGACAGGCAGACACTGCCGCCACGCGCCCAGCCCCTCCTATCTCCTTCACCATCTCTATTCATTTCTCTCTCCCCCCATCATCCCCCCTCTCTCCCTCTCCTCAATCAACCCCTATAATCAGTGGGGTGACACTCCACACCTGTCTGCAGTCTGTTACGGCTATAGACCTTGGGATCAGATAGATAGAGAATGATGCCATGTTGCACACACACTTTTTTACAATCGAAAATAAGAATGAATGGAAGGGCGTCTCCATTCAAGTCAATGATGGCATGATGGGTGTAC
Organism: Coregonus lavaretus; assembly: GCF_964263955.1. NCBI lineage: Eukaryota > Metazoa > Chordata > Actinopteri > Salmoniformes > Salmonidae > Coregonus > Coregonus lavaretus. The sequence continues at coordinate 4,642,826 of NC_140013.1, read as the reverse complement.
TGGCAGCCATTTTGAGGGTACCCATGTCAGGAAGTAAAATCAGGAAGTGTACCCTTTAATCTGTGCTATGATTTGTTGAGTCAATTCAACTGACATTAGAAACAATACATTCCATTGCATGAGCCACATCAGTTATTTGAATGAACATTCTACATTACCATGGCAATCCAGCATCAGTTGATAGAACATTCCACAACACCGGCAGCCACACGTGTACCCATGAGTTTACCAGTCAATTGCCAGGGTTAGAGCTTGAAGCCCATTCTATTCATTCTTATTTCTATGCTTTTTTGATGGTATGAATAGAGTGGAGGGCATTTCATAATGCAACACCTATTATTTGTTTAAATGTGAATTCTCCATTAGCTGTGACTTTAGCAATAGCTGCTCTTTCTGGGATCCACACAAAACACAACCGTCATACATACACATAGACAGAAACAGCACATGGAGACAGACAGCAATACCTGCAGTACCAGTCAAATGTTTGGACACACCTACTCATTCCAGGGTTTTTCTTTATTTTTACTATTTTCTACATTGTAAAATAATAGTGAAGACATCAAAACTATGAAATAACACATTTGGAATCATGTAGTAACCAAAAAAGTGTTAAACAAATCAAAATATATTTTATATTTGAGATTCTTCAAAGTAGCCACCCTTTGCCTTGATGACAGCTTTGCACACTATTGGCATTCTCTCAACCAGCTTCATGAGGTAGTCACCTGGAATACATTTCAATTAACAGGTGTGCCTTGTTAAAAGTTAATTTGTGGAATTTCATTCCTTCTTAATGCATTTGAGCCAAACAGTTGTGTTGTGACAAGGTAGGGGTGGTATCAGAGCATATGAGCGGAGTGGAGCGGTGAGAATCTCAGCTCCTCGCTCACGGAGTTGTTCACCCCTCCGCTCCCCCCGCTCAAAGCCACATCAGGCCAGTCCGCTCATTATCGCTCAGCGCTCAACGCAGTTTGCATCGCGCTCCACTCAAATCGCCCCCGCTCACTCCAAAAAAGGAACGAAATCTGCATGTATTTCACTTTTAGCTTAAACCACAGCCTTACTTTATCTCCCCGAATTTGTTGCATACAGACTCATCTCGGATTATCCATTCTGTCTTGAAACGGGGATCTAACACTGACGCTAAAATGAGATGTTAATCAGTATAGTATATTCCATAGCGAATTGACACGTTGTTTGCCAATGTTTCTGCAAAAGCAGCGATGCCCATTGGAAGTGCAGCGTGAGTGTAATCGGTGAGCAGGGATTTGATTTTTGTGACAGCAGGGAGGATCATCCCCAGGTTCCCCAGCTCCTTCTGCATTTTGTCTGTGAGGTCTGCTAGTGGTGTCAGCACACGGACAACGTGTGTCAGCTGCGGTACTTGATTCAGGGTGATGTTAGCAACATTAGACTTGAGTTTGTTTTGGCATAACGGGTCTTTTTGGAACAACCGGATGAACGACTGAATCATCCGCAGCTGGCTGCTCCATCGAATGGCGCAGGCATTTGTGGGGCGGACACCTAATTGGTCGGTTTCCTCTGTGCTCTTGCGTACACTTTTCACCAGGTGCCCGACTTTCACTAACAGCCTATTAATGTTGTCGTGCTCGTTAACGGCGTTTTTGATCGCCAGCTGAAGCATGTGAATGGGGCATCTCAGATGTACATTTGACAAAGTAAAGTACTGATTTATCATAGTTTCTTGGGGGGGGGGGGGGGGGGGGGGGTGTAGCCCGGTTGAGCTGCGCTGGCGAAGTGTTGCATCCCTTCGCGTTCTCCTTTACTCAGCGGTTCATAGTCCATGAAAATCATTTTTAAAAATGCTACATCCAGCTCTCTTTTTCTCTCCCTTGTTATGGTTGGGCCTTTGCCTGCAGTGAATAAACTTTTGAATTCCTCAACGCTTTTCTCTTGTTGCTGCTGCTGCTCCTCGCTCTATAAAATACAAATTCTTGGACGACACAAATTAAATTAAACAGATGGATTCTGGGTCAGGCTTGAGCATGCTTCAGACTCTTGGTGTGAGCGAGCGAAATTGGAGCGGGACATAGGGCGACGCTCCATCCTTTTAAAAATGCCGCTCTGCGCTCTGTTCAAAATCCGTCCGCTCACGCTCCACGCTCGCTCCCGCTCCACTCCGCTCATATGCTCTGGGTGGTATACAGAAGATAGCCCTATTTGGTAAAAGACCAAGTCCATATTATGGCAAGAACAGCTCAAATAAGCAAAGAGAAACGACAGTCCATCATTATTTTAAGACATGAAGGCAGGTCAATCTGGAAAATGTATTCAAGTGCAGTCGCAAAAACCATCAAGCACTATGCTGAAACTGTCTCTCATGAGGACAGCCACAGGAAAGGAAGACCCAGAGTTACCTCTGCTGCAGAGAATAAGTTCATTAGAGTTAACTGCTCCTCAGATTGCAGCCCAAATAACTGCTTCACAGAGTTCAAGTAACAGACACATCTCAACATTAACTGTTCAGAGGAGACTGAGTGAATCAGGCCTGCATGGTCGAATTGCTGCAAAGAAACCACTACTAAAGGACACCAATAATAATAAGAGACTTGCTTGGGCCAAGAAACACGAGCAATGGACATTAGACCGGTGGAAATCTGTCCTTTGGTGGAAATCTGTCCAAATTTGAGATTTTTGGTTCCAACCGCCGTGTCTTTGAGAGACGCAGATTATCTCCGCTTGTGTGGTTCCCACCGTGAAGCATGGAGGAGGAGGTGTGATGGTGTGGGGTTGTTTTGCTGGTGATACTGTTGGTGATTTATATGGAATTCAAGGCACACTTAACCAGCATGTCTTCCACAGCATTCTGCAGCGATACGCCATCCCATCTGGTTTGCACTTAGTGGGACTATCATTTGTTTTTCAACAGGAAAATGACCCAAAACACACCTCCAGGCCGTGTAAGGGCTATTTAACCAAGGAGAGTGATGGAGTGCTGCATCAGATGACCTGGCCTCCACAATCACCCGACCTCAACCCAATTGAGATGGTTTGGGATGAGTTGGACCGCAGAGTGAAGGAAAAGCAGCCAAGTGCTCAGCATATGTGGGAACTCCTTCAAGACTGTTGGAAAAGCATTCCTCATGAAGCTGGTTGAGAGAATGCCAAGAGTGTGCAAAGCTGTCATGAAGGCAAAGGGTGGCTCCTTTGTTTAACACTTTTTTGGTTACTACATGATTCCATATGTATTATTTCCTAGTTTTGATGTCTTCCATATTATTCTACAATGTAGAAAATAGTAAAAATAAAGAAAAACCCTTGAATGAGTAGGTGTGTCCAAACTTTTGACTGGTACTGTATATTTATCTGGTTAATAAAGAAGCCAAATACAAATTCAAAAGGCCCTATTTTCACGACACACAAAAACCAGTGCTAGAGTCACAAGAGACCGCATTACAGTGCACCCAGGCTGCGTCCCAAACGATACCATGTCCTATAGTGCACTTCTTTTGACCAGAGCCCTATGGATAGTGCACTAAATAGGAATAGGCTGCTATTTAAGACGCAGCCCTAATACTTGAGCCATAAGCCTTCTATTTACCCTGAAAGGGAGTGGGGTTTTGGGGGCTTGGATCTGTCCACTTTCCCTGCCCAGTGCACTGTCAAGCTGGGTGGGTGTTAGATGGGGGGATAAGGAGGGTGGGATAGGAGGGTGAGGGGAGCAGACTGCACATACAGCACTGTGGGTTAACTAAAGACAGGTGTGTGTCCGTGTGTTTGTGTGTCTGACTCCGTGTCCGTGTGTGTGTGTGTGTGTGTGTAGGGTGAGTGGGTGTCAGCAGACAGCCAGTGTCTGTGCTGTATCACGGCGTGCCACTAAAATGTGAAGCTTTCACAACCTGACCCTCTCTGTGTGTATATGAATGTGTTTTAATGCATGTGCATTGTGTGGGTGTGCAATACTCAAACATTATGCTTATTGTAATGTTCAAATATGATTATCTTGCTTTCTGGGTGATTCAAATGCATGTTTAAACCGCAGTCCAGCATTAATCGAAACATGTGGTAATATCCTTTACGAGAAATAAGAGAAATTTTAGCAGTTGATTTAATTGATAAAGTGATTTGTACAGTGTACGTGTGTGCGAACGTGTGCGTGTGCATGTGTACGCAAGTGTGTGTTTGTGTGTATGTAAAAAAAAATGTACTGTGTGTGCATGTGTGTACGCAAGTGTGCGTGTGAGAGAGAGAGAGAGGAGGGGGGGGGGGGGGGGGGGGGGAGTGCAGTGCTCTCCACTTTTTCTCGTCCTGGTCTGGTCAGCATGTCTTTTATGAACAGGTCCGTAATTAAATAAACACCCGGGCAACTAATTACTTAATTGGAGCACGGTCTTTAAAATGAAAATGATGTCATCAAGAATCCAGGAAAAAGGAAGGGAAATGTACAAACAACACAGGCACACACATACACCTCCCTCCCATCCCCTCCCCTCCCCTCCTCTCCTCTCCACATCATTGATTTCTCCTTTCTCTTTCTCTTTTTGCACCCGTTTTCCTGCTTCTCTCCCATAGCCACATTTAGGATCTCCTTTGGACTGTCTCAACTAGCAAAAGGTCATGGGCATGGTGAGGGGTCTGGGTGGGGGGCTTGTAAAGACGCTTAATAAATTACCTTACCGGCATCACCCTGCACTTTACCTTATTGAAGGAGAAGGACTTATGACAGAAACACAGAAAAACACTGACCTCATAACGCATTCAAGCAATTGGGCTTTAGGAATGATGAGTGCCTATTTCAGCAGTAAAAAGCGTCAATTTTCAAATGACCACTTGATACGTGGGACAATTCGATTGTCATTTGAAGCAGGTACGTGTCCCACTAGACCAAACCGTTATCTAAACAACCTAAGCGTATTGTGAACCTAAGCATATTGTGAATATAGATGATACTCAACTAAGTAGTTTGTCTGTGTGTGTGTTTGTGTGCGTGTGCATCGTTTGTTAATCAGTTTTCCTGAATTTCCTGGATTCTTGATTACATCATTTTCATTTCAGATTATTTTTGTACTACAAAAATCTAAAATATTAGATTCAGTAGTTAAAGTGAAACAACCCCTGTGTGGAATGACAACCATAAAGCTATGGTTCCCTTCTCTCTGCTTTCGAAACTGAGGAGAAAACTGACAGAAGAGTGACAGAACACATCACATCAGCCCAGTCACTCATTCACACCCTCTCTCCCTCCTCCCCTCTATAGCCGGGTCTGGGGCTGGCCCTGCGAGGCGCTGGCTGTGAACCTTCCCCTCTACATGTCCCCCCAGTGTCACCCTAAACCAGCCGTAGTGGTCTGCTCTACCACCCCCAGTCCCCCACAGCCCCTTCAGTCTGGTCTGGGATCACCGGTTACATCTTGATGAGGTGCGAATGAGCCCCCCGCCCACACACACACACACACTTTAACCCTGTCCCGGGAAACCCCTTTCCCACCTTGAAACATGACTGGAGCAATGGTATCTACACACACATTTACAAACACTTTTATACAGGGTTGGAAAACACGGCCCCCCTCCAGGCTAGTTTATGAACTCTGTCTGACGATAAAAACTTTAGAGGGCCACATGGCTGGCTGCCACCCAGGGCGATTTCCCCCAGCAGAGCAGTGTGTGTGAGAGAGCCTGGCCATCCTGCGCCTGCATACTGCTCAGTGTGAGTGTGACCCTGTCCAGACTCAGACAGGCCCTACCACTCCGTCCTCCAGAAGTCCCATACAACAGCACACACTTACAGAGCCATCAGAAAGTATTCACACCCCTTGACTTTTTCCACATTTTGTTGCGTCACCGCATCAATTTAAAATGTATTAAATTGAGATTGTGTGTCACTGGCCTACACACAATACCCCATAATATCAAAATGGAATTATGTTTTTAGAAATGTTTACAAATAAATAAAAAATGAAAAGCTGAAATGTCTTGAGTCAATAAGTATTCAACCCCTTTGTTA